>NC_092569.1:27409667-28157167 GCF_037975245.1 Apostichopus japonicus | reverse complement strand
TCACCTAGTAAGCCCACTCATGGTTTGGGTTTTGGCTGAGAACTTTCTAAACTTGTCACCTCTTGACATCTAGATATGACACTATTAGGCTTTCTCTCTTGAGGACAGGTTTTGGTTTGAATTCCCAATTTGATGGTTATCATGAGAGAACTTAAAAAACTGAACATTGTTTAAGGAAAATGATAAATATTCTGATTTCAAACACTTATCTTCAGGCTGTTATCGGTCATAGGAACCATATGGCCCTGCAGTGGCGTCACCAGACTTTTCAGTCTGGGGGCACAGGGGGGCACCAGCATTTGATGGGGGCACTTAGGTGGATACGGATCGCCGTCCTGGGGAGGGGTCTAATGGGAGGGGGTGTCCCCCTCCCCTTTGGAAAATTTTCGCATACGGAGGATGGGCTAGATGCAAAATGGTGCCACATTTGATGCTAAATTCGATCTGAAGATATCTCCAGAAATTGTTTTTTTTTGAGATAATGATTTTAACAACGCGCAGAATTTTGCAGAGGATATGAACCACATGCTGTCGATATTATGCCTAACCCTATCAATAGAACCTACATTTGTTGAATTAATGTGTGCATGACCCCCGACTCCTTTCTTGTCCTTCTCGTTTTCTCCCATTATCCGAAAATACGAATTACTGTGCTTCTTTGTCCTTATGAAAAACCAACTCAGATGATGGGAGTTGAATATAACAAAATATATATATATTTTTTACCAACCCAAATCTCAGATGGGGGGCACTCGGGGGCACTAGGTTTTCCAGGGGGGGGGGCACGTGCCCCCTGCCCCCCTCTTGGCGACGCCACTGTGGCCCTGGCAAAATGAGTCCACACCAGCTGCACTGACCTAGTTACGCAACTGCCCATACCCTACACCCCCCCCACCGCATCCTCTCCCGGGACAAAGTGTCAAGATTAATCCCAAGTTCTGAATACAACTTTAACGTAAATGTATAAGGCCCACTGGTATACCAGATCGCATTCTAAATTTCCAACTATCATTTTTACAGTCATTAACGAGATCATTATGAAGAGACTATACTATTCAATGAGCGTGAACATCAGAAAAGAACTTGAAGGTTGGCTGAGAGCACCACATTAATTTTGGTATATAGACCGCTAAACAACTCTGTTATCACCCCAGGATGTACTTCGTTACAACTTTTAATATTTGAGAAACAACCCTCAGTACATCCGAGGCCTATCAATTAAAGCGGCTGGACTACTTAGTTTAACACACTATTATTGGTTCATCTTCTCAGATGCAACACAAAACTCAATAGGAAAACAAGACCTATAGCCTGAAATATTTGTTTACATTAACATTAACAGTTTATCAGTGACAAATAGTGTTGAATGTCGACCAATGGTGCTCTGCTGTTTATAATAAGTTTACATGAACAATATTTTGGTTGAGTTATTGCCAGTTTGGTTTCTTGCTGGAAGCAAAGGAACCTATGCAGTCGGGTAAGCGTGTGTGTGTGTACGTCTGAGACACTTGCTTTGATTCACGATAACTCAACAACGGAGTGTTGGATTTATGTGGATGTATTATAGTGAGGTGTGCCCTATCGTTTTTAGCACTGACCTTATGAATATTAATGAGGTTATGGGGTCAAACGTAAAAAAAGTTACATTGTAATAACTTGAAACCTTTGTTGGTTAATAGCTGGTACATGCAGGCCATCTGGGCCCCAAAAACTCCTGAGCCCATATTTGGGCTGAGTGGGCCCAAATGTTTTATTTACACCTCAATGCATTCCGGCACGAATTTGTGGGGCCCAATATTTTGGGGTCCACAGTTTTTGGGATTCAATATTGGGGGGAGGGGGCAATTATACCTTTTAGCCACATTATTTGGGCCAAATATTTTTGGGCCATTTAGACGCAAATTTTATTGGGCCAAAGTATTTGGGAAGGGACAAAATTTTCAAATTCCAATAACGCCAAAAACTTAAATCGAATTGTATCCAAATATGGAATACAGTGTTTGGTTAATATATGGTACACGTGGGCATAAATATTATGATATTGGGTGAGGACATACAACGCTTTAATATTCCACTAAGCAAGGAACCATTGTGCCCTTTGAGCTCTCGTTTGGAGAGACCAAAATATTAAAATACCAATAACTCCACAACCTTAAATCGGATTGTAACCAAACATGGAATACAGTTGTTGATTAATAGCTGGTACATGTATTACAACACTTTAATATTCCACTTAAGCAAGGAGCCATAGTGTCCGTTGTGCTCTTGTTAATCAATGGATTTAGGCCTACACTGAGGAACTGACGTCATCATCGAATTATCCTTAAAGGAGCATTCCAGGACTTGAGCATACTTTAAAGATTAATATCTCGCAAACCAGACTATATACATAAACATTACCGACACTCAACTCATTCCTATTTCTTGGACAGTCAATATGACGTATTAAGACTAAATTCATCCTTAAATAATAACCAAACCTGCTTGGATGTGAGTGAAGCTAAAAAATATATATTCTTTTATGCATTAAAAGCTTGTAGACGTTTTATTTCTTTCGTTTACTCTCTTAGTGATAACAACACGCATAGATAGAACTATGGAACAAATATTGTACTACACTTGCTGAATATCGGATTTGATTTGGCGGCTAATAACCTCCCCCCCACCACACCCCCCCATTGCTCTGTGCCCATCTCCGATTGGCCGACTGGTCAGTCACCCCCTCCCCCTTTCTGGTCCTCATTTCATTATCGTCTTGACCAACGCTAACGCCTCCATTGATACCAGATGTATTACAACGGGTAAATAGAAATGAAATGGTGCCATGGCCGTTATACCTTGCATGATTACGTTTACATCCATTGTGTCAACGGAAAAAATGAGCCTGTTGTAGGTCGGTAACCTTTTGACTCCAATGAATAGGAATACTCCAAGTTATAGCCAACAAGAGTATAAAGGAACAAGAAAAAAAACTATATCTATAACAATATGGTAAATCCAGTGGCGTATCTAGAATAGCTGGCACCCGTGGCGGATTCTTCCTATTGTCACCGCGTGCCGGGAATGCCGTCCTGGGGGAGGTGTCTAAGACTTCGCCCTCTACTTTGAGAAAACTTCGTTTAATGTAAGGTGACTTAAATGCAAAATGATGCTATCTTTGGCAAAGCCTTGAACTGATTACACAATGATTTACAAAAACAATAAGGAATTTGGGGGCATGGGGGCTGTAGCATGGCACCTCACTGGTATCCGGGTGGACCCCCATCCCCATCCGCTTAGTACGCCACTGGGGGAAATTGCTATGTCATTTAGAAAATTGCGCTAAAATTTATGAAAAGGAGCACTTTTGCACGATTTTTTTAAACATATTATTTGAACAGTTACTATGCAACGACTGAGCTCTGACAGCATTACAAACTCCACAAGAAAATATTTGTGAAAGCTCCTTTCTCAAACTCTACTGGTTTATGTCACAATGGGGTTTTCGTTGGTAACCATGAAAGTCATCCAATAACTGGAATAAATATCTACAAAACATTGGATTTTTGTACCAACTCGTGAACCAAAATGGACGCAACGTCCATATACGAATTAGTGATTAATCTTTGGATATTACTTCCTTTATACTATATCATATAGTTGTAAATCCATGAATATATACAACAGTGGTCTTTCATGTCTCATAATGTTATATTACAGTTTCTGTATAGGCTCATCTCATTGTTCAAAATCAGAAAGAAAAAGCTCTCGTTATCATAAAGAGAATATTAATTCTCAGCGATGCGGTAATTGCTTCTGATAATAGCACAGATATCACGTTTTGAACATGGTAGACGATATTAAAAAGAAATCCAATTTTCAAATAGAATATATAATAAGCCTTACAAACTCATGATTAATAAAACCCCGTAAGTAAATGTCATATTAATCAAACGCGGTTCAACGGGGTTTAATGCTCCACTATATAGGCCAATCATCAACAAAATTATAATAATAATATTTAAATACACTCATAAAACAGAACGGGCTTTTCATACAAAAAAAAAGAGGGAAAAGTTAAAGCGGAATCAATTTCATTGACAGATTAACATGAAAAATACAGACCTTCACACACACACGGCAATGCGATCGATTGTATGGTGATGTGATCGATTCTACGGTGATGTGATCGATTGTATGGTGTTGTGATCGATTGTATGGTGTTGTGATCGATTGTACGGTTATATGATCGATTGTATGGTGTTGTGGTCGACTGTTCGGTGATGTGATCGGTTGTACGATGCTGTGTTGCTTGTACTGTGATGTGATCGATTGTATGGTGTTGTGATCGATTGTACTGTGATGTGATCGACTGTACTGTGATGTGATCGATTGTATGGTGTTGTGGTCGACTGTACGTTGATGTGATCGGTTGAACGATGTTGCGTTGCTTGTACTGTGATTGATTCAGCGGTGATGTGACAACCATACCGATTACTTAGTGAGATATTATGGTGTAACAAATTATGTGCAACTAAACTGAGACTTGGTCAGAATCTAACAAAATCAACTTAACCATATACAGCTCAAAATACAGCTTTTCATTTCACCCTCAGTGTGATATATGCAGGTATGATTTTGTCTTTACCCTGATCTATATCTTTAATGATAAAACGGTTATATTGTCAACGTTTGAGTGATCGGATATCATATTCTTAATAAGTTTTAGCAATCACTCATGTATCATTTTGAATTTCTATAAAACATCGTTTATTGATTGCTAAGAAGATTCATAAGTATAAACACACTGCCTCTTTTCAACCTTCTCTTATCATCCTATTATTTCATTAATCTTTGCTTTGTTGCATGCATGTATACGATTGATATATCTCTTTGATTGTATTACACAAGCGTAGGCCTACTCTGCGATAAAATGGTTTTATAGTTTTCTTACTTTTTATTATTATTAAAAAATATATATCTATATATATATATATATATCTATATATCTATCTATCTATATATATATATATATATATATATATATATATATATATATATATATATATATATATATATAAATATATATATAATAATAATAATAATAATACAGGCTTATAAGCACAACTACTACAGAAAACTGTGTGCACTGCTGTGCTGGAAAACAACTAAATAAATCTCAAAGTAACGATACAAAAGTTAAACCTGGTCGAGATTCTGGCTGAAATCAGAACCATTGACAAATAAGTAGTTTTTAATTGCCTCTTAAAAGTAACAGCATTTTGGATTTCTTTAAGGCTGTCAGGAAGCTTATTCCACAATTTAGGTCCAGCCTTGGCAAACGAGCGATACCCATACGAGGATTTAACTCGAGGCTCTATCAATAACGTATATCTGCTACGGTCAGAGGTTACCAATATATCATGGATATATTTAGGACCCAGTCCTCTAACAGACTTTAACACAATCACTATTATTTTAAAGTACACCCTCTCCTTGATTTTAAGCCAATGAAGATCAGCTCAGTCACATGATCATATCTACTTCTACCATATATCATTCTTGCAGCAAAATTTTGAACAGATTGGAGTTGATCATATAAATATTGGTTAAAACCAAAATAAAGTGAGTTACAATAATAAATATGCGAAATAACCATGGATTGGACAATAGTGCTAAACTCAGACTTAGTAAGATAGACCGCATTTTAGAAATATTTCTTAGATTCTTAAAGCACCTGGATTTAGGTGAACAGATTTGATGCCGAAAAGACATGGTATTGTCAAAATGTGTCGTCAAATAATGTAATCAGGGTATGTATATATTATGTATTTTAGATCCTCGGGAACTCGCGAAGAAGCCATCATTGGCTTATCAATGCCGCAAGCTCACAGAAGTCAGTCTCTTAGATTCATATTTAACGTCCATGATTATAAATTGTCAATTGTCAACAACTTTGAAAGCTTAACAACTCTGTAGAGCTTAACAAAAGGACCAATGAGAAACACATTTGATTTATCGATATTAATAGTAAGCCCTGACACACTCGAAAACAAATTTGATATTTGATATGCCTCTGAGAGAGACTTATATATAAATAAAGTCTGTGATGACGACCGTGTTATCCGCACACTGGGAGATATAAAAGGAGACACCAGAAATATCTATCTCATTGATGAGAGGATTCAGTCTTAATGAGTTTAATATTTCAGTATACGTGATAAAAAGGTAAGGGTTGAGAGGACACCCTTGACGGACACCTCGCCAACACCGAAATACCTTGACAAGAAACTACTATTTGAAGCATAAGTAGGGATGTTACTGTACAGAAGACCTTGACCAACTCTTCGAGTTGGGGGGCCGCTGATTGTACGTCCAGAGGTTCGAAGCCAGTAAGGAAGGTCGTTATTCCACTGTAGGCGTTTGTCACCTGTATCGAACCATACTAGTTCTGTTTTTTTTGGTGACATATAACTCTATATGGTCACTTTAGTCGACAGTAAATAAATTGGTCACTTTGGTCGACAAAATTGAAATATCGATATATGCCACCGTTGAGATGCTTTGGAGAGCCAGTCGGTCTTGCAGAATACAACTGGGCAACTCGTTATATATGATTCTGAGACTTAGTTTTTTGGTAGCATGCGATCGCTAAGATATACGATTTTTTGCCCTGGTATCGTGTCTACTTAATGTTTTTTATCCATCCGGGGTACGTTAGGTGTACACGTTTCGTGTACACTTAATACCTTCAATATAAAGTGCACATGTCTACGCCTGTTGTTTTACCTTGGGTAGACTTAATGGTCAATATATAGGCCTATTTTCGACGTCATGGAACGAGTGAGGGAAAAGTTGCACCCTGATATGATTGACATTAGAAGGTATGCATGTCATATTTTATTTATAATAGAACATTATTTAAATGGGGATGGGGGAATTGTCACCAGTCATTCTACCAGTGAATAACAGGAAGTACTGTTACACATTAGCTATTTAAAGCTGACGTAGAGTACCACATGATTGTAGGTTAACTTGATAGTGCTGATATATCATTGCTTATGCAGCCGTTGAGTCTTCCGTATAAGTAATTCAAAGAATAAATTCACACTTCGCATGCGGCTAGTAATACTTCATAAAGGTTTCCTCTTGAAAACGTATTGTATCATTTCACATCTTGACGACATGTAGCACATTAACACTTATGTGTTGATGTGTTGTTAAACATTATCGAGGCCCAAAAAGGTAATATGCACTCGCGTCTACATAGGATCTCTAGTCTTAACGCAATTGTTCAATTCAGTTTATGTGGCAACAGATGTACATCATGTGGTACTTTATGCCAGCCTCAAAACAAGTGTAAATTGCTTATCAGTGGTAGAGTGCCCATATAGTCAGGTGCGGTAGCCCCCCCCCCCCCTGACGGATTCAAACTGACTGCTGGTGCCCTTTTCACGCGCCAACCTATGGTGGCGCTCCGCTTAGTAGATTGCGCCTTACAGACCATTCTCGCCCCCCCTGACCACTTACCCTAGCTCCGCCACTGTTGCTAACTGATATAGTCATTCCTGATACAGTGGTGGGTAGATGGGACACAAACACATGTGTGTTACAGTGTCATCTGTACATTTGATAAAAATAAAATTTGGAAATTTCTTTGTACACATCCAAACTTCAAAGCAATGAAAAAGTGGCAAGTATAGGAAAGTTAATTACCCCCTGCAGAGATACTAAGTACCTGGTGTGTCCTAAGTACATTACATGGTGCAAAAGAACAATCTTACATCAAATATTAATATATATATGTATTCATATTAAGACTGGAGGTATAATTTGTAGATGTTGTTGATGGTTGTAACAAAGTCTTATCTTTAACACCAGCTAACACTCTTCTCGACATATTGACAAAATTCTTCATCCAAATTGAAACTTGGCATGTGTTGTTTGGAAACCTTGAACCTTCAAATTTTTACAAGTAAATACAAGACATTTCTTGAGATATAAATATAAAACACTAACGATAAACAAAATAAAATAAAATAAATAAAACTAAACAATGCATGCTGGTGATTTTTTTGTGAAGGAGAAAATGTTATGTTTCAAACACAGTAGGCTTCTTTCAAAATGTGAACCATTGCCTGTCGTGTCGGGACATCTACGGCTGCACTAACTCGTCATCGCTATCATCCAAGTCTGATGAATCAACGGCGCTCTCAATCGACGAGGTCGGTTTCTTCAAAATGGCCACCACGATGGAAATGACCACAAACTGAAATGTTGCAAAGAGAAAAAAAAAGAAACCAGAAACAATAACATTGACATGTTACAGCATTCCTTGCAAGTTTGTGAAACTAATCTTAAGTTGACAAAATTCAAGCCTCTAAAGAAGGCTATTGTGACTGACTAACCCTTCAAGAAGTGAATTTAGTAAATCCTCAAATGCTTCAGTCATCTCCCCCTGCACTCCATTGCCTCCCGATATTGCAAACTGTATCTAATGCCAACTAATAGCATGCACCTGCCCAGACTAAGCTCCTAGGCCAGGCCTGACCAGTAAGTAATTTCCTTCGAGCTGCAAGGCCGTAAATTCACACATAGCCATATAAGAGGCGAATTATAACCAGGTATACTTATGGTGAAGCAATCATCAAGTGACAAACGGCTACCTAACCTAGGCTATAGTAAACAACACAAGAGGCATGCATGCCTATTCAGTTACAACACAGGGCAATATAACAGAGAGGTCCCATCTCTATGACAGCAGTCTTGTGTCAGTCACAGGAAGTCTCCGCATACAAGTATCTCTTCCAAGCATCTATTTCCTGAAGTCTGCTCACGTGTGTGAAGCCCTCGTCAAAAGAGGTCATGAGGTCACCTTCATAATCAGTAGCGTAAGTTCATACCAGGTTTCTGATTCAAGGTGGGGTCCTTTGTTTAATTTTATCGTCTACGATAATCCCTATCCAGATAATGCGTTTAGAAAGACCACTGACGTGCTCGTCAAAGCATCTTTCCAAGATGGTATTACATCAGGAATGTTGCAATCAGCCGAACTTGTCTATAGTTCAATGATACCAGACTGCCAGCAAGTTTTGTCCGATCTGGATATTTTAATGAACAAAGTCATCGCGAAGCAATTTGATATGATGGGATATGATTATGCGTGCAGTGCTTATCTAACAATCCATTATTCGCCGTACTACGAGGATCGACCCCGTCAGGCTACAATCCAAGAAGATATCCCAAGAAGGTAAGGGTTGCTTGGACAGATCGCATATTTGGTATGTAATTGTACCACATTGAGTACAAGAAGCCTTATGTTGTGGGCGGAGGTCAATGTTCGTTTGAGTTCACCATGGGTCAAATTGTGAAACCATGATATACACAGTTTTTCGACAAGGACAGATGTCATATTTAGTTTGTTGATGCTATCACATTTAGCACAAGAAGCCTGTTGTTGAGGTCAATGGTCATTTCAGGACAGCCTGTGTCATTGTGAATGTATTGTTTGTCACATCACACTGATTTTCACTGTATTACTAAGATCAAGTATATGTTGTACACCCTTACTATACATTACGTCAAATAAATGAAGAAAACTGCTTATGTTACATCATCGAAACCACAATGCATTTTTTGCATTCTGGTTATTACAGCTAGTCATTTCCAATGGTTTTAAGCACTTGAGGCTTATAGTTATAATAAACGATTTCTAGGCCGCAAACAAAAACTTTCACCATATTTTCCACCACCACTCATAAAACAGTACCGCTCGGTTTAAACCTTCTTGAACATTTAACCCAAATTCATAGCAATCAAACGAAGAGCCTCCTCTCGTAGAGTCAAAGTATATGCCAACTTGGATATACGAGGAAGCCTAACTGTGATTTCAACTGTTAATTAGGCCTAATATGAACCGAAGTTGTTGGGAATATTTGCGGCACACAACGTTCATTCATAATTTAATTCTATACATGCTGGCAAGAAACCTTCACCCTGCAGGACTAACATGTAATGTGCAAACATCAACATGTTTGGTTTCCTATGTTTAATTACACTATATTGTTTTGAATTAAGATTAGCTGTTTCAATTCAATTCAATATTTTTTCTTAATTTCTTTGTTCCTGTATAAATTATATAAAATGCATACCTAGGACCAATTATATATATGAACACCAATAATTAATTGATTAAAATGATTAGAACAGAGACAGATTAAAATAAAAGATACAGTGTGAATTAGTCCAATTTTCCTCAATGAAACTACATTAGTCACTGATTAAGCGATTCGGTAAACCTGTGTTGAAAGCACTTGAATTTATATTAAGTGATATATGAATATAAATAAATTACCTTAAGGGATGTGAAGTTCACAATATGCCAATGACTGTGATATATTCGATATTCGATTGCAACACAATTTTGAAGTATTTATGATGTATCTTACAACAACAACAACAACAAGTACCCTGAAACAAATTTATCATGGTACGTCTAATATCACATCTGCTTGCTTCAAGTTCACTTTTGGTCTCCAGTATCAATCTGATGTTAACTGAAAACGTTGCCTAGGAAATGAATTCAAACTTCAACTGGAAGCTTAGATTGTATTCCTTTTTCATCAGTCCAAAAATATACTTTCTCCCTGGAATAGCCTCTTTATAAGTTTGGTTATCTATCGCCGACTGGTATCAGGGAAAATATAATTCGTTGCCATTACAACCTCAAGAAAGTCATAAAAAACTCTGAGTATGGTCTGTTTTTTTCATCAATATGGAATATTTTATAAACGTTTGTGACGATCATTAATCGCCCCTTTTACTAGAAATTAATTAAGAACTTCCATTTTATATTACAGTTTTCTATTGAAGACTTGCGACTTTTTACACAATACTCAATCACAACAGGTATATGAATACATAATTGTCATTGCCACCGCTTTCTTACTGTTTACATACGTTTATGCTTTCAAGTGATCATGAAAAGTACGTTGGTTCTGAAAGGACACTTGTGTAGACTTTCCGTGTATAGGTATAATCAGGTAACAACTCCCATGGTATGGGTTACGCGATATCTCGACCATTTGATAATTTTCGTCAAAATGTCATGTTAGTAGAATTGTCATCAAAAATCTTGTTTTGTCAAGTTTAGTTTATCTAACGCAACAACTCATAAATGTTAAATGTGATTCCAAGATATCATGTTAATGATGTTTTGCATAAACTAAAGCAATGACTTTGTACATGTAAACAGGTAACGTGCAAGAAGCAACTCGAGGAAATGAAATGTCACTTGTTCCTAACTCGGCAAATATCGCATATGTTGACATGCTGTCGAGGTATACTAACATAGTGCTTCTACATCTCGTCTGCATGTGCCGTCAATGCCACCGTCATGAAAGTAAATAAATCATTGCTTTTTAATATGCAATAATGAATAGACCTTCTTTTTGCAAAATATATCATTTTTTTGCACAAAAAATGGAGGGGGGGGGGGGGTTGGCGAGTCGCCGAAGTCCGTTTTGGGGCCAGATCTAAGGAAGGGGAGACCAATAACCATGGGCGTATAGGAGTCCAATTGGTTTGGGTGCTGTAACGATTTGCCCGAAAAATGTAAGCAAAATTGAAGGGCGTACTGGTGAAACCCCCCTCACCTTTTGAGAATGTGTTGCTAAATTAAAAGGTGCTAAACTTAGATGCATAATGGTGCTACCATTGGAAGGAAACTTATGTATACAAGATTTTCACTTTCCAAGTTAGTCTCCCAATATATTTCTGTATAATATTTTCACTAGTTGGCGTCAAAAGTGTGTGTGTGTGTGGAGGGGGGGGGGGGTCGGCTATGCGGGCATGCCACCCCATATGCACATAACTCCACAACATCAATGCCAGATAAGTCGGGCACGTTTAGAACGTTACAGACGTTTAGTTATAAACGTTAGTTATAAACGTTTAGAACGTTATAGTCTATTATTACCTTAGGCTGAGTTTTTATACGGACTTACTAACTCTCATCAAACAAGATTATAATATATTTTTGGCAGTGCCCGATACAAATATCAGAATATTGCCCGAATTTTCACAGGTATATCTTTTTGCGGGGAGGGGGGGGGGCTTCCCCTCGCCTCCTACGCCTATGCCAATAACTTCTCTTTCAGAAATATGTTTAGGAAGGGGGCTTAGATGCAAAATGGTGCTATCATTTCTACAATTTTAACAAACTTTCGCTATAGTGTACACGACTCATTGTGTGTGTGCAAATTTTTAGCTCTCCATTTCTTACACTCATCTTAATATCTCCGTCAATGTCATCAAATTTATCATTTCCGATGCTATATGAATATTCAAATTGATATTGAATCAATCATCTTACCGATTGGATCGTCAGTTACAGTAGTTAACCCTTTTATAGTGTAGTCAATTGGTCCGTTTGTCAAATCCACACAACCTCATATCCATCTCAAGGTAATAATTTATAATAACTTCGTGACGATGACGTTAAAAAAAGATTTCGCTGTCGCATTGGAAATCGAAAATGTTCCCTTCAAGGGTAATTGAGTCGTGCTCAGGTTTTCGGAGGTAATCATACCTACTGGCTAAACAAGAGTACAGTACTGTACCCTTTCTATGCCCCTACCTAAATCAGTCGGAAGAATTTTGGAATCCTCTTAATGTGAAGTTTTTCATCTTACCCCCTCCCCCTCCCCAGTACAAAACAGTTGTTGCGCCCCCACTGTTAGCTGTAGAACAATAAAGGGCTGATCGGGGTCTGACAGATATCACGTGCAAATTCAAGTTTTCCTGATACACTAATATTGTTGTGATATATAAATGGCATTACTGCCATGCTCATCGGTTACCAGAAGTCTCCCTTTACGAACTATATATGCGGATACACATGTGTTTTGCTAAAAACGTCATTTATAGTATTTGGTCACTTTTCAAGAGAATCGTGGTATCCGAGGCGTAGGAAGAAAGTTCAATCGAGGGATGGTAGGAAGGGGTGGGGTGTGGGTGGGGGGAGTAGAAACCTCGAAGGGCAGCAACAACCAATCATTTTCACAAGACTTGTTTTACAAAGAAGAGAATTAATGCTTCAAATCTAACTAGCTGTGTTCAATCTATCTGCGCATTGAAGGCATAAACAGCCAATTGAGACTAAGCAATTTTCATTGCATATTCAAATTGTCTGGGGTATCGTCTGTAAAACAATCGACCGCTCATCAGCTTCCAGACTTGCATCGTGATCAACTAATTGATATGATGTGAATACGAAATTGTGTACAACCAGCTCCATATTATAATCACAATGTTGAACTTGAATATGCATGAAACATTACATACGTCATCCACCATCATGACCAATTAAAAGACATTATATGGTTGACTTTATTGGACGCTTTATGAAGATGGTAATAAACACTGGCAAACGGTCAGTAATTCTTCATTAGTATCACAGAACGGCAAGACATACATGATACGTACCTACTTACCACAGGAAAAGACACATTTGATAAACTTAGATTGTTTTTTCCCTTTCCGCCTCTGGATTTGTTCAAAATGGAGAAAGGAGGATTAAAGCAGTGTCGATCACCTTTATTTATTCATCTTCTGATTGCTGTCATTCTGCTTCTTGGAGGAAGGTCTCAAGGTAGGCTTAATTTTACCAAAATGTACCTTTTTAACAATGATATACATTAAGTTCCCATGAGTGAACAACAGAAATAGTGTTCTGGGAACAACCATGTTGACATAATTGTATATCTACTTAATAGCCTACAAGTGATTACCTTAGAAATGCATAACGTCACATTTATCTTTTCTTCTTCTGGGGATGGACCTCCAGATCTCCCACATGACGGAGTTTCCTTCAACGATCACAAGGTCATACCAGTTATCTTCGTATAAGAGCTAAGGTGAAATGTTATATGCTATACTTCCAGCACAATTGTACTGCAGGGCTATAAGCCAGCGTTGCCAGTTCCCCACCCCCGCCCCGCTCCCCCCCAAAAAACACATTTATGTTGTTCAATCCGACTTAAGGTAGCTATAGACCTATAGGCTTGGGTAAAAACATGTTACCACGTTTCACTCGATAATGTTCATCTAAGAGGCCCCCAACTAAGCTTGCACGGTTTCGTGAAAACCCAAAACCGGTTTTCTTTCTAGCCAAAAAAAACGAATCTGGCTCAAAAACCGTTTTTTTTCACATTCCCGAATTTCATTGAAAACATCCAAATCTCTGACGGAGGTGTCTGTTAACTAAAGAAGGGTTTGCTCGGTCGGTTGCTTACTGTTCAACCTGCTAATGATGATAAATTAAAATTCGTAGGAATTAATAGATAACAAATTTGCCCCAGACGGAGAATCTTCCTAAACGTAGATATTAATGTAATACCCCCTCCCGAGAAAATCAATTGCTCTAACCCCATATTCACGCTATTAAGACGTTATATTTTCGGAGATTAGGGCCGAGCGTAAACCCTATTATGAACAATTGGAGATCGTAAAAAAAAATTGCTTTACATTATGATTGGTCCAATAAATTCAGAAGTGGCTGACAAAGTGTTCGAAGGTACCAAATTGCACGAGGCTCTAGCCATGTTCGCGGGTGGTGTCTTGGAGGTAAAATAAATTTCTCTTCAAGGAGCAGGCGCGTAGCCAGGAATTTGCCAAGGGAGGGGCGAAACTGTAGATTCGGCATTGCAAACTATCTAAGCGGAGCGCCACCATGGTTGGCGCGAAGCGTACAATAAAATTTTGGCTGTAAATGCCTCCCAGATCGCTGGAAATGGCACTTTCCAGGCCTTGTAAGTTGCATTTTAGCATTTTCTCTTTTGAAAATACTAGCGATATCATAAAAGCATTAAAAAAAAAATAAAAAAATATGCTCAAGGGGGGGGGGGCGGCTGCCCCCTTCGCCCCCCCCCCCCCTTGGCTACGCGCCTGTCAAGGAGTGAAGAGAATTTGCCGTCTACACTTTCAAGTACAAAGGCAAAGATTATAAATTGTTTACGTTAAAAGGGAAACACGTATTCATCAACGTAAATGAACAATTAACCAACTGAGAGTCGCCTTGTCTAACGATAATTGATAAGAAATAGTGAAAGGAAACTTGCCAAGAAAATAAAATCTATTAGCGTACAAAGAAAAATTGTCCAACAGAAACATCTGTAATTTCCAGCCATATACACAACATTTTAACTCCTTTAGTATTCCTTGGCTCGAGCCTGCCTGACGCCAGGTGTATCTTGTGAATAATAGACTGTGATTGGTCTAATGTTACTTTTTGCATCTTTGTTGTTCAACTAACAGAGCCCTGCTCAAATGTTTTCTCACTGCTAGGCCTGTGTTCTGAGCCAGCCAGTTGCCTGCGCGGCTGTACATGTCGTATTGTATTGTGGATTGCGCCATGTACCTTTCAAGTTTTAACGATCATTTTTTGAACACGAACTGTGCTCAATGTGTTTGAAAAGATTTTCTCCATATCCTTTACTGTTAAATTGAAGTAAAATAATAATAAGAACAACATGAAGAGGACAAACATGTTGGATATAACAATTAATTTTGAACTGCATCTCGTCATTTGAGTGTGTACTTCTCACAACTACTAACGTTGGTCACCAAGGTAAGTCCAATACTACAAGTACAAGGTCACCTATAACTTATTCACGCATATAAATTCCTAATGTTAGGCCTAGCTATCCACACCCAAGCACTGGTATATGGCGTGTCCCAATCGTAGCTGCCAATGTCGTCTATAGCAGAAAAGCTTTCGCTTGTTGCAATTTACTTTCACATTGCAAAAAGATCACTAAATAGGAGAAACCAAAGTCAACAAATGATGGATGGAAGCTTTAACTTTTTTTTCCCAGTATTTGCAGTTCAACATTTCGTTTTTTTTTTTGGTTTTCTTAAAATAACAAATAGTACCGAAATTCGGTCGGCAAAAACCGGTTTCGGCCGATACTAAAACCGGTTTACAGTGCAAGCCTACCCTCAGCGAATTGCGAACAATTCCTACCCACATATATAAATAACAACAACTTTGTATTTGTTATTTGTTCCCCCGATTTAAAAAAAAAAACTTTGGACGGTTGCCTCCCAGAATAATTGGCAGCCCCTGGTATAGGCAATATTATAGGATATTATAGGATATTATTCTATACTGGATACTTGATGATGGCAAATCCTACTTCTGTGTCTACAGTGTTGAGGCTATTGATGCATGCCTTGCTGTACTACAAAGGAGATTCACTGGAATTACTGCAGGGTCATATACAATACTAACCCATATGGAGGAAATTATAATTCTAAATGCAGCAAATGGCATAGCTTTTAAAGATATCAGATCAGCTTGTGAAAACAAACACCAGTGACATTGATTTTCCGCAGTTGGATGCACAGCCTAGGTTGTTAAAGGGTACTATTCTTCAGCAATTTCCTGATGTGAAAAGAATTACATCAATGAGCACAATCATTTCTGCTATAGCAGAAACACCCAAATGTCCAACCCTTACTTTCAGAACTTGCAAAACTAATTCATATATATTTGTTGGCTCATTTAAGTACAGCTTCAGCTGAAAGATCGTTCTCCACACAGCGTCTTCTAAAGAGTTATCTGAGAAGCACAATGTCACAAAAGAGATACAACAGTCTGATGTAATTAAATGTACACAAATCTAAGACCGATGACTTGGATTTAACCGAGGTTGCTAAAGACTTTTATTCAACTAATGAACACAGATGGATTTTTTTTGGAAAGTTCTAAATTATGGATAGAGAGAAGTACAGATGTAGGTTGGTAGAGTCATGTGCACCATAACAGTATTGATAGCATACTAACACATCATATATATTTAAGCGATATGGCCATTGGCCGGCATGTGTATCGGTTTATAGCATAAGGAGTGGTGGTTATGGAATGAGAAAGTGCCCCTCTGGTGTTCCTCCCCTCACTTTTTGGAAGCTTAATTCCTACCCCCCTGTATGCTTACTGGTCTGTCTATTGCAGCAATAAGGTGGTCCACTACCTGGTTATTTCTCGGACTGAAAACGTCATTTAACAATTAACATTATTTGCTTTAGTTCTCCGTTGTCATAGCATACAAGAAATTCATTTTTATTTGAAGTTTTCTTTATTTTGATTAATTTAAAACGATAACATAAATTATACACATTTAGAAAAGAATTAGAACAATTTCCCGCTTTGAAAATAAAATAAAACTTGTTGATAAATTTATCGTAACTATTCCTGTAATGTTTCATGTGATTCTTGTTCAACAGCTGCTCGTTACAATCCTGGTCCATGTCCAGGGGCAGCACCGAAACCAGATGACCATGTTACAAAAGAAGGTTAGTTCAACAACGAAGCAGTAAACTAAATCTATACACTAACAGTTACAGTTTAGGAAAAATCCACTAGAGTGACGTGCGCAGAATTTGGAAGTTGATGGGGGGGGGGGATTCCCTTACCAATTTAGGAAGAGCTTGACGTTTTATTGAAGGCCGTCCCTTCAGCCCGGAGGCGTCGTCTTATTCTTTCTCGAACAAAAATGTCATAATCCTCGACTGAGGTGAGGGTATGGTGACCTCATTCAGTGGCGTAACACATAAAATTATATCCCTCCCCTAATAAAATCAAGGGAAATAAGCCCTCCCCCAGTCCCACCACCCACCCACTGAAAGATAGAATAATACACAAATGTGTTAATTTAATTTACATACACATATATAGTATGTAAGCATGTTACAATTAAAGCGTTTCAAAATTTGCGAACTATAACACTATTAATGAGAGGGGTTTAACTCCTTAGACCATCCTCAGACGACATAACATCTGATGGTGATTGGGCGTTCCCGTTGCTGTCCCCCCCCCCCTCTCCTTGCGCATTACACTGATCTTTTCATATTTCTCGAGACCTTCAGCCAGTTTCTGCGGTCAAGTTAAATGATATTAGTATCATATTTTGTTCACATTATCTGTACCAATGTTACATCCAATGCCAGCTAGCTATCATTTAAGCTATAACAACATATAGTGCTTTATGCGTTTACATTTGATGTTGCATGCAGGACTTTGATAGGGACTGTATAGCCATTGACATTAATACCGATAAGATTGTGAAAGGATTTTTTATTTGAGGCGGTTCAAGGGTTATTAAATCAATTTTATGTCGTCTTTATGGAAAAGCAATGTCAAATATACTGTATGGTGTGCCCATTATGAACTTCTAATTTTTAACCAGTGATATAAGAAACAGCCAACAACAACAACAAAATGTGATATTTATTTTATTAAGTTCCCATAACATTATTTAAAATATCACAAACATCTAATAAGATAGAAATATATTGTTTTGTTGAATTCATTCTATTTGCAGGGTTAGACTCAATTATGAAACAATTTATTTTGTTATATTAATGACACAAATAAGATAATAAAATTAAAATATATCTTGTTTTATATACAATCACATTATGTTCTTCATCTCTAACTACTAATTTTCATAATTAATTAACCATCTGAAGTTGTCGGCTACGTTTTATATTATTGGCAAAACAAACTCAAGATTCCACGGCAATTTTATGGATATATCTTGGATTCAGAATACAACAGTGAGCAACCATCACTGGATGAGTTAAATACTAATGACTCAACACTAACCCCCACAGGGCCCTTATACTTTGATATTCCCCAAGGTTAACTATTTTCTTGTGTTGTAATTGTCTCAGCTTATAAAAGTTTATCCTAATCAGTTTCTTTTATAAGAATGGTGATAGTTCAAATAAACAGAATACTTTAATGCACCACTTAAGTTGAGTACAACATTCAGTGAACTTGTGGTGGCCATAATTTGCTACAGCAAATTGTGCTAGGAACCTAAATTATGAACAGCATATTGCTGTCTTAAGAATTGATAAAATATCAAGATCTATTAGAAGTATGCAGTGTGATGGTAGCCATTTTGTGTGGCACTGTATGTATATATTCTGTAGTTGGTCAATTTTGTGATTTCAGACATGGTTTGAGCATAAGGAAAGGCAACTTTTGGAACAAGTTGATTATGGTAGCGTCACGTCATTGCCAATGAACCTACCATTGCAAACTAGGCGTGCAGTATATGTGAGTATGGAGGGTAAAGGGGCTGCGGTAACATTAAATAAAGAAGCTTCTCTTTCGCATCACTTTAAGCACATATAGCTCGTTTGTGATCATATTATGTTGTACCTTTCATACGTATACATACTGAACACATAGGCCTAATTTTTATTGTCTTTGCTAATTCATGGTAAAAATCATCTCTTCTTGAGACAATATTATTGTCTGTATTTTGACCTACTGATAGCTACCAATCTGTACTCAAGCAAACCTGTGGAGACCACCCCAAAGCAAACTACTAGCAGTGAAACAACTGGCTCGACTGTCAGGGAAGGTACAGTAAATGTAGATGTTAGGTATGCAAGGGAAGAAGGAAGGATTCATGCTTACTACTAGTTCACCTGAGCCTCTTTCTTTGAGAACATTGCCACATTGTCTTTTATTGATTTTTGTTACACTTCTTGGATCTGAAATGTGTTTATAAACAGCATGGCATCCTTGGTTGTCTTTATTAAGCACCATTTTTGCCACATGACAAACTCTAACTCCTTGTTAGTTACTATTAGAGGCCACAACATTATACATGTGTTTTATCACGTTTTTGTATTGCATCGCAACATGAGCTGACTTAACAATGGTCTTTGCATGTTAGACTACATAGTCCAGCCACTTTACTTAATGAGACTCAGATGATTACCACTGTGCAATAGAATTACAACCTTGACTGATAGAAATATATACATGTTTAAATAGTCTACAACATATCAACATTAATTCTGTACTTAAAGCCATCCTTTAAGCTAGCTGCTCACTGCCCCGACTGACCGACGTGACCCGACTGACCGACAATGACCCCACTGACCGACGTGACCCGACTGACCGACTTGACCTAACCCTACTCTACTGTTATGACCTAATTTTCAATAGTGATAAAGACCCATATAGTCTTTCAACTGACCCCTGCACATTTGAACTACATATAATATTGCGTGAAGACGTCCTCGTTAAGCTAGGTCACATGTGTCATGCAAAATTATTTCTCCATTTATAACTTTACATAATTGGTTAAAACTGTTCAATGTCTGTACTGGTATATAAATACCTGCTCTTTCAAACTCTTCCAATAACAACTTTTAATGCTCTTAATCAGTATTTTATTTCCTTTCACATTTATTTTGACCTACTGATAGCTACCAATCTGTACTCAAGCAAACCTGTGGAGACCACCCCAAAGCAAACTACTAGCAGTGAAACAACTGGCTCGACTGTCAGGGAAGGTACAGTAAATGTAGATGTTAGGTATGCAAGGGAAGAAGGAAGGATTCATGCTTACTACTAGTTCACCTGAGCCTCTTTCTTTGAGAACATTGCCACATTGTCTTTTATTGATTTTTGTTACACTTCTTGGATCTGAAATGTGTTTATAAACAGCATGGCATCCTCGGTTGTCTTTATTAAGCACCATTTTTGCCACATGACAAACTCTAACTCCTTGTTAGTTACTATTAGAGGCCACAACATTGTACATGTGTTTTATCACGTTTTTGTATTGCATCGCAACATGAGCTGACTTAACAATGGTCTTTGCATGTTAGACTACATAGTCCAGCCACTTTACTTAATGAGACTCAGATGATTACCACTGTGCAATAGAATTACAACCTTGACTGATAGAAATATATACATGTTTAAATAGTCTACAACATATCAACATTAATTCTGTACTTAAAGCCATCCTTTAAGCTAGCTGCTCACTGCCCCGACTGACCGACGTGACCCGACTGACCGACAATGACCCCACTGACCGACGTGACCCGACTGACCGACTTGACCTAACCCTACTCTACTGTTATGACCTAATTTTCAATAGTGATAAAGACCCATATAGTCTTTCAACTGACCCCTGCACATTTGAACTACATATAATATTGCGTGAAGACGTCCTCGTTAAGCTAGGTCACATGTGTCATGCAAAATTATTTCTCCATTTATAACTTTACATAATTGGTTAAAACTGTTCAATGTCTGTACTGGTATATAAATACCTGCTCTTTCAAACTCTTCCAATAACAACTTTTAATGCTCTTAATCAGTATTTTATTTCCTTTCACATTTATTTTGACCTACTGATAGCTACCAATCTGTACTCAAGCAAACCTGTGGAGACCACCCCAAAGCAAACTACTAGCAGTGAAACAACTGGCTCGACTGTCAGGGAAGGTACAGTAAATGTAGATGTTAGGTATGCAAGGGAAGAAGGAAGGATTCATGCTTACTAGTTCACCTGAGCCTCTTTCTTTGAGACCATTGCCACATTGTCTTTTATTGATTTGTGTTACACTTTTTGGATCTGAAATGTGTTTGTTACCTTGACAAACGACATATTTCCGACATTGCACATTAAGGATGTGCAGTAAAGAGAGCAAATTCATAGCATTGGAAAACCTGAGAAAGATTGTTTATTGCAATAAAACTTAAAAGCTGGCCCCACTTGCCCTGACTGAACTCCCCTCCCCTGCCCGACTCTACTTTCGTAACCTTATTTTCAATAGTTGTGACGACCCATACTCTTACAACGCACCCCTGCACACTGGATGACTAGTGAGCACAGACAATGACTGTTTTATGTTAACAAACTGTGCTCCTTTACATATGTCACATGACAAACTATTTCCCCTTGATCAGTTACAATAATTATTAACACTGTGCAGCTTGAGTCGTGAACTGACACAAAATGCTCACTGCCAGCCAGAGAAACGTTAAGTCTGTGTACATGTTCAGTTATTGGGATTGAAACAGACATGACTTTAAAATGGGTAAATTTACCATAATTTGATAGAGTAGAGATCTGTGAAAACTATATGGTTAGCCTGTATTGTTAGACCTATAATATTATAGATACAGAGCTATATGCATGGGTTCACTGTAATCACCATACCACCCTGACTTCACGCAAAGACAGTAGATTGCCCCTTTGTTTTGTTTGTGTACGGTGACTCCCTGTGTTCCCTTAAAGACCAACTATGGAGACTTTTCAATGAACATAAAATCCCACCATTTTGCATGTATATAATCCCTAACTCACTTCAATTACATTGCTGTAATTAACTGTACCAATTTCGGACGTTAACTACGTGAAAAATGGGAAGAAAGGTCAGCTTTTAAGGAAACCTATTTCAGACATTCCTGAAACATTCCTAAGACATCAGGTGACCATGTGACGTCACTGTTGGTATAACGCACTCACAACAACACTTTTAGTGTGTAAAGTTGTATACTTGAGCTGCCAAAAACATCAACGATAGTACTCCTTTTCCCCCCGAAATGCCAGAATTCTGTGTTGTTGGAGGTTGTAGTTATACCTCAGCCAACAAAAGCATCAGCTTTTTTAGCTTTCCGAGTAGAAGAACCGACGTAAAACGCCGTAGACTTTGGATCAATTTTGTGAGATCCACGAAGAAAGATTTGTCAGCACCCGGAGTATCTCATGCCCATGAGTCCACATGCACGACCCTGCCTCTGTGTATGCTGCAAATGTCTCATTCTGAGAAACTTATATACTTTCGACAGCTGTGGCGGACATAGCTAATGTGAAATTGACCCTTTCAAGTCTCCTCGTAAACACGCCCTGGCCGTTCTTACATGTAACATTATATCACGCATATGTAGACCGTGTATGTAGACCGTGCCTATAGGGTAGCATTGTTAGTACATGTAGTGAGTTACAACTCCCACCGTGTATGTAAATAGTCATGTTAGGATTTCATCGCATTTATCCATGTCATTTGTCGTATTCCAGTATCGTGAGTTCGTGATACATGGGTTATATTGTCCGTTATGTTTGTTCCGGCATCTGCATGGTCCAAGGAGTGGAATAAAACGGTAATATATAGCGATCGGACGTTTTATTTCGTTAGTGACTGTCTTGTGATTGTAGGATGTTACTGGTCAAGGCCTGTTTCAACTAGACCTAACTCTATGGAACTACACACAGTCACGGTAGTATTTCGCCCAGGATTGAACGAGAAGCGTGGATTTGGATATTCACTGCTAAATTTTGTTTATTGACAGGATACTTTATCTGTGTTTGTACTTTTGGATATTAAAACGAGTGAGTACTATGTTCAGCTAAAGCTTAGTCATGTATATGCTACCCTGGTCGATTCGGGCCATTGTCTTCTCGTAGTTGTTCGATTATGTTTAGTGTTTTGGGGGGTAATTCGGTGACAGTAACGTAAACTATTTTCCCGTCACATATCACGCATGAGGCATCTTTTAGGTATATTCTTCTGTTCAGTTTGCGGTATCTTGCGATCAAATTGTATTACGGAATCGGCAAGCTGCTTGCATGTTCTACAGTATATTGTACCGTACGTACCTATTGACGGTCCGCTATGTAAACGATGCCTCCCTATGAGTGGAAATTTTGCTAATAAAATAACCCATTTTACTAAATTTTCTGCTTAAACTTGTCTTAAAACTAGTTGTTTACTTTCATATGTTCTTGTTTTAAGCTAACAGCTTTTCAAACGCTCGAAAGTGGAAGTCAAATACAGTACAATTTTCGCTATCTGCGTATAAACAGTGCCTAGTTTAGCGTTTGATTTTCGCGGTATACACATTATGACGTCACACGGTGACCAGAGGCTACTTTGGAACAATCTCTGTTTTCAGACATTCCAGAGGTTCATGTCACGTGACTACCCAAAATATCAATTTTCGTGGTCGTTTTTTGATGGGTTATAGAAGGTTTTCGAAGATAATTTTTTACACATGTTGATTATGGGTAGTATGTAAACTCCCAAATTAATGGAAAATCCCCCCCAAAAATGTGTCTCCAAAGTTGGTCTTTAAGTTGCGTACTGTGTTATACATATGTAGTTGCAGTTATAGACACTGTAGTTGCTGTCCTCTTTAGTCAAACTGTAACAACTTTTTCAATCCCAATTATAATCTACGAAGCCTTAACGGAAACCACCAATTTTGCCATGTGATCGAGTAAACATCAGTTTTGTATCTAATTCAGACACTTTCGTGGGTTATTGCACCCGTTCAGAGGAATTATACGGTAATTACTTCAACACATGCCGTAAGTAAGGGAACTTTTTCCTTGTTTCGAGCAGTTAGATTCTCCCGACCTTTGCAAGTATAAAGTCTCTCTATTTCTGAAAACGGTCAAACCATCCATGAAAATCTGAAGCTGAAGAATAGAAAAATCAGCGAGAGCTTAATCAAAGCTATCCTATCAGAGAACAATTATGCCCTAACCATCCCTAGTTTACCGTATTATACCATAATACTTGGAATTGTTGGTAGAATTTGTCAATACGCTGGCACGGTAGACAAGCCATGAGACGTATGTATTTATCAGAACTGATCTCTAAAAGGATCTGTCTGAAGTACTTCGAATTTGAGCAGACTTAGATAGTTCAGCATGATTGTATATCACTCAATTATTGTACCTGATGTAAAGAGTCAGCAAAACCAGATATTTTTGGGGTTTTCTTGTTTTAACGATAGCCAGCGAATCAGAGCAGACCACCCCAATGGAAACCACTACTGGTGATGATCCTTCTATCGTGGTGAGAATTATATACTTAATTACATACAATTTTGAAATAAGAGAATATTGTGTTTGAGGAGTAAGATTTAAGATTCAAAATTTGATGATGATATGAGCAAAAACTGATATTGCCTGGCTGTACAATACTGTATGTTGGCTGTTAATTATCACTTCCAGTGTAGACGAGAGATCTCACAGAAACAGCAAAGAAATAAGCTTGGAATACTGTAAATAAATAGAAAAAAAAATTGAAATTGGTATATTTTTTCCCCTTTGTCATCCAATAGTAAAGATACCCTTGAAACTATTCGGTTACGATGTCACTCTTTGTAGGAGAGAAGGTTAGATGTTGTGATTGGCATTAAAAGTACATTCCATGAATCTTGGAAACATCAACACTATCAGTAGAGCCAATTAGAACATTTTGTTTGTAATAGCTTAGAATCGTCAGAGATTTGCAATGAATTCGACACAAAGTATCAAGACATCAATGCTTCCAGCTAGATTGTATGAAGTACCACCAAACAAAATGTCTGTGCATGGAGTGCGTATAGGATGAGGAACCTCCTTTCCATGTGACGTTAATGTTTCTTCCTCGTTCAGCATATTGTTCTGTAGGATTTTTGTTAGCTATTTGAATACTCCAATAAAAGTATGAAGAAAAAGCTGAATGATTGTGTACTGCTGTCAAAGGTCATATATTATCCATTATAAGATAAGATATGTCACTTCATGGATTGCTTGCTTGCTATTAAGTAACCTGTTATTTTATTATTAGATAAAAGACTGCTTGGATGTCTTCAATGCTGGTAATACAACCAATGGCATCTACACAATCAAACCAACTAACTGGACTGGAGATTCATTTGATGTCTTCTGTAACATGACTGACGGAGGAGGATGGACGGTAAGTCAAGTATGACATCCTATAGTATAGACGATATATTGTATATGCATAATATGACCGACGGAGGAGGATGGACGGTAAGTCTAGTATGACATCCTATAGCATAGACGATATATTGTATATGTATAATATGACTGACGGAGGAGGATGGACGGTAAGTCTAGTATGACATCCTATAGTATAGGAGGTATATATAATATATTTATAATATGACTGACGGAGGTGAATGGGTCACTATATATAGTGTGATATCCAATATATCAGGGGTTCTCAACTGGTGGCCAACAACATATTTCAATATGGACCAAGAAGAAAACAAATCTGTTGTACTATTCGTGTATCTAAGTATGTTGAGATAAGTGGAGTCTGTCCAATGTGTTTCGTGTCCTTTCCCTGTCCTAGAGAAAAGGTGATATCTTCTGCATGTTCAACTGTTTAACATGACTGAATGAGCATTGATGATAATCATGGTAGAAAAATACGGTTTCCCTAGAATGACCTCATTTGCATATTTGCATACGTAATTAGCTCAATTCTGAAAAAAAAGACATTTTTGGAAACCTCATTTCAATACCTTTTCAACAATACCTGGGTTCCTATTGCAAAAGTGACTGGATATTTTAGTAAGATTTGTAAATCATTTCCCCTGGGGACCTCCTATAATGGTATTTAAAGGGTTAAATTGCTCTGACATATAGGGTGTCATAGATGCACACTGATTTCATTCGTATAGAGCAGCAGACGACACTGAACGGTGTTCGGTGTATGAAAGTGACGTTGAGTTACTGTGCCGTAGACCAATGTGATAGAAAAATGATCTACTGTACTGCATGCTACAAAACTCATCTAGGCCTATTACAATTGTGTGTAATTAACTTTTACAATTCTCAAACTGATATTGGGAAATATCAAATTGGTACCACCCTGGAAGCTGGAACAGATCACAATGACAGTCCATGCATGGTAATCATGTGCCCTTTGATGTAGTTCTTCTAGCCTATAAATAGGCTTTCTATGGTTGTGAGAAATAGCTTGATTCAAGCTATAGCAGACAATTACAGCATTACTTTCTAATGTACTGTAAATGTGATGCCATCCTGTTACATGCTATGGCAGAAAGAAATTCACCGAACGTTTTTATTACTCCTTCAGTACTAAATGATGGAAAATTGTAGTGTTAATGATGTCAGATCTAGAAAAATTCAAGTAATTTGATGTTCCCAGTAACATTCATACCCAAATATGTAGAATATCATTTTAGACTTGTCACAAGTCATCAAAAGATCAATACATGTTGGTAAAATGACACCAAAGTTAAGAAGCATTCTGTTGTAGTATCTTAGTGTATTCTAGCATACTAAAATCAACCACTTGAATCGTTCAGTTGAAACTAGTGCTGTTTTAAAATATGTTGGATTCACAAAAGTGATATCCGAAACATATTATGGTGATGTCAGAAACATACTTTTAAGGTTATTTATTATTTGGTAAAGATGGAAAAAGTTTGAGTAGTGCAGAATATGTATAGTATGTTTGCAACAATAGAACTTGTCATAATATATAAAGTGCTCAGCTATAGTGTCTTTTGCAAGCTATATTAATCAAAACTTGTTTCGGACATCACACACATGGAAGGAAAAATTGAAATGGTTATCAAATCAATACAGATGAGTAGAAACGTGTCATGTACATACTGTAGTTGGAGGAGTTACTCATGCTTTAATAAGAGCAACAAAACAGTCTTGTGGGTTTCAACATACTTCATATATTAGTTGCTCCATGATGTTTCGGACATCACCAAATTGTGGACGGAAACATTTTGCATGTTGTTTAAATTTATTGTGTAATACAATGTGGCTGGATGGACATGCATCTGATATATATATATATATATTATTGGTTACAACTATGACAGTATTGAAAAAGCACACCACTTTCAACATTTGTTATTTAACCCCAAACTACGCCACTCACAAATTGGTGTATAAATGTGGACGGGAAAAGTGATGTCCGAAACACTGGTCCGGTTTCGCAATAATTCGCAAATTCATCGGGGAAATTTTCTGAAATATTTATTAGAGGGTACCTATAGCCACAAAGTTCAATCATGACAAAATTTGGAGTAATCTACTTTTGGAGTTGAGAATAGCTCAAAGTACAAATAGTGCAGTTTGGAATGGCAACATTTTCCGTCCACATTTTGGCACCTCTGGGAGTATAGCATACCATATGTATATCTCAGGAAATTGTCTATGCTATGGTAGGTACAGCTAGGTGGACTCTCCTATGGGGATAATATTTGTATCTTAAGAACCTCTAAGTATTTTGTAAGAATGCTCCAAATGCCATGTATGCTAATTTGGGCGCTTTAACGTGAACAGACCGATATACATATAATTTTAGATGGGAAAACTGCTCAGATTGTATGGAAATCCCACGTAGTTTCCAACCTGCCGCACTTTGTTCACTAAAACATTGCATTTATTTACTCTCTTTTTTTTCATCATATACCGTGAAAACTCTTTTTAATAATAAGTGATATTTTATTCAATATTTCTTTAAAACCTCAAAGAGCTCAATTTGTATTTTGTTATTGGTTAATATAAAAATGATTCCTAATTCTAAATAATCTAATTTCTTTCTGGAAAAAATGAAGTAATTGATAGGTATGCAAATTAGTACCTAAAGGGTTACAAATTTGCATCTTTGACTTTATTTTTTATTAAACAGGTATTCCAACGTCGTGTTGATGGTTCCGTTGACTTTTATCGTAACTGGACCAGCTATAAGGAAGGCTTTGGAGACCCCAGCCACGAGTTTTGGTTGGGAAATGATAAATTGTCCCACCTCACCAATCAAGGTGACTATGAAATCCGGATTGACATGGTGAACAAACATGGAAACCCCTACTACGCTAAATACGACTTATTCCGCGTCAACGATGAAAGTGATAACTACAAGCTGTCTGAGCTGGGAGCTTACAGTGGAACTGCATGTTGGTATTACAGCATTAAAGTAGCTCTTTGAGAGTTGTCACTTGTCTCTAATTTTCCAAATCCACAATTTGTTCAAAGTTAGATTGCAATTGGTAATACTGCTATCAGACATCCATCGAGTAAGGGAGGGGGAGGGGGGAATTGGAGCCAGTGACATTGATTGCTGTCAAAAACCGGCGGGGTTGGGGATCTTCCCAAGATAAAAGTTGGTTTAGCACATACCACAGTGGCTCATCGACATTGGGAAATTTTAACTTTTTTTTCAACTGAAAAATGTGACTAATTTATCCCGAAATTCTGCCTTTTTTTCTCGAAATTCTTATTTGGGCTTTTCCCACATAAACTGGACAAAGTGCAGCATGTGGACAAGTTTTCTGCGCCCCTCTCAAAGAGTTTTCGAGCCCTGTTTACGCGTATTGATTTTGTTAGACCAGTGAGTGCAGGACACTTTGATTTGTGTGTGTGAGTGTACAGGTTATTAATGTAAGTCTCCCAACTTCACAGTGACGTAAGAGGTGTGGGGATGGGCAAATTATTGCAGTGATTAGACGATTATTTTAAGTAAAATCAAATACCTACAATAGTAAAAAAACGTTAGACCAGTGAGTGTAGGGCTCTATTATTTGTGTGTGTGAGTGTACTGGTTATTAATGTAACATTAGTAAGCGACGAAAAACAAAAGGAGGAAAACTTCTATAGTGACCCTGGATGGGGGGGGGGGAGAATACATAAGTATCCCCCAACTTCAAAGGGGTGTAAGGGGTGTGGGTCTGGGGGGCATAGCATTCAAATTATTGCAGTGATGAGATGAATTGAAACAGGCTGTTTGTTTAAGAGATTGCAAAATTTGAAAGAGATTGAAAATGGAAACACTTTTTTTTCACAATAGGAATCTCTGAATTAAATGTTCAAATTGCTGAAAAGTGATTTTAAGACGGAAATATTGTTTTAACCCGTTTGAAATTAGTGGCCAATCTAATTAAAATCATCTAAAATGGTACCTAACCTATGAAAATAAGTAAAATATAATACCTATAATAATGAAAAACAAGGAACAAACAAGATATAGAAAGATAACTAAGAAAATAAATAACGATGACTAAGTAAATAAGTACAGTTTAATAAATCGAAGAAAGAAAAAGATTGTGACAATCGGAAATCTTAAAAGATCGACAAAAAAAAACTATATAGAACCCTTTCAATCTATGAAAGTACAAATCGATAATATATATGTGATTCGTGTTGTTTGTCATTCACAGAAACAAACCACTTGTTAGAGTTGGCAGGTTTGGGAGCTCATTGTAACCGGGCTTTTAGTACCTACGACAGAGATAATGATATTGACAAAGATAGGCACTGCGCAGTGACGTATCGCGGTGCGTGGTGGTATAAACAATGTCAGTACTCTAACCTCAATGGTGATTATCATGAGGTCATCAGGAAATTGTCACATTGAAAATAAAAATAAATAAAAATCTTTTCAATCTATGAATGTCAGAGAAGTACATACTGATAATGTGATTCATTATTTTTGTCATTCACAGATACAGACCACAGGCTTGATGAGGCAGGTTTGGAATATCACCGTAACCAGGCTTTTAGTACCTACGACAGAGATAATGATATTTACAAAGGTGGGAACTGTGCAGTGATGTATCACGGTGCGTGGTGGTATAACAACTGCCACCGCTCTAACCTCAATGGTGATTATCATACTGTCGAGGATAATCCTAATCAAGGTTATCGTGGTGTTAGTATATCCTGGAGGTTTCCAACAGGTTGGTATTTCAACATCAAATACACTGAGATGAAGATCCGTCCTGTCGAGATCTAGATTCAGTAATAAGTAATCCACAGATACAACAAAAGGATTGTGTATAGACTCACAGAGTAAGAGTCTGACGAAATAATACTATGTGTAAATGACTACATTTGTCAATCTCTGAAGTATTCATTTCTAGGATTCGCTTTCTCTGCAATATTAATTCTCTGTGGAAGTAAGATTGGAAGATAACTCCTTTATTGTGACAAAAAAAAAATTCATTCATTATATGTAACATCTAAATTTTTTTCAATTGTTATTACTATTTTTCCACTGGTCATTGTATCGAGATGTGGTGGGAGGGGGTATGAGTTTGAATGGTGGAGGGGAGGGGGTGTAGTGGTATTGTGAAAAGATGTTTGTGAAAAGATGTTTGTGAAAAGATGTTGTGATGTGATGTGAAAAGATGTTGTGAAAAGATGTTGTGAAAAGAAAAGATGAAGTTTAATAACACAATTGCTCAAAAATTCAAATTTACAGGATAGGTATAAGTGCTGTATTTACCACAGCACTATATTAGTATTATATATAACACATGTAGGTATCCACAAAGCCACAAGACTGTAATTGCAAATGGGAGATTGATGTTGTACTCAATGGAGCTAACTCTGACCAAATAACTGAGACAAAAGTTTAAACTTTCTTTTTAAGAAGAACTATATGTGAGTAGCTTATAACTATTCTGGCGCCACAAGGTAACATGTCTCATAAGATCTGCAAAGCAAAATTATATCAAGAGATCTAGAGTCAGTACAATAACAAAGAAATAAATCCATGGATTGCAACTTACGGAAAACATCGTGTGGAAGTGAGACAGAACTTGACGAAAATATCAATGTGTAGCCTACATTTACAGATCTGTAGAGATCTATGCATATCCGACTTATCGGGAACAACTCCAGTAAAATAATCCAAATAAGAAGTCAACTGACTGACGGAAATATCAAGCTCGATAGAACTGCACGATTATTGGAATGAAAAAAAGAAAATTATTTGTTGTGATATTAATCTCTTTCTGTGTTTATATTGGTAATTATCATAGTGTTCTTTGTGCCGCATCCAAAACAATAGTAATATCCAAAGCCATTTATGTAAGAAGGTCAAAGGAAGCAAATTTCTGCAAATCAAAGACTTGCAACTTTCACAGGTATTATGTCTATGTCAAGTATAGCATGATGGATTAATTAGGAACCACTTAAGACTTTGGCAGGATAGGTGATGGGTCAAAGTAGGGATATAATATACCCACACAGACTATCATGTATTTGTGTGTGTGCCATCGTTAATATGTACAGGATCGTAGCCACTGAGAAAATGAGGACACTTGCCTCCCCCACTCCTCCCCACCCCTCCCATCTGCAGGTAAGTTGAGTCACATGAACACAACACACATATAGTATTTTCGAAGAACACTTACTTTTCTTGTGGAAAAGGTGCCCCTTTGCTTCGACGATAACTGACAAACATTGACATGCATGATTGACAAGATTGGTAAGGGAATGGGTGTTATGGTTTCCGGGCACGGGGTCAAATAGGGGCCCTGGAAATTATGAAGGGTTCCCGACATAATATGCCTGAAGAACAATGTATAACATAATATATTTTAAGAAACAAGAAGATTACAAAATGGGGACAACCGACATAATTGGATTACAAAGGTGATGAGGCGGGGGGGGGGGGGGATTTATGGAAGAGCCAGAGAAGAATAAAAATTGTAATCCAGGACGGTGAAGTGGCCCTAAGGTCATTGGACCTGACCAGGCCCATGTAGGGGGATATGGTGGTCCTTCAAAGAAAAGTTACGACATCAAATGGTGCATACTGGACCTTACTTAGAGTATTATTACCTCTAAATGCAAGGTTAATGTGCTGATAAAAACTTGTTTGTATGTTCTGAGAAAGGAGAGTAGTGTACACCCATTTGATTTCTCGTTTTCATATACAAATTGAAAGACAAAAGAATATTGAATGGATATAAAAGTTTGAAAAACGAAGCTAAAAGACGGCAATGCATTGTTACATCATTAAACTTATATTACAGTGAACCTTATCCTGTGTGTTGGGAATACAAAATATAGGAAAATAGATATAAGGACCAATAAAAAATTAAGAAGAATATTAACTGAATAAAAGAGTCACCATGTAAATATTTTGCCTAGCTTATCTCTTAATGGTATATGTTCAATGTAAACTTCTTGTAACTTAAAAGATAATGAGTAATATATGTATCTTATTTCTATACTGTATCGACTGCTTTTGAGTACTATTTATTAATGTTCATTTCCCTTTTTTCATATGATTAGCTTCTAAGAAGCACTGGAGATGTAAACAATAAAAGTACCAAATAATTTCATAATAAAATATAATTAATTATGGAGGTGCTTTTGAATTTGTCAAAGCCATTTAAATATTAATAAATTACTGCTAAGTGGTGGCGAATTCAGAGAAGTGCGATAAGCAAACTAACAAAAACCGGTAGAGACCGAATGTTGGTATGGTAACGAAAATGTTGTTTGAAGAAAAAAATGTTGAGATTTGTTGGACTAAAGTAGGTTTGTTCGGATTATTCATTCGGCAGTATGTATGATGGCTAAATACAATAAGGCATGCGTATGGGGGGAGGGGGAGACGATGGCAAAAATGGCTCAGTCAGGGGATTTTTGCATTCATCCGAGAAGGAATTGGACCATTACTACGTTTATAAGCCCTCCCCCCCCTATCCCCCATTTTCAGACTCACAAAGAGTATTTGTTAGTAAAATCAACGTATTTAGAGGTCATTATGATATAAACCTGATATATTGACTAAATATGCCTCCCAAATGCTCCATTGGGTGTCTACAGTTTCATTCTTTTCTGGGAAAACCCCCTAACTACCCCCTACATATGTAAAGCTCCAATGACCCCCCCCCCCTTTATGCAATACTTCCTTCAAGGGCGGCGGAAGCACTTTTAATCTGGGGGGGGGGGGGCACCGACATCAAAAGGCACTTTACAGAAATTCGATTGGACTGATGCAGCCTTATATTTAGTACCCTTAATAACTCTTATTGTATTATCTTATTTGCCTATACACACCACTCCATCAACCCCCCCCCCCCAAGGAAAATATGCATACTAGCATTGCAATATCCAGTGTGCACATTGGGAAACAAGGAACAAAATGAGGTGAAAGCATGCTAGTTGCTAATGTAGGAATCTTCCGAATTAGAGTTTATTTCTTGTTAATATCTTAACAAATGATTCCATTCGAAATAGCTTTGAGTTTGACCCACAGAAATTTATTAAAAGTCAGGGGCGTAGCCAGGATTTGCAAAGTTGTATTCACGACTATCTGAGCGGAGCGCCACCATCGGTTGGCGCGGAGCGTACAAGAAATTTTTTTGGTTTTACAATGCCCTCAGATGGCCGGAAACGGCCCTTCCCGAGTGTTCATTCTGGTTCCCTGGCCTCTTGCTAACTTGAGACACCTCAATTTGTATGTAGAAAAAAAGGCACATTTTTAACCTGAGGAAAAGTGGGGGGGGGGGGGGCACAAGCTCCCCGGTTCCGCCGCCCTTGACTTTCTTCGCATCTGACCGTCCCATAAAGATTCAGGTCCCTACCTTATATAATCAGTTAGTGGAAATTTTGAATATATTATTACTTTTTTAGCGCAACCTCCCGTATAATGCTACTTATAAAGAACTAAATTATAGTCTAAGTATGCACCATATGACTAATATTTCTTTGTCTTTCTGACAGAGGACCCCAGACCCTCAGAAACGAGAGTTGGCTTCGATGACCCCACAGTAGCACCCCTCTTTTACAAAATATTTCACTGGCATCTGGCCCTCCCATAAAAGTTCAGGTCACTATACCTCAATTAGTCAGGCAATGAAATATTGGAGCTTATTGTTATTTTTATTTATTAGTACAATCTTGTCTTTAGCTAGAGTTTCTTATATTAATATAAATTATAACCTAAATATGACACAGAATACACCATTTATAGTGTTGCAAAGTTAATATCTTCCCGGGGGAAGACCACAACTCCCGACCCCCCCCTACATTCCCCTTCATAGGTTCGACTTCAATGACACCAGTAGTCCCACTCCTGTATAACATCCTTCATTCTCCCCGACCTATTCCACACACGTTCAGCCACCAACATTAATCACTCGAGGGAACTTGCGTTTTGATATTTTTTCATGAAGACCCCAGAATGAACCATTTACATCTTATAAGTTAAATGCTGCCGAGGGAGAGAACCCCCAGAAGCCCCTTCATATAGGAGTCGGTTTCAATGACCCCAGTTCAGTCTCCCTCTTTGATAAAATCCTTGATTCGTGGGGTAGAAAATTCCAACTTTTCCGACTGATTTAGGTATAGGGGCATGAACCTTTATGGACGGGCTGTATAAACAAATCAAGAATTTTGCAAACGAGGGGGGGGGGGGGTGTGCATGGCTGTGGAGTCGTTGAATATAACCAGGGAGTTGTTATGTTCCATAACTCCCACAGAACAAACAAGTTTTCATATTATGGATAATGTTGCACAGACCACAAGACAAAACTGTTTCCTACATGTAGCGTCACTGACTTGTCAAGAACTATGTAATTGGTCCGCAGACCACAAAAGATGGGCATAGGCCTATGGCACAATAAAAGTATTCAAGGTACAAATCACTTGTTTCGTTTTTGTTCAGTACACATCGTTCAATGTTTCCGTTTACTTATTTTATTTAAACTTTGAAGTAGGTCATAGTTTACATTGCTCGCATTGACCAAGATATGATGGGGTTAGGCTAACCCCATCATATCTTGGTCAATGCGAGCAATGTAAACTATGTTAGCAAAGCTAACAATTAATGCAACCAATTTCTAAATGTCAGTACCACTGTGCCATGAAAGGACCACAATAAAAGGAACTGAACGTCTTTCGGGGCTCCACGCCCACAACCCCCCCCCCCATGTCATAATAAAGGAACAACTTGAAACCACCATGTACCTAACGACCAACTTCTCAGTCTTTAAATGACAGACATTTCTATTAGTAGGAAGGAGTGGGTGGGGGGGGGGCTGACACACACATAGACAATTCAAGGTTTGTCCCTCACTACATGAATCAAATGCTTAGAGAACACCGTCCAACAAGATCATTGCGGTCTTAACATACTGCGATGTTGACTGTTCCGAGCATCAGAACAACATTTGGCGAAACTATTCCTGGGCTGCCCCTCATTTGTGGAAGAAGCTTCCAACAATAATCTTGTACTGTACAATCAATTCACTTGAAACTGAATTATCAAGACACCTTATCCTGCAATACTTATTAGAACTTTGATCTAGTTTCTTGTTTGTACAATGCTTGTAAACAAGCTTCGTGTTTTGTATTGAACATTTAAAATATGTGGTATAATAGTCATGATATTACTGCAGTTATCGAGAAACAAGCTCATTAATATTGTAACTGATCTTGAGTAGTATTTTAACTTTTGAAGCTATTCGTTACGTCGTGTTAACGTCGGGTAGTAATGTTGCAATTCTTTGCCAGGAAATGCCCGTAACGCTCCAGGGTTGTTTACTTACAAGCAATGGTGCATCTGGCCTTTTGTTCGAAGAGCCGCGCTTTCTGGGCTCCTGAAGACCGGAACTCAGGGGCGGTGTTCCTTGAAGTAGTAACTTAGGCCTATTTGAACTCAATGGTACGGTTAGTTTCACTATGCTACCTGTCATGTTGCTATCCATCGGCACATGCAAAAACCAGGGCCGACTGTATCAATTAGGAGAGGCCAAAAAGACGCAGCAACCATGGAGGGTCATGTGACATGCTCCCTTGTAGCGCTCAACTCTTATGGTACTCCTTGAATGTATATGCTACAAGTAAATGTCCTGATCTCATAGCTACCACATTCCTGGTGAAGTTATATGCAACCAGTGGAATCTATGACTGTAGAATACATGTCATGAGGCAGGGGAAGTGTTGTTATGTGCCTCTTATGTCCCTTTCACAACCTAAACCCTAACTACTGGAGAGGATCAGGCTATGTTATGTCAATATTTATATAATTATATAATATATTATGTCAATGATGGCAACCAATTGTCTCCTTCCATGTGAGAATACATGCCACTTTATCTTCCAGTGATGATCACCATTACAAAAACATTGTAACCCCTTACCGATAGGAAGGCAGAGTTGTTGTTATTGTTGTGCACAATATCAGAACATAAACCATGTCACTGGTAAACAAAAAACACAAAGAAAAAACACCTTCATAAAATTAAACAAACGTTTGTGGTACGAATTCATTTATTCTTTTACATATATGTTTCGTACAGCTGGTAGGATTTTTCCTTTAGACGTGAAGCCAAAATGGGTCACCTCCTGAAATACATTGTTGTCATTTAAGTCATAACATCATGGAAACAATGTGTTTAGTATTTTGTTATATCTAGACGATCTGAGCTTAACTTGTCACATGGTTACAAAATGGTTCAGCTGTTTAAGTTTTAGACATTTCATCTAAAATCTACAGAGCTTTAACAGAAATCTGTAAATAAAAACAATGTCATAACATTTTTTATCATTAGGCAACCACCACAATAAGACATTCTGTTAACTCTAAGCTTAAACTCAGTGCCCACACTTCACTTACTCACGGGAAATGTATGAAACGTTTTCTCTAGACTCTCAAGAGGAAATTAATTTTTCTTTGGAAATATCCTAAATTTGAAGAAAAAAAAACAAATTGTTTCCAGACCCAATCTGACTGTTCAATAGATGATGATTTTTCTGGCATTTTTCCGTGAGAATGAACTAGTCCATTTTGATTCCATTTGACATCCAATCTAACCGTCTCATCAGGCCATTCTAAATCCAAGCTGCATGGTACTACCGAGATGCCACCTCCCACATTAAACTATTGATGTTTTTGGTGAATCTGGTATCTTGTATGTTCCTTCTCGTATCAATTTTTGTCTCTGTTTAAGGATGGTGCGATGTCTTTCCCTCTGTAAAAGAAACACATGAGAAACAAATAATGACCTCTTCTTTTGAACTTTGTAAAACTATTTGCAAATCACAGGGGACACATTTTTAAGTGCAAAATAGCTCATGTTATGGAAAACTTTTCAATTGCCAAATTTACAATTGGAAGACCTAATGTAGAACTTGATTTACTTGAGGGATCACATACAATCTGTGTCATGAATCATGCAATACCCAATTCATCTCAGTCTTCAGCCTTTGAAGTTTTACAGAGGGAATTTTGACAGCATTTCAAACTATAGAACTCTAAATGTGTCCAAACGCTAGGATCATACACTAACGATAAAGAATAAAACAGTTCTGATAATGAACTGTAAGTATATTATGAATATTGTACATTAGTGAAAGCTACCACAGTACCACAGAAGGATGCTTAATACCAACTGTAGTAATGAGGCCTACAGCCTCACTGGAAATGATAAAGAACTGCTGATGCCAAGCTCGGATACATTTGTCTTGAAATTTCACAACCTTCGTGAGGTACATATTGTCATGTACTGTAGCAGTATGGATTATATTTTTTTAAATGCTATACTGTTCTAATGCTCTTTAAGTCTCTCATAGCTACCCTGCGGACATTCCCCAGATTTTGAAAGCAACCCTGGAAGTTTTCAAAGTTTTGTACTCCCCCAGGCTTTCACACTTGAGTGTAAGGACCAATTAATAAACACACATGTTCTCACATTAATCATTCCAGAACAACGAGATTTCATTTGACTCGTGTTCGTTTCTCAACGGGCACAATTTGTGATGGGCTGTTTGGAGCAATTGAATAATTGATTGTAATAGTTGAAGGATTGCACTTCATTCTGCCGATCACCACTGTGTACACTGTATCCCATAATAGCATACCCCTCTAGGGATGCTCCGGATATCCGGTCCGGCCGGACTATCCGTCCGGATAGTGTGCAATTATCCGGTTCCGGCCGGATCTTTTTCAAAATCTGGCCTGAATTATTCCTTATAAAGATGTTGGTATTAACTTAAATCATTGTAAACTATTTCCAAAATTTAATAAAAACGTTAAAAGTAAGGAAAAATTAGGTTTAACATGTTTCATTTAATTTTCTCAATGGTCTGACCCACTGTTTCTAAAGATCAACCAAAATAATACTCCTTGTTTCATACTTTTACTTCTTATTAATGATTTTCATTTGTGTAATGAAAAAATCCGGTTCCGGCCGGATTATATCCGGTCAGATTTCATGTACTATAGGGCAAAATCCGGTTCCGGCCTGATCCAAAAATTTGGATCCGGTGCATCCCCATTCCCCTCCAACTTCCAGGGCATTTTTTTATCTTCCCTTTTTTCAAGCGCTGAGATTTGGGCTTATCTGAACTCTCTCTCAAATCCGATGGGTTTCATAATCATTGTTTACATATGCAGACATGTCCATCTCTGAATGTGATCATACACCTTATCACCCATCAATTATTATCAAATTGGGAAGGAGAAAGTCCAACAAATCATTGGTAAAATCAACTAGTCAACAAGTCATCCAATTGAACTAGGCTCTGCCTGTGATCTTACCTTTTTGGTTGTCTAAAACAGAAAGTTTGGTTTCCAAACATATGTACCAAAATAGGGCATGATCAATATGTAATGTATAATGTAGGAGAGAGACTTTCTAGGTTTGGTGACAAGAATACCGGCTTTGAGCCAGTACAACTTCCCTTCAAAATACAATAGATCTAAATTTCATGTGAACAACTAGTTATCTGTCGGAGTGTCGGACGAACTCCAAAGCTGAAAAATTTGGTCTTCTCGGACGACCAATGAAAATTTGCAGTGCACTTCAAAATGCTACCGGGAATCTTATTCTGTAATCGGACACTACTTGTGCATCTAATTGAAATACTCTAACGATAGATTTTGTTAATTACAAGGCAGAGGGCCTTTTACTGCCACTTATAGTAAATGGAGCAACTTACAGTTTTTGCTCCACTAGAACACTCCATCAAGTCTTCAATCTGAAGTCGGCATTCTTTCTGCGCTCTTCAATAACCTACCCCTCAGCACACCTGAAAAGAATTGATCATGATGTGAGAGAGATGAGAATGAGATGTTACTGAATTTAAATGACATTTCTAGGCATGACAGTTAACTAGGCTACTGTAAAACTATCCATCATTATGGATACAAACCTACCTGTCTCTTGCCCATTGCCCACCCACCCCACAACATGATTAACACAACACAACTACCCATCATTATTAATACAAAACTATCTCCCTCCCCCTCATACACCCCCACCCTCACACACAACATGATTAACACAAGTCTGCACAACTACCCACCATTATTAATACAAAACAATATCCCCCTCCCTTCCCCCCACAACATGATTAACATAAGTCTGCACAACTACCCACCATTATTAATACAAAACAATCTCCCCCTCCCTGCCCCCCCCCACAACATGATTAACACAAGTCTGCACAACTACCCATCATTATTAATACAAAACAATCTCTCTCCCCCTCATACCCACCGCCCCTCACACACAACATGATTAACACAAGTCTGCATAACTACCTATCATTATTACAAACCTATCTCTCTCCTACTCCCCATCCAACCTACCCCCCCCCTCCCATGACCCTGCCCATTTCACACAACATGATTAACACAAGTCTGCACAACTACCCACCATTATTAATACAAAACAATATCCCCCTCCCTGCCCCTCCCCAACAACATGATTAACATAAGTCTGCACAACTACCCATCATTATTAATACAAAACAATCTCTCTCCCCCTCATACCCACCGCCCCTCACACACAACATGATTAACACAAGTCTGCATAACTACCTATCATTATTACAAACCTATCTCTCTCCTACTCCCCATCCAACCTACCCCCCCCCTCCCATGACCCTGCCCATTTCACACAACATGATTAACACAAGTCTGCACAACTACCCACCATTATTAATACAAAACAATATCCCCCTCCCTGCCCCTCCCCAACAACATGATTAACACAAGTCTGCACAACTACCCATCATTATTAATACAAAACAATCTCCCCCATCGTACACCCCCACCCTCACACACAACATGATTAACAGAAGTATACACAACTACCCATCATGACTGATACAAAACTATCTCCCCCCCCCCCTGTCCCTCACTCACACACAACATGATTAACACAAGTTTGCAAAAACTGTCAAATATTAAGTTCTTTGCATGGCTTGCAGAATTTATGAATTTGTCTAGCAAAGCTAATGAGCTGCAATGTTAGGATTCTTTCATATCGATACAGTCACAAATTTATCAAAATCACTGCAAAAAGCTACTCCATTCAATGCTATGTACAGTAAACTTACTTGTAGTAATCTTTTTCAAAGTTTGCACATTTGGGAACTGGTAAGCCAGGTTTTATTGGTTTCACAGAGTAAAGGAATGGTTTCTCAAACCACAGTTCAGGAAGCCACTCTCGCACCATGTTGAAAGATCAATCTAAAAAAGAAAGGAAAGGAGCCAATAATTACTCAGACACATTCAGAGAATGCTGTTAAATGATATGCACATCGTGAAATACCGATACCAGGTCAAAATTAACAATGAATTATGAGAATATCAGAATTTAAATAGAATTTGACATTCAATTAAATCACTTTGATATGAAAGGATTTGATAAAATAAGGCCATACAAGGCAAATGGAGGGCGGGAAGATCCCAGATATACATAGCCCTATATTTAGCCCTGTACAACTTAAATTTGTGATACTGAAAATAATTTTATTATGGAGCTCATTACTTCCTTAGGGTCATGCATACCCGACTAGCGATAATAAACTTTGGCATAATTCATCATGTTATTCTGGTGTGAAGATATGACACTACTTACAGTACCTACTGTAGGGTTAAAAAATGAGATCTCTGACGTTAGGGAATTCTCTGAAAACAGCATTAAAATTTAGTTGAAACACAAACAAAACTTAAGATTAACAACAATTTTCTTGTACGAAATAATACCTATATTGATATATATTTTTTTAAGTGTGCAAGAAAAGTACATAATATATGGTCATGTATACTGTTCAACATCATTGGTGATTATCTACTCTGCGTATAACTAACTGCTAAACCTGCAAATGTCGGCGGCAAACAAAAAAATGATATTTGGATGGAAAAAATTGTAAATAATCTTCAATATAAGCTTCTTTGCGGCGAGACTTTATTGTAAGTTGCGCTATACAATGTCTGTTAATTATTATCATTCTTCTTCTTATTACTTCATTAATCTTCCCTTTTATAATCACAGATACGTATGACCTATTCAATAGGCGAAGCGCCCTCTTCAACGCAGTATCTGAGGACTTTGCTCTCGTAGATTTATGGGACGCCGATGATCTCATCTTATAGAGACTAAAGTACAAAGATCCATAGACTGTTTAAGGAAATGTCTGGAGGATGAGTTGTGTCTCTCGTTCAAATTAGAAATAAGTGAAGATCGTTATAAATGGCGCCAATGTGAAACGTTTTCTCGTATGTACAAAGAGACATATTTAACCAACCGACTAGGATTCTCGTATTATACAATGTCTATCGGGCCAACATGAAGAATAACCAAGTAGATATAGCCTATATCGTCACCAAGAAATGTAAAGCCCCTGTTAGGAACCTGCAGCACATAAATACAGAATGATGTTAGGTAGAACATTTTTATAGCCAGCGGCGTAACGCATATGGGCTCGGACGGGGCAAACCCAGGGGCCCCGACCAAAGGGGGCCCCCGCTGCACTGATGTACAGAACTTAGAAGAGGGGTACCCTATTTTTTAAACGGCACGTTTTCGTTGGAAAAGAAACTATAAACGAGACAATGGACATATTTTTCTGTGCGTGAATACGTTCGTCATAAATCATATGCCCCTGCAAATGCAAATCTCGTATCCTTCTTTCCGCACGACTGATTCAAGAGCCTGAGGTACACACTGGAACTTGATAGGTTACGCTGGTACATATTATAGCGAAATCTAATCGATATGTTTGCTGACAAGAAGGCCAGGCTCAGTTAATTCCAGCTCTAGCCTTTCCAAGTTCTCGGGAACTTGGATACCATTCGTCCACAGGAGTTACGCCACGGGTGGAAATATACATGTTTATGTTAATTGGTCATTTGGTCTTATTGTCCTTTCAATCTCTTAATGTATTCTAGCTTTGCAACACATTTTTTTCATGTTCCCAGTATGACAGACAAGGCGGACCAAAAATGTGTCTATGAACGCAGATTTCCCCCAAAATCTCAGTCGATAAAATCACCACGAAATGTTCCATATACATCTTAGATTGCACCAGAGAGCGTGGTGCAATCTAGACCGAAATCTAACTTAAATCAGCATATTGGGAATTTCCCTTTCTAAGATAAGATATAGGCTACGGTGCGGTTGTATCCGTGACGTCATCTTGCCGCGGCATGGCCTACGATTTCCAAGATCGAGATTGTCATGCAGCAAATTTGAATCAGACAGTAGCTACAAGAAATGATAGCCTACCTGTATGGTTTCCCTAGTGTATTTATTTACAAATCATTATACATATTTAAAAATTATCCCCGAAATCAGCGTCTAATTCGTCCCTTATGGACGCAATCTACACGTAATAAATACTCGAGCCTGCTTGGGCTTGAAGGAACAAAAATGCGAACAGACGAGGGCATATACCAATTAACACGCAGCCTCGAGACATCATCTACACGTAAAAACTCCCTTATGGCGACTGTGTAGTTTCGACACATTTATAAATAAACAAGGACAACTTTCAAACGATTTTAATCATTGTAAAACAACTGGTGTCGTGTACAATACAATCACTGTTACAACCGTAAACTCTTGAACAGAACAAATTGTGATTTTTTTATTGTAATTTTCAGAAGAGGACTCCTGCTCGAATTTAAATCCAAAATACACACATTTGATGCTAAATTCGATCTGAAGATATCTCCAGAAATTGCTATTTTTGAGGTAATGATTTTAACAACGCGCAGAATTTTGCAGAGGATATGAACCACATGCTGTCGATATTATGCCTAACCCTATCAATAGAACCTACATTTGTTGAATTAATGTGTGCATGACCCCCGACTCCTTTCTTGTCCTTCTCGTTTTCTCCCATTATCCGAAAATACGAATTACTGTGCTTCTTTGTCCTTATGAAAAACCAACTCAGATGATGGGAGTTGAATATAACAAAATATATATGTATTTTTTTACCAACCCAAATCTCAGATGGGGGGCACTCGGGGGGGCACTAGGTTTTCCGGGGGGCACGTGCCCCCCTGCCCCCCCCCCCCCTTGGCGACGCCACTGTGGCCCTGGCAAAATGAGTCCACACCAGCTGCACTGACCTAGTTACGCAACTGCCCATACCCTACACCCCCCCCCCACCGCATCCTCTCCCAGGACAAAGTGTCAAGATTAATCCCAAGTTCTGAATACAACTTTAACGTAAATGTATAAGGCCCACTGGTATACCAGATCGCATTCTAAATTTCCAACTATCATTATTACAGTCATTAACGAGATCATTATGAAGAGACTATATTATTCAATGAGCGTGAACACCAGAAAAGAACTTGAAGGTTGGCTGAGAGCACCACATTAATTTTGGTATATAGACCGCTAAACAACTCTGTTATCACCCCAGGATGTACTTCGTTACAACTTTTAATATTTGAGAAACAACCCTCAGTACATCCGAGGCTTATCAATTAAAGCGGCTGGACTACTTAGTTTAACACACTATCATTGGTTCAGTTTCTCAGATGCAACACAAAACTCAATAGGAAAACAAGACCTATAGCCTGAAATATTTGTTTACATTAACATTAACAGTTTATCAGTGACAAATAGTGTTGAATGTCGACCAATGGTGCTCTGCTGTTTATAATAAGTTTACATGAACAATATTTTGGTTGAGTTATTGCCAGTTTGGTTTCTTGCTGGAAGCAAAGGAACCTATGCAGTCGGGTTAGCGTGTGTGTATGTACGTCTGAGACACTTGCTTTGATTCACGATAACTCAACAACGGAGTGTTGGATTTATGTGGATGTATTATAGTGAGGTGTGCCCTATCGTTTTTAGCACTGACCTTATGAATATTAATGAGGTTATGGGGTCAAACGTAAAAAAAGTTACATTGTAATAACTTGAAGCCTTTGTTGGTTAATAGCTGGTACATGCAGGCCATCTGGGCCCCAAAAACTCCTGAGCCCATATTTGGGCTGAGTGGGCCCAAATGTTTTATTTACACCTCCATGCATTCCGGCACGAATTTGTGGGGCCCAATATTTTGGGGTCCACAGTTTTTGGGATTCAATATTGGGGGAGGGGGAAATTATATCTTTTAGCCACATTATTTGGGCCAAATATTTTTGGGGCCATTTAGACGCAAATTTTATTGGGCCAAAGTATTTGGGAGGGGACAAAATTTTCAAATTCCAATAACGTCAAAAACTTAAACCAAATTGTATCCAAATATGGAATACAGTGTTTGGTTAATATATGGTACACGTGGGCATAAATATTATGATATTGGGTGAGGACATACAACGCTTTAATATTCCACTAAGCAAGGAACCATTGTGCCCTTTGAGCTCTCGTTTGGAGAGAGGCCAAAATATTAAAATTCCAATAACTCCACAACCTTAAATCGGATTGCAACCAAACATGGAATACAGTTGTTGGTTAATAGCTGGTACATGTATTACAACACTTTAATATTCCACTTAAGCAAGGAGCCATAGTGTCCGTTGTGCTCTTGTTAAACAATGGATTTAGGCCTACACTGAGGAACTGACGTCATCATCGAATTATCCTTAAAGGAGCATTCCAGGACTTGAGCATACTTTAAAGATTAATATCTCGCAAACCAGACTATATACAGAGACATTACCGACACTCAACTAATTCCTATTTCTTGGACAGTCAATATGACGTATTAAGACTAAATTCATCATTAAATAATAACCAAACCTGCTTGGATGTGAGTGAAGCTAAAAAATATATATTCTTTTATGCATTAAAAGCTTGTAGACGTTTTATTTCTTTCGTTTACTCTCTTAGTGATAACAACACGCATAGATAGAACTATGGAACAAATATTGTACTACACTTGCTGAATATCGGATTTGATTTGGCGGCTAATAACCTCCCCCCACCCCCCCCCCCCCATTGCTCTGTACCCATCTCCGATTGGACGACTGGTCAGTCACCCCCTCCCCCTTTCTGGTCCTCATTTCATTATCGTCTTGACCAACGCTAACGCCTCCATTGATACCAGATGTATTACAACGGGTAAATAGAAAAGAAATGGTGCCATGGCCGTTATACCTTGCATGATTACGTTTACATCCATTGTGTCAACGGAAAAAATGAGCCTGTTGTAGGTCGGTAACCTTTTGACTCCAATGAATAGGAATACTCCAAGTTACAGCCAACAAGAGTATAAAGGAACAAGAAAAGAAACTATATCTATAACAATATGGTAAATCCAGTGGCGTATCTAGAATAGCTGGCACCCGTGGCGAATTCTTCCTATTGTCACCCCGTGCCGGGAATGCCGTCCTGGGGGAGGTGTCTAAGACTTCGCCCTCTACTTTGAGAAAACTTTGTTTAATGTAAGGTGACTTAAATGCAAAATGATGCTATCTTTGGCAAAGCCTTGAACTGATTACACAATGATTTACAAAAATAATAACGAATTTGGGGGCATGGGGGCTGTAGCATGGCACCTCCCTGACTGGTATCCGGGTGGACCCCCATCCCCATCCGCTTAGTACGCCACTGGGGGATATTGCTATGTCATTTAGAAAATTGCGCTAAAATTTATGAAAAGGAGCACTTTTGCACGATTTTTTTAAACATATTATTTGAACAGTTACTATGCAACGACTGAGCTCTGACAGCATTACAACTCTACAAGAAAATATTTGTGAAAGCTCCTTTCTCAAACTCTACTGGTTAATGTCACAATGGGTTTTTCGTTGGTTACCATGAAAGTCATCCAATAACTGGAATAAATATCTACAAAACATTGGATTTTTGTACCAACTCGTGAACCAAAATGGACGCAACGTCCATATACGAATTAGTGATTAATCTTTGGATATTACTTCCTTTATACTATATCATATAGTTGTAAATCCATGAACATATACAACAGTGGTCTTTCATGTCTCATAATGTTATATTACAGTTTTTGTATAGGCTCATCTCATTGTTCAAAATCAGAAAGAAAAAGCTCTCGTTATCATAAAGAGAATATTAATTCTCAGCGATGCGGTAATTGCTTCTGATAATAGCACAGATATCACGTTTTGAACATGGTAGACGATATTAAAAAGAAATCCAATTTTCAAATAGAAAATATAATAAGCCTTACAAACTCATGATTAACAAAACCCCGTAAGTAAACGTCATATTAATCAAACGCGGTTCAACGGGGTTTAATGCTCCACTATATAGGCCTATCATAAACAAAATTATCATAATAATATTTAAATACACTCATAAAACAGAACAGGCTTTCATACAAAAAAGTGAAAAGTTAAAGCGGAATCAATTTCATTTACAGATTAACATGGAAATGCAGACCTTCACACACACACATGGCAATGCGATCGATTGTATGGTGATGTGATCGATTCTACGGTGATGCGATCGACTGTACTGTGATGTGATCGACTGTACTGTGAAGTGATCGACTATACTGTGATGTGATCGATTGTACTGTGATGTGATCGATTCTACGGTGATGTGATCGTTTGTACTGTGATGTGATCGACTGTACTATGTGATCGATTGTATGGTGTTGTGATCGATTGTACTGTGATGTGATCGATTGTATGGTGTTGTGATCGATTTTATGGTGTTGTGATCGATTGTACTGTGATGTGATCGATTGTACGGTTATGTGATCGATTGTACGGTTATGTGATCGATTGTATGGTGTTGTGGTCGACTGTTCGGTGATGTGATCGGTTGTACGATGCTGTGTTGCTTGTACTGTGATGTGATCGATTGTAATGTGATCGACTGTACTGTGATGTTGTCGATTGTACTGTGATGTGATCGATTGTATGTTGTTGTGATCGATTGTACTGTGATGTGATCGACTGTACTGTGATGTGATCGATTGTACGGTTATGTGATCGATTGTACGGTTAGGTGATCGATTGTATGGTGTTGTGGTCGACTGTTCGGTGATGTGATCGGCTGTACGATGCTGTGTTGCTTGTTCTGTGATGTGATCGATTGTACTGTTATGTGATCGACTGTACTGTGATGTGATCGGTTGAACGATGTTGTGTTGCTTGTACTGTGATTGATTCAGTGGTGACGTGACAACCATACCGATTTCTTAGTGAGATATTATGGTGTAACAAATTATGTGCAACTAAACTGAGACTTGGTCAGAATCTAACAAAATCAACTTAACCATATACAGCTCAAAATACAGCTTTTCATTTCACCCTCAGTGTGATATCTGCATGTGTGATTTTGTCTTTACCCTGATCTATATCTTTAATGATAAAACGGTTATATTGTCGACGGTTGAGGGATCGGATATCATATTCTTAATAAGTTTTAGCAATCACTCATGCATCATAATGAATCTCTATAAAACATCGTTAATTGATTGCTAAGAAGATTCATGAGTAAACACACTGACGACTCTGCCTCTTTTACACACTGACGACTCTGCCTCTTTTCAACCTTCTCTTAACATCCTATTCTTTCATTTATCTTTGCTTTGTTGCATGCATGTATACGATTGATATATCTCTGTGATTGTATTACACAAGCGTAGGCCTACTCTGCGATAAAATGGTTTTATGGTGCGATTTTTTATTCAGTGTAAACTTTTATGACATTTTCTATGAATCGTGAAATTAAACCGAGTATAGAGTAGTAAAGTACATGTCAGCTGTTGCTAAATCTTACTTTTTATTATTATTATTAAAATATATATATGTATATATATATATATATATATATATATATATATATATATATATATATATATAATAATAATAATAATAATAATAATAATAATAATAATAATAATAATAATAATAATAATAATAATAATAATAATAATAATAATAATAATAATAATAATAATAATAATAATAATAATAATACAGGCTTATAAGCACAACTACTACAGAAAACTGTGTGCACTGCTGTGCTGGAAAACAACTAAATAAATCTGAAAGTAACGATACAAAACTTAAACCTGGTCGAGATTCTGGCTGAAATCAGAACCATTGACAAATAAGTAGTGTTTTAATTGCCTCTTAAAAGTAACAGCATTTTGGATTTCTTTAAGGCTGTCAGGAAGCTTATTCCACAATTTAGGTCCAGCCTTCGCAAACGCTTTCTAGTCACTTCGCCCAACAACCATTTCGCCCAACTGCCATTTCGCCCAACCAGCCTGGTCATTTCGACTAACCAGCCTGGTCATTTCGCCCAACCATCATAGTCATTTCGCCCAACCAGCATGGTCATTTCGCCCAACCGTGTTGTTCATTTCGCCCAACCTTATTTTTACTAATATTCAGTCAGAATAATATTACTTTTTCTATTCCACTAGTTCAATTTGATTTATTTTGGGTTAGGTTACTTCGTAATAGGTAAATAAAAAGTGTGGTCCGCTCGATATCGATCGAAGTCTGAGAAGTTAGTTCGGGTATAATGGGAAGATTACACTACTTTAGGCGTTTACGCATACAATGGAAGTTATATTATTATACAAAATACAGGGGAATCGGTCTTCATAAAAACCTATCAAACCTAACCCCTTAAACACTGATCAATCATACTGACTAAAAATTCCCGAACGTTTCCTTACTAAAGTTATACAAATGGAGGATTTCAAGTTTCCTTAATTTTCCTTAATATTCGAATGTTTACTATCAAACCTAACCCCTAACACACTGATCGATCCTCAAGTTTCCTTAATATTCGGTTCATATCCTGTAACGTTAATAATTCCCGAACGTTTCCTTTTGAAGTATCATATTTAATCAAGGTTGGGCGAAATGACCAGGCTGGTTGGGCGAAATGACCAGGCTGGTTGGGCAAAATGACCAGGCTGGTTGGGCGAAATGACCAGGCTGGTTGGGCGAAATGACCAGGCTGGTTGGGCGAAATGGTAAGGTTGGGCGAAATGACAGTTGGGCGATACCCATACGAGGATTTAACTCGAGGCTCTATCAATAACGTATATCTTCTACGGTCAGAGGTTACCAATATATCATGGATATATTTAGTACCCAGTCCTCTGACAGACTTTAACACAATCAATATTATTTTAAAGTACACCCTCTCCTTGATTTTAAGCCAATGAAGATCATGGAATAGCTCAGTCACATGATCATATCTACTTCTACCATATATCATTCTTGCAGCAAAATTTTGTTTGAGTTACAATAATAAATATGCGAAATAACCATGGATTGGACAATAGTGCTTAACTCAGACTTAGTAAGATAGACCGCATTTTAGAAATATTTCTTAGATTCTTAAAGCACCTGGATTTAAGTGAACAGATTTGATGCCGAAAAGACATTGTATCGTCAAAATGTGTCGTCAAATAATGTAATCAGGGTATGTATGTATGCATTTTAGATCCTCGGGAACTCGCGAAGAAGCCATCATTGGCTTATCAATGCCGCAAGCTCACAGAAGTCAATCTCTTAGATTCATATTTAACGTCCATGATTATAAATTGTCAATTGTCAACAACTTTGAAAGCTTAACAACTCTTTAGAGTTTAACAAAAGGACCAATAAGAAACACATTTGATTTATCGATATTAATAGTAAGCCATGACACACTCGAAAATAAATTTGATATTTGATATGCCTCTGAGAGAGACTTATATATAAATAAAGTCTGTGATGACGACCGTGTTATCCGCTGGGAGATATTAAAGGAGACACCATCAGAAATATCTATCTCATTGATGAGAGGATTCAGTCTTAATGAGTTTAATATTTCAGTATACGTGATAAAAAGGTAAGGGTTGAGAGGACACCCTTGACGGACACCTCGCCAACACCGAAATACCTTGACAAGAAACTATTATTTGAAGCATTAGTAGGGATGTTACTGTACAGAAGACCTTGACCAACTCTTCGAGTTGGGGGACGCTGATTGTACGTCCAGAGGTTCGAAACCAGTAAGGAAGGTCGCAATTCCACTGTAGGCGTTTGTCACCTGTATCGAACCATACTAGTTCTGTTTTTTTGGTGACATATTTTGCCTTACTGTAGAGATCAAACATGATTCTAACCAACTCAACCAAAAAATATATATACAAAACAATATATATATATATATATATATATATATATATATATATAAGAATATAGATATATAAGAATATAGATATATAAGAAGAAAACTCTAAATGGTCACTTACGTCGACAGTAAATAAATTGGTCACTTTGGTCGACAAAATTGAAATATCGATATATGCCACCGTTGAGATGCTTTGGAGAGCCAGTCGGTCTCGCAGAATGCAACTAGGCAACTCGTTGTATGATTCTGAGACTTAGTTTATTGGTTGCATGCGATCGCTAAGATATACGATTTTTTGCCCTGGTATCGTGTCTACTTAATGTTTTTTATCCATCCGGGGTACGTTAGGAGTTCACGTTTCGTGTACACTTAATACCTTCAATATAAAGTGCACATGTCTACGCCTGTTGTTTTACCTTGGGTAGACTTAATGGTCAATATATAGGCCTATTTTCGATGTCATGGAACGAGTGAGGGAAAAGTTGCACCCTGATATGATTGACATTAAAAGGTATGCATGTCATATTTTATTTATAATAGAACATTATTTAAATGGGGATGGGGGAATTGTCACCAGTCATTCTACCAGTGAATAACAGGAAGTACTGTTACACATTAGCTATTTAAAGCTGACGTAGAGTTCCACATGATTGTAGGTTAACTTGATAGTGCTGATATATCATTGCTTATGCAGCCGTTGAGTCTTCCGTATAAGTAATTCAAAGAATAAATTCACACTTCGCATGCGGTTAGTAATACTTCATAAAGGTTTCCTCTTGAAAACGTATTGTATCATTTCACATCTTGACGACATACAGCACATTAACACTTATGTGTTGATGTGTTGTTAAACATTATCGAGGCCCAAAAAGGTAATATGCACTCGCGTCTACATAGGGTCTCCAGTCTTAACGCAATTGTTCAATTCAGTTTATGTGGCAACAGATGTACATCATGTGGTACTTTATGCCAGCCTCAAAACAAGTGTAAATTGCTTATCAGTGGTAGAGTGCCCATATAGTCAGGTGCGGTAGCCCCCCCCCCCCCCTGACGGATTCAAACTGACTGCTGGTGCCCTTTTCACGCGCCAACCTATGGTGGCGCTCCGCTTAGTAGATTGCGCCTTACAGACCATTCTCGCCCCCCTGACCACTAACCCTAGCTCCGCCACTGTTGCTAACTGATATATAGTCATTCCTGATACAGTGGTGGGTAGATGGGACACAAACACATGTGTGTTATAGTGTCATCTGTACATTTGATAAAAATAAAATTTGGAAATTTCTTTGTACACATCCAAACTTCAAAGCAATGAAAAAGTGGCAAGTATAGGAAAGTTCATTACCCCCTGCAGAGATACTAAGTACCCGGTGTGTCCTAAGTACATTACATGGTGCAAAAGAACAATCTTACATTAAATATTAATATATATGTATTCATATTAACACTGGAGGTATAATTTGTAGATGTTGTTGATGGTTGTAACAAAGTCTTATCTTTAACACCATAAGACTCTTCTCGACATGTTGACAAAATTCTTCATCCAAATTGAAACTTGGCATGTGTTGTTTGGAAACCTTGAACCTTCAAATTTTTACAAGTAAATACAAGACATTTCTTGAGATATAAATATAAAACACTAACGATAAACAAAATAAAATAAAATAAATAAAACTAAACAATGCATGCTGGTGATTTTTTTGTGAAGGAGAAAATGTTATGTTTCAAACACAGTAGGCTTCTTTCAAAATGTGAACCATTGCCTGTCGTGTCGGGACATCTACGGCTGCACTAACTCGTCATCGCTATTATCCAAGTCTGATGAATCAACGGCGCCCTCAATCGACGAGGTCGGTTTCTTCAAAATGGCCACCACGATGGAAATGACCACAAACTGAAATGTTGCAAAGAGAAAAAAAACCCAGAAGCAATAACATTGACATGTTACAGCATTCCTTGCAAGTTTGTGAAACTAATCTTAAGTTGACAAAATTCAAGCCTCTGAAGAAGGCTATTGTGAATGACTAACCCTTCAAGAAGTGAATTTAGTAAATCCTTAAATGCTTCAGTCATCTCCCCCTGCACTCCATTGCCTCCCGATATTGCAAACTGTATCTAATGCCAACTAATAGCATGCACCTGCCCAGACTAAGCTCCTAGGCCAGGCCTGACCAGTAAGTAATTTCCCTCGAGCTGCTGCAAGGCCGTAATTTCACACATAGCCATATAAGAGGCGAATTATAACCTGGTATACTTATGGTGAACCAATCATCAAGTGGCAAACGGCTACCTAACCTAGGCTATAGTAAACAGCACAAGAGGCATGCATGCCTATACAGTTACAACACAGGGCAATATAACAGAGAGGTCCTATCTCTATGACAGCAGTCTTGTGTCAGTCACAGGAAGTCTCCGCATACAAGTATCTCTTCCAAGCATCTATTTCCTGAAGTCTGCTCACGTGTGTGAAGCCCTCGTCAAAAGAGGTCATGAGGTCACCTTCATAATCAGTAGCGTAAGTTCATACCAGGTTTCTGATTCAAGGTGGGGTCCTTTGTTTAATTTTATCGTCTACGATAATCCCTATCCAGATAATGCGTTTAGAAAGACCACTGACATGCTCGTCAAAGCATCTTTCCAAGATGGTATTATAATAGGAATGTTGCAATCAGCCGAACTTGTCTATAGTTCAATGGTACCAGACTGCCAGCAAGTTTTGTCCGATCTGGATATTTTAATGAACAAAGTCATCGCGAAGCAATTTGATATGACGGAATATGATTATGCGTGCAGTGCTTATCTAACAATCCATTATTCGCCGTACTACGAGGATCGACCCCGTCAGGCTACAATCCAAGTTTCGCTGTACCATAAGGATCGACCCCATTGGGCTACGATCCAGTCTTCGTCGTACTACGAGGATCGACCCCGTCAGGCTACAATCTAGTCTCCGCTGTACTATGAGGATCGACCCCGTGGGGCTAAAATCCAGTCTTCGTCGTACTATGGGGATCGACCCCATCTGGCTACAATCCAGGTTTAGCCGTACTTTGAGGATCGACCGCAAATTTGGCATATATTCCCAATGATGATGGTTTTATTGTGTTTTAACTAGTGTCATACGTTGCTACTCTATCGAAGTGGATGATAGTAGAGATAATCAAGGGATACTCGTCAGTTCCATATACAATAATAAGTTTGATAATTTAAACATCATTGACCCGTTTGTGACGCCCAGCTTGTTAACTAGATATCTCAAGAATATAAGCATGGGTATACCTCATATTGGGTGTGAAGAAGTACCACATTGAGGAAAAGAAGTATATTGTTTTTTGTAGCTGTCAAAGTTCATTTTTGGTCACCAGTGGTCAAATTGTGAAAACCTTGCTAACTAGATATCCCAAGAAGATAAGGGTAGCTTGGACAGATCGCATATTTGGTATGTAATTGTACCACATTGAGTACAAGAAGCCTTATGTTGTGGGCGGAGGTCAATGTTCGTTTGAGTTCACCATGGGTCAAATTGTGAAACCATGATATACGCAATTTTTCGACAAGGACAGATGTCATATTTAGTTTGTTGATGCTATCACATTTAACACAAGAAGCCTGTTGTTGAGGTCAATGGTCATTTCAGGACAGCCTGTGTCATTGTGAATGTATTGTTTGTCACCATCACACTGATTTTCACTGTATTACTAAGATCAAGTATATGTTGTACACCCTAACTATACATTACGTCAAATACATGAAGAAAACTGCTCATGTTACATCATCGAAACCACAATGCACTTTTTGCATTCTGGTTATTACAGCTAGTCATTTCCAATGGTTTTAAGCACTTGAGGCTTATAGTTATAATAAACGATTTCTAGGCCGCAAACAAAAACTTTCACCATATTTTTCACCACCACTCATAACACAGTACCGTTCGGTTTAAACCTTCTTGAACATTTAACCCAAATTCACAGCAATCAAACGAAGAGCCTCCTCTCGTAGAGTCAAAGTATATGCCAACTTGGATATACGAGGAAGCCTATAACTGTGATTTCAACTGTTAATTAGGCCTAATATGAACCGAAGTTGTTGGGAATATTTGCGGCACACAACGTTCATTCATAATTTGATTCTATACATGCTGGCAAGAAACCTTCACTTAGGACTAACATGTAATTTGCAAACATCAACATGTTTGGTTTCCTATGTTTAATTACACTATATTGTTTTGAATTAAGATTAGCTGTTTCAATTCAATTCAATATTTTTTCGTAATTTCTTTGTTCCTGTATAAATTATATAAAATGCATACCTAGGCCCAATTATATATATGAAAACCAATAATTAATTGATTAAAATGATTAGAACAGAGACAGATTAAAATAAAAGATACAGTGTGAATTAGTCCAATTATCCTCAATGAAACTACATTAGTCACTGATTAAGCGATTCGGTAAACCTGTGTTGAAAGCACTTAAATTTATGTTAAGTGATATATGAATATAAATAAATTACCTTAAGAGATGTGAAGTTCACAATATGCCAATGACTGTGATATATTCGATTTCAAATGCAACACAATTTTGAAGTATTTATTATGTATCTTACAACAACAACAACAAGTACACTGAAACAAATTTATCATTGTACGTCTGACATCACATCTGCTTGCTTCAAGTTCACTTTTGGTCTCCAGTATCAATCTGATGTTAACTGAAAACGTTGCCTAGGAAATGAATTCAAACTTCAACTGGAAGCTTAGATTGTATTCCTTTTTCATCAGTCCAAATATATACTTTCTCCATGGAATAGCCTTTTTATAAGTTTGGTTATCTATCGCCGACTGGTATCAGGGAAAGTATAATCCGTTGCCATTACAACCTCAAAAAAGTCATAAAAAACTCTGAGTATGGTCTGTTTTTTTCATCAATATGGAATATTTTATAAACGTTTGTGACGATCATTAATCGCCCCTTTTACCAGAAATTAATTAAGAACTTCCATTTTATATTACAGTTTTCTATTGAAGACTTGCGACATTTTACACAATACTCAATCACAACAGGTATATGACTACATAATTGTCATTGCCACCGCTTTCTTACTGTTTACATACGTTTATGCTTTCAAGTGATCATGAAAAGTACGTTGGTTCTGAAAGGACACTTGTGTAGACTTTCCGTGTATAGGTATAATCAGGTAACAACTCCCATGGTATGGGTTACGCGATATCTCGACCATTTGATAATTTTCGTCAAAATGTCATGTTAGTAGAATTGTCATCAAAAATCTTGTTTTGTCAAGTTTAGTTTATCTAACGCAACAACTCATAAATGTTAAATGTGATTCCAAGATATCATGTTAATGATGTTTTGCATAAACTAAAGCAATGACTTTGTACATGTAAACAGGTAACGTGCAAGAAGCAACTCGAGGAAATGAAATGTCACTTGTTCCTGACTCGGCAAATATCGCATATGTTGACACGCTGTCGAGGTATACTAACATAGTGCTTCCACATCTCGTCTGCATGTGCCGTCAATGCCACCGTCATAAAAGTAAATAAATCATTGCTTTTTAATATGCAATAATGAATAGACCTTCTTTTTGCAAAATATATCATTTTTTTGCACAAAAAATGGAGGGGGGGGGGGGTTGGCGAGTCGCCGAAGTCCGTTTTGGAGTCAGATCTAAGGAAGGGGAGACCAATAACCATGGGCGTATAGGAGTCCAATTGGTTTGGGTGCTGTAACGATTTGCCCGAAAAATGTAAGCAAAATTGAAGGGCGTACTGGTGAAACCCCCCTCACCTTTTGAGAATGTGTTACTAAATTAAAAGGTGCTAAACTTAGATGCATAATGGTGCTACCATTGGAAGGAAACTTATGTATACAAGATTTTCACTTTCCAGGTTAGTCTCCCAATATATTTCTGTATAATATTTTCACTAGTTGGCGTCAAAAGTTTGTGTGTGTGTGAAGGGGGGGGGGTGTCGGCTATGCGGGCATGCCACCCCATATGCACATAACTCCACAACATCAATGCCAGATAAGTCGGGCACGTTTAGAACGTTATAGACGTTTAGTTATAAACGTTAGTTATAAACGTTTACAACGTTATAGTCTATTATTACCTTAGGCTGAGTTTTTATACGGACTTACTAACTCTCATCAAACAAGATTATAATATATTTTTGGCAGTGCCCGATACAAATATCAGAATATTGCCCGAATTTTCACAGGAATATATCTTTTTGCGGGGGGGGGGGGGGGCTTCCCCTCGCCTCCTACGCCTATGCCAATAACTTCTCTTTCAGAAATATGTTTAGGAAGGGGGCTTAGATGCAAAATGGTGCTATCATTTCTACAATTTTAACAAACTTTTGCTATAGTGTACACGACTCATTGTGTGTGTGCAAATTTTTAGCTCTCCATTTCTTACACTCATCTTAATATCTCCGTCAATGTCATCAAATTTATCATTTCCGATGCTATATGAATATTCAAATTGATATTGAACCAATCATCTTACAGATTGGATCGTCAGTTACAGTAGTTTACCCTTTTATAGTGTAGTCAATTGGTCCGTTTGTCAAATCCACACAACCTCATTTCCATCTCGAGGTAATAATTTATAATAACTTCGTGACGATGACGTTAAAAAAAGATTTCGCTGTCGCATTGGAAAACGAAAATGTTCCCTTCAAGGGTAATTGAGTCGTGCTCAGGTTTTTGGAGGTAATCATACCTACTGGCTAAACAAGAGTACAGTACTGTACCCTTTCTATGCCCCTACCTAAATCAGTCGGAAGAATTTTGGAATCCTCTTAATGTGAAGTTTTTCATCTAACCCCCCTCCCCATTACAAAACAGTTGTTGCGCCCCCACTGTTAGCTGTAGAACAATAAAGGGCTGATCGGGGTCTGACAGATATCACGTGCAAATTCAAGTTTTCCTGATACACTAATATTGTTGTGATATATAAATGGCATTACTGCCATGCTCATTAGAACCAGAAGTCTCCCTTTACGAACTATATATGCGGATACACATGTGTTTTGCTAAAAACGTCATTTATAGTATTTGGTCACTGTTCAAGAGAATCATGGTATCCGAGGCGTAGGAAGAAAGTTCAATCGAGGGATGGTAGGAAGGGGTGGGGTGTGGGGGGGGGGAGTAGAAACCTCGAAGGGCAGCAACAACCAATCATTTTCACAAGACTTGTTTTACAAAGAAGAGAATTAATGCTTGAAATCTAACTAGCTGTGTTCAATCTATCTGCGCATTGAAGGCATAAACAGCCAATTGAGACTAAGCAATTTTCATTGCATATTCAAATTGTCTGGGGTATCGTCTGTAAAACAATCGACCGCTCATCAGCTTCCAGACTTACATCGTGATCAACTAATTGATATGATGTGAATACGAAATTGTGTACAACCAGCTCCATATTGTAATCACAATGTTGAACTTGAATATGCATGAAACATTACATACGTCATCCACCATCATGACCAATTAAAAGACATTATATGGTTGACTTTATTGGACGCTTTATGAAGATGGTAATAAATACTGGCAAACGGTCAGTAATTCTTCATTAGTATCACAGAACGGCAAGACATACATGATACGTACCTACTTACCACAGAAAAAGACACATTTGATAAACTTAGATTGTTTTTCCCTTTCCGCCTCTGGATTTGTTCAAAATGGAGAAAGGAGGATTAAAGCAGTGTCGATCACCTTTATTTATTCATCTTCTGATTGCTGTCATTCTGCTTCTTGGAGGGAGGTCTCAAGGTAGGCTTAATTTTACCAAAATGTACCTTTTTAACAATGATATACATTAAGTGCCCAACAACAGTAATAGTGTTCTGGAAACAACCATGTTGACATAATTGTATATCTACTTAATAGCCTACAAGTGATTACCTCAGAAATGCATAACGTCACATTTATCTTTTCTTTTTGTGGGGATGGACCTCCAGATCTCCCTAATGACGGAGTTCCCTTCAACGATCCCAAGGTCATACCAGTTATCTTCGTATAAGAGCTAAGGTGAAATGTTGTATGCTATACTTCCAGCACAATTGGACTGCAGGACTATAAGCCAGCGTTGCCAGTTCCCCCCCCCCCCGCCCGCTCCCCCCCAAAAAAAACACAATTATGTTGTTCAATCCGACTTAAGGTAGCTATAGACCTATAGGCTTGGGTAAAAACATGTTACCACGTTTCACTCGATAATGTTCATCTAAGAGGCCCCAACTAAGCTTGCACGGTTTCGTGAAAACCCAAAACCGGTTTTCTTTCTAGCCCCCCCCCCCCCCAAAAAAAAAACGAATCTGGCTCAAAAACCGTTTTTTTTTTACATTCCCGAATTTCATTGAAAACATCCAAATCTCTGACGGAGGTGTCTGTTAACTAAGGAAGGGTTTGCTCGGTCGGTTGCTTACTGTTCAACCTGCTAATGATGATAAATTAGAATTCGTAGGAATTAATAGATAACAAATTTGCCCCAGACGGAGAATCTTCCTAAACGTAGATATTAAAGTAATACCCCCTTCCGAGAAAATCAATTGCTCTACCCCCATATTCACGCTATTAAGACGTTATATTTTCGGAGATTAGGGCCGAGCGTAAACCCCATTATGACCAATTGGAGATCGTAAAAAAAAATGCTTTACATTATGATTGGTCCAATAAATTCAGTAGTGACTGACAAAGTGTTCGAAGGTACCAAATTGCACGAGGCTCTAGCCATGTTCGCGGGTGGTGTCTTGGAGGTAAAATAAATTTCTCTTCAAGGAGTGAAGAGAATTTGCAGCCTACACTTTCAAGTACAAGTTGAAATATATTGCTGGCAAAAGCGGGGATTATAGGTCGGCAAAGATTATAAATTGTTTACGTTAAATGGGAAACACGTGTTCATCAACGTAGACGAACAACCAACTGAGAATCGCCTTGTCTAGCGATAATTGATAAGAAATAGTGAAAGGAAATTTGCAAAGAAAATAAAATCTATTAGCGTACAAAGAAAACCAAGAAAATCTGTAATTTCCAGCTATATACACAACATTTTAACTCCTTTAGTATTCCTTGGCTCAAGCCTGCCTGACGTCAGGTGTATCTTGTGAATAATAGACTGTGATTGTTCTAATGTTACTTTTTGCATCTTTGTTGTTCAACTAACAGAGCCCTGCTCAAATGTTTTCTCACTGCTAGGCCTGTGTTCTGAGCCGGCCAGTTGCGTGCGCGGCTGTACATGTCGTATTGTATTGTGGATTGCGCCATGTACCTTTCAAGATTTAACGATCATTTTTTGAACACGAACTGTGCTCAATGTGTTTGAAAAGATTTTCTCCATATCCTTTACTGTTAAATTGAAGTAAAATAATAAGAACAACATGAAGAGGACAAACATGTTGGATATAACAGTTAATTTTGAACTGCATCTCGTCATTTGAGTGTGTACTTCTCACAACTACTAACGTTGGTCACCAAGGTAAGTCCAATACTACAAGTACAAGGTCACCTATAACTGATTCACGCATATAAATTCCTAAAGTTAGGCCTAGCTATCCACACCCAAGCACTGGTATATGGCGTGTGCCAATCGTAGCTGCCAATGTCGTCTATAGCAGAAACGCTTTCGCTTGTTGCTATTTACTTTCACATTGTAAAAAGATCACTAAATAGGAGAAACCAAAGTCAACAAATGATGGATGGAAGCTTTAACTTGTTTTTTTTTCCAGTATTTGCAGTTCAACATTTCGTTTTTTTTCCCGGTTTTCTTAAAATAACAAATAGGCCTAGTACCGAAATTCGGTCGGCAAAAACCGGTTTCGGCCGATACTAAAACCGGTTTACAGTGCAAGCCTACCCTCAGCGAATTGCGAACAATTCCTACCCACATATATAAATAACAACAACTTTGTATTTGTTATTTGTTCCCCCGATTTAAAAAAAAAAAAACTTTGGACGGTTGCCTCCCAGAATAATTGGCAGCCCCTGGTATAGGCAATATTATAGGATATTATAGGATATTATTCTATACTGGATACTTGATGATGGCAAATCCTACTTCTGTGTCTACAGTGTTGAGGCTATTGATGCATGCCTTGCTGTACTACAAAGGAGATTCACTGGAATTACTGCAGGGTCATATACAATACTAACCCATATGGAGGAAATTATAATTCTAAATGCAGCAAATGGCATAGCTTTTAAAGATATCAGATCAGCTTGTGAAAACAAACACCAGTGACATTGATTTTCCGCAGTTGGATGCACAGCCTAGGTTGTTAAGGGGTACTATTCTTCAGCAATTTCCTGATGTGAAAAGAATTTCATCAATGAGCACAATCATTTCTGCTATAGCAGAAACACCCAAATGTCCAACCCTTACTTTCAGAACTTGCAAAACTAATTCATATATATTTGTTGGCTCATTTTTGCTTCAGCTGAAAGATCGTTCTCCACACAGCGTCTTCTAAAGAGTTATCTGAGAAGCACAATGTCACAAAAGAGATACAACAGTCTGATGTTATTAAATGTACACAAATCTAAGACCGATGACTTGGATTTAACCGAGGTTGCTAAAGACTTTATTCAACGAATGAACACAGATGGATTTTTTTTGGAAAGTTCTAAATTATGGATAGAGAGAAGTACAGATGTAGGTTGATAGAGTCATGTGCACCATAACAGTATTGATAGCATACTAACACATCATATATATTTAAGTGATATGGCCATTGGCCGGCATGTGTATCGGTTTATAGCATAACGAGTGGTGGTTATGGAATGAGAAAGTGCCCCTCTGATGGTGTTCCTCCCCTCACTTTTTGGAAGCTTAATTCCTACCCCCCTGTATGCTTACTGGTCTGTTTATTGCAGCAATAAGGTGGTCCACTACCTGGTTCTTTCTCGGACTGAAAACGTCATTTAACAATTAACATTATTTGCTTTAGTTCTCCGTTGTCATAGCATACAAGAAATTCATTTTTATTTGAAGTTTTCTTTATTTTGATTAATTTAAAACGATTACATAAATTATACACATTTTAGAAAAGAATTAGAACAATTTCCCGCTTTGAAAATAAAATAAAACTTGTTGATAAATTTATCGTAACTATTCCTGTAATGTTTCATGTGATTCTTGTTCAACAGCTGCTCGTTACAATCCTGGTCCATGTCCAGGGGCAGCACCGAAACCAAATGACCATGTTACAAAAGAAGGTAAGTTCAACAACGAAGCAGTAAACTAAATCTATACACTAACAGTTACAGTTTAGGAAAAATCCACTAGAGTGACGTGCGCAGAATTTGGAAGTTGATGAGGGGATTCCCTTACCAATTTAGGAAGAGCTTGACGGATTGAAGGCCGTCCCTTCAGCCCGGAGGCGTCGTCTTATTCTTTCTCGAACAAAAATGTCATAATCCTCGACTGAGGTGAGGGTATGGTGACCTCATTCAGTGGCGTAACACATAAAATTATATCCCTCCCCTAATAAAATCAAGGGAAATAAGCCCTCCCCCCAGTCCCACCACCCACCCACTGAAAGATAGAATAATACACAAATGTGTTAATTTAATTTACATACACATATATAGTATGTAAGTATGTTACAGTTGAAGCGTTTGAAAAATTACAACATTTGCGAACTATAACACTATTAAGGAGAGGGGTTTAACTCCTTAGACCATCCTCAGACGACATAACATCTGATGGTGATTGGGCGTTCCCGTTGCTGCCCCCCCCCCCCTCTCCTTGCGCATTACACTGATCTTTTCATATTTCTCGAGACCCTCAGCCAGTTTCTTCGGTCAAGTTAAATGATATTAGTATCATATTTTGTTCACATTATCTGTACCAATGTTACATCCAATGCCAGCTAGCTATCATGTAAGCTATAACAACATATAGTGCTTTATGCGTTTACATTTGATGTTGCATGCAGGACTTTGATAGGGACTGTATTGTCATTGACATTAATGACGGTAAGATTGTGAAAGGATTTTTTATTTGAGGCGGTTCAAGGGTTATTAAATCAATTTTATGTCGTCTTTATGGAAAAGCAATGTCAAATTTACTGTATGGTGCGCCCATTATGAACTTCTAATTTTTAACCAGTGATATAAGAAACAACCAACAACAACAAAATGTGATATTTATTTTATTAAGTTCACATAACATTATTTCAAATATCACAAACATCACAAACATCTAATAAAATAGAAATATATTTTTTTGTTGAATTCATTATTTGCAGGGTTATAGACTCAATTATGAAACAATTTATTTTGTTATATTAATGACACAAATAAGATAATAAAATTAAAATATATTCTTGTTTTATATACAATCACATTATGTTCTTCATCTCTAACTACTAATTTTCATAATTAATTAACCATCTGAAGTTGTCGGCTATGTTTTATATTATCGGCAAAACAAACTCAAGATTCCACGGCAATTTTATGGATATGTCTTGGATTCAGAATACAACAATGGGCAACCATCACTGGATGAGTTAAATACTAATGACTCAACACTTACCCCCACAGGGCCCTTATACTTTGATATTCCCCAAGGTTAACTATTTTCTTGTGTTGTAATTGTCTCAGCTTATAAAAGTTTATCCTAATCAGTTTCTTTTATAAGAATGGTGATAGTTCAAATAAACAGAATACTTTAATGCACCACGTAAGTTGAGTACAACATTCAGTGAACTTGTGGTGACCATAGTTTGCTACAGTAAATTGTGCTAGGAACCTAAATTATGAACAGGATATTGCTGTCTTAAGAATGGATAAAATATCAAGATCTATTAGAAGTATGCAGTGTGATGGTAGCCATTTTGTGTGGCACTGTATGTATATATTCTGCAGTTGGTCAATTTTGTGATTTCAGACATGGTTTGAGCATAAGGAAAGGCAACTTTTGGAACAAGTTGATTATGGTAGCGTCACGTCATTGCCAATGAACCTACCATTGCAAACTAGGCGTGCAGTATATGTAGGTATAAAGGGTAAAGGGGCCGCGGTAACATTAAATAAAGAAGCTTCTCTTTTGCATCACTTTAGGCACATATAGCTCGTTTGTGATCATATTATGTTGTACCTTTCATACGTATACATACTGAACACATAGGCCTAATTTTTATTGTCTTTGCTAATTCATGGTTAAAATCATCTCTTCTTGAGACAATATTATTGTCTGTATATTGACCTACTGATAGCTACCAATATGTACTCAAGCAAACCTGTGGAGACCACCCCAAAGCAAACTACTAGCAGTGAAACAACTGGCTCGACTGTCAGGGAAGGTACAGTAAATGTAGATGTTAGGTATGCAAGGGAAGAAGGAGGGATTCATGCTTACTAGTTCACCTGAGCCTCTTTCTTTGAGAACATTGCCACATTGTCTTTTATTGATTTTTGTTACACTTTTTGGATCTGAAATGTGTTATAAAAACAGCATGGCATCCTTGGTTGTCTTGATTAAACACCATTTTTGCCACATGACAAACTCTAACTCCTTGTTAGTTACTATTAGAGGCCACAACATTGTACATGTGTTTTTATCACGTTTTTGTATTGCATCGCAACATGAGCTGACTTAACAATGGTCTTTGCATGTTAGACTACATAGTCCAGCCACATTACTTAATGAGACTCAGATGATTACCACTGTGCAATAGAATTACAACCTTGACTGATAGAAATATATACATGTTTAAATAGTCTACAACATATCAACATTAATTCTGTACTTAAAGCCATCCTTTAAGCTAGCTGCTCACTGCCCCGACTGACCGACGTGACCCAACTGACCGACAATGACCACACTGACCGACGTGACCCGACTGACAACGTGACCCGACTGACTGACTTGACCTAACCCTACTCTACTGTTATGACCTAATTTTCAATAGTGATAAAGACCCATATAGTCTTTCAACTGACCCCTGCACATTTGAACTACATATAATATTGCGTGAAGACGTCCTCGTTAAGCTAGGTCACATGTGTCATGCAAAATTATTTCTCCATTTATAACTTTACATAATTGGTTAAAACTGTTCAATGTCTGTACTGGTATATAAGTACCTGCTCTTTCAAACTCTTCCAATAACAACTTTTAATGCTCTTAATCAGTATTTTATAAAAAAAAACTACTCTTTTGGGGGGAGAAAATGGGCAAAGAAAAAAATGTTTGTATTTTTATAGATTGATGCTATATTCACGTCTCACCGATCAACAATGTCAACATGTTGACCCAAGGTGACCTTTGTGTGTTAAGTTGTGACCTTCGTGTGTGAATTTATATGGGGTCAAAGTTTTTCGGTTGGAGTTAGGATGGCTGTACAGACTTTTCGTGTTGTTTTTTGGAATCAGGGGATAAAATTACATCTGAAACCAAGTTCAAAAGGTCAAAGGTCAAATTAGAAAAAAATGTGCTTATTTAGGGAGGAAACGAGCAAAAAAGAAAATATTTGGTTTTGATGCTAGATTTGGATATCAAAGTTACCTTCCGATCAAAAATGTCAATGGGTTGACACCCATGTGACCTTCGTGTGCGAAGTTATACAAGGTCAAAGTTAATTTTCAGACATTTAATGCAATAACTCCCAGTTCCAAGGTGTGACACAGTTGATATTTTTGGACAGGTTGCAAATTGTATAGGGGAATATTTTCAAACTTAACGGTCATGTGATCCGAGGTCACCAAAGGTTTATTAATATTAAAAAATAGTATTTTGGGGGGAGAAAATGGGCAAAGAAAAATGTTTGAATTTTTACAGTTTTGATGCTCTATCTAGGTTTCACCGATCCAAAATGTCAATTGGTTGACCTTCGGGTGACCTTAGTGTGTGAAGTTATGTATACAAGTTAAAAGTTAATTTTTAGACATTTAATGCAATTAAATCTCAATGCCAAGGTGTTACATGGTTGATATTTTGGGACAAGTTGTGAATGGGGTGGTGGAACATTTTCAAACTTAACAGTCATGTCATCTGAGGTCACCAATGTTATCATATCTGTTGACCCGCTTGTAGGTGACCTTATATTTCTTACTGTACATTTTCGACGCCATATTTAGATCTCAAAAGTGCCTTTTGATCAAAAATCCGATCACAATTTGTAATCACAAAAGTGTTGGCTATAGTGTTGGTTACTTTATGGGTACATGTAGGACCACAATTTATACTTGGACTGTTTGAGCCCAATCTTGCTTGATAATATTATGTGTACAGTATTGTCATATACCTCTACGCAAGGAACCACAGTGACCTTGGGCTCTTGTTCTTTTGTAACGTTGCTGTACCAAGGCTTAGTCTTTCTTTTAGTTTTTCCATCACCAAATATTTAGGACATTTTGCGCATTGCTATTTCAATTTAAATAAAATCTCTTCATATTATTAATGAGTGAAGTAAACGAAACAAAACAAACAATTGCATTACAATGTTTGCTTTCTTTTGTAGCCCCTAATCAACCACGTTCCACGACACCAGTTGAAAGTACTACGGAATCGGGAACAACAGAAGATTCTCATACTGTTGATATGCATACTTCAACCAACAGCCCTTACTGCAAACCTCGAAAAGATGTACCAATAATGGTGAGATTTCTTATCTGCAATTATTGAGATAATATTTAAAATATTTCACTGGTTATGTCATTATGAGATTATATTTAAAAAACTGCACCGGTTATGTCATTTTCGGATTTTCGAATTCTGCACTTACAGCGCAAATATAGGTGTTGAAATAGTGATAGGATATTAAGTCCTCACCACCATGGGCGCAGATCCTGGTGGGGACAGCGGGACCCGGCCCCCACCAACTTTTTCAGTGGTGGGGACATGATATACCGAGTCCCCACCAATTTGTCTTTGCCAAACGTTGCATTTCAAATTCCCCTGTATTGAACTTTGGCGCAGTTTGATCCAGCATTGTGCAAATGACATGCTATAATAGTCGAGAATTATTAACCCATTCAATTATGTGAAACATAATCTGTACACGAGACTGGTACATTGAGGTCAGCAAAACAGACTGAGTGTGAACAAAACAATTGTTAACAACTCACACTGCGTGTTGGCGATTTGAGCTAACTTCAGGTCCTGCAGTTGAATTACCAGAAGTTTTGGAAACCGAAATAATATGAAGCTGACATACATTAAAATAGATAAGAGATATGAATATGATATAAACGACGTAAAACCTGTTTCGAGGTATGGTCAGCAGAATTCAGAAGTGAGGATCATTTCGAGATGTGAAAAGTGGAAAACTGGTTCCAGCACATTCTGTGAAACGAATAGTTGGTTGATCTTCTGAAGATGAATAATTGTTGACATTAGTGAATTCATTGACAACAAGCCAGATACAGGGAGTAAAGTATTTGGATGTTCTAATTATATGTCTCTGAAGTAAGAATAAACTGGGCCTTACAACCTGCTACACCATAGTACACTTTTCATCGTACTGTGAGACGTATGAGCTTTCTAAGATGAATCCATACGAGCATGCAGGAGCAGCATTCATATAAGTCGATGTAACTTAAATTATCACTAGTTCTCATTTTATTATATTTATCCACAGTTGTTATATATAGGACGGAAATCACATATGCGGCAGTCAATATTTGTTTTCTGGGAGAGGACCCGTCGTATACAAAAGTCTTCTTGGATTATTTGTCCCCTGATTTTTTTCTGCAGACGCCCATGTATTTCCCCAAACTAAATTTTTAAGCCATGAGATCTAAACTTAAGCAGGTTTGGGAGCATCGTTGGGTCTGGAAAATGTTATTTTTCCGCAATCTGGGAGGTAGATTTGCCAAAAAAAAAAGAATATTTGTACGCTACCCGCTAACCCATGGTCGGGCTCTGCTTAGATAGTATCATCATTAGAACAGCCATGCGTCCCCATCATTATCCAAGAATCATCTGCGCCCATGCTCACCACCAGTGGAGTTGAGGTGCCACCTTATGCAGACCCTGGTCCTGCGTTTGTCTAGAGGGTGATTTGAATGGCAAATATCGACCTCACAAATGTAGTAAACTTGTATAATAACGTGGGTCAAGTTTTTTTTTTGGAATTGGCCCAAGTTAAAAGGCCTTCAAAGCAGTCTGTCAGGAAATTTTTCTAAAGTCATAAGCTCCCTGAATATCACACTTGGTATCCGGAATGTTGTATTTCTGTGAATGGTGACATCATGGTGGTCATAGGTCATATACAAAGTTGGGATAAGAGATGTCACTTTATGCATTGACTGTATGCTATTAAACAACTTGATTATTTCAATGTTATTATTAGATGAAAGACTGCTTGGATGTCTTCAATGCTGGTTTTACCGATACTGGCATCTACACCATCACACCAACTAACTGGAATGGGGCGTCATTTGATGTCTTCTGTAATATGACTGATGGCGGAGGTTGGACGGTAAGTCTAGTATGAAATCCTATAGTATAGACGATAAATTGTATACTGTATGTATAATATGACTGACGGATGATGGATGGTAAGTCTAGTATGGCATCCTATAGTATAGACGATGTATTATATGACTGACGGAGGAGGATGGACGGTAAGTCTAGTATGACATCCTACAGTATAGATGATATATTAGTATAATATAACTGAGGGAGGAGGATGGACGGTACGTCTAGTATGACATCCTATAGTATAGACAATATTTTATAAATATATATATATATACATAACATGACTGAAGGAGGATGGGAGGACTAAATTATATATTTATGATATGACAAACAGAGAAGGGTTCGTATACATAGTATGACATCCAATATTATAGGAGGAATATATTATATATTTATAATATGAATAACGGAGGAAAATGATTGGTATACATAGTATGACATCCTATAGTATAGGAGGTATATATAATATATTTATAATATGACTGACGGAGGTGAATGGGTCGCTATATATAGTGTGATATCCAATATATCAGGGGTTCTCAACTGGTGGCCAACAATATATTTCAATCTGGACCAAGAAGAAAACAAATACTATTCGTGTATCTAAGTATGTTCAGATAAGTGGAGTCTGTCCAATGTGTTTCATGTCCTTTCCTAGAGAAAAGGTGATATCTTCTGCATGTTCAACCGTTCAACATGACTGAATGAGCATTGATGATAATCATGGTAGAAAAGCAAAGTACAGTTTCCCTAGAATGACCTCATTTGCATATTTGCATACGTAATTAGCTCAATTCTGAAAAAACAAAGACATTTTTGGAAACCTCATTTCAATACCTTTTCAACAATACCTGGGTTCCTATTGCCAAAAGTGACTGGATTTTTTAGTAAGATTTGTAAATAATTTCCCCTGGGACCTCCTATAATGGTATTTAAAGAGTTAAATTGCTCTGACATATAGGGTGTCATAGATGCACCCTGATTTCATTCGTATAGAGCAGCAGACGACACTGAACTGTGTTTGGTTTATGAAAGTGACGTTGAGATACTGTGCCGTAGACCAATGTGACAGAAAAATGATCTACTGTACAGTACTGTATGCTACAAAACTCATCTAGGCCTATTACAATTGTGTGTAATTAACTTTACAATTCTCAAACTGATATTGGGAAATATCAAATTGGTACCACCCTGGAAGCTGGAACAGATCACAATGACAGTCCATGCATGGTAATCATGTGCCCTTTGATGTAGTTCTTCTAGCCTATAAATAGGCTTTCTATGGTTGTGACAAATAGCTTGATTCAAGCTATAGCAGACAATTACAGCATTACTTTCCAATATACTGTATAATGTGATGCCATCCTGATACATGCTATGGCAGAAGAAATTCACCAAACGTTTTTATTACTCCTTCAGTACTAAATGATGGAAAATTGTAGTGTTAATGATGTCAGATCTAGAAAAATTCAAGTAATTTGATGTTCCCAGTAACATTCATACCCAAATATGTAGAATATCATTTTAGACTTGTCACAAGTCATCAAAAGATCAATACATGTTGGTCAAATGACACTAAAGTTAAGAAGCATTCTGTTGTAGTATCTTAGTGTACTCTAGCCCACTAAAATCAACCACTTGAATCATTCAGTTTAAACTAGTGCTTTTGTACAATATGTTGGATTCACAAAAGTGATATCCGAAACTCATGGTGATGTCCGAAACATACTTTTAAGGTTATTTTGCTATAATATTTGGTAAAGATGGAAACATTTTGAGTAGTGCAGTATGTGCAGTATGTTTGCAACAATAGAACTTGTCATGATATATAAAGTGCTCAGCTATTGTGTCTTTTTCAACATATATTAATTAAAACTTGTTTCGGACATCACTGGTGTACGTTTCGGACATCACACACATGGACGGAAAAATTGAAGTGGTTATCAAATCAATACGTATGAGTAGAAACGTGTCATGTACATACTGTAGTTGGAGGAGTTACTCATGCTTTAATAAGAGCAACAAAACAGTCTTGTGGGTTTCAACATACTTCATATATTAGTTGCTCCATGATGTTTCGGAAATCACCAAATTGTGGACGGAAACATTTTGCATGTTGTTTAAATTTATTGTGTAATACAATGTGGCTGGATGGACATGCATCTGATATATATTTTATTTGTTACAACTATGACAGTATTGAAAAAGCATACCACTTTCAACATTTGTTATTTAACCCCAAACTACACCACTCACAAATTGGTGTATAAATGTGGACGGAAAAAGTGATGTCCGAAACACTGGTCCGGTTTCGCAATAATTTGGAGTAATCCACTTTTGGAGTTGAGAATAGCTCAAAGTACAAATAGTGCAGTTTGGAATGGCAACATTTTCCGTCCACATTTTGGCACCTCTGGGAGTATAGCATACCATATGTATATCTCAGGAAATTGTCTATGCTATGGTACTGTAGGTACAGCTAAGTGGACTCTCTCCACGGGGATAATATTTGTATCTCTAGAACCTCTAAGTATTTTGTAAGAATGCTCCAAATGCCATGTATGCTAATTTGGGCGCTTTAACGTGAACAGACCCATATACATATAATTTTAGATGGGAAAACCTTGAACTGCTCAGATTGTATGGAAATCCCACATTACGACTATATCAGACCAAAACTAGAAACCATTATCTCTCAGGTGATATGTTTCGCCAACCTGCCGCACTTTGATCACTAAAAGATTGCATTTATTTACTCTCTTTTTCGTCATATATCGTAAAAACTCTTTTTAATAATAAGTGATATTTTATTCAATATTTCTTTAAAACCTCAAAGAGCTCAATTTGTATTCTGTTATTGGTTAATATAAAAATGATTCCTAATTCTAAATAATCTAATTTCTTTCTGGAAAAAATGAAGTACTTGATAGGTATGCGAATTAGTACCTAAAGGGTTACAAATGCATATTTGACTTTATTTTTGTATTAAACAGGTATTCCAACGTCGCGTTGATGGTTCCGTTGACTTTTATCGTAAGTGGACCAGCTATAAGGAAGGCTTTGGAGACCCCTGCCACGAGTTTTGGTTAGGTAATGATAAACTGTCCCTCCTCACCAATCAAGGTGACTATGAAATCCGGATTGACATGGTGAACAAAGATGGAAACCCCTACTACGCTAAATACGACTTATTCCGCATCAACGATGAAAGTGATAACTACAGGCTGTCTGAGCTTGGAGCTTACACTGGAACTGCAGGTTGGTAATGCAGCATTAAAGCACTAATTGTCACATGTCTCTAATTTTCCAAAATTTGTTCAAAGTTAGATTGCAATTGATTGGTATCAGACATCCATTGAAGAAGGGGTAGGCGGGGGAAGGTGGGGGGGTAGATGTTACCCTTGCGACTTTGCTACTCATCTCGTACATGTCTCTGATGATTATATACTGTCCTGATCAGTGTCATAGCCAGGATTTTTTCAGTGGGGGCGCTGGGGGGCTTGAACATTTCCTGGGGGGCTTGACCATTTTCTTGTTACTATCTAAGCGGAGCACCACCATCGGTTGGGGCGCAGCGTACAGGAAATTTTTAGCTAAAAAGGCCTCTTAGATCGTTGGAAATGACACTTCCCAGGCCTTCTAAAGCTGCTCTAAAGTTTTCTCAACATCCTTTATTTTGAGATCCCATGTTTTGATATGGTCATCAAATAGTTTAGTGAAATAGATAAAAAAAACAATCTGGTAAGTTACTTTGAAATATCATGACATATCTATTGTGAGTTTGACACCAGCATTGACATTTTTCGACAAATCTGCAAATTGCGCGTGGAAAATAAAGAAAGATTGACTGGGCTTTCAGCCAAGTAACATACTGAAATGACCGAACTATATGTCAAACTGACATCAAAGATTGCGTCTGAAATATTATTAGGGTGATAGACTGATTTACCGGCAGTGGCGGAGCTAGGGGTATTGGTCAGGGGGGGCGCGAATGGCCTGTAGGGGCCCTTTGGACACTATCTAAGCGGAGCGCCACCACAGGTTGGCACGGAGCGTAACAGAATTTTTTTGAGTAAAGATATTCCCTAGATAGACAGAAAAGTCCCTTTCCGGGCCTTGCTAATTTGCAGATAAACGAAGAATAAATATGTGTCATCGCCATTTGTGACAAGTCGGAAGTTTATATGGGTGTGGAAAGTACATGCGCTTCATCACAATCCATGTGGTATCTTTGTAAGTGCTCATGTTTTCGAAAAAATATATCAAAAACCCCGTACAGTTCTTGGAAACTGGAAAGAGTTTCGTACAACAGATAAATTAAATACCGCCGTACGTTAGAGCATTTTGTCAGTAAACTACACCATCAAAATGTGACAAATGTCAATAGGTAGATGAGAGTGTAATAAAGAAGTCAATAACCGCGAATAAGTAAAAAATGCCAAAAAGCTGAAAAGGGAGCCAGCAGTCCATTTGAGTCCGTCGGGGGGGGGGGGGGGATCAGCCCCCCTGACTGTTTGGACGCTCCGCCACTGTTGGCCGGTAGTTCTCAGCAATAGTGTTGTCTCATTTCTTGAAAATTTGGTTTTCTAGCTGTTTTAAGAGCATCAGGGTACGTCCCAGAAGGGAAACCCGATTGAAAATGTAACAGGGTATCGAGGCAATGACGCTAGCAATGATGTGAGAAACATGTGTATAATGTCAGCATATTTTACCTTTTAACATCTTCTTTGGCATTCAAGTACCTGGAAACCACCTTTCTATAAGGGTATAGTATTGCTCACTAGCTTGTTTGATCAGTTAATGCGCACTGGTTACAAGATACTGATTGGCTGTTTGTATTAGTATTTATTTGTATGTTAGGGATTATGGATATTTTAAAAGAGAGTGACAAAGGCTAAGTTTGCCGAACAGTCGAACACACAGATTCAGTAGTAAACATTATGTGTGTAGAGCAGGAATCATAGGCGTAGGAGGCGGGGGGGCTGCAGCCCCCCCAACAATTTTTTTGGGTGAAAATTCGGGCAATATGCTGAGAATTTTTCGGGCACCTACTGGAAGAATAATAATATGCAATATGTTTTTCTGGGGGTTTTTTTGTAAAAATTCGGGAATATGCTGAGAATTATTCGGGCATCTACTGAAAGAATCATAATTTGCAATGTGTTTTTCAATTTTTTGGTGAAAATTTGGGCAATAGGCCTATGCTGAGAAGTTTTCGAGCACCTACTGAAAGAAGAATAATTTGCAATGTGTTTTTCAAATATTTTGGTGAAAATTCGGGCAATATGCTGAGAATGTTTTCGGGCACCTACTGAAAGAATAATAATTTGCATTTTTTTCAATTTTTTTGGTGAAAATCTGGGCAATATGCTGAGAATTTTTCGGACACCTACTGGAAGAATAATAATTTGCAATGTGTTTTTCAATTTTTTGGTGAAAATTCGGGCAATAGGTCTATGCTGAGAAGTTTTCGAGCACCTATTGAAAGAAGAATAATTTGCAATGTGTTTTTCAAATATTTTGGTGAAAATTCGGGCAATATGCTGAGAATGTTTTCGGGCACCTACTGAAAGAATAATAGTTCGCATTTTTTTCCAATTTTTTTGGTGAAAATTTGGGCAATATGCTGAGAATTTTTCGGGCACCTACCAGTGGCAGAGCGTCCATGGGCGATGACCCCTGACGGACTCAAATGGACTGCTGGCGCCCTTTTCAGCTTTCACTTTTTTCTTATTCGCGATTATCGACTTTTTTATTGCGCTCTCAAATACCTATTGACATTTTTCACATTTTGTTGGTGCAATTTTCTGACAAATGGCGATGACACTTATTTATCCTTCATTTTTCTGCAAATTAGCAAGGCCCGGAAAGGGTCATTTCCGGCGATCTAGGGAGTATCTTTACTCAAAAATTTCTGTACGCTCCGCGCCAACCTGCGGTGGCGCTCCGCTTAGATAGTGTCAAAAGCACCCCTACAGACCCATTCTCTTCCCCCCCTGTCCCAATACCCCTCGCTCCGCCACCGGCACCTACTGAAAAAAGAATAATAATTTGCAATGTGTTTTTCAATGGTTAAACTGATATTATTATCATTATTATTGTAAGGACTTCCCCAATAATTATAACCAATATAGAAGGGTAATAACACGAAAAATGATTTTATGTTATTGGCAGGTGTAGTAACTTATGGATGCCTATATGATATGCACATTAACATGTAGAACGCGCGCGGAGCGCGCGAAAAAATTTTGGTTATATTTTTCGGGCAAGTCGTTACAGCCCCCCCAAATCAAATGAGGCTCCTACGCCTATGGCAGGAATTATATTATTCAATGGTCGTTAACATGCGTTTTCAGTACAGTGCGACTACTGTAGACTTCTCGGCCTATGTGCTATGTCACGTCAGGTTTTTCAGCAACTATTGCCTACTGCCGGTCCGTGGTCGAAGGGTCGTTCATGAGTGGTCATCATGGAGATTCGAGACCATTCAGACCAATGATATATATTTCACACATGTAATTTTTTTTTCGACACCCAAAATCCCAGTGGGAGGGCGACTGGGGAGCCGACAAGCCCCCCCCCCCCCCCCGTAGCTACGCCACTGGTCCTGATCTATTTTGACTCGCGCTGATTTACTCACCATCATTTTAGTAGGCTGCATACTCCACAGTTCAAAATACAGGTTGGTTTATGCACAATTAAAACAGGTCTTTGAGCGTTGTCTCCTGTTTCCTCAAGTTTGTCATATCTCAAAATTGTGCAATAGTAGATAGCAATTGGATGATAGGTAAATTTGCTGTCAGACATGTCCATCGGGCAAGGTCGGGAGGGGGGAATTATAAGTTAATAATTCACTTGTTGTGAGAAGCCAAATGGTTGCTAAGGTACCTTAAAAGTGTGGGACACAAACATTTCTGCGATTGGAATAATTAGTTAATATTTAATAGTTATGAAAAGGCAACTAGTTGCTAAGTTACGTTAAAAGTGTGGGATGCGGTCTTCTGTCAATGCGGTTATTCATTATATACTAGTTATGAGAAACCAACTAGGGTGTTATGGTACAATAAAACTTTTCCTGTGATTGGAACTATTACTTAATCATGAAGTTGCGATATCTAATTCATACTCTGGTTGGTGAGAGTGACAAATGCTGCAATTAGAAGAGTTACTAAATGATGTTAACAAAAAATCATAATATGAACTTCAATAAAACATCCTTCAAGTATAATTTCAATTGAGTCGTGGAAAGGTAGAATTGCTAAATTACCCTTGGTAGTTATAAATAGTATAGGAAACTACATATAACGGCAGATACTCACAACTTACAAAAGTATAAACCGCATTTGCTAGGTGTTTAGTAGGACCCTTTTTCATCTGAGAGAGAAATAGCAAGAGAACGAGATAGGGAGAGGGTATAGAGAGGGGGGGTGGGTGGAGATACATTGTATTAGTTCAGAAACTTGTTTTAACCAACCGAAAACTACTATGCATGATTGCGGTGAAACGCCACGGCTTGCAGGTGCTTTGTTTTGCTTCTGAAGTTGGTGAGGCGAAGGGGTGGGGAGGGGGAATTGGAGCCATTGACATTGATTGCTGTCAAAAACCGGCGGGGTTGGGGATCTTTCCAAGATGAAAGTTGGTTTAGCACATACCACAGTGGCTCATGCGACATTGGAAATTTCAACTCTTTTTCAACTGAAAAATGTGACTATTTTATCCCGAAATTCTGCCTTTCTTCAAAATTCTTATTTGGGCATTTTCCACATAAACTGGACAAATTGCAGCATGTGGACAAATTTTCTGCGCCCCTCTCAAAGAGTTTACTCGTCGTGTTTACGCGTATTGATTTTGTTAGACCAGTGAGTGCAGGATGCTTTTATTTGTTTGTGGGAGTGTACAGGTTATTAATGTAAGTCTCCCAACTTCACAGTGACGTAAGAGGTGGGGAGGGGCAAATTATTGCAGTGATTAGACGATTATTTTAAGTAAAATCAAATACCTACAATAGTTAAAAAACGTTAGACCAGTGAGTGTAGGGCGCTATTATTTGTGTGTGTGAGTGTGCAGGTTATTAATATAACATTAGTAAGTGACGAAAAACAAAAGGAGGAAAACTTCTATAGTGACCCTGGATGGGGGGGGGGAATACATAAGTATCCCCCAACTTCAAAGGGTGTAAGGGGTGTGGGTCTGGGGGCATAGCATTCAAATTATTGCAGTGATGAGATGAATTGAAACAGGCTGTTTGTTTTAGAGATTGCAAAATTTGAAAGAGATTGAAAATGGAAACACTTTTTTAACAATAGGAATCTCTGAATTAAAAGTTCAAATTGCTGAAAAGTGATTTTAAGACGGAAATATTGTTTTAACCCGTTTGAAATTAGTGGCCAATCTAATTAAAGTCATCTAAAATGGTACCTATGAAAATAAGTAAAATAAAATACCTATAATAATAAAATACAAGGAACGAACAAGATATAACAAGATAACTAAGAAAATAAATAACGATGACTAAGTAAATAAGTACAGTTTAATAAATCGAAGAAAGAAAAAGATTGTGACGATCGGAAATCTTAAAAGATCGACAAAAAAAAAAACTATATAGAACCCTTTCAATCTATGAAAGTACAAACCGATGATATAGATGTGATTCGTGTTGTTTGTCATTCACAGAAACAAACCACTTGTTAGAGTTGGCAGGTTTGGGAGCTCATTGTAACTGGGCTTTTAGTACCTATACGACAGAGATAATGATATTGACAAAGATAGGCACTGCGCAGTGACATATCGCGGTGCGTGGTGGAATAAACAATGTCAGTACTCTAACCTCAATGGTGATTATCATGCTGTCGTCAGGAAATTGTCACATTGAAAATAAAAATAAATGAAAATCTTTTCAATCTATGAATGTCAGAGAAGTACATACTGATAATGTGATTCGTTATTTTTGTCATTCACAGATACAAACTACCTGCTTGATTCACAAGGTTTGGAATATCACCGTAACCAGGCTTTTAGTACCTACGACAGAGATAATGATAATAACAATGCTGGGAACTGCGCAGTGACGTTTCAAGGTGCGTGGTGGTATAAAAACTGTCACTACTCTAACCTCAATGGTGATTATCATGCTGTCGATAATCAACCTGCTGTTAGTATAACCTGGAGCTATCTACCAGGAAACTCTCACAACATCAAATACACTGAGATGAAGATCCGTCCTGTCTAGATCTAGATTCAGGAATAAGTAATCCACAGATACAACAAAAGGATTGTGCATAGACTCACAGAGTAAGAGTCTGACGAAATAATACTATGTGTAAATGACTACATTTGTCAATCTCTGAAGTATTCATTTCCAGGATTCGCTTTCTCTGCAATATTAATTCTCTGTGGATGTAAGATTGGAAGATAACTCCTTTATTGTGACAAAAAAAATTCATTCATTATGTAACATCTAATTTTTTTCAATTATTATTATTATTTTTCCACTGGTCATTGTATCGAGATGTGGTGGGAGGGGGTTTGAGTTTGAATGGTGGAGGGGAGGGGGTGTAGTGGTATTGTGAAAAGATGTTTGTGAAAAGATGTTTTGATGTGATGTGAAAAAATGTTGTGAAAAGAAAAGATTAGTTTAATGACACAATTGCTCAAAAATTCAAATTTACAGGATAGGTATAAGTGCTGTATTTACCACAGCACTATATTAGTATTATATATAACACATGTAGCTATCCACCAAGCCACCAGACTGTAATTGCAAATGGGAGATTGATGTTGTACTCAATGGAGCCAACTCTGACCATATAACTGAGACAAAAGTTTAAACTTCCTTTTTAAGAAGAACTATATGTGAGTAGCTTATAACGATTCTGGCGCCACAAGGTAACATGTCTCATAAGATCTGCAAAGCAAAATTATATCAAGAGATCTAGAGTCAGTATAAACAAAGAAATAAATCCATGGATTGCAACTTACGGAAAACATCGCGTGGAAGTGAGACAGAACTTAACAAAAATATCAATGTGTAGCCTACATTTACAGATCTGTAGAGATCTATGCATATCCGACTTATCGGGAACAACTCCAGTAAATAATCCAAATAAGAAGTAAACTGACTGACGGAAATATCAAGCTCAATAGAACTGCACGATAATTGGAATGAAAAAAAAGAAAATTATTTGTTGTGATATTAATCTCTTTCTGTGTTTATATTGGTAATTATCATAGTGTTCTTTGTGCTGCATCCAAAACAATAGTAATTTCCAAAGCCATATATGTAAGAAGGTCAAAGGAAGCAAATTTCTGCAAATCAAAGACTTGCAACTTTCACAGGTATTATGTCTATGTCAAGTATAGCATGATGGATTAATTAGGAACCACTTAAAACTTTGGCAGGATAGGTGATGGGTCAAAGTAGGGATATGATATACCCACACAGACTATCATGTATTTGTATGTCTGCCATCGTTAATATGTACAGGATCAAAGCCACTGAGAAAACGAGGACACTTGCCTCCCCCACCCCTCCCCTCCCCACCCCTCCCCACCCCTCCCCTCCCCTCTGCAGGTAAGTTGAGTCACATGAACACAACACACATATAGTATCTTCGAAGAACACTTACTTTTCTTGTGGAAAGGTGCCCTTTTGCTTCGACGATAACTGACAAACATTGACATGCATGATTGACAAGATTGGTAAGGGAATGGGTGTTATGGTTTCCGGGCACGGGGTCAAATAGGGGCCCTGGAAATTATGAAGGGTTCCCGACATAATATGCCTGAAGAACAATGTATCATCATAATATACTCTAAGAAACAAGAAGATTACAAAATGGGGACAACCGACATAATTGGATTACAAAGGTGATGAGGCGGGGGGGGGGATTTATGGAAGAGCCAGAGAAGAATAAAAATTGTAATCCAGGACGGTGAAGTGGCCCTTAGGTCATTGAACCTGACCTGGCCCACGTAAGTTACGACATCAAATGGTGCATACTGGACCTTACTTAGAGTATTATTACCTCTAAATGCAAGGTTAATGTGCTGATAAAAACTCTGACTTTTTTGTGTGTTCTGAGAAAGGAGAGTAGTGTACACCCATTTGATTTCTCGTTTTCATATACAAATTGAAAGACAAAAGAATATTGAATGGATATAAAAGTTTAAAAAAAAACAAAGCTAAAAGACGGCAATGCACTGTTACATCATTAAACTTATATTACAGTGAACCTTGTCCTGTGTGTTGGGAATACAAAATATAGGAAAATAGATATAAGGACCAATAAAAAACTTAAGAAGAATATTAACTGAATAAAAGAGTCACCATGTAAATATTTTGCCTAACTTATCTCTATATGGTATACGTTCAATGTAAACTTCTTGTAATTTAAAAGATAATGAGTAATATATGTGTCTTAATTCTTTACCGTATCGACTGCTTTTGAGTACTATTTATTAATGTTTATTTCCCTTTTTTCATATGATTAGCTTCTAAGAAGCACTGGAGATGTAAACAATAAAAGTACCAAATAATTTCATAATAAAATATAATTAATTATGGAGGTGCTTTTGAATTTGTCAAAGCCATTTAAATATTAATAAATTACTGCTAAGTGGTGGCGAATTCAGAGAAGTACGATAAGCAAACTAACAAAAACCGGTAGAGACCGAATGTTGGTATGGTAACGAAAATGTTGTTTAAAGAAAAAAATGTTGAGATTTGTTGGACTAAAGTAGGTTTGATCGGATTATTCATTCGGCAGTATTTATGATGGCTAAATACAATAAGGCATGCGTATGGGGGGGGGGGAGGGGAGACGATGGCAAAAATGGCTCAGTCAGGGGATTTTTGCATTCATCCGAGAAGGAATTGGACCATTACTACGTTTATAAGCCCCTCCCTCCCCCCATCCCCCATTTTCAGACTCACACAGAGTATTTGTTAGTAAAATCAAAGTATTTAGAGGTCATTATGATATAAACCTGATATATTGACTAAATATGCCTCCCAAATGCTCCATTGGGTGTCTACAGTTTCATTCTTTTCTGGGAAAACCCCTAACTACCCCCTACATATGTAAAGCTCCAATGACCCCCCCCCCCTTTACGCAATACTTCCTTCAAGGGCGGCGGAACCTGAGGAAAAGTGGGGGTGCACGTGCCCCCCCCCCCCTGTTCCGCCGCCCTTGACTTTCTTCGCATCTGACCGTCCCATAAAGATTCAGGTCCCTACTTTATATAATCAGTTATGGGAAATTTTGAATATATTATTACTTTTTTATCGCAACCTCCCCTATAAAGCTACTTATAAAGAACTAAATTATAGTCTAAATAAGCACCATATGACTTCTATTTCTTTGTTCTTCTGGAGGACCCAAGACCCTCAGAAACGAGAGTTGGCTTCGATGGCCCCACGGTAGCACCCCTCTTTTACAAAATATTTCATTGGCATCTGGCCCTCCCATAAAAGTTCAGGTCTCTACCTCACTTAGTCAGGCAATGAAATATTGGAGTTTATTATTATTTTTATTTATTAGCACAATCTTGTCTTTAGCTAGAGTTTCTTATATTAATATAAATTATAACCTAAATATGACACAGAATACACCATTTATAGTGTTGCAAAGTTAATATCTTCCCGGGGGACGACCACAACTCCCGACCCCCTCCCCCAAATTCCCCTTCATAGGTTCGACTTCAATGACACCAGTAGTCCCACTCCTGTATAACATCCTTCATTCTCCCCGACCTATTCCACACACGTTCAGCCACCAACATTAATCACTCGAGGGAACTTGCGTTTTGATATATTCCTATATAGACCTCGGCCCGAATGAACCATTTACATCTTATAAGTTAAATGTTGCCGAGGGAGAGAAGCCCCTTCATATAGGAGTCGGTTTCAATGACCACAGTTCAGTCTCCCTCTTTGATAAAATCCTTGTTTCGTGGGGTAGAAAATTCCAACTTTCCCGACCGATTTAGGTATAGGGCATCAACCTTTATGGACGGGCTGTATAAACAAATCAAGAATTTTGCAAAAGAGGGGTGTGCATGGCTGTGGAGTCGTTGAATATAACCAGGGAGTTGTTATGTTCCATAACTCCCACAGAACAAACAAGTTTTCATAATATGCTGCACAGACCACAACAAGACAAAACTGTGCCCTACATGTACCCTCACAGAGTTGTCAAGAACTCTCTAACTGGTCTGCAGACCACAAAAGATGGGCATAGTCCTATGGCACAATAAAAGTATTCAAGGTACAAATCACTTGTTTCGTTTTTCTTCAGTAAACATCGTTCAATGTTTCCGTTTACTTATTTTATTTAAACTTTGAAGTAGTTCATAGTTTACATTGCTCGCATTGACCAAGAAATGATGGGGTTAGCAAAGCTAAAAATTAATGCAACCAATTTCTAAATGTCAGTACCACTGTGCCATGAAAGGACCACAATAAAAGGAACTGAACGTCTTTCGGGGCTCCACGCCCACAACCCCGTAAGAGCCATGTCATAATAAAGGAACAACTTGAAACCACCATGTACCTAACGACCAACTTCTCAGTCTTTAAATGACAGACATTTCTATTAGTAGGAAGGAGTGGGTGGGGGGGGGGCTGACACACACATAGACAATTCAAGGTTTGTCCCCTCGCTACATGAATCAAATGCTTAGTGAACGCCGTCCAACAAGATCATTGCGGTCTTAACATACTGCGATGTTGACTGTTCCGAGCATCAGAACAACGAAAATATTGTTGGGCTGCCCCTCATTTGTGGAAGAAGCTTCCAACAATAATCTCGTACAATCAATTCACTTGAAACTGAACTATCAAGACACATCTTATCCTGCAATACTTATTAGAACTTTGATCTAGTTTCTTCTTTGTACAGTGCTTTGTATTGAACATTTAAAATATGTGGTATAATAGTCATGATATTACTGCAAAGTTATCGAGAAACAAGCTCATTAATATTGTAACTGATCTTGAGTAGTATTTTAACTTTTGAAGCTATTCGTTACGTCGTGTTAACATCGGGTAGTAATGTTGCAATTCTTTGCCGGGAAATGCCCGTAACGCTCCAGGGTTGTTTACTTACAAGCAATGGTGCATCTGACCTTTTGTTCGAAGAGCCGCGCTTTCTGGGCTCATGAAGACCGGAACTCAGGGGCGGCGGTGTTCCTTGAAGTAGTAACTTAGGCCTGTTTTAACTCACTGGTACGGTTAGTTTCACTATGCTACCTGTCATGTTGGTATCCATCGTCACATGCATAAATCAGGGCCGACTGTATCAATTAGGAGAGGCCAAAAAGACGCAGCAACCATGGAGGGTCATGTGACGTGCTCCCTTGTAGCGCTCAACTCTTATGGTACTCCTTGAATGTATATTCTACAAGTAAATGTCCTGATCTCATAGCTACCACATTCCCGGTGAAGTTATATGCAACCAGTGGAATCTATGACTGTAGAATACATGTCATGAGGCAGGGAAAGTGTTGTTATGTGCCTCTTATGTCCCTTTCACAACCTAAACCCTAACTACTGGAGAGGATCAGGCTATGTTATGTCAATATTTATATAATTATATAATATATTATGTCAATGATGGCAACCAATTGTCTCCTTCCATGTGAGAATACATGCCACTTTGTCTTCCAGTGATGATCACCATTACAAAAACATTGTAACCCCTTACCAATAGGAAGGCAGAGTTGTTGTTATTGTTGTGTACAATATCAGAACATAAACCATGTCACTGGTAAACAAAAACAAAAAACAAAGAAAAAACACTTTCATAAAATTAAACAAACGTTTGTGGTACGAATTCATTTATTCTTTTACATATATGTTTCGTACAGCTGGTAGGACTTTTTCTTTAGACGTGAAGCCAAAATGGATTACCTCCTGAAATACATTGTTGTCATTTAAGTCATAACATCATGGAAACAAAATGTGTTTAGTATCTTGTTATTTCTAGACGATCTGAGCTTAACTTGTCACATGGTTACAAAATGGTTCAGCTGTTTAAGTTTTAGACATTTCATCTAAAATCTACAGAGCTTTAACAGAAATGTGTAAATACAAACAATGTCATAACATTTTTAATCATTAGGCAACCACCACAAGGAGACATTCTGTTAACTCTAAGCTTAAACTCAGTGCCCACACTTCACTTCTCACGGGAAATGTATGAAACGTTTTCTCTAGACTCTCAAGAGGAAATTAATTTTCTTTGAAAATATCCTAAATTTGAAGGAAAAAAAACAAATTGTTACCAGACCCAATCTAACTGTTCAATAGATGATAATATTTCTGGCATATTTCCGTGAGAATGAACTAGTCCATTTTGATTCCATTTGACATCCAATCTAACCGTCTCATCAGGCCATTCTAAATCCAAGCTGCAAGGTACTACCGAGATGCCACCTCCCACATTAAACTATCGATGTTTTTGGTGAATCTGGTATCTTGTATGTTCCTTCTCGTATCAATTTTTGTCTCTGTTTAAGGATGGTGCGATGTCTTTCCCTCTGTAAAAGAAACATATGTGAAATAAATAATGACCTCTTCATTTGAACTTTGATAACTATTAACATATCACAGGGGACACATTTTTAAGTGCAAAATAGCTCATGTTATGGAAAACTTTTCAATTGCCAAATTTACAATTGGAAGACCTAATGTAGAACTTGATTTACTTGAGGGATCACATACAAACTGTGCAATACCCAAATCATCTCTTCAGCCTTTGAAGTTTTACAGAGGGAATTTTGACAGCATTTCAAACAATAGAACTCTAATTGTGTCCAAACGATAGGATCATACACTAACGATAAAGAATAAAACAGTTCTGATAATGAACTGTAAGTATATTATGAATATTGTACATTAGTGAAAGCTACCATAGAAGGATGCTTAATTACCAACTGTAGTAATTAGGCCTACAGCCCCCCCCCCCCCCAGAAATGATAAAGAACTGCTGATGCCAAGCTAGGATATATTTGTCTTGAAATTTCACAACCTTCGTGAGGTACATATTGTCATGTACTGTAGCAGTATGGATCATATTTTTAAAATGCTATAGTGTTCAAATGCTCTTTAAGTCTCTCATAGCTACCCTGCGGACATTCCCCAGATTTTGAAAGCAGCCCTGGAAGTTTTCAAAGTTTTTTACTCCCCCAGGCTTTCACACTTGAGTGTAAGGACCAATTAATAAACACACACGTTCTCACATTAATCATTCCAGAGCAACAGAGATCTCATTTGACTCGTGTTCGTTTCTCAACGGGCACAATTTGTGATGGGCTGTCTGGAGCAATCGAATAATTTATTCTAATAGTTGAAGGATTGCATTTCATTCTGCATATCACCACTGTGTACACTATATCCCATAATAGCATACTCCTCTAGGGATGCACCGGATATCCGGTCCGGCCGGACTATCCGTCCGGATAGTGAGCAATTATCCGGTTCCGGCCGGATCTTTTTCAAAATCTGGCCTGAATTATTCCTTAAAAAGATGTTGGTATTAACTTTAATCATTGTAAACTATTTCCAAAATTTAATAAAAACGTTAAAAGTAAGGAAAAATTAGGTTTAACATGTTTAATTTAATTTTCTCAATGGTCTGACCCACTGTTTCTAAAGATCAACCAAAATAATACTCCTTGTTTCACACTTTTACTTCTTATTAATGATTTTCATTTGTGTAATGAAAAAATCCGGTTCCGGCCGGATTATATCCGGCCAGATTTCATGCACTATAGGGCAAAATCCGGTTCCGGCCTGATCCAAAAATTTGGATCCGGTGCATCCCCATTCCCCTCCAACTTCCAGGGCATATTTTTATCTTCCCTTTTTTCAAGCGCTGAGATTTGGGCATATCTGAACTCTCACTCAAATCCGATGGGTTCATAATCATTGTTTACATATGCAGACATGTCCATCTCTGAATGTGATCATGCACTTTATTACCCATCAATTATTATCAAATTGGGAAGGAGAAAGTCCAACAAATCACTGGTAAAATCAACTAGTCAACAAGTCATCCACTTGAACTAAGCTCTGCCTGTGATCTTACCTTTCTGGTTGTCTAAAACAGAAAGTTTGGTTCTCCAAACATAAGTACCAAAATAGAGCATGATCAATATGTAATGTACAATGTAGGAGAGAGACTTTCTAGGTTTGGTGACAAGAATACCGGCTTTGAGCCAGTACAACTTCCCTTCAAAATACAATAGATCTGAATTTCATGTGAACAACTAGTTATCTGTCGGAGTGTCGGACGAACTCCGAAGCTGAAAAATTTGGTCTTCTCGGACGACCAATGAAAATTTGCAGTGCACTTCAAAATGCTACCGGGAATCCTATCCTGTAATCGGACACTACTTGTGCATCTAATTGAAATACTCTAACGATAGATTTTGTTAATTACAAGGCAGAGGGCCTTTTACTGCCACTTATAGTAAATGAAGCAACTTACAGTTTTTGCTCCACTAGAACACTCCATCAAGTCTTCAATCTGAAGTCGGCATTCTTTCTGCGCTCTTCTGTACCCTACCCCTTCAGCACATCTGAAAAGAATTGATCATGATGTGAGAAAGATGAGAATGAGATGTTACTGAATTTAAATAACATTTCACATAACACATGCGGCTGAGTTAGACAAGTTCAGCGACTGGTTCGCTGGCAACAAATTATCATTGAATATTGATAAAACAAACTATATAGTTTTTAATACTTCTAATAATTTTACATGGAATGCTGATATTACTATGGATGGTAAACGACTACAACAAGTCAATAGTACTAGATTTTTAGGCCTATATATAGATCATGAACTTAAATGGTGTGACCACATTACAACTGTCTGTAAAAAAGTTGCAAAAAACACCGGTGTTTTAGCTAAGCTTAAGCATTATCTGCCACAACACATTTTAAAGATTCTCTATCAGACATTAGTCCTGCCACATATTACGTATTGTTGTAACATATGGTCTGGTACTAGATATACCAATCTCAATCCTATTTGTATTACACAGAAGAGAGCAGTCCGCCATATAACATATGCCAAACCACGGGACCACACAAATCCTCTTTTTAAGCGTTCTAAGTTGTTAAAAACTGATGACATTATTAAGGTTAACCTTGCTACATTTGCTTATAAGGCATGGAATGGACTGTTACCAAATGCTTTTAATGACTACTTAATATGTAGCAGTGATATTCATCATTACAATACCAGATTTTCAGGCAATGCACATTATAACAGGTATAATTCTACAATGGGGATGTTATCACTAAGGGCACGTACAATCAAAACATGGTATTCTCTATCAGACAATATTACAAATAAACCTTCTGCAAAATCATTCAGAAGAAACTTTATTCAAAATATTATTGCATCTTATTAATTGAACATGTTCATTTTTTCTTATATATTTAGTTTACTTTGCCTTTTCTTTACAGGGAGTCCTCTACTTTGTTAAACCATCTGAAGGTTTTTTAGAGGACTTCCTATCACATTGTATATATTCACGTGATTAAACAAATAAATCAATCAATCAATTAATCATACACATGTAGCAGGCAGAGACACAAAGGTTTGTTTTATAGTTACTGTTATTCATTATTGCAGCGAGTATGGTAATAATTACCCCGTTTGTGCAATATTAATGTTAATAAACCTGAAGGAGGGACTTTTTAATTTGAAAAATCTTTATGATTAATCGTTTGCAAGCTAACGACCGACTGAATGGAAATCTTGACAATGCACATTGTTCCTACTGACTTTTATCTACTAAATGAATAAAGAAAATATGGATTTTTGCCTAACCCGAGATTAACGAGATACACTCATTAAACTGAAATACGCCCAACAACCATTCTGCGTCTGCTCTTGGTCCATTTGGGAAGCTGAATTTGATGCAACTCTCTGCTTTGGGGTAATATTTAGGGACGAATTCACTAAGTCGTAATTCAGAACATTATATCTAAGATATCATCTGCTGTTACTCAAAACCAGAACGGAGAAAGATGGAGCTTAGTAAATCCACCATTTTGAAGCTATTAATATTCACTATTATATCCGTTTCTCTGACCAGAGGTAAGTCTATTTTCTGACTTAATAATGGTTTTCGAATTTCATCTTCATATATATATATATAACTATATATAACTATATATATATATATATATATATATAAATATATATAAATATATATATAAATATTGAAGTTTCATTTCATTTATATATTTCCAGTGTAAATATAAATGTTTATAAACAGGACATCAAAAGTGAGTATGTAATAAGAAAATATTATTTTAAAATGTTAGTGTGCAAAGACAAAAGCAATATATATATATATATATATATATATATATATATATATATATATATATATATATATATATATATATATATATATATATATACATACATATATATATATATATATATATATATATATATATATATATATATATATATATATATATACAAGTGCAGCTATCTACAATAAATTATCCAGATTACCATAGACCATTACAAACCTCTGAAACTATAATTGCATTATTTTCAATACAACTTTCATTATAATTGGAAAAGTGACCATTTAGCCATTAGGTGCTCAGCAATCAATTGAAGGGACATATTTTCCAATTGAAAGCATTACCTTGTTAATACTCGGCCTTTCTGCTTCATTATGAATCAACACGAAACGTCATAGAAATACAACATTTTTATGGTCTCAACTCAGTGTGAATGGACATAGTCTGTGATGATAAAGGGGAGCAAGGAAAATGGGAGGGTAAAAGCAAGAAGAGGGATTATTCATAACCGGGGATGTTGAATGGTATGAAGACGTTGCATCTACACATGTCACGTTCTCCACGCCAGAATCTCTCTTTTATATATACTTACCAATGTAGGCCTACACAAGCTTCTTACAGCTAGATAATAATCAGTTTGTTAAAATTGCATGTCTTCTTATATTTGGGAGCTGTTAGAAGAGATAACTGATTAAAGTTACCCTGCAGTGTTAATGCATATTACTGCATTTTTTGAGCCACATTTGCTCCTATTATTCATAACTTTTAATGTTTTTTATGACGTAAAGGGATGTTTAAGTGGTTAACTTTTATGTTTAAAAAAAAAAGTTATAGACATTTTTGACTGCCAAATTTGTTTAAAATAAACCACATAGAATAAGAGTATTTCTACAAAAGATCAAAGGGTGAACGTGATCCGACTTTCTGGTTTATGGGTAATATAATGAGATGGGTTTTTTTTCACCTAACAATTTGGAATATATATTTTCCACTTACCACAAGGTTAACATTATCTGCTCTTGGAATATCCCTTTAAATTAATATGGGAATTATCTATTTTTTTATTTTTTTATTTTTTTTAATTTTCAAATAATATATAGGCCTACAACTTTATGAAAGGTAAGTATCGCTTTAATTTGAAATTGGTAGTTTAAGACACCATGTATAGGCAAACGAAAGGTACTTTTGCAAGCTTTGCAAGGGCAGAGGTGTGATTTTAGCCAAACGATACAGAAAACTTGCTCGAATTTGTATTAGTCCATGGAGTATATCCATTTACGCCAGTGGCGTAGGAAGGTACTTTTGAGTGTGGGGGGGGGGTGGTCTCAGACTGATATGGCCGGCAAGGGGGAGGGGTCTAAGAGGAGGGGGTTTCCTCTCCCCTTTGGAAATTTTTTGCATTTCCAGGTGGCCTCAGATGCAATTTGGTGCAATATAGCACACTTTAACACCCACTCCATTTTGTAAATAATTTTGCATTTTCACCTGGCCTTAGATGCAATTTGGTGCTCCAAATGAGATTTTTTTCTGCCAAAATGTTCTGAGCACAATGGGCAGTTAGTTCCTCACTGATGATTATCCACAATCGCACAAACAAGTCATCACCATGTTGAGAATAAGATTGGAAAAAATCATGATATATTAATTTAATTTTTGAGTGTTATATTAGACTCGATCACTCCCTGATATACAGGATATAGAAATGAAAAAGGGTTTTTCTGACTTGCGAAGCGGGGGGGGGGGGGGAATGATACTTTCGCCCAACCCATATTTTTCACTGGGGGGCTGGCGCCCCCAGCCCCCGGTTCCTACGCCCTTGATTTAAGCTATTGCTTCATGACTATAGAGAGTTGCAGTTTCTTGAAGACTCTAAATATCAAATATATTGGTGTACATATGCTGCATATATCTGCTTATACCTGTCTATTGGTATCGCTCGTTTGCGAAGGCTGGACCTAAATTGTGGAATAAGCTTCCTGGCAGCCTTAAAGAAGTCCAAAATGTTGCTACTTTTAAGAGGCAATTAAAACAGGCTTATTTGTCAATGGTTCTGATTTCAGCCAGAATCTCGACCAGTTTTAACTTTTGTATCGTTACTTCGAGATTTATTTAGTTGTTTTCCAGCACAGCAGTGCACACAGTTTTCTGTAGTAGTTGTGCTTATAAGCCTTTATTGTTATTATTGCAACAATAAGGTGTGTATTACGCGGACTGAAAACGTAATTTAAAATTATTTGTGATTACTTTAGTTATCTGCCATATAGCATACAAGAAATTCATAATTATTTGAAGTTATGTTCATTTTGATTCAATAATTGTAAAACAACTATGTGAATTATAGGCACAGTAGAACAGAAAGAAATATACAGTTTCCCGCGTGTAAAGAAAATGAAACATTTCTATATATTAATCTTTCGTCCTTTTTCTCTGGTTTTTCTCAACCTCACTGATTCCACGATACCATAACGACATATAGCTTATCTATTCAAATCAATATCAAATGGTGGCATAAACGTCGAAAAATTTACACATTTCAACTTTGTTTTTCTCGAAGATATTTTCCGTTGGGATCCAAATAAACCTCGCCCATAATATGAATATTTAAAAGCTACAAACGTCATTGGCCAATACGTAATACAACACCATGCTTGATTTGTGTAGATTGTTTATGGCAGTTGTACAAGGGAGCTGTTAGAGTCCAGCTCGCTGGTTGTACCAAGTAACCAACTCGACTTTTCAAACCTATTTTTAGGAACGGCTCATTACTTAACCTGCATCTCTGATTGGTTGAATTCAAACTAGTGGGTTGGGGAACTGTATGCGATTTTTATTAAATGTGTAATTTGTCGGTGGAAACTTTTCTCATTATGTGCGAAATGTCCTTAATTACTCGCCAATTAACGTTTCTGGCATAGAAAAACCTTGGGTAATATCTTAGTTTGCTGTTTTGTGATTGATATATGTAAAAAACTAGATGGACTTGTCAAAAAAGTGGAAAACGGCGACAAAACGCAAATTGCTGCTTTAAAGAGGAGCTGAAGGTAGCACGCAATCATGATCCTAATTGTTGATTTAAATATAGGCTTTAAAATGAACCACTTCTTGATCCCAAGAACTTATCTAAAATTTAGTACCGACCTTTTGAAAGTTGGAATGGCGCCATAGATATGCAAATGCATGTGACCTGGGTCACGGATGACGTACTATCCAGACAACTTGCTTTTAACTTCAACATCCAGACGCGATGCGTATGCAAGGCTATACTTATACTGTGTAGGGCCGGGCTAGGTACGTTGTACTGCATATGAAAAATGTGCCGTACGTACGTAGCCTACATGTAGGCCCGACGTTACTCGAAGTGAAGCCCAACAAAATGCCGTACTGTCGGGCGTTCGGTTGTAACATTCATTCTTTCCGAGTAAAGAAAACACAGTTTTGGTTTTCACATCCGAAGAAGAAACCAGAATTTTTCAAGAAATGCACTCTTCTTGTTTCGGCATAACGTTGCGCAAACCGCAGTCACACCAGTCCGTAACTATTAACGAGCAGTAACAATACCTCATTAGGCCTAGGCTGTTCGTCATGGCCTACGTTTTGGTTCTTATCGTCATAGCTAAGTCCATTCTTTTCACTTTCTTGTAAATTCTGCCGCGTTGAAACATGGTTCATAATCGTAAGGAACAGGTCTGGACATTTACACAAGCAGGGCAAATTTTCAAATTGTTTTCATATTCTGACTTTCTGAGAGATACAGTATCAATACTGAATATTAAATGTTTACTAGCGAAATGTTACTTTGTGTTAGTTATACACTGCACTTGCACAGCAAATGTTTTGCCAAACGTGAAATATGCCTAGTTGTCCGTATAGTAATAGTACGTCACAACGAGCCCGGATTATAGCCAATTCATATTTCAATGGCGGCCCCCACATTCCCGGGGTAGCGTCGTAATAAAAGTAAATTATCTCAGGTAGGAAAGGAGTGTGGTTGATATGATTTTGTAATATTCGTCTTTTGAGTGGGGAAAACAATTAGAAATGGCTTAATATCTTGCCTTCAATTCTCCTTTCACTATATCTACATCTACATCGGTACTCTGCAATAGACTGGTGTCCATCTCGCAAAGGATGATTCGTGACATCACCAAGTCTTCTCACCTCGTACACGTCTCTCATGACTAACGTTTTCTCTCCTGATCTAGTTTTACTTGACTTGAAGGTGTTGAATTACTCATCTTCGTTTTGCAAGCGCCGTACGTGCTCCACCGTTTATGGGAACATGAGGTATCTGGAAACATGATAGTCGTACCCATTACCACACAAAGAACAATGAAATAAGGCTAAGTTGAAAGGTTTGCAAATTACGTTATAAACAAGGTACATTAAATTTGTGGCACACACAATTTTCTGTGATGGGAAAAATGTTTGGTTTATAATTTACTAATTTTGAGAAGCAGATTGATTAGTTAAGACTTCAGTGAGAATCGAGTTACAGTAGGTGTATAAGTAATACATAACTTGGTGCATGGTGATACTTACAAACCATGCACAAGCAAAAGAGGATCTTAAATCTAACAACTTGCAATATCCAATTCATATGATGATGGTTGGTAATAGTGCCCAATCAGAAGAATGACTAAATGATGATTTTGACAGAAAAGTTGTATAAAATTAGGAAGCATTGCTAATTAATCCCAGTTGAAAATATAGGTGAGGATATCACATATAACGCCATCAGATAACCACGGCCTATAGATGTATTAGCTGCATTCGTTAGTGATAGTACAATGATCCTATTTTACCTTAGAAAGAACGATAAAGAAGGAGAACAAGATGGTGTGTTGGGGGGGGGGGTGGATGTAGAGAGAAGAACATTGTAGTTGTTCACAAAGTTTAGAGCATTGTAGTAGTTAACAAACATTAACTCATTTTAATTAACATTAGCTCCTGCGTGATTGCTGTGACACTTCACGTGCATGCATGGGCGTTGATTTACTTCTCAAAGTTGGTAAGGCGAGGGGAAGGGAGGTGGGGGGGGAGGGTGAAGCAGTTTCGTAGGACACCCCGTCATAATCCCGAGGGGGTTGGGAATCTTTCCAACAGGAATGTTCAATGGGACATTGATAATTTTATCTTTTACAAATTGAAAAATGTAACTATTTTCTTCGGGAATTTCAACTTTTTCACGAAATTCTTATTTGGGTTTTCCCCCAATCTTTTGATATTCTATACAGACAATTTCCAAATAAACTGGACAAAACACACAAGGGGGAAGGGGCTTCAAGATATATGATTAATTTTAGCTTATATTGGCTTGGTAAAACCTCGAATCTTCCAGTGAGTGGATCGCAGGCGGTCTGTGATAACGTCGCGGTAAATATTCCGAAGGAAAAACACGACCGTACTGTTGAGTGGATATAAAATCTATATGGAATGATATCATAAGTACAGTATAATATGTATTTTCACAAAAGGGTAGGTGCCTAAAGTCCCTTCTGAGGGCTTTGATTATTTGCATGTTTGTAGTTATCATACTTTTCTTATTTCTTTAATCTCGCCTATTACTGTACGAACATGATATAGTATGATACCGAATCAAATTTATTAAACTCTTTTGAATAAAACTGTTATATACTTACATGAGTTCGATGCAGTTCAGTTACTCTTAAATTAATATCATTTCATTCAATAAATAGTAGAGTGTGCGCGTGTCTTGTATAATAACATATGCTATCATGCTACAATTGAATATAACTTTAATTTTCTGAACTACAGTATTTTGTAGTTTTGTCAGCTAATTCTTTACACTTTTATTGAAGCCTAAAGTTAATGCTGTGTTAGCTCATCAAATATACCTGATGTATAGTAAATACTGATGGAAAGTCATATATGTCCAAATAACTCAACAGCATTATTTTGACATTTATTCTTCTTTTCTCTCCGTCTCAAAAAGAAAAGAAAAGACTATAGAAAAAGTAGATTTCCATCTTGTGTTTCAACACGTTACTTGTTAAGATTAATTTCAATTTTATTTCAATCAATCGCAATAACCAAACGATATGCTATGAGATACAATTAAACAGAAGTCGAGTGACATAAAAAAATGTGAAATAATGAAACAGTTTATTAAATCACAAAGAGTACAGTAGAACATACTCTGAAAAGAAAATTGATGGATTGAGACAATTAGACAAATTTAAGAAGACCCCCCCCCCCAACGTATCCGCATCACTACGCACCAGACTGAAGCGAGCCGTATGATCAAGATTTGTGGGGAAAAGACTTGAAAATGTAGGTATACTTAGATAAAAATATAATTTGTAATGAGTGTAAAGTTAGCAACGCTATGTACATACTTTATGCGGCAACTCATGGCCAGAGTTCCAGATCTGAGGAGCTTTAAATACAATGTTGGTTATGTTAGCTAACTCATTTAAGAAGTTAAGTCTTCCTTGAATAAAAAAAAAGAAACAGTTTTTCTCAATCGTACCCTCTAATTATTTAGCGCAGGCAAGAACAAATGATATTACTGTAGAACACTATACAAAGTTGATCAACTTATTTCCCCAATGGCAATGCGTTACCATCAAGAATCATAAGTCCGGGAAGAAATATATGACGTGTTATTACGCTTTACGTTAAAACTTAACTTAAACTTGGTCCTTTCTTCATTTTTAATGATTAATCATAAACATATAGCAGGCAGCGACACAAAGGTTTGTTTTTTAGTTACTGCTATTCATTATTGCAGCGAGTATGGTAATATAGATGCCCCGTTTGTGCAATATTAATCTTAATAAACCTCATACATACATGAAGGAGGGACTTTTTAATTTGAAAAATCTTTATGATTAATCGTTTGCAAGCTAACGACCGACTAAATGGAAATATCGACAAGGCACATTGTTCCTACTGAGATGTACTTACTAAATGAATAAAGAAAATATGGATTTTAGCCTAACCCTGCTGATGTAAACAACACACCACCCGAGATTAACGAGGTACATTCATTAAACTGAAATACGCCTAACAGCCATTCTGCGTCTGCTCTTGGTCCATTTGGGAAGCTGAATTTGATGCAACTCTCTGCTTTGGGGTAATATTTAGGGACGAATTCACTAAGTCGTAATTCAGAACATTATATCTAAGATATCATCTGCTGTTACTCAAAACCAGAACGGAGAAAGATGGAGCTTAGTAAATCCACCATTTTGAAGCTTTTTATATTCACTATTATATCAGTTTCTCTGACCAGAGGTAAGTCTATTTTCTGACTTAATCATGGTTTTCTATAATTATAGTCCCTTTGAAAATCATGGATGACTGTACTGTATGTTATAATATATAACTATATAACTATATATAACTATATATATATATATATAACTATATATATATATACAAAACGTACAAGTTCAGCAGCTGTCTACAATAAATTATCCAGATTACCATAGACCATTACAAACCTCTGAAACTAGTCCAATTGCATTATTTTCAATACAACTTTCATTATAATTGGAAAAGTGACCATTTATCCATTAGGGCATGCTCAGCAATCAAAGGGACATATTTTTCAATTGAAAGCATTTCCTTGTTAATACTCTGCCTTTCTGCTTCATTATGAATCAACACGAAACGTCATAGAAATACAACATTTTTATGGTCTCAAGTCAGTGTGAATGGACACAGTCTGTGATGATAAAGGGGAGCAAGGAAAATGGGTGAGGTAAAAGCAGGAAGAGGGATTATTCTTTACCGTGGATGTTGAATGGTATGAAGACATTGCATCTACACATGTCACGTTCTCCACGCCAGAATCTCCCTTTTATATATACTTACCAATGTAGGCCTACACAATACATCAGCTAGATAATAATCAGTTTGTTAAAATTGCATGTCTTCTATATTTAGAAGCTGTTAGAAGAGATAACTGATTAAAGTTACCCTGCAGTGTTAATGCATATTACTGCATATTTTGAGCCACATTTGCTCCTATTATTCATAACTTTTAATGTTTTTTATGACGTAAAGGGATGTTTAAGTGGTTAACTTTTATGTTTTAAAAAAAAAAATTATAGACATTTTTGACTGCCAAATTTGTTTAAAATAAACCACATAGAATAAGAGTATTTCTACAAAAGATCAAAGGGTGAACGTGATCCGACTTTCTGGTTTATGGGTAATATAATGAGATGGTACTTTTGCAAGCTTTGCAAGGGCAGAGGCATGATTTTAGCCAAACGATACAGAAAACTTGCTCGAATTTGTATTAGTCCATTGAGTATATCCATTTACGCCAGTGGCGTAGGAAGGTACTTTTGAGTGGGGGGGGGGTGGCCTCAGACTGATATGGCCGGCATGGGGGAGGGGTCTAAGGGGAGGGGGTGTCCCCTCCCCTTTGGATATTTTTTGCATTTCCAGGTGGCCTCAGATGCAATTTGGTGCAATATAGCACACTTTAACACCCACTCCATTTTGTAAATAATTTTACATTTTCACCTGGCCTTAGATGCAATTTGGTGCTCCAAATGAGATTTTTTTTCTGCCAAAATGTTCTGAGCACCATGGGCAGTTAGTTCCTCACTGATGATTATCCACATTCGCACAAACAAGTCATCACCATGTTGAGAATAAGATTGGAAAAAATCATGATATATTAATTTAATTTTTGAGTGTTATATTAGACTCGATCACTCCCTGATATACAGGATAGCGAAGCGGGGGAGGGGGGGGGGATGATACTTCCGCCTTCCCATATCTTTCACTGGGGGCTGGCGGCCCCAGCCCCCGGTTTCTACGCCCTTGATTTAAGCTATTGCTTCATGACTATAGAGAGTGGCAGTTTCTTGAAGACTCTAAATATAAAATATATTGGTGTACATATGCTGCATATGTCTGCTTATACCTGTCTATTGGTATCGCTTGTTTGCGAAGGCTGGACCTAAATTGTGGAATAAGCTTCCTGACAGCCTTAAAGAAGTCCAAAATGCTGCTACTTTTAAGAGGCAATTAAAACAGGCTTATTTGTCAATGGTTCTGATTTCAGCCAAAATCTCGACCAGGTTTAACTTTTGTATCGTTACTTCGAGATTTATTTAGTTGTTTTCCAGCACAGCAGTGCACACAGTTTTCTGTAGTAGTTGTGCTTATAAGCCTTTATTATTATTATTATTATTATTGCAACAATAAGGTGTGTATTACGCGGACTGAAAACGTAATTTTATATTATTTGCGATTACTTTAGTTATCTGCCATATAGCATACAAGAAATTCATAATTATTTGAAGTTATGTTCATTTTGATTCAATAATTTTAATACAATTATGTGAATTATAGGCACAGTAGAACAGAAAGAAATATACAGTTTCCCGCGTGTAAAGAAAATGAAACATTTCTATATATTTTTCTCGACATACATAGTGATCTAAGTGATGATTTAGTGGTCAGTTTAATTGGTCAAGCACTCTTTGGACCGGGCAAGACGCATTATGGTACTTTTCTACAATGTCCTTAGAGTTCATGTTAACCATCGGTTTGGTGGTCCAAGGCGTGCTGCATGGATTAGGGCCCAAGGCTTTTTCGTGGTCCCGTTACACTCAATAAAGAAGTAATTATTTAGTGGTCATTTGAATTGGTCAAGCACGCTTTGGACCGGGCAAGACGCATTATGGTACCCGTCTACAATGTCCTTAGAGTTCATGTTAACCATCGGTTTGGTGATCCAAGGCGTGCTGCATGGATTAGGGCCCAAAGCTTTTTTTGTGGTCCCGTTACACTCAATAAAGAAGTAATTATTTAGTGGTCATTTGAATTGGTCAAGCACGCTTTGGACCGGGCAAGACGCATTATGGTACCCTTCTACAATGTCCTTAGAGTTCATGTTAACCATCGGTTTGGTGATCCAAGGCGTGCTGCATGGATTAGGGCCCAAAGCTTTTTTTGTGGTCCCGTTACACTCAATAAAGAAGTAATTATTTAGTGGTCATTTAAATTGGTCAAGCACTCTTTGGACCGGGCAAGACGCATTATGGAACCCTTCTACATTGTCATTAGCGTTCATATTACCCATTGGTTGGGTGGTCAAAGGCGTGCTGCATGGATGAGGGCCCAAAGCGTTTTCGTGGTCCCATTACAGTCATTGAAGAAGTAATTATTAAGTGGTCATTTAAATTGGTCAAGCACTCTTTGGACCGGGCAAGACGCATTATGGTACCCTTCTACAATGTCCTTGGACTTTCTATGACCCATTGGTTATGTGGTCCAAGGCGTGCTGGTCTTGACTGGGGCCTAAAGATTTTTGCAGGTCCATTTACATTCATAAACGAAGTGATGATTTAGTGGTCAGTTTAATTGGTCAAGCACTCTTTGGACCGGGCAAGACGCATTATGGTACTCTTCTACAATGTCCTTAGAGTTCATGTTAACCATCGGTTTGGTGGTCCAAGGCGTGCTGCATGGATTAGGGCCCAAGGCTTTTTCGTGGTCCCGTTACACTCAATAAAGAAGTAATTATTTAGTGGTCATTTGAATTGGTCAAGCACGCTTTGGACCGGGCAAGACGCATTATGGTACCCGTCTACAATGTCCTTAGAGTTCATGTTAACCATCGGTTTGGTGATCCAAGGCGTGCTGCATTGATTAGGGCCCAAAGCTTTTTTTGTGGTCCCGTTACACTCAATAAAGAAGTAATTATTTAGTGGTCATTTGAATTGGTCAAGCACGCTTTGGACCGGGCAAGACGCATTATGGTACCCTTCTACAATGTCAATAGAGTTCATGTTAACCATCGGTTTGGTGATGCAAGGCGTGCTGCATGGATTAGGGCCCAAAGCTTTTTTTGTGGTCCCGTTACACTCAATAAAGAAGTAATTATTTAGTGGTCATTTGAATTGGTCAAGCACGCTTTGGACCGGGCAAGACGCATTATGGTACCCTTCTACATTGTCATTAGCGTTCATATTACCCATTGGTTGGGTGGTCAAAGGCGTGCTGCATGGATGAGGGCCCAAAGCGTTTTCGTGGTCCCATTACAGTCATTGAAGAAGTAATTATTAAGTGGTCATTTAAATTGGTCAAGCACGCTTTGGACCGGGCAAGATGCATTATGGTACCCTTCTACAATGTCCTTAGAGTTCATGTTACCCATCGGTTTGGTGGTCCAAGGCGTGCTGCATGGATAAGGGCCCAAAGCTTTTTCGTGGTCCCTTTTCAGGCATTAAAAATGTAATGATTTAATGGTCATTTGAATTGGTCAAGCACTCTTTGGACCGGGCAAGACGCATTATGGTACCCTTCTACAATGTCCTTGGACTTTCTATGACCCATTGGTTATGTGGTCCAAGGCGTGCTGGTCTTGACTGGGGCCTAAAGATTTTTGCAAGTCCATTTACATTCATAAACGAAGTGATGATTTAGTGGTCAGTTTATCTGGTCAAGCACTCTTTGGACCGGGCAAGACGCATTATGGTACTCTTCTACAATGTCCTTAGAGTTCATGTTAACCATCGGTTTGGTGGTCCAAGGCGTGCTGCATGGATTAGGGCCCAAGGCTTTTTCGTGGTCCCGTTACACTCAATAAAGAAGTAATTATTTAGTGGTCATTTGAATTGGTCAAGCACGCTTTGGACCGGGCAAGACGCATTATGGTACCCGTCTACAATGTCCTTAGAGTTCATGTTAACCATCGGTTTGGTGGTCCAAGGCGTGCTGCATTGATTAGGGCCCAAAGCTTTTTTTGTGGTCCCGTTACACTCAATAAAGGAGTAATTATTTAGTGGTCATTTGAATTGGTCAAGCACGCTTTGGACCGGGCAAGACGCATTATGGTACCCTTCTACAATGTCCCTAGAGTTCATGTTAACCATCGGTTTGGTGGTCCAAGGCGTGCTGCATGGATTAGGGCCCAAAGCTTTTTTTGTGGTCCCGTTACACTCAATAAAGAAGTAATTATTTAGTGGTCATTTGAATTGGTCAAGCACGCTTTGGACCGGGCAAGACGCATTATGGTACCCGTCTACAATGTCCTTAGAGTTCATGTTAACCATCGGTTTGGTGATCCAAGGCGTGCTGCATTGATTAGGGCCCAAAGCTTTTTTTGTGGTCCCGTTACACTCAATAAAGGAGTAATTATTTAGTGGTCATTTGAATTGGTCAAGCACGCTTTTGACCGGGCAAGACGCATTATGGTACCCTTCTACAATGTCCCTAGAGTTCATGTTAACCATCGGTTTGGTGGTCCAAGGCGTGCTGCATGGATTAGGGCCCAAAGCTTTTTTTGTGGTCCCGTTACACTCAATAAAGAAGTAATTATTTAGTGGTCATTTAAATTGGTCAAGCACGCTTTGGACCGGGCAAGACGCATTATGGTACCCTTCTACAATGTCCCTAGAGTTCATGTTAACCATCGGTTTGGTGGTCCAAGGCGTGCTGCATGGATTAGGCCCCAAGGCTTTTTCGTGGTCCGGTTACACTCAATAAAGAAGTAATTATTTAGTGGTCATTTGAATTGGTCAAGCACGCTTTGGACCGGGCAAGACGCATTATGGTACCCGTCTACAATGTCCTTAGAGTTCATGTTAACCATCGGTTTGGTGGTCCAAGGCGTGCTGCATGGATTAGGGCCCAAAGCTTTTTCGTGGTCCCTTTTCACTCATTAAAAAAGTAATGATTTAATGGTCATTTAAATTGGTCAAGCACGCTTTGGACCGGGCAAGATGCATTATGGTACCCTTCTACAATGTCCTTAGAGTTCATGTTACCCATCGGTTTGGTGGTCCAAGGCGTGCTGCATGGATTGGGCCCAAAGCTTTTTCGTGGTCCCTTTTCAGGCATTAAAAATGTAATGATTTAATGGTCATTTTAATTGGTCAAGCACTCTTTGGACCGGGCAAGACGCATTATGGTACTCTTCTACAATGTCCTTAGAGTTAATGTTACCCATTGGTTAGGTGGTCCAAGGCGTGCTGCATGGATTAGGGCCCAAAGCTTTTTCGTGGTCCCGTTACACTCATTAAAGAAGTAATGATTTAGTGGTCATTTAAATTGGTCAAGCACTCTTTGGACCGGGCAAGACGCATTATGGTACTCTTCTACAATGTCCTTAGAGTTAATGTTACCCATTGGTTAGGTGGTCCAAGGCGTGCTGCATGGATTAGGGCCCAAAGCTTTTTCGTGGTCCCGTTACACTCATTGAAGAAGTAATGATTTACTGGTCATTTAAATTGGTCAAGCACTCTTTGGACCGGGCAAGACGCATTATGGTACCCTTCTACAAGGTCCTCAGACTTCCCATGACCCATTCGTTGGGCGGTCGATCCAAGGCGTGCTGGATTTGATTAGGGCCCAAATGTTTTGATTTCAGTTCCCGTTACATTTAATTAAAAAAAAATGTTGATTAAATGGTCAGTTTAATTGGTCAAGCACTCTTTGGACCGGGCAAGACGCATTATGGTATCCTTCTACAATGTGTTAAGAATTCATATGACCCATTGGTAAGGTGGTCCAAGGCGTGCTAGTCTTGATTAGGGCCTAAAGTAATTTTTTTACATTAATTTAAGAGCTGATGAAGTACTGGTCATTTTAGTTGGTCAAAAACTATTTGGACCGGGCAAGATGCATTATGGTACCCTTCTACATAGTCATTAGAGTTCATATGACCCATGGGCCATAGATAAACCTCTTTCCACGACCATATGTTGAACATCTTGTAAGAAAGCTTTTGTCTTGCCAGAGGTATTACGTCGATACCATTGTCGAATACGTAACTGAATCGGTAGCAGTTACTCATTCGCGAATGTCGAACGAGGAACGGGGAATAAGTATCTAACTTCACACCGGTAAAGGCTATACTTATACTGTGTAGGGCCGGGCTAGGTACGTTGTACTGCATATGAAAAATGTGCCGTACGTACGTAGCCTACATGTAGGCCCGACGTTACTCGAAGTGAAGCCCAACAAAATGCCGTACTGTCGGGCGTTCGGTTGTAACAGTCATTCTTTCCGAGTAAAGAAAACACAGTTTTGGTTTTCACATCCGAAGAAGAAACCAGAATTTTTCAAGAAATGCACTCTTCTTGTTTCGGCATAACGTTGCGCAAACCGCAGTCACACCAGTCCGTAACTATTAACGAGCAGTAACAATACCTCATTAGGCCTAGGCTGTTCGTCATGGCCTACGTTTTGGTTCTTATCGTCATAGCTAAGTCCATTCTTTTCACTTTTGTTTGTAATTCTGCGGCGTTGAAACGTGGTTCATAATCGTATGGAACAAGTCTAGACATTAACACAAGCAAAGCACATTTTCAAATTGTTTTCATAATCTGACTTTCTGAGAGATACAGTAGCAATACTGAATATTAAATGTTTCCTAGCGAAATGTTACTTAGTGTTAGTTATAAGGCCGTGGCTATTCTTACGACTAGTCGTAACAATTAGTTATAAACTATTCTTACGACATCGGCGAATTCAACGAATTCAAAGTAAATAAAGCAACTGCGCATGTACTAGTAGGGGTAACCCTAACTCTAACCCCGAAATCCGATCCTAACCTTAACCCTAACCGGAAATTATTGTTACTCCTGTCGTAAAAATAGTACTCCTAGTTGTAAAAGTAGCCACGTTATAGCAACTGCGCATGCGCAAAAGAGAATTATTGTTACGACTAGTTGTAAGAATAGCCACTTTGTAGTTATAACTTATACACTGCACTTGCACAGCAAGTGTCTTGCCTTCAATTCTCCTTTCACTACATCTACATATAGACTGGTGTCCATTTCGCAAAGGATGTTTCGTGACATCACCAGACACGTGTCATGTGTTGCATATTAAATCTCTGCTAAGTACCTAGATGTTTTCACTTTGAAATTGTCAGCAGATGTTATTGAAATCAATTCTGGAGGCAAAGAGTTCTAATCCAGTAATGTTTCATGTGATTCATTATTCAACAGCTCGTTACAATCCTGGTCCATGCCCAGGGGCAGCACCGAAACCAGATGACCATGTTACAAAAGAAGGTAAGATAAAACAAAATAAATAGTTTGACTGGAACTTCCGTTACATTTCAGCAAAATCCAACCGAGTGATGTGCGCAGAATTTGAAATTTGGACCTGAATAAATGTCATATACTTGACTGACGATGGAGGTGAGGACAATCGTGACCTTGCCAGTGGCTTACCCATGTATACTCCAATAAAAGCAAGGGGATTAAGCCCCCCCCCCCCACTGCAGGATATAATAGTAATAATACACAAACTTGTTCAATTACTGTACAGTACAACGATAGCATGTATGTATGGTACAAACGATGCTTTTGAAAATTCATCAATATTGTTTCAAAATTTGCAAATTATAACACTCTGTGCATCTAAGCAACCTCCCTGCATACTTCGCAATAGGTATGGGTTATCACGCCTTATAGACTCCTCCCAGGATAACAAAACATCTTATTGTGGTCGGGCATTCCCCCTCCCTCTCGCACATTCCACTGTTTTTAATTCTTTTGGCATCTCTCGGGACTTATAGCCAGTTTCTGTTGTCGAGATGGTCACAGGAAGCTAACATTTTGATATGATCTTTGTACATATTATCTGTACCAGAGTTTCATCCATGCCAGCTAGCTATAATGCAAGCTTATTAACAAAAAGTGCTTAATTATATGTTTAAATTATATGTAGCACAGGCTTTCATAGACTATATGATAAAAAAGGTAAGATTGTGAAAGGTTTTTTTTATGGTTAAGTTTGTTCAAGTGTCATTTAGTCCACTTGATGTCGTATTTATGGAGAAACAAGGTCAAAATATTTCAAAAATCACAAATGTTATGTTGTCTCTGCATGCTTATTGACTTTATCATTATCATTATCATTTTTGGTTCCTTGCTTTAGCAAAAAAAGGCGTGTGTGTGTGTATGTATGTGCGTGTGTGTATGTGTGTGTGTGCGTCTGTGACACTTGCTTGGGTACGCTCTATCTCAATAAGGGAATGTTGGATTGAGGCCAAACTTGGACTATAGATCCGCCATATGGAAAAGGTGTGCCCTATTGTTTGCTGACGATACCACAGTATTCCTACAAAATAAGAACTTACGTGATACTCTTGCTGAAGCTGCTAGTGGTTTCTCAAACATTTCTGACTGGCTCAAAACAAATAAACTTTCTCTTAATATTCTAAAAACAAAATTACTGATTTTTGATAACAAGGTCCAAGACTCTAGTAACATTAATGTTATACTGGATGGGCATCAAGTTGATGCTTCACCTCATGCTAAATTTTTAGGGACAACCATTGATGAAAAGTTGACTTGGAAACAACACATCTCCGAGGTCAGCAAGAAGCTTTCTAAATCCAATGGTGTGATCAATAGACTAAAGAATTTTTTACCTAAGAAGTCACTTTTTACCCTGTATAATGCTCTTGTGCTTCCCCATCTCAACTGTAGTCTTCTTGTCTGGGGCAATACACAGCCAACTCTACTTAACAGTTTATTTAAGTTACAGAAACGTGTTATCCGCAATATAAACCAGACTCATTACATCTCGCATACTGCTCCTCTCTTTATAGACTCCAATACATTAACTTTATATGATTTGTGCAAGTACCAACTAGGGATATTTATGTACAAATTTCATCATGGTCTTCTCCCACCAGCATTCAATAACTTTTATACTTGCAATTCTAGTTATCACACTTATAACACTCGTTCGATGAATATGCTACACCATCCTTACTCTAGAACTAGTCTTAACCATGCTCAAATTCGTAGCACAGGTGTACCCTTCTGGAAATCTCTTAATCATGTCATTAAAATTTCTCCAACACTCAATACTTTTAAGCAAAAACTAAAACAATACCTATTGCATAGCAATCCATCTTAGTTGTACTTCCTGTTTTTCTTCTCTTCTGCTTCTGTCTCTTTTCATAAGATTTTGACTTTGTTGGTTTTTTCGGGGGATGGGGGTGGTGGGGTGGGTTTTGTACTTTGCACTTTCTTTGTTACAAAGGGACCAGACCAGAAAAGTATCCACTTATTTGTGGTTCCTCTACTTCCATCTCACATATATATTATTTCAATACTCTATATTTACTGTTTACTATATTTGATACCATCTATATTTTATCCTAATCTGTTCAAATGTAAAATAATGGAATGTAGAAATAAATTTAATTCAATTCAATTCAAATCAATGTCTGTACTGGTAAATATACATATATACCTGCTCTTTCAAACCTTTCCAATAACAACTTTTAAAGCTCTTCATCAGTATTTTATTTCCTTTCACATTTACTTTGACCTACTGATAGCTACCAATCTGTACTCAAGCAAACCTGTTGAGACCACCCCAAAGCAAACTTCAAGTGGTGAAACAACTGACTCGACTGTCAGGGAAGGTACAGTAAATGTAAATGTTAGGTATATGCAAGGGAAGAAGGAAGGATTCATGCTTACAAGTACACCTGAGCCTCTTTCTTTGAGACCATTGCCACTAGTTTTTTATTGATTTTTGTTACACTTTTTGGATCTGAATTGTGTTTATTAAAACAGCATGGCATCCTTGGTTGTCTTTAGTAAACACCATTTTTGCCATGACAAACTCTAACTCCTTGTAAGTTACACTACGTATTATTAGAGGCCACAACATTGTACATGTGTTTTATCACGTTTTTGTATTGCATTTCAGCATGAGCTGACTTAACAATGGTCTCTGCATGTTACTAGTAGACTACATAGTCCAGCCACTTTAATTAATCAGACTCAGATGATTACCACTGTGCAATAGAATTACAACCTTGACTGATAGAAATATATACATGTTTAAATAGTCTACAACATATCAACATTAATTCTGTACTTAAAGCCATCCTTTAAGCTAGCTGCTCACTGCCCCGACTGACCGACGTGACCCGACTGACCGACAATGACCCGACTGACCGACGTGACCCGACTGACCGACTTGACCTAACCCTACTCCACTGTTATGACTTAATTTTCAATAGTGGTAAAGACCCGTATAGTCTTTCAACTGACCCCTGCACATTTGAACTACATATATTAATGATGCGTGAAGACGTCCTCGTTAAGCTAGGTCACATGTGTCATGCAAAATTATTTCTCCATTTATAACTTTGCATAATTGGTTAAAACTGTTCAATTTCTGTACTGGTATATAGAAGGAAGGAGTCATGCTTACTAGTTCACCTGAGCCTCTTTCTTTGAGACCATTGCCACATTGTCTTTTATTGATTTGTGTTACACTTTTTGGATCTGAAATGTGTTTGTTACCTTGACAAACGACATATTTCCGACATTGCACATGAAGGATGTGCAGTAAAGAGAGCAAATTCATAGCATTGGAAAACCTGAGAAAGATTTTTTATTGCAATAAAACTTAAAACCTGGCCCCACTTGCCCTGACTGAACCCCCCTCCCCTGCCCGACTCTACTGTCGTAACCTTATTTTCAATAGTTGTTACGACCCATACTCTTACAACGCACCCCTGCACACTGGATGACTAGTGAGCACAGACATTGGTTCACTGTAATCACCATACCATCCTGACTTCACGCAAAGACAGTAGATTGCCCTCTTGGTTTTTTTTTTTTTTGTGTGTACGGTGACTCCCTGTGTTCCCTTAAAGACCAACTATGGAGACTTTTCAATGAACATAAAATCCCACCATTTTGCATGTATATAATCCCTAACTCACTCCAATTACATTGCTGTAATTAACTGTACCAATTTCGGACGTTAACTACGTGAAAAATGGGAAGAAAGGTCAGCTTTTAAGGAAACCTATTTCAGACATTCCTGAAACATTCCTAAGACATCAGGTGACCATGTGACGTCACTGTTGGTATAACGCACTCACAACAATACTTTTAGTGTGTAAAGTTTTATACTTGAGCTGCCAAAAACATCAACGATAGTACTCCTTTTTCCGCCGAAATGCCAGAATTCTGTGTTGTTGGAGGTTGTAGTTATACCTCAGCCAACAAAAGCATCAGCTTTTTTAGCTTTCCGAGTAGAAGAACCGACGTAAAACGCCGTAGACTTTGGATCAATTTTGTGAGATCCACGAGGAAAGATTTGTCAGCACCCGGAGTATCTCATGCCCATGAGTCCACATGCATGACCCTGCCTCTGTGTATGCTGCAAAAGTCTCATTCTGAGAAACTTATATACTTTTGACAGCTGTGGCGGACATCTATAGCTAATGTGAAATTGACCCTTTCAAGTCTCCTCGTAAACACGCCCTGGCCGTTCTTACATGTAACATTATATCACGCATATGTAGACCGTGTATGTAGACCGTGCATATAGGGTAGCATTGTTAGTACATGTAGTGAGTTACAACTCCCACGGGGTATGTAAATAGTCATGTTAGGATTTCATCGCATTTATCCATGTCATTTGTCGTATTCCAGTATCGTGAGTTTGTGATACATGTGTTATATTGTCCGTTATGTTTGTTCCGGCATCTGCATGGTCCAAGGAGTGGAATAAAACGGTAATATATAGCAATCGGACGTTTTATTTCGTTAGTGACTGTCTTGTGATTGTGGGATGTTACTGGTCAAGGCCTGTTTCAACTAGACCTAACTCTATGGAACTACACAAAGTCACGGTAGTATTTCGCCCAGGATTGAACGAGAAGCGTGGATTTGGATATTCACTGCTAAATTTTGTTTATTGACAGGATACTTTATCTGTGTTTGTACTTTTGGATATTAAAACGAGTGAGTACTATGTTCAGCTGAAGCTTAGTCATGTATATGCTACCCTGGTCGATTCGGGCCATTGTCTTCTCGTAGTTGTTCGATTATGTTAAGTGTTTTGGGGGGTAATTCGGTGACAGTAACGTTAACTATTTTCCCGTCACATATCACGCATGAGGCATCTTTTAGGTATATTCTTTTGTTCAGTTTGTGGTATCTTGCGATCAAATTGTATTACGGAATCGGCAAGCTGCTTGCATGTTCTACAGTATATTGTACCGTACGTACCTATTGACGGTCCGCTATGTAAACTATGCCTCCCTATGAGTGGAAATTTTGCTAATAAAATAACCCATTTTACTAAATTTTCTGCTTAAACTTGTCTTAAAACTAGTTGTTTACTTTCATATGTTCTTGTTTTAAGCTAACAGCTTTTACCTTTTACGCTCGAAAGTGGAAGTCAAATACAGTACAATTTTTCGCTATCTGTGTATAAACAGTGCCTGGTTTAGCGTTTGATTTTCGCGGTATACACATTATGACGTCACACGGTGACCAGAGGCTACTTTGGAACAATCTCTGTTTTCAGACATTCCAGAGGTTCATGTCACGTGACTACCCAAAATATCAATTTTCGTGGTCGTTTTTTGATGGGTTATAGAAGGTTTTCGAAGATTATTTTTTACACATGTTGATTATGGGTAGTATGTAAACTCCCAAATTAATGGAAAATCCCCCCCAAAAATGTGTCTCCAAAGTTGGTCTTTAAGTTGCGTACTGTGTTATACATATGTAGTTGCAGTTATAGACACTGTAGTTGCTGTCCTCTTTAGTCAAACTGTAACAACTTTTTCAATCCCAATTATAATCTACGAAGCCTTAACGGAAACCGCCAATTTTGCCATGTGATCGAATAAACATCAGTTTTGTATCTAATTCAGACACTTTCGTGGGTTATATATACGGTAATTACTTCAACACATGCCGTAAGTAAGGGAACTTTTTCCTTGTTTTGAGCAGTTAGATTCTCCCGACCTTTGCAAGTATTAAGTCTCTCTATTTCTGAAAACGGTCAAACCATCCATGAAAATCTGAAGCTGAAGAATGGAAAAATCAGCGAGAGCTTAATCAAAGCTATCCTATCAGAGAACAATTATGCCCTAACCATCCCTAGTTTACCGTATTATACCATAATACTTGGAATTGTTGGTAGAATTTGTCAATACGCTGGCACGGTAGACAAGCCATGAGACGTATGTATTTATCAGAACTGATCTCTAAAAGGATCTGTCTGAAGTACTTCGAATTTGAGCAGACTTAGATAGTTCAGCATGATTGTATATCACTCAATTATCGTACCTGATGTAAAGAGTCAGCAAAACGAGATATTTTTTGGGTTTTCTTGTTTTAACGATAGCCAGCGAATCAGTGCAGACCACCCCAATGGAAACCACTACTGGTGATGATCCTTTTATCGTGGTGAGAATTATATACTTAATTACATACAATTTTGAAGTAAGAGAATATTGTGTTTGAGGAGTAAGATTTAAGATTCAAAATTTGATGATGATATGAGCAAAAAATGATATTGCCTGGCTGTACAATACTGTATGTTGGCTGTTAATTATCACTTTCAGTGTAGACGAGAGATCTCACAGAAACATCAAAGAAATAAGCTTGGAATACTGTAAATAAATAGAAAAAAAAATGAAATTGGTATATTTTTTCCCCTTTGTCATCCAATAGTAAAGATACCCTTGAAACTATTCGGTTACGATGTCACTCTTTGTAGGAGAGAAGGTTAGATGTTGTGATTGGCATTAAAAGTACATTCCATGAATCTTGGAAACATCAACACTATCAGTAGAGCCAATTAGAACATTCTGTTTGTAATAGCTTAGAATCGTCAGAGATTTGCAATGAATTCGACACAAAGTATCAAGACATCAATGCTTCCAGCTAGATTGTATGAAGTATCACCAAACAAAATGTCTGTGCATGGAGTGCGTATAGGATGAGGAACCTCCTTTCCATGTGACGTTAATGTTTCTTCCTCGTTCAGCATATTGTTCTGTAGGATTTTTGTTAGCTATTTGAATACTCCAATAAAAGTATGAAGAAAAAGCTGAATGATCGTGTACTGCTGTCAAAGGTCATATATTATCCATTATAAGATAAGATATGTCACTTCATGGATTGCTTGCTTGCTATTAAGTAACTTGTTATTTTATTATTAGATAAAAGACTGCTTGGATGTCTTCAATGCTGGTAATACAACCAATGGCATCTACACAATCAAACCAACTAACTGGACTGGAGATTCATTTGATGTTTTCTGTAACATGACTGACGGAGGAGGATGGACGGTAAGTCAAGTATGACATCCTATAGTATAGACGATATATTGTATATGCATAATATGACTGACGGAGGAGGATGGACGGTAAGTCTAGTATGACATCCTATAGTATAGGAGGTATATATAATATATTTATAATATGACTGACGGAGGTGAATGGGTCGCTATATATAGTGTGATATCCAATATACAGTATCAGGGGTTCTCAACTGGTGGCCAACAACATATTTCAATCTGGACCAAGAAGAAAACAAATCTGTTGTACTATTCGTGTATCTCAGTATGTTGAGATAAGTGGAGTCTGTCCAATGTGTTCGTGTCCTTTCCCTGTCCTAGAGAGAAGGTGATATCTTCTGCATGTTCAACTGTTTAACATGACTGAATGAGCATTGATGATAATCATGGTAGAAAAGTACGGTTTCCCTAGAATGACCTCATTTGCATATTTGCATACGTAATTAGCTCAATTCTGAAAAAAAACAAAGACATTTTTGGAAACCTCATTTCAATACCTTTTCAACAGTACCTGGGTTCCTATTGCCAAAAGTGACTGGATTTTTAGTAAGATTTGTAAATTATTTCCCCTGGGGACCTCCTATAATGGTATTTAAAGGGTTAAATTGCTCTGACATATAGGGTGTCATAGATGCACACTGATTTCATTCATATAGAGCGGCAGACGACACTGAACTGTATTTGGTTTATGAAAGTGGCGTTGAGATACTGTGCCGTAGACCAGTGTGATAGAAAAATGATCTACTGTACAGTACTGTATGCTACAAAACTCGTCTAGGCCTATTACAATTGTGTGTAATTAACTTTGCAATTCTCAAACTGATATTGGGAAATATCAAATTGGTACCACCCTGGAAGCTGGAACAGATCACAATGACAGTCCATGCATGGTAATCATGTGCCCTTTGATGTAGTTCTTCTAGCCTATAAATAGGCTTTCTATGGTTGTGACAAATAGCTTGATTCAAGCTATAACAGACAATTACAGCATTACTTTCTAATGTACTGTAAATGTGATGCCATCCCGATACATGCTATGGCAGAAAGAAATTCACCGAACGTTTTTATTACTCCTTCAGTACTAAATGATGGAAAATTGTAGTGTTAATGATGTCAGATCTAGAAAAATTCAAGTAATTTGATGTTCCCAGTAACATTCATACCCAAATATGTAGAATATCATTTTAGACTTGTCACAAGTCATCAAAAGATCAATACATGTTGGTCAAATGACACCAAAGTTAAGAAGCATTCTGTTGTAGTATCTAAGTGTATTCTAGCACACTAAAATCAACCAGTTGAATCATTCAGTTGAAACTAGTGCTGTTTTACAATATGTTGGATTCACAAAAGTGATATCCGAAACATATTATGGTGATGTCAGAAACATACTTTTAAGGTTATTTATTATTTGGTAAAGATGGAAAAAGTTTGAGTAGTGCAGAATATGTATAGTATGTTTGCAACAATAGAACTTGTCATAATATATAAAGTGCTCAGCTATAGTGTCTTTTGCAAGCTATATTAATCAAAACTTGTTTCGGACATCACTGGTGTAAGTTTCGGCCATCACACACATGGATGGAAAAATTGAAGTGGTTATCAAATCAAAACGGATGAGTGGAAATGTGTCATGTACATACTGTAATTGGAGGAGTTACTCATGCTTTAATAAGAGCAACAAAACAGTCTTGTGGGTTTCAACATACTTCATATATTAGTTGCTCCATGATGTTTCGGACATCACCAAATTGTGGACGGAAACATTTTGCATGTTGTTTAAATTTATTGTGTAATACAATGTGGCTGGATGGACATGCATCTGATATATATATATATTTTATTTGTTACAACTATGACAGTATTGAAAAAGCACACCACTTTCAACATTTGTTATTTAACCCCAAACTACGCCACTCACAAATTGGTGTATAAATGTGGACGGAAAAAGTGATGTCCGAAACACTGGTCCGGTTTCGCAATAATTCGCAAATTCATCCGTGAAATTTTTCTGAAATATTTATAAGAGGGTACCTATACCACAAAGTTCAATCATGACAAAATTTGGAGTAATCCACTTTTGGAGTTGAGAATAGCTCAAAGTACAAATAGTGCAGTTTGGAATGGCAACATTTTCCGTCCACATTTCGGCACCTCTGGGAGTATAGCATACCATATGCATATCTCAGGAAATTGTCTATGCTATGGTAGGTACAGCTAGGTGGACTCTCTCCATGGGGATAATATTTGTATCTCTAGAATCTCTAAGTATTTTGTAAGAATGCTCCAAATGCCATGTATGCTAATTTGGGCGCTTTAACGTGAACAGACCCATACATATAATTTTAGATGGGAAAACCTTGAACTGCTCAGATTGTATGGAAATCCCACATTACGACTATATCAGACCAAAACTAGAAACCATTATCTCCCAGGTGATATGTTTCGCCAACCTGCCGCACTTTGATCACTAAAAGATTGCATTTATTTACTCTCTTTTTCGTCATATACCGTAAAAACTCTTTTAAATAATAAGTGATATTTTATTCAATATTTCTTTAAAACCTCTAAGAGCTCAATTTGTTTTCTGTTATTGGTTAATATAAAAATGATTCCTAATTCTAAATAATCTAATTTCCTTCTGGAAAAAATGAAGTAATTGAAAGGTATGCGAATTAGTACCTAAAGGGTTACCAATGCATCTTTGACTTTATTTTTGTATTAAACAGGTATTCCAACGTCGCGTTGATGGTTCCGTTGACTTTTATCGTAACTGGATCAGCTATAAGGAAGGCTTTGGAGACCCCAGCCACGAGTTTTGGTTAGGTAATGATAAACTGTCCCTCCTCACCAATCAAGGTGACTATGAAATCCGGATTGACATGGTGAACAAATATGGAAACCCCTACTATGCTAAATACGACTTATTCCGCGTCAACGATGAAAGTGATAACTACAGGCTGTCTGGGCTGGGAGCTTACACTGGAACTGCAGGTTGGTATTGCAGCATTAAAGCACTTGTCACATGTCTCTAATTTTCCAAAAATTTTCCAGAATTTGTTCAAAGTTAGATTGCAATTGATTGGTATCAGACATCCATTTAAGAAGGGGTAGGCGGGAGAAGGTGGGGGGGGTAGATGTTACCCTTGCGACTTTGCTACTCATCTCGTACGTGTCTCTGATGATTATATACTGTCCTGATCAGTGTCGTAGCCAGGATTTTTTCAGTGGGGGGGTGCTGGGGGGGCTTGAACATTTCCTGGGCGGGCTTGACCATTTTCTTGTTACTATCTAAGCGGAGCGCCACCATCGGTTGGCGCGCAGCGTACCGGAAATTTTTAGCTAAAAAGGCCTCTTAGATCGTTGGAAATGACACTTCCCAGGCCTTCTAAGCTGCCCTAAAGTTTTCTCAACATCCTTTATTTTGAGATCCCATGTTTTGATATGGTCATCAAATAGTTTAGTGAAATAGATAAAAAAAAAACAATCTGGTAAGTTACTTTGAAATATCATGACATATCTATTGTGAGTTTGACACCGGCATTGACATTTTTCGACAAATCTGCAAATTGCGCGTGGAAAATAAAGAAAGATTGACTGGGCTTTCAGCCAAGTAACATACTGAAATGACCGAACTATATGTCAAACTGACATCAAAGATTGCGTCTGAAATATTATTAGGGTGATACACTGATTGGCCGGCAGTGGCAGAGCTAGGGGTATTGGTCAGGGGGGCGAGAATGGCCTGTAGGGGCGCTTTCGACACTATCTAAGCGGAGCGCCACCACAAGTTGGCGCGGAGCGTACAGAATTTTTTTGAGTAAAGGTATTCCCTAGATCGCCGGAAAAGACCCTTTCCGGGCCTTGCTAATTTGCAGATAAACGAAGAATAAATATGTGTCATCGCCATTTGTGACAAGTCGGAAGTTTATATGGGTGTTGAAAGTACATGCGCTTCATCACAATCCCTGTGGTATCTTTGTAAGTGCTCATGTTTTTGAAAAAATAGATCGAAAACCCTGTACAGTTCTTGGAAACTGGAAAGAGCTTCGTACAACAGATAAATTAAATACCGCCGTACGTTAGAGCATTTTGTCAGTAAACTACACCATCAAAATGTGACAAATGTCAATAGGTAGATGAGAGTGCAATAAATAAGTCAATAATCATGAATAAGTAAAAAGTGCTAAGAAGCTGAAAAGGGCGCCTGCAGTCCATTTGAGTCCGTCAGGGGGGGGGGGGGGGGGTGCATCCGCTCCCTGACTGTTTGGAAGCTCCGCCACTGTTGGCCGGTAGTTCTCAGCGATAGTGTTGTCTCCTTTCTTGAAAATTTGGTTTTTTAGCTGTTTTAAGAGCATCAGGGTACGTCCCAGAAGTGTAAACCCAATTGAAAATGTAACAGAGTATCGAGGCAATGACGCTAGCAATGATGTGAGAAACATGTGTATGATGTCAGCATATTTTACCTTTTAACATCTTCTTTGGCATTCAAGTACCTGGAAACCACCTTTCTATAAGGGTATAGTATTGCTCACTAGCTTGTTTGATCAGTTAATGCGCAGTGGTTACAAGATACTGATTGGCTGTTTGTATTAGTATTTATTTGTATGTTAGGGATTATGGATATTTTAAAAAAGAGTGACAAAGGCTAAGTTTGCCGAACACACAGATTCAGTAGTAAACATTATGTGTAGAGCAGGAATTATATTATTCGACGGTCGTTAACATGCGTTTTCAGTACAGTGCGACTACTGTAGACTTCTCGGCCTATGCGCTATGTCACGTCAGGTTTTTCAGCAACTATAGCCTACTGGCTACTGCCGGTCCGCGGTGGAAGGGTCGTTCATGAGTGGTCATCATGGAGATTCGAGACCATTCAGACCAATGATATATATTTCACACATGTAATTTTTTTCGACACCCAAAATCCCAGTGGGGGGGGGGCGACTAGGGGGTGACAAGCTTTCATGGGGGGCTGTTGCCCCTATGCCCCCCCCCTCGTAGCTACGCCGCTGGTCCTGATCTATTTTGACTTGCGCTGATTTACTCACCATCATTTTAGTACGCTGCATACCCCACCGTTCAAAATACAGGTTGGTATATATGCACAATTAAAACAGGTCTTTGAGGGTTGTCTCCTGTTTCCTCAAGTTTGTCAGATCTCAAAATTGTGCAATAGTAGATAGCAATTGGATGATAGGTAAATTTGCTGTCAGACATGTCCATCGGGCAAGGTCGGGAGGGGGGAATTATAAGTTAATAATTCACTTGTTGTGAGAAGCCAAATGGTTGCTAAGGTACCTTAAAAGTGTGGGACACAAACATTTCTGCGATTGGAATAATTAGTTAATATTTAATAGTTATGAAAAGGCAACTAGGTTGCTAAGTTACGTTAAAAGTGTGGGATGCGGTCTTCTGTCAATGCAGTTATTCATTATATACTAGTTATGAGAAACCAACTAGGGTGTTATGGTACAATAAAACTTTTCCTGTGATTGGAACTATTACTTAATCATGAAGTTGCGATATCTAATTCATACTCTGGTTGGTGAGAGTGACAAATGCTGCAATTATAAGAGTTACTAAATGATGTTAACAAAAAATCATAATATGAACTTCGTTAAAACATCCTTCAAGTATAATTTCAATTGAGTCGTGGAAAGGTAGAATTGCTAAATTAACCCTTGGTAGTTATAAATAGTATAGGAAACTACATATAACGGCAGATACTCACAACTTACAAAAGTATAAACCGCATTTGCTAGGTGTTTAGTAGGACCCTTTTTCATCTGAGAGAGAAATAGCAAGAGAACGAGATAGGGAGGGGGTATAGAGAGGGGGTGGGTGGAGATACATTGTATTAGTTCAGAAACTTGTTTTAACCAACCGAAGACTACTATGCATGATTGCAGTGAAACGCCACGGCTTGCAGGTGCTTTGTTTTGCTTCTGAAGTTGGTGAGGCGAAGGGGTGGGGAGGGGGAATTGGAGCCATTGACATTGATTGCTGTCAAAAACCGGCGGGGTTGGGGATCTTTCCAAGATGAAAGTTGGTTTAGCACATACCACAGTGGCTCATCCGACATTGGAAATTTCAACTCTTTTTCAACTGAAAAATGTGACTATTTTATCCCGAAATTCTGCCTTTCTTCAAAATTCTTATTTGGGCATTTTCCACATAAACTGGACAAATTGCAGCATGTGGACAAATTTTCTGCGCCCCTCTCAAAGAGTTTACTCGCCGTGTTTACGCGTATTGATTTTGTTAGACCAGTGAGTGCAGGACGCTTTTATTTGTTTGTGGGAGTGTACAGGTTATTAATGTAAGTCTCCCAACTTCACAGTGACGTAAGAGGTGGGGAAGGGCAAATTATTGCAGTGATTAGACGATTATTTTAAGTAAAATCAAATACCTACAATAGTTAAAAAACGTTAGACCGGTGAGTGTAGGGCGCTATTATGTGTGTGTGTGAGTGTGCTGGTTATTAATATAACATTAGTAAGCGACGAAAAACAAAAGGAGGAAAAGTTCTTTGTGACCCTGGATGGGGGGGGGGAATACATAAGTATCTCCCAACTTCAAAGGGGTGTAAGGGGTGTGGGTCTGGGGGGCATAGCATTCAAATTATTGCAGTGATGATATGAATTGAAACAGGCTGCTTGTTTTAGAGATTGCAAAATTTGAAAGAGATTTAAAATGGAAACACTTTTTTGCACAATAGGAATCTCTGAATTAAAAGTTCAAATTGCTGAAAATTGATTTTAAGACGGAAATATTGTTTTAACCCGTTTGAAATTAGTGGCCAATCTAATTAAAATCATCTAAAATGGTACCTATGAAAATAAGTAAAATAAAATACCTATAATAATAAAAAACAGGGAACGAACAAGATATAGAAAGATAACTAAGAAAATAAATAACGATGACTAAGTAAATAAGTACAGTTTAATAAATCGAAGAAAGAAAAAGATTGTAACGATCGGAAATCTTAAAAGATCGACAAAAAAAAAACTATATAGAACCCTTTCAATCTATGAAAGTACAAACCGATGATATAGATGTGATTCGTTTTGTTTGTCATTCACAGAAACAAACCACTTGTTAGAGTTGGCAGGTTTGGGAGCTCACTGTAACCGGGCTTTTAGTACTTACGACAGAGATAATGATATTGACAAAGATAGGCACTGCGCAGTGGCGTATCGCGGTGCTTGGTGGTATAAACAATGTCAGTACTCTAACCTCAATGGTGATTATCATGCTGTCGTCAGGAAATTGTCACATTGAAAATAAAAATAAATAAAAATCTTTTCAATCTATGAATGTCAGAGAAGTACATACTGATAATGTGATTCGTTATTTTTGTCATTCACAGATACAGGCCACAAGCTTGATAAGGCAGGTTTGGAATATCACCGTAACCAGGTTTTTAGTACCTACGACAGAGATAATGATGATGTCGATGATGTGAACTGCGCAGTGAAGTATCACGGTGCGTGGTGGTACAAGAAGTGTCACAGCTCTAACCTCAATGGTGGTTATCATGCTGTCGATGAACAACATGATGGTAGTATATCCTGGAAGTTTCCAACAGGATGGTATGTCAACATCAAATACACTGAGATGAAGATCCGTCCTGTCGAGATCTAGATTCAGGAATAAGTAACGTTGCATTCCGAGGTGTCCTTAACACGGCCAGGAATATTATCAGAATATCTGTACGGAGAAATCGATGCTAGCCTGTGTATCAGTTATTCGCGGAGCAGCAACTAGAGACCAGGCCAGGTTACAAACACACAACAAAAATGACTCTGCGCACAAGACTTTAGAGTGTGTGAGTGCAAGTGTTTTAGAAAAGAACAATTTTACAAGCACTTATATAAGCGTCTCACTCTGGTTCATATACCACGCAATATAACAGTACAATCCCTTTAATTATTTAATTAACAACAATAACATTATGCCCCCAAACATGTGCAGACATGTTGTAGACATTTAACTTAATGATAATGTTGGTTTACTAAATCCATAACTCTCTTAATTAGACAACAAAACACATCAATTAACATTTAACCTCCCAAAATTACATCCTAAAAGATTATGAATATTCATGACATGGCTGGCTATGAAGCTAAGTGCAGTTTACTACGGATGAGTATAAAGGCCATTCACGTTACAGTAATCCACAGATACAACAAAAGGATTGTGTATAGACTCACAGAGTAAGAGTCTGACGACATAATACTATCTGTAATTGACTACATTTTTCAATTCTGAAGTATTCATTTCCAGGATTCGCTTTCTCTGCAATATTAATTCTCTGTGGAAGTAAGATTGGAAGATAACTCCTTTATTGTGACAAAAAAAATTAATTCATTATGTAACATCTAAATTTTTTTCAATTATTATGATTATTTTTCCACTGATCATTGTATCGAGATGTGGTGGGAGGGGGTATGAGTTTGAATGGTGGAGGGGAGGGGGTGTAGTGGTATTGCGAAAAGATGTTTGTGAAAAGATGTTGTGATGTGATGTGATGTGAAAAGATGTTGTGAAAAGACGTTGTGAAAAGATTGTGAAAAGAAAAGATTAGTTTAATGACACAATTGCTCAAAAATTCAAATTTACAGGATAGGTATAAGTGCTGTATTTACCACAGCACTATATTAGTATTATATATAACACATGTAGGTATCCACAAAACCACCAGACTGTAATTGCAAATGGGAGATTGATGTTGTACTCCATGGAGCTAACTCTGACCAAATAACTGAGACAAAAAGTTTAAACTTTCTTTTTAAGAAGAACTATATGTGAGTAGCTTATAACGATTCTGGCGCCACAAGGTAACATGTCTCATGGTAAATTCTATACCGTATCGACTGCTTTTGAGTACTATATATTAATGTTCAATCCCCTTTTTCATATGATTAGTTTCTAAGAAGCACTGGAGACGAAAACAATAAAAGTACCAAAATAATTTCATAATAAAATGTAATTAATTATGGAGGTGCTTTTGAATTTGTCAAAGCCATTTAAATATTAATAAATTACTGCTAAGTGTTGGCGAATTCAGAGAAGTGCGATAAGCAAACCGGTAGAGACCGAATGTTGGTATGGTAACGAAAATGTTGTTTAAATAAAAAAATGTTGAGATTTGTTGGACTAAAGTAGGTTTGTTCGGATTATTCATGGGCAGTATGTATGATGGCTAAATACAATAAGGCATGCGTATGGGGGGAGGGGAGACGATGGCAAAAATGGCTCAGTCAGGGGATTGTTGCATTCATCCGAGAAGGAATTGGACCATTACTACGTTTATAAGCCCTCCCTCCCCCCCCCCATCCCCCATTTTCAGACTCACACAGAGTATTTGTTAGTAAAATCAAAGTATTTAGAGGTCATTATGATATAAACCTGATATATTGACTAAATATGCCTCCCAAATGCTCCATTGGGTGTCTACAGTTTCATTCTTTTCTGGGGAAACCCCCTAACTACCCCCTACATATGTAAAGCTCCAATGCCCCCCCCCCCCTTTTACGCAATACTTCCTTCAAGGGCGGCGGAAGCACTTTTAATCTGGGGGGGGGGGGGCACCGACATCAAAAGGCACTTTGCAGAAATTCGATTGGACTGATGCAGCCTTATACTGTATTTAGTACCCTTAATAACTATTCTTGTATTACCTTATTTGCCTATACACATCACTCCATCAACCCCCCCCCCCCCCCCTCAAGGAAAATATGCATACTAGCACTGCAATATCCAGTGTGCAAATTGGGAAACAAGGAACAAAATGAGGTGAAAGCATGCTAGTTGCTAATGTAGGAATCTTTCGAATTAGAGTTTATTTCTTGTTAATATCTTAACAAATGATTCCATTCAAAATAGCTTTGAGTTTGACCCACAGAAATTTATTAAAAGTCAGGGGCGTAGCCAGGACTTGCAAAGTTGTTTTCACGACTATCTGAGCGGAGCGCCACCATCGGTTGGCGCGGAGCAAACAAGAAAATTTTTGGTTTTACAGTGCCCTCAGATGGCCGGAAACGGCCCTTCCCGAGTGTTCATTCTGGTTCCCTGGCCTCTTGCTAACTTGAGACACCTCAATTTGTATGTAGAAAAAGGGCACATTTTTAACCTGAGGAAAAGTGGGGGGGGGACGTGCCCCCCCCCCGGTTCCGCCGCCCTTGACTTTCTTCGCATCTGACCGTCCCATAAAGATTCAAAGATTCAGGTCCCTACCTTATATAATCAGTTAGGGGAAATTTTGAATATATTATTACTATTTTAGCGCAACCTCCCGTATAGTGCTACTTATAAAGAACTAAATTATAGTCTAAATATGCACCATATGACTAATATTTCTTTGTTTTTCTGAAGGAGGACCCCAGACCCTCAGAAACGAGAGTTGGCTTCGATGACCCCACAGTAGCACCCCTCTTTTACAAAATATTTCACTGGCATCTGGCCCTCCCATAAAAGTTCAGGTCACTACCTCAATTAGTCAGGCAATGAAATATTGGAGTTTATTATTATTTTTATTTATTAGCACAATCTTGTCTTTAGCTAAGGTTTCTTATATTCATATAAATTATAACCTAAATATTTATAGTGTTGCAAAGTTAATATCTTCCCGGGGGAAGATCACAACTCCCGACCCCCGCCCCCCCCCCCATTCCCCTTCATATGGTCGACTTCAATGACACCTGTAGTCCCGGGACTACTGGTATATAGGAGTGGCCACTCCTGTATAACATCCTTCATTCTCCCGACCTATTCCACACACGTTCAGCCACCAACATTAATCACTCGAGGGAACTTGCGTTTTGATATTTTTTTATGAAGACCCCAGAATGAACCATTTACATCTTATATGTTAAATGCTGCCGAGGGAGAGAACCCCCAGAAGCCCCTTCATTTATAGGAGTCGGTTTCAATGACCCCAGTTCAGTCTCCCTCTTTGATAAAATCCTTGATTCGTGGGGTAGAAAATTCCAACTTTCCCCGACTGATTTAGGTATAGGGCATGAACCTTGGACGGGCTGCATAAACAAATCAAGAATTTTGCAAACGAGGGGTGTGCATGGCTGTGGAGTCAAGGGCGTAGGAACCGGGGGGCTGGGGGCGCCAGCCCCCCCTGCAGTGAAAAATGTGGAGGGGCGGAAGTATCATTCCGCCCCCCCCCCCCACTTCGCAAGTCAGAAAACCCCTTTTTCATTTCCAAATGAGAAAAAAATCTCATTTGGAGCACCAAATTGCATCTAAGGCCAGGTGAAAATGCAAAATTATACACAAAATGGAGTGGGTGGGTTGATGTGAGCTATATTGCACCAAATTGCATCTGAGGCCACCTGGAAATGCCAAAAAAATCCAAAGGGGAGGGGGACACCCCCTCCACTTAGATGGGCATAGGCCTATGGCACAATAAAAGTATTCAAGGTACAAATCACTTGTTTCGTTTTTCTTCAGTACACATCGTTCAATGTTTCCGCTTTACTTATTTTATTTAAACTTTGAAGTACGCAAAGTTTACATTGCTCGCATTGACCAAGAAATGATGGGGTTAGAAAAGCTAAAAATTAACGCAACCAATTTCTAAATGTCAGTACCACTGTGCCATTAAAGGACCACAATAAAAGGAACTGAACGTCTTTCGGGGCTCCACGCCCACAACCCCCCCCCCCCCATGTCATAATAAAGGAACAACTTGAAACCACCATGTACCTAACGACCAACTTTTCAGTCTTTAAATGACAGACATTTCTATTAGTAGGAAGGAGTGGGTGGGGGGGGGGGGGGCTGATACACACATAGACAATTCAAGGTTTGTTCCCTCGCTACATGAATCAAATGCTTAGTGAACACCGTCCAACAAGATCATTGCGGTCTTAACATACTGCGATGTTGACTGTTCCGAGCATCAGAACAACATTTGGCGAAACTATTCCTGGGCTGCCCCTCATTTGTGGAAGAAGCTTCCAACAATAATCTCGTACAATCAATTCACTTGAAACTGAACTATCTAGACACATCTTATCCTGCAATACCTATAAGAACATTGATCTAGTTTCTTGTTTGTACAGTGCTTGTAAACAAGCTTCGTGTTTTGTATTGAACATTTAAAATGTGGTATAATAGTCATGATATTACTGCAAAGTTATCGAGAAACAAGCTCATTAATATTGTAACTGATCTTGAGTAGTATTTTAACTTTTGAAGCTATTCGTTACTTCGTGTTAATGTCGGGTAGTAATGTTGCAATTCTTTGCCGGGAAATGCCCGTAACGCTCCAGGGTTGTTTACTTACAAGCAATGGTGAATCTGACCTTTTGTTCAAAGAGCCGCGCTTTCTGGGCTCCTGAAGACCGGAACTCAGGGGCGTTGTTCCTTGAAGTAGTAACTTAGGCCTATTTGAACTCAATGGTACGGTTAGTTTCACTATGCTACCTGTCATGTTGCTACCCATCGGCACATGCATAAATCAGGGCCGACTGTATCAATTAGGAGAGGCCAAAAAGACGCAGCAACCATGGAGGGTCATGTGACGTGCTCCCTTGTAGCGCTCAACTCTTATGGTACTCCTTGAATGTATATTATACAAGTAAATGTCCTGATGTCATAGCTACCACATTCCTGGTGAAGTTATATGCAAACAGTGGAATCTATGACTGTATAATACATGTCATGAGGCAGGGAAAGTGTTGTTATGTGCCTCTCATGTCCCTTTCACAACCTAAACCCTAACTACTGGAGAGGATAAGGCTATGTTATGTCAATATTTATATAATTATATAATATATTATGTCAATGATGGCAACCAACAGTCTCCTCCCATGTGAGAATACATGCCACTTTATCTTCCAGTGATGATCACCATTACAAAAACATGGTAACCCCTTACCGATAGGAAGGCAGAGTTGTTGTTATTGTTGTGTACAATATCAGAACATAAACCATGTCACTGGTAAACAAAAAAAACAAAGAAAAAACACTTTCATAAAATTAAACAAACGTTTGTGGTACTAATTCATTTATTCTTTTACATATATGTTTCGTACAGCTGGTAGGACTTTTCCTTTAGACGTGAAGCCAAAATGGGTCACCTCCTGAAATACATTGTTGTCATTTAAGTCATAACATCATGGAAACAAAGTGTGTTTAGTATTTTGTTATATCTAGACGATCTGAGCTTAACTTGTCACATGGTTACAAAATGGTTCAGCTGTTTAAGTTTTAGACATTTCATCTAAAATCTACAGAGCTTTAACAGAAATCTGTAAATACAAACAATGTCATAACATTTTTAATCATTAGGCAACCACCACAATAAGACATTCTGTTAACTCTAAGCTTAAACTCAGTGCCCACACTTCACTTCTCACGGGAAATGTATGAAACGTTTTCTCTAGACTCTCAAGAGGAAATTAATTTTCTTTGAAAATATCCTAAATTTGAAGAAAAAAACATAAATTGTTACCAGACCCAATCTAACTGTTCAATAGATGATGACATTTCTGGCATATTTCCGTGAGAATGAACTAGTCCATTTTGATTCCATTTGACATCCAATCTAACCGTCTCATCAGGCCATTCTAAATCCAAGCTGCAAGGTACTACCGAGATGCCACCTCCCACATTAAACTATCGATGTTTTTGGTGAATCTGGTATCTTGTATGTTCCTTCTCGTATCAATTTTTGTCTCTGTTTAAGGATGGTGCGATGTCTTTCCCTCTGTAAAAGAAACACATGTGAAATAAATAATGACCTCTTCTTTTAAACTTTGTAAAACTATTTGCAAATCACAGGGTACACATTTTTAAGTGCAAAATAGCTCATATTATGGAAAACTTTTCAATTGCCAAATTTACAATTGGAAGACCTAATGTAGAAATTGATTTACTTGAGGGATCACATACAATCTGTGTCATGAATCATGCAATACCCAATTCATCTCAGTCTTCAGCCTTTGAAGTTTTACAGAGGGAATTTTGACAGCATTTCAAACAATAGAACTCTAAATGTGTCCAAACGATAGGATCATACACTAACGATAAAGAATAAAACAGTTCTGATAATGAATTGTAAGTATATTATGAATATTGTACTTTAGTGATAGCTACCACAGTACCACAGAAGGATGCTTAATACCAACTGTAGTAATTAGGCCTACAGCCTCACTGGAAATGATAAAGAACTGCTGATGCCAAGCTAGGATACATTTGTCTTGAAATTTCACAACCTTCGTGAGGTACATATTGTCATGTACTGTAGCAGTATGGATTATATTTTTAAAATGCTATACTGTTCTAATGCTCTTTAAGTCTCTCATAGCTACCCTGCGGACATTCCCCAGATTTTGAAAGCAACCCTGGAAGTTTTCAAAGTTTTGTACTCCCCCAGGCTTTCACACTTGAGTGTAAGGACCAATTAATAAACACACATGTTCTCACATTAATCATTCCAGAACAACGAGATTTCATTTGACTTGTGTTCGTTTCTCAACGGGCACAATTTGTGATGGGCTGTCTGGAGCAATTGAATAATTAATTGTAATAGTTGAAGGATTGCACTTCATTCTGCCGATCACCACTGTGTACACTGTTTCCCATAATAGCATTCCCCTCTAGGGATGCACCGGATATCCAGTCCGGCCGGACTATCCGTCCGGATAGTGAGCAATTATCCGGTTCCGGTCCGGCCGGATATTTTTCAAAATCAGGCCGGATCTTTTTGAAAATCTGGCCTGAATTATTCCTTAAAAAAATGTTGGTATTAACTTAAATAATTGTAAACCATTTCCAAAATTTAATAAAAACATTAAAAGTAAGGAAAAATTAGGTTTAACATGTTTAATTTAATTTTCTCAATGGTCTGACCAGGGTTGGCCGGTTTTTACCGCCCGGTAAAAACCAGTTTTTTACCGGTTTTTACCGGGAGGTTTTTCCCACCTATAAGTGGGAAAAACCTCAAATTATATAGAATTCCTAAAAACTCATGTGGAACTTGTGGAGGAGCATAGAAATTACAAGAAAATGGCATCTTATGGTAGGGGTTGGGTTACATCCAAAGAGCAGCCATGATCTATAACTTTGTGAGTTTACCGATTAGACTATTATAAATAATTCAAATAAATAATGTATTTGATGCTCAAATCAACCAACTTTATTTTCCTATCGAGATGTATAATTCCATAATCTAGAGAATGGACAAGTATCAAACTGTTGGTGCCTCCTAGGGCTATGGTTCGTCATATTATACATGTCACATTGTTTTGTTAATATATATAATGCAACACCATCACAAAAACATGGAAAGTGAGCAAACATATTCACAGTGTAACTTTTACAACTCGCTCGCCAAGTAGATCTATCAAGTAACAATAAAAACTACATAGAGTGTACTCTGTTAAATTCTTGCAAACTACAGTATGAACTATGAACATGTTTTTGTGTCTTAAAATATAAGTTACATGACACTAAAACTACCTGTATAGTGTTCAACCTGTCAAGCATAACAATTTTGCAAAGTGAATATTAGCTGGACCTCCAGAGTAAATAACTGACGTTTAAACACATAATTCCCAGAGCTTTAATGACAGTGTCCAGTATGAGACTATGAGTCTGATGTTGTAGCTCCTTCTATAGCATACTTTCAGGTTGAAGTGCTTTAGGTTTTCAGTAGGCACAGACTACCAGTCCACTTCTACTTTCCCTTGTAGATACCTATAGCAAGCTACAAGTTTCGCTGCTTTTTCCACTCCCAACCTGTTCCTCAATAGAATGTTGCCTACTGTATTAATTTAATGAACTGTCTGAGCACATAATAGGCCTGAAGAATTTAGGAGGGGTGAGTGTCCCAGTGTAGACATAATGGTTTGGGCAATAGGCAATGCATACTGCTAAAGAGATCGTGAAAGAATAACTATACATGTGCAATATGAAAAATACTCTTTTTTCCACAAAAAGTAGAATTAGGTTGTGATAAAATAGCTCAAAATGAAGCTAAGAAACTCCCATATTCAATAACATATGCCTGTCATGAAACAATATCGTGCCTACTGATGACCCTGCATATTACGGACAAGTAATAATAGTTTTCGAGACGGAGGCGGTTTTTATCGGTATTTACCAGTTTTTCCCGGTTTTTACCGCTTAGTGGGAAAAACAGGTTTTTCCCGGTAAAATGCCAACCCTGACCCACTGTTTCTAAAGATCAACCAAAATAATACTCCTTGTTTCATACTTTTACTTCTTATTAATGATTTTCATTTGTGTAATGAAAAAATCCGGTTCCGGCCGGATTATATCCGGCCAGATTTCATGTACTATCCGGCAAACTCCGGTTCCGGCCTGATCCAAAAATTTGGATCCGGTGCATCCCCATTCCCCTCCAACTTCCAGGGCATTTTTTTATTTTCCCTTTTTTCAAGCGCTGAGATTTGGGCATATCTGAACTCTCACTCAAATCTGATGGGTTTCATAATCATTGTTTACATATGCAGACATGTCCATCTCTGAATGTGATCATGCACTTTATTACCCATCAATTATTATCAAATTGGGAAGGAGAAAGTCCAACAAATCATTGGTAAAATCAACTAGTCAACAAGTCATCCACTTGAACTAAGCTCTACCTGTGATCTTACCTTTCTGGTTGTCTAAAACAGAAAGTTTGGTTCTCCAAACATAAGTACCAAAATAGAGCATGATCAATATGTAATGTACAATGTAGGAGAGAGGCTTACTAGGTTTGGTGACAAGAATACCGGCTTTGAGCCAGTACAACTTCCCTTCAAAATACAATAGATCTGAATTTCATGTGAACAACTAGTTATCTGTCGGAGTGTCGGACGAACTCCAAAGCTGAAAAATTTGGTCTTCTCGGACGACCAATGAAAATTTGCAGTGCACTTCAAAATGCTACCGGGAATCTTATTCTGTAATCGGACACTACTTGTGCATCTAGTTGAAATACTCTAACGATAGATTAATTGTTAATTACAAGGCAGAGGGCCTTTTACTGCCACTTACAATAAAATAAAGCAACTTACAGTTTTTGCTCCACTAGAACACTCCATCAAGTCTTCAATCTGAAGTCGGCATTCTTTCTGCGCTCTTTTGTAGCCTACCCCTTCAGCACATCTGAAAAGAATTGATCATGATGGGAGAAAGATGAGAATGAGATGTTACTGAATTTAAATGACATTTCTAGGCATAACAGTGAACTCTACTGTAAAACTATCCATCATTATGGATACAAACCTACCTGTCTCTTGCCCATTGCCCACCCCCCCCCCCCCACAGCATGATTAACACAACACAACTACCCATCATTATTAATACAAAACTATCTCCCTCCCCCCACCTGCCCCTCACACACAACATGATTAACACAAGTCTGCATAACTACCCACCAATATTAATACAAACAATATCCCCCTCCCTGCCCCCCCCCCACAACATGATTAACATAAGTCTGCACAACTACCCACCATTATTAATACAAAACAATATCCCCCTCCCTGCCCCCCCCCACAACATGATTAACATAAGTCTGCACAACTACCCACCATTATTAATACAAAACTACTGTATCTAAATCCCCTTCATACCCCCACCCTCACACATAACATGATTAACAGAAGTATGTATCACAACTACCCATCATGATTGATACAAAACTATCTCCCCCCTCTCCCTCACTCACACACAACATGATTAACAGAAGTATACACAACTACCCATCATGACTGATACAAAACTATCTCCCCCCTGTCCCTCACTCACACACATCATGATTAACACAAGTCTGCACAACTACCCACCATTATTAATACAAAACAATATCCCCTCCCTGCCCCCACAACATGATTAACAGCAGTCTGCATAACTACCTATCATTATTACAAACCTATATCTCTCCTACTCCCCATCCAACCAACCCCCCCCCTCCCATGACCCTGCCCATTTCACAAAACATGATTAACACAAGTCTGCACAACTACCCATCATTATTAATACAAAACTACTGTATCTAAATCCCTTTTCATACCCCCCTCATACACCCCACCCTCACACACAACATGATTAACAGAAGTATACACAACTACCCATCATGATTGATACAAAACTATCTCCCCCCTGTCCCTCACTCACACACATCATGATTAACACAAGTCTGCACAGCTACCAATCATTATTAATACAAAAAAATCTCCCCCCCCCCCTCATACACCCCACCCTCACACACAACATGATTAACACAAGTATACACAACTACCCATCATTATTATTAATACAAAACAATATCCCCCCCCCCCTGCCCCTCACTCACACACATCATGATTAACACAAGTCTGCAAAACTGTCAAATATTAAGTTCTTTGCATGGCTTGCAGAATTTATGAATTTGTCTAGCAAAGCTAATGAGCTGCAATGTTAGGATTCTTTCATATCGATACAGTCACAAATTTATCAAAATCACTGCAAAAAGCTTCTCCATTCAATGCTATGTATAGTAAACTTACTTGTAGTAATCTTTTTCAAAGTTTGCACATTTGGGAACTGGTAAGCCAGGTTTTATTGGTTTCACAGAGTAAAGGAATGGCTTCTCAAACCACAGTTCAGGAAGCCACTCTCGAACCATGTTGAAAGCTCAATCTAAAAAAGCAAGGAAAGGAGCCAATAATTACTCAGACACATTCAGAGAATGCTGTTAAATGATATGCACATCGTGAAATACCGATACCAGGTCAAAGTTAACAATGAAATATCAGAATATCAGAATTTAAATAGAATTTGACATTCAATTAAATCACTTGATATATATGAAACGATTTGATAAAATAAGGCCATATATTTACTACAAGGCAAATGGAAGGTGGAAAGATCCGAGATATTAACCCATCATAGCCCTATATTTAGCCCTGTACAACTTAGATTTGTGATACTGAAAATACTTTTATTATGGAGCTCATTACTTCCATAGGGTCATGGATACCCACCTAGCGATAATAAACTTTGGCATTATTCATCATGTTATTCTGGTGTGAAGATATGAAACTACTTTTCTGTCAACTCTACTGCCAACTCTATTACAGTACCTAACCTACTGTATGTTTAAGTAATGAGATCTCTGACGTTAGGGAATTCTCGACAACAGCATTAAAAGTAAGGGTTGAAACACAAACAAAACTTAAGATTAACAACAATTTTCTTGTACGAAATAATACCTATAGTGATATTTTTTTTAAGTGTGCAAGAAAAGTATGCTAGAAATAGAATATGTCAGAGGTATTTCATCTTTAAGATTCAAAAACATCATGAGAAAATTAGGTTTGGTGATGGGATTTCAAAATTGCAGTTGAAGAAGATAACTTGCCAGTAACAGCCCAATATTTTGAGTAATGTTGCACAATTTGAATGTAAAGCTTGATACAGGGTTATTGCATGCACATGCCAAATTTTGACTCCAAAATGTTTTCAACACCACCACTCTGAACAAATATTGCACAACTCCCTGGAAACAATAACTAGGCCTATTGACTAGACCTTGTCGAAAAATAGATGTAGTAAGTGGAATAACTGTAGGAAAAGATTTAAGGGAGGAAAGTAATGTTAAAGGGTGTGAAGATTAGCGCAAAAAGAAACATCTAATGCCGGTAATCAGACCTAGTTTTGAATGAGGTGTAACAAAAGTGTTAGACACCACTATCGATCCCAGAAAATACACACACAGCTTGCTACCATCGGTAATTAGACACTAGTGTACAGTCAGTACATACAGCTGCAGTCAGTACCCACAGCACTGTGTACAAACAATAGAGCGATGGACATCTCAGGTCCATCTAAAGATAACAAGGTATCACGTTTCATTACTGTACTGTCTGCATTTTGTAGCGACACAAACAAAACGTCACTTGCAAGCAACAGAAAGTTAACTTTTTCAGATGGCCGCACATGGTTTGGGGCGAGTCTTCAATGCCTTTAAGGGAGGAAAATAACGCGTTTGGTTAGGAAAACTAACATACTTTTCTCAAGGGAGGAGACTGTTGTTCTGGTGTAGGCATTGATGGCCTATTTTCTTTGTAGAGTAAGCTAAAGAAAGTTGTGTTAGTATGAAGGAAAATTGGAAATGTGACCGTGAACCTCATTTGTGATTGGAAGATAAATAGTGTTTGTGAAAAGGCCGGATTGTGTTCATAGGACTGTATACGAACATTACGAACATTACTTTATTCCTCCCTAAGTCATTTACTACATTTACCAGCTTCTTCAATTACTAAAAATATCTCTTCCGGCATAGCCTCCGAGTCCATTGAAATGATACCTTCTTTCACTAAAATCTCCTACATCATGAATAAAATTTATTAGTTGCTTTTCTACCTAAATTAACTCTTTCCACACAGCCAGGCCAATGTGCCTTCACTCTTTCGTCTCCAGAAAAAAATACATTACTTTACTCACCTAAAAGCGTTACTAGCAGGGTAGGAAAAAAAGTAAATTTTTCAGGGGAGGAAACTAATGGGTCCATGAACTAACGGGAGCCCCTAAGGCTTAGCCTACATCATTAAGTCTACAGTAGGAACTAAGAATAGATGCAGGCTAGACTACTGTACTGCCCTGTTCTGAACGGAGTGCCTCTGCCACAAATATACACATATAGCACATAGAGGTCTCGTTAAAAAGAAAATACGATAGCAGGCTTATTTACTATGGTGGTAGTTACTGCTGATCATTTTCATAGCGTCCGAGGTATCCTACGTTACTCTGGGACATGGCCTAGGCCTAACAATGTTACGTTAGCCCAGTTAGGCAAAAGCACTGAGTAAGCATAGTGCAGTGTTGCATATTTAGCCTACAGTAGGTTAGGCTTCACTTAACTGTTACTGGTGACTTAATGTTGGCATAACTTGTGAGTCTACAAACAAAATACAAGCTGATATATAGTAGAATGTGAAGCACATTCACAGCATTACAAAACAAACGTTCTCACTCAAACAACATACGTGACAGATGAGCAGACTAGGACAGTATTCGAATAACTCGTACAGTGTACAACTAGTAGTAGTAGCAGTAGAAGGATAGAGCAATCAGTAACTAGCATGTAACATAATTTGATAATGGCCAGGTAGGTGAAAGAACGAATCATATTTTGTAGCATACCGCCCTCTACCCCAATTTTCTTGCCACGGTAGAATGTTGTACTGACATTGATTTTCGAGATTAAAATAATTTATTTTGGACTATGAAAATTACGTAAATAAAGACGCCCTTTTTGATTTAACTAACCAAGGGGGAAGTGTTTTACTAGGGTCCAAGTTTCAAGGCTGCAATGACACTCCTACCTTTTTTGTCACTTTTCGCCTTTTTTTTCACGTTTACTCGTTTACACCTGAACTAATCCGCTCCATTTGAGACGTGGGAGGGATGTTATTGCCTCTTTCATGGCTTCATATTCTAGCACATTTGAAAGGACAAAGGTTGTTGCAATTTTTTCATTGTTTTGCCCCAAAACAAAGATTCTGTTGAAGACCCGCTCGCAGTTAGTCTGCTCTATCCCTTTAAATAGTTGGATGTAAGAAATTTGATTTATGGCAGTTTTAAACGTTTTGTAGTTCGAATGCACATCGACAGTACACTTTGCCAAGTCTGTCATGTGAATTCCGAGCCTTCTCCGACCTTCCAACGTCCAACGCAGCAATCACTCGTGGCTGTTATTTAAGATATTGCTCAAACCCTCTGTAAATACACTCAACATATTATGGTAGACGGCATGAAGAGGAGAGTTAAAAGTATGTAAGGATTAATGTACGCAAATGGTAAAGGGCATTGGTGGGGTGGGAGTGGGGGTGGTGGAGAAGTAGAAATGACAGACAATTACTAAGTGAACGTATCATAACTTTATAGACAAGTTGGAATGGGTCATTTCTATTCTGTAGCATATCTATAGAGACAACTACTGAATTACTGCCATAGTGCGAAGTCTATATATAGCAATTGCTTGACGTGGTATATGGGCAGACGAAATAGGATATACACAGAACTATATATGACGGATTAACTTTGCAAACTTGATTTTCAATAGAGTTATTCCAAACAGAAAGTCACATAAAACATTAAAATAAGAGGGACGGAGGAAGTATTCCTAAACATGGTTAATAAATGGCGGGGATAAAGTTATAGTTTCAATCTAGACTACATCAGTCTACATGTCTAAGGATCGGGTGGGACAATATTTTCCGGTTACACTAAAAGCCCTAACATACTAATGAAACTTGGTGAGTACATAACTGTAACCAGCTATAAAGAAAAGGGGGTGGGGTTGAAAATCGATTACGAGATGTTCTCTCTATTTGTTCAGTTCAAGATACACTGCTAGCAGCCTAGGCTAATCGATTGCGCTGGACAGATTTAGGTTGGTTCCCCTATTAGGGTTTATAAGGAGCTTAAGAAACTGACAAATAGGTCTGTATCGATCAGCTTTTGAAACATTTCAATTCAATTTTTATAAAGAAAGACGACTTAATCTGCTTAGCCGGGACAAATGCCTCTTTCTCTTTCTTCCTTGCTTACCTATTTTTTTGCTTTAAGAGTATGCCCTTTAGTGCGTTAGTGAATTAACGTAAGTATCAAAAGTACACTTTGTTTTCTTTTCAATAAGAGATTATATCGTCATAAGCACTCTATTAACCCACAGCCAGATTTAAGGAAGGTCTCTAAACTAATCTTGGTTCATGGAAATAAAAGAAAAAGTACAAGTGAACCCGTTCTATAGTCACGTAAAATATGGATAGCAGTGACGGAGACTGCAGGATTTCTCGTAAGTGGGAGCATAAAAATTCATGTATCGATATATACTGAAAATTACATCAATATATCAGTGCTTATCTGCGGACCGGCATCGGTATAAAATAATGGTATCACCTCGCTGTCATTCTGAACGTCTCCGATATGCAGGCTTCCTTGTCTTTGTGCAAAAAAAAAAAATGTGTTTCGCTAATTATTAGTGACAAAAACATATTCAGAAGAGAGGATCATTCCCCATCTCCACCCCACCCCTCCCCCACCCCACACCACTCATTTGGATATAGTCCCGTGTGTCTCTCACTTCGATATGTCAAAATAATTGAAAGCTATAGACAAGGCCAAACAAATAAAATGTAGAATGAGAAAAAGATGGAGCAGTGACATTGTTTGAACTATAAAACTATTTTACTCTTTTGTGTATTTTTGCTGATATTTCTTGCTATAAAGTTTTGTGTATAGTGTTAATGTTTGTGTTCGTTCTCTGCTGTATAAATTACTTAACTTAGTTGGAAAATCCAGAACAGGGAAGGAACTTCCAGCAGCTCCACCGGGATTCAAAACCGGGTCACCCGCTCTATATGCGGATACCCTAACCAACTATACCATGGTCGCTGATTATATATACCCAGAGGGTTCGAATAGTGTATTACATCTATGAACTCCGACGAAGTTGGGGCAGGGGATGCGGGGGAGGGGCAGGAATCAGATAAATGTTCCCTCCTCCTCCCCACGCCTGCCTTCGGCCCTGGGATCTACACTTACAACTATGAATATTTTGTAAAACATTGTGATAAAATGCTACTTTACACAGCCACACTATAAAATGTGCATTTAGGCCTATATATGAGATTAGTCAAATCATTATAGAAAAAAAACCTTTTAAGTTGCTTTTAGAACTTAATAAAATGGATTTTGTTCCTTTTGACAATGATAAAAATAACTTTACAAACAATTATCTTAAAGGAAAGAAGAAAGCAAAAGATGATGTCATATCATCTCATTTGTTCTATCTGGAATTCATTTCCTTTTAATTAATCCGATTCCTCTGAGAAGCAAGCTAAACACGTAAAGCTTTGTCAGCTAAGTCCGTTTGCCTCCAGCTGAATAACTCCTTATTGCTGCTACATAAATCGGAAAAGGAGGCCCTCTAACTTTACCACAACTATGTTTATTTGTTAAACCATCTAACACGCATGCTCTTTTCATAAGCTGTGATTGGTAAGAGGTTATTATTGATCGCCGAGCCATTCCAGGTGTCTTTAGTCCAGTACATAAACGAAGCACAAAGGTATCCCCAATACATTAATTATATTCTTTGATATAGTCTAATCCCCTTTTGACAAAACCCTTTCATGGTAGAAGACCTATGCGTGCATGTTTCGACTCTTTTAAGATGTCAGTGCTTTTGTACCCAAGAGAGTGCAATGAACCTAGCGACCGACCTTGTACGTATATGTCTACTTCACGTATTGGCATTCCAGTGAAAGAAAGAAAGATACAAGTTAAAAAGTTATAGTGGAAGTTCCTGAGATGTTTCTTTCAGGCTTCTCTAAACCTGTCTGTGATTGGCAGAGACCTTATGACAAACAAAAAGATTTACTATCGCTAAAGATGATTGGACAACGGTGTATATGCTACGGCACGAAGATGTAAAACATCGTTTTTAACTTTGGACGGTTACGTAAGTATTCTGAGCTAAGGAAATTTTCTTGATAAACAAAATCGCGGACAGGGTGAATCAAAATCACCGATTGGATGACTGGTAATGTATGCATATTTATATAAATCGCTATAAAAGAGCGTAGTTCTCATTCGTTTGGCTTTCAATTTCGAGGTTTTGATGACAATGGTATTATCACCGCAACAAAAACTTCTCGACCATCCAACATTCAGCACCAATAATACAATGCTCACTGAAGTACTATTAGTATGTGGTATTTTCATGATATTTAAGATCGTCAGGAGAAATTATGATTTCAGACAAACTGACCGAAAGCCTCCACCGGAGCCACCAGCTATACCGTTACTGGGTCATTTCAACGTCTTCACCAGCGACAGACCTCTCTATAAGATATTCGCAGAATATAGTCAAACGTACGGGCCAGTCGTACAATTTCGTTTAGCCGCTTCCAAAATTCTTATATTGAACGATGCCGAATCGGTCTCTGAGGCTTTTCTTCAGCGTTCCGAAGATTTTGCTGGCAGACCTAAAATCTTCTCAGTTTCTCTTCTCTCCCGGAATGATAGCGGAATCGTATTCTCTGATTTCAGTCCTTCTTGGAAGCTACACAAAAAGTTGACAGGGGTAGCACTGCAGCGATATGTCAAACCAGTGATCGAGGTAGCAGAAGATGGTGAAAAGATCAAGAAAATATCTGTCTGTGAGAAAGCGGTTTGGGAAGAAATTGATCATTTGCTCGAAATCTGGAAACATGAAGGCTCCAAAGAAATCGACGTAACTAGAGATTTACAGATAAGCTTAATGAATACGGTATGTAATTTAACGTTCAGCCGACGTTATCAACCAGACCACCCAGAACTGAATGCGTTCTTCATGGCAAATCAAAATTTGAAGAAAATATTTCGGCCTGGTCATCCATTGGATGTGTTTCCCATACTAAAGGTAAGTCGAATTAACTTATTGTTATTATTACTATTATAATAATAATAATAATAATAATAATAATAATGATTATTATTATTATTATTATTATTATTATTATTATTATTATTATTATTATTATCATTATTATCATTATTATCATGATATATATATATAACATGGTGACATATTTTGCCTTGATCTCTAGAGTAAGGCAAAATATGTCACCAAAAACAGAACTAGTGTTGTTCGATACAGGTGTCAAACGCCTACAGTGAATTTACGACCTTCCTTACCGGTTTCGAACCTCTGGACATACAATCAGCGTCCATGGCCTAGTTGGTTAGGGTGTCCGCGTACAAAGCGGGAGGCCCGGGGCAGGAACTTTTTTCACTGTTCTGGATTTTTCTTCTCATTACGTTTTCATTTATATATATATATATATCCATTTGCCTTTGTCGTTTACCTCCATTCCATATATATATATATATATATATATATATATATATATATATATATATATATATATATATATATATATATATATATATATATATATCGGGAAGAGAAGTTGTAGTTTTAAACTAAATTAATAAATAAAAGGATTCGCGTTTTGTGATAATTAAGAGACTGTGTGTCTTTTGTGCGAAGGGACAGAAGGGGATGCTTGTAGTATCAAACAAATTACATTAAAGTATAGACTTATACTAAAAGTATAAATAGAGAGAAACATAAAGAGAAATTATATTCTTAGAGATAACCAAAAGGTACTAAAAATTAATATTCTCCAAAGAAACAAAAACAATATCGACTGGAAGAAATTTACGAAAAAGGAAAGAAAATATGGATTATGAAAACTACTAACACTGTACAACGTATAAGGAAACTTCAATGAACACAAATATTTCAGTTTTTCATTTGAAGAACATTCTATTAAACGGAATTAATTTAGTAAGTTACATAACTGGAATTGACCTCTTTCCGTTCCAAATACTTCATTGAAATCATTGATCTTTTCCCTTATCGACGTGAAAAGTATTAATGTTACTTCTTAGCCTATAACGTTAAAGTAAATTATGGTTGGATCACATTACATATTGAACAAGCTAGTGTGTAAATGGTTAGCATCCATCCCCTATCCTCCCCCGCCCCTCTCTACCCCCGGACCGTATATCCCTGCTATAACCTAATGTCACTAATTCTTGATGGTGAGTGTTATATATATCGTCAACCGAAATATGTTGATTCTTATCAAATCAAAAACTTTACGACACTCGGACCCTATTCCCCTCTCCTCCGGAAAATTACACATCTTCAGTAAGTTTGTTATTTAGACTTAAAGGAGAAACAAATCCAACTATCATATTTATCTTTATAAGACAAAGTTCATCGCCGAGCTCAACGCCCCCAAACAGCTAAGAAAATGTCTTGGGAAATATTCTTCTTTAAATGTTAGGCCTAGTAGGAGTATGTTATTACTAATCTGTGACGTCATAGTGTCATTATGGTTTGAATCAGTTACTTTCTCTATGTGTTTTTTTAATATTTCCATGTTAACACCATGTTAACACCATGTTAACACCATGTTAACACCATTCAAACACCATTTAAAAACACTTGAAACACTGACATCATGAGGCCAAGCATCATAGGTTCAATATGCTAGATCGAACAATAATTGTAACATCATCTCCATTACAGAAAACAAATATAGTTTAATTAAAGAATGAACAACTGAAGCTCACGTGACTTGATGATGTCATAGTTATACTTGATCAAGTTGTCAACCTCGTGTGTGAAGGAACATTAATAAGTATGTGATATCTCCCAATTTTTCGGCTTGTAGTCAGAATTTATTTTTATATTTGACGTCTCTAGACACTCAGATATGCATGGCCTCTCAGGTTTCGTTAGAGTTCATATTTTTTTTTTCTGGGGTATCTTGAGAGAACTTCGGGAACTATTCTGAACATTGTTTAAGATATAATAAGGTGGATAAAATCTTCGAACTTTAAAACTTGTCTTCGGCTGATTGGTGGCCATGGGCCCCGAGAGATCGCACCGGCCACATATTCAACTTCCTACTTCTGAGGTTACATTTGTTGAAAGATAATTCGTAACTTTAGCCTGATATAAACATTTCCCCCAAATCACTGCAGGGCCGTGAACCGTCTTTCCTCTGTCATTAAAAAGGAGATCATTAAGCTATGCATACCAAATAAAAGGGTCTGCTGTAATGATGGTAGAAGAACTTAGTAATGGTCAAATAATATGACGATATCAGAGTCCCTTGTAAGTCTTTCTCTAGCATATTCCTAGCATATTTCAAGGAAAGATGATACAGCCTTTAAATTACCAATTTGTCAAAACGGACATACAAGTGGCAAGACAGCTAGAAGATAAACTAACTTAGTTAATGGTCACAAAATACGAGGAACCTGAGTAAAAGAAGTATAGGAATAACATTTTCAGGATATTTTTCCCCCTTTTTTTTGTTTTTGTTTTGTTGTCTTACCGAACCGCCGAGTCGTCGTTCATACATGATGAAGGGATGGATTGGCAAAGAGAGAAAGAAAGCGGCAGGTAATCGGTGTGTCTGAGAACATCAGGACGCGCATTCCAGAAAGCCATTAAGCTACGTATTAATATCTATTATAGGGTTATAAAGAAATGATGCTATTAGCGGAAGAGCGTTTTATGCCACGTCGAACAGGTACACGGTAATGTCAATCTCACCTGTACACATAACATGCATATAAAGGTTATCGCGTCACCTCAAAGGAATACGAGAGGAGTGTTAGAACTCATTAACGGGGATATTGAAGACCAAATTTACATCTTGTTTACGCTAAGACACTTTCGGATCATCTCAGGAGAATATTAAAACCGGAGGTCAGATGTACTTTTGAACACACACACACACACACATATATATATATATATATATATATATATATATATATATATATATATATATATATATATATATATAATTTTTTGGGGGGTGGGGGGGGGGTTAATATTGCACAGGTGACTTGTGGTAATTACAAGTAAAGTTTTAGGATACTATGACGTTAACAGAACAAGGATGAAGAAAACATATACGAAGCCTCTCTTAGAGGCTGAGATACAAGAGGGGTGGTGGAGGGGGGGGGGGGTGGGGAGCTGGAGGCGGATGCAAGATTTTAAAAGGAGGGGTTTTTGACCATGGGGCAAAATATTGGTTCAGGATGCCCTCTAGCTAGATCAATGAATATAATCTCTTCTTTTACAAATCTCGGTCGATTTCATAAAACTACCTAAAAGCCACGACGAACAAACGCAACCGATGGAAGAATATTTTGACCTTTCCGACCGGTAGTGAATGTAAGTGCGTGTCTTTTGAGGAATTGATAACCTATGAAGTGAAAGAGTTGGACATTAATGGGGGGGGGGGGGGGAGGGTCAGATTGAGTGGTGTCAATCCAATCTAGGATCTATGGAACGTTTCCAAAGTTCTTTACATAGGCATTATGTACAATGCTGACAAAGTAAAACAGGGGAATTATAAGCTTTATAATGTGTCGATAATGGTTAGGGTGAGAATATAGAAGGGGTAGGGAACTAAAGAGAACCATTTCGTCTCCGTGACTAATAATTAGCTTTCTAAGATTATATAAGTAATGTATACATTTAACAATCTTTTTTTTTGTGTGCCTCAAATGAGACATTCGATCTTTTTGGAAAGGTAAACATTTTTGTTACTCTTTCAGATTTATTTGTAAGGATAAGTTTTGTGTGTGATTCTGTATTATTGAAGATCGTTCACGTAAGCTTAGCAGCGTGACCTATATGTAGTAACATCTATACACTAGTTGGCCATATCAGGTCCCCGATCTGAATATAGAGAGGTAATAATGCTTCCGTGGTCTAAACCAGCCGTCACGATACCCCTCATGAAGACATCTTAATCTAAACGACTTGTCAGCTAATTCTAAACACCTCGGGCAATTATGATTATCGAATATCTATAGAATGACAGTTCGTTTATGCCTTATGCATGATTGGTTTTTATCTGTTAGAGAAATGAAACAAACACTATATGAACGTCAATCACGAATACAAAGTTAGGCTTCATGAAATACAAAACAGAAAGAAAAAAGAGGAGAAAAGAAGACTTTTTGAGATGCTTTCATCGGTCTAAAGTTCTATTTCTCTTCAATTTAAAAGTACAAAAAAAGTTTCTGACATAAGTATTTAGGACAAAATATCAGGTTATGGTTGTTCTCGATTTAAAGCTAGGTCAAGTTGAACAAGACCGACTCATCGTATTGTTTTATTGAGAAGAATGTAAGATTTGAGTTTAAAAAAAAAGATGAGAAACTTCTCCCGAAACCACCAACTTGAAGACTATTCTATTACCTTATCGGGATCTAAGTTTATTTTTTCAAGATGTGTTTTTACGTGTACGCTGTATATATGTATGGGAAACATTGTCTATATTGTATTGTAGATGGACCGTTTGTTCAAATTATCGTTGGAAGGGTCCCCACGGGATCCTCACAATGTTACAATGGAATGTAAAGATGTTCAACGGAAGTTGATCGAGGCGACCGTGGCACTGTTCGGTGAAGGGTACATGCCGGCCATTTGATGGTAATAAATTAACACAAATGTACAACATAAAATCTTTCGTAGTTGGAGAGTTTTAACTTCTCTTAAACATTTGTTAATACAATGTACACTGAGACATTTGACAAGCACATCATGTTTGACTATTAAATAGGATGATGGGCCTATACACTTTGACATCAAAACAAATTAGTTTGTGTCTCCATTCGCCACCATCAAGTATACTGATGTAGATGTATGGTGGGTGTACATCTCCCTCTCAACCCCATTGCCAGCAAAAAATAATTAAACTAGCGGTTGCAAAACCTTGCATGTAGACCTAATTTCTAGCCTAAATATGCCTCAGAATACTCTATTTCACGTCTGAAATATTGCTCCTTTTTCTGGAGGACCCCTAGATTCCCTACATGAGGGTCCACTTCAATGACCCCAGAGCTGCACCCTTCCTTATAATATATTGGATCTCAATGCCTGTATGTGGTCAGCTCTCAAACAAAGAAAGGATTTTTCTCGACTGTTGGTGACAACGCCGTGTCTGTGCGGTGTTGCTGTGTATCGGGGTTGTTGGCTATTTGGCTTTCAATGTATTGTTATGCGTTTAATTCAATTCCTATCCAATTCATTGTAGGCAGCAATTTATCAATTTCTATTCGATAACATGCATAAATGAAATGTATAACTGATCTCACATCTTTATGGAAACCAGATGGAACATATAGGCATCCCATAAACACAGATTTTTATCACTTCGAGAAGAGAGAGAATTTTTGTTGACGATTATATATCAGAGCCTCGGGGTAAATCAAACGATTAGAGAAGTAATCTTTAGAGTGTTTCGCTGAGATTAAATCCTTCAAATTCTCGAATCTCGTTGTACTAGAAACAAATAGTTCAGGCGTGGATTCAAGGGGGTAGGGGGGGGGGGGTAGTGTGTTGGGTCCAGTGTTGTGGTGTACACCTCTCTGCTTCAAACACACACAAACTTTCAAGAGCAGTTATTAGTAAAACATTGCGTTAATACCTCATTTAAATAGGTCTATTTTATAGTCTAATTATGCCTCAGAATAACCCATTTTACGTCTACAATTCCATTGAGGGAGGGGGAGTGGGTGATGGGTCCGCCCCCTACACCGCCTACACGGGTTCCTATATGCAACAACCTCAGGGCCACGCCCCATCTTTACAAAAACATGGATCCGTCCATGTAAGGTATTCTTTAATAGCGTCCGATCATTTTATGGGAAGCAGATAGATTGGATGTTTCATTTGGTAAGTTACAGCTATATCCATCATAAAGAGAGAACCCCCCCCCCCTGCCCTTCATCGCTACCAACTCATATCTAGAGATGCGGTAACAGACAGTATATTATTATCATAACGTATCAGTTAAAACTGGTAAAGGTTAGTACCATGTTAATCAGTAAAAGCTGTTGTGTGTTATAATTACATAAATATGTGTTACATTTATGACCAGTCGCTACTGGAAAGACTTACAAACAGAAAATATGTACACACAACCCTATGCATAATGATTGACTGGACTAACCAGACTACTCTAAAGATTTCACCAATAATTTCGTCCACATTTTAACAGAAAGAAGATGACACTTTACTGGAAAACGCTTAAAATTTGCAATTTGAACCATCTTTACAAAGTATATCATAGGGACAGTTTTTTAGACTTCTAACCAGTCGTTAGTTGAAAGTAGCCATTGAGAATGAATTCGTCTGTGTTTTTTTTCACAGTATCTTTCCACAGTATAGCATCTGCTGACAGTTCTAACATATGTGTTACTGTGTTTTAACACACTTCAGTTTATACTTCTTAACGGCTGTCTCTTATTCACGGTACAAACTGATCAAGCCATGTACATTAGGTGCAACATAACATGGAATTCTCTCTTAATCTGGTATTAGTTTGGTCGGCATCTGAGATGTAACTGATTAACATTCACTCTAAGGTTTTTAATTAGGTATGTCAATCTTATAAAATTGAAACTAAAATTGATACAAGTCCCCGGACCATAAGGTCCCCGGTTCGAGTCACTCCCAGATTAATGTATGTCGTCCAGTTACAGAGTTGTAGACAATTAACAATTCATAATCATCGACGTTAAATATGAATGTAAGAGACTGACTTTGGTCAGCTTGCGGCTTTGATAAGCCAATGGGGCTTCTTCGCGAGTTCCTGCTTGCAGGAGGATCAATATACATACACACATACATACATACATACCGAGTAAATGAACAACGGGAAATTGACTGGGACATTTGTCAGAACTGTAAAAGAGCAAATTAATTTATGGTTATAACAGGATTCGAACCAGTGACCTCTGGATTAAAAGGCCAGCGCTGTATCAAATGAACTTTCCAGCCATGAGTTATTTATTGAAAGACAACATATTTACATAGGTTTAAGTTGGGTCAAATGGGTCTTACAGTGTATATTACAATTGATGAACAATTGTGTCAGAAATACCATTTAGCACTATACAGTCAAATGTTGACCCCTTTCAGACAGTACTTTTGCCCATTAATATAAATGTTATCCTCTGTTGTATCATCTTTAACTAAACGTCTTGAATTTGTTTTCAGCACATGCGCCGTTTGGACAGCTCCATCACATCGTTAAAATATTGTCAAAACATACAATTAAGTTTAAAAAAGGCCCAACTGCTTGATTTCGATTTACAATGATACAAGTCCTTCACTAAAGGGTATATATATATATATATATATATATATATATATATATATATATATATATATATATATATATATATATATATATATATATATATATATATATATATATATATATATATATATATATATATATATATATATATATATATATATATATGAACCTGATAAATAGGCTATACAAATAAATCTAATTGTTTTTTTTTTTAAATTTGTGAATTAACGATGGATGTATCATTATAGGATGTTCCACGATAAATAACTGAAAAAAAAGAGCAACGCGACAACTATTTCTCATTATGAATATAGTTGCGTATTTAACTGAACCCATTTTGTTCATTATCTTGTGACCAAATGAATTCTCACGTTTTTACATTGTTCAATATTCTATGTTTATGACAATTAAACGTCTTGTAGCAAGTCGAAAGTTTCACATGACGACATAAGTATAGGCTATATCTATTGTCCGTTGAACTTTGAAAGTACAAGCCACCCACTTGGCCCGAGAAAATGAAGAGTGTCCTTTGGAAGTTTTTTTCCCCAATCAATGAAGACAATACCCCGTGTCTTACACTGGTCACTCCAGGTTATTCTTTCAAAAGAAATTGCATCTAACCCACCGTAATGGCTTTAATCTGAACAAAAGGGTAGCCTCCCCGGACTTACCTCGAACCGATTTTCGCTAATAACAACTACTTTGCACGCCTTAAGAAGTGATTGTGCGTAATAGTAAGCAAATCGAAAAAAAAGGCCGTTGTACTTTTCGTCCTTGGTCTCTGTGAGCGCTTGTTAAGACGAGGGCCTTGCTCTCGTTATTACTAAACAAATTAAGTGGTTTTGGCATCCTCATCTGAGATCCGAGATCAACTTGTAATGGGTTTTGTGTACTGAGGAGTTGGCCTTCTTACACTGGTGTTGTGACGTCAAAGAGCGACTTCAGTGGTAGCCCGTTCAGGTCCTCCGTGACTGGCGAATATGGGGTACAACCCCGTGACCAGGGGTCGTTATTATTATGGATTCAAGAATAAGTATGATCATATTTTAAAGTATATTTACTGAGCATTAACAAAGGAGGACGTGACATATCTGTCCCAGGGGCCAAGCCAAGCTCTCGAGGCCATTGGCTCTCCCTCACTAGGATAAAAAAGGTAAAACAAATCAAACGTAAGGTCGATATGAGCAATGTCAAATCAAACACTAAATATTAATTAGTCAGTCACTTTATCTTCACTGTCAAGTATACTGCTCTTTAAATAAAATGTCAGTTCCAATGTTGTTAATCTTTATGTTGTACTTTTAGTTTGTCAATAAATAATGTCATATTCTCTATAATAGCATTAATAAAGAGTTCCTACCAATATTAATTTTCCATATTTAATATTCGCATTACTTACTGCTAATAACAACTGTTCGCCCTGACTGTTACATGGAAGCACGATGTCATCTATATATGGATAACAAAACGTTGTCAAATACAATAATAACAAATCCGTTCATCTTTGGGACCAACTTCTTTGGCATCCAGAGGAATGCAGATAAGCGAATGAACCGCACAACAAGAATAAGGTTATTAAGATGGACAGTTGCCAAGAAAATCGCCACAATGGATTTGACGACCATTTAATGGTCTTGTACTTTTCTGTGAAGTTATCTGGATAAAAGAGAAAGTTACACAAACAGATGATAATAGCAAAAATAAACATTGAAGTTGTTTTTTTTTCTAGTTTTCTTGGTACAATTTAAGGAAACTCACATCAGAGTAACAGTATAGAGATTGGTTGCAAGATTAATTCAATTATTGTGACTTATAGCGAAAATAAAACTAATCCGGTTTGCAAACTTTAAATGCCAATTTGAGAAAAGGCTTTTTCTTTACCTGGAATTCGTAACCGCTTTCTTTTTAGGGGTTGCACACTTACTGCATATAAGTTAAGTATATTATTCCAGTATATTATTCCAGTATATTACCTCCAGTACATTATTCCAGTAAAATATTTCAGTATTATCTTTGGTTTTCATAATTATATCGATGCTACCAGTAATTCTCGAAAATCCTTTTCAACTTTTCCAACAGTTCCCATACTGCAGTATAGTTTCAGCTACTGCAGCAATGTAACGTAGATTTTGTTTTGTCTGCTAGTTACAACATTTATGAGTTGTTGACACTCTTGTTGATGTGGAAGCGTTATCCAAATTCTCTAAATTTCTAAAGATGTCTTTAAAAAGTGAAGAGCAGCTGGGAATATCAAGTCACGATTAATTGATAGTTAGCATCATACTTGTACAATGTACAAAAAAAGTTCTGAAAACCCACCTTATTCGTCAAGCGCGCGTTATAAATCACCATCAATATTATTATTATTATTATTATTATTATTATTATTATTATTATTATTATTATTATTATTATTATTATTAATGTAACGAGTATAAGTACTAGTTCGAGTACAAAGCCATGATCACGATTACGAGTAGGCCTAAATCTCGAGGAATACAAATCTGGTGAACATTTCACATTGATGTTATACAACGAAAACGACAAGAGCTCACCAGACGCAATAATTTGTCCGCTTCTAAACTTGCCCAAACCGTTTATCTGTGTTAAAATAAAGTTAAACGATTTAAACTTTCATTGCTGTAAAGATGCAGATTCAATATGTATTTGTGTTAAATATTTTCTCAAGATGCTGTTTTTTAAAAAAATTTAAAGTAAAATATAAATATTAAAAACATATTGTCAAATTAATTGCGGTTCTTGAAAAGCATTCCGAACCTTCAGTTATTGATTTACATTCTGTGATTATCAAGTATTCGGTCTGATTTTTGTCTTCAAAGATATTTCCATGGGAACGACTGCGCACGATCGAAGAACTGACTTCAACGCGTGATGCGATCCTACAGCGTGAGTACGAGTACCATCTAGGAACGTATGAACCGAACAGAATCAGAAATATTACTGATGCTTTACTAGCGATAAGCAAAGACGTGAACCAAAATGATTGCGCCATCACCGACGAAAATGCTAATTACCAAGGTGATATGACAGAGGATCACGTGATTATGTCGATGTGGGAGGTCTTTGCTGGAGGGTTTGAATCAACCTTACAGATTCTACGATGGGCGATAGCTTTTCTCGTTAACAATCCTCGTGTAAGTTGCACATTATTTACATGGGAAATTGTGGTTATTTCTGATCCCACCGCTGCCACTAAAGGCAACGATGGTTATGTCTGATCCCACCGCTGCCACTAAGGGCAACAATGGTTTTTCATTATCCCACCGCTGTCACCAAGGACAACGATGATTATTTCTGATCCAACCGCTGCCACTAAGGGCAACAATGGTTTTTCATTATCCCACCGCTGCCACTAAGGGCAACGATGGTTATTTCCGATCCCACGGCTGCCACCAATGTGAGGATCTTCAAATCACGAGAATACTAAATGCAAATATGTCTTCTTCTTCTTCTTCTGCTATTTCTGAATTCAAACTATACTAATGACAAACTGAGAAAGCTTAACACAATAGCAGCGCTGCTTTTCCTAAACAAACGATGAGTAAGACATAAGTAATGTAAAACAGTTTACATATACAACCGAAACGTTATACAATCCGGTTTTACTTTCCTAATTTACTAATTATATTCCGGCCATTTGATTGGTCAATTGCTCGTCGATTGCATGCAAAATCCGCTCTATTGCACTCTATGAAATAGAACCATGGGTTATACTTTTTTGATAGCACTTTTTTTCAATGGTAAGAGAGCAGAGAAACCTGTCTGTTTAAAACAATCTGTTGCATGAGTGCATTTTTCATCCAATTATACCCAAATTTGAAGGTGTTGTATAAAACAAATAATGAATGGTTTCCATTCATGCAATAGTGCAAATATTTAATTCGTTGAAAGATGTAATTTGTTCCATTCAACTCGGCTGCGCCTCGTTGAATGGAACATTCCATCTTTCAACTCATGAAATATTTGCACTATTGCACTCATAACCATTCATTATTTGTATACTATATTACTTTCTATAGTAGCCTGAATGTTAGTTTATATATACATGCCTGTAAGTAAGGCAAGGAAGGCAGTAACATCGCCTTTGGGTTGTATTAATAACGTGGATTGTTGCTCTTAAATTCTAAGGTCCAGCATCGCATAAGAAAGGAAATCAGGACAAACATAAGAACAGGCCGCAGGATAACTTGGGATGACCGATCTCGGCTACCGTACCTTATGGCGACAATTCTTGAAACGTTACGGAAGGCGTCCTTCTCTTCATTGAACGCCCCTCATCGCACTACCTGTGACACACGGTGAGTTTGAATTGTACCATGTGGGCCTATATGTAAAGGTGACGTATATGGAACCAGGGATACGGGGAGGGGTTGGGTCAGGTGCAGACTTGGGCATATATTTGCTTCCAGGTTAAATTATCCGATTAAGCAAATAAGCAACATTTAAAACGCATAAGTAATTGGCACTTCAACGTCATAGCGTTCGGTAGCCGCGTTGGATCCCGAGGCACCCTGTGGGCTTATTCACCCTGAGCATAGCATGGGGTAGGGGGGAGGGGGCGGTGGGATGAAGAACAGATTACACAAAACCAGACTCCTGGCCTATTAGTTAATTATTTTGATCCGATAAGTGTGTATTATAACGACTTCGCAAAACGAACTGATAGCATTGATATAAAATGATTCTTGTTTTTGTATTTAGATAGAAAGCGTTTGGCCATAAAGTCGTTGATCTATTAGCAAGGTAGTGTCAATTAATGTCTATTTCTATTTTATAATGTGTGGGGTTGGAAAGGTAGAGGGGAGGGTTGTACATAGACCCAACACCCCTGGATCAGTGACGGGGGGGGGGTGGGCAGGAGGGAATTAATTTGATCACATCATATCAGCAATCGTTGCAAGGAGAAATAGTTGGCTCTTACAGCGTTATAAAATTGCGGAATGAAATCAAATACATGCTCTGTAATGTGCAACGAAAATATTTTTTATTATTCCATGAAAAAAGCTGGACTAAGTACTCGCTAACCAGGATCCCGAATGCATGTTGAAATTTAAAACAAAAACAAATAATTTAAATATTGTAAGGTATACTAGCTGTTAGCAGTTCAATGTTTACTTTGTTGCTACCTCTTTTCAACAGTGTAAGTGGGTATGACATCGACATGAATACCACAGTCTTTACAAATCTATGGTGGATCCATAATAACCCAGAAAAATGGCAGAAACCAGACTCATTTTATCCCGGTAAGAACATCAGCAGCCAACTGAAAGTAAACCAATACTCTCATACTTCACGGACACGGATGGAGCGTCATGGGTGTAGTGCGTGTGGGTGGGGGGGGGGGGTGGGGTGGGGTTGGGGGAGGTCAGAGGGTGTTTGTTTTTCTTCTGTCATTGTTTTGTATTGTTATGTATTATTTGTATCATTTCAAATTGTTAATTGCGCCATAAACATTCTTTGAGTGATGTGTGGGCATTATAAGTCGTATTGTTATTATTATTATTATTGGGGACGGCATGAGGTTGGCGGGCCTTTTCATTTGTTTAAATTTTGATTGTGTACATACTTAGAGACTGTGTAAAAATCCTCATAACAACTATAATTTAACTGAGCAAAATCTGAATGTTGGTATAACTGTCGAGTTAGTAACAGTTATATCCAGTGTCCCACAAAAATGTGTGTCCCACAAACTTAATGTCATATTTCAATTTTTACAATTGTAAATATTTGTGGACGTCTTTTGCTCATATTCATCGTCTCTGGTGCAATTTTTTTGGTCGCCTAAAGTAGCAATTGTCATTCAGCAATTTCAGTATTTTTTAAATTTTATTCAACTTCTTATTCTTCAACAGAACATTTTCTCGATGATGGTGGGAATGTGTTCACACCAAAGAGTTTCTTCCCCTTCTCTGCTGGGGCTCGTATCTGTCTAGGAGAAAAGATGGCCAAGATGCAGGTAAAACAATGTCTCTAGAATCATTGCTTGCTTGTTAGCAGGCGCATAGCCAGGAATTTGCCAAGGGAGGGGCGAAATTGTAGGCAAACTATCAGAGCCGTAGATACGGCATTGCAAACTATCTAAGCGTAGCGCCACCATATTTGGCGCGAAGCGTACAAGAACTCTTCGGCTGAAAATGCCTCCCAGATCGCTGGAAATGGCACTTCCCAGGCCTTGTAAGTTGTATTTTAGCATTTTCTGTTTTGAAATAACTAGCGATATCATAAAAACATTAAAAATAAAATAAAAATATGCTCAGGGGGGGGGGGGGAAGCTGCCCCTTTGCCCCCTCCTTGGCTACGCGCCTGCTTGTTAGCGAGGAGATTCAGAGGAGTGCTTTAATTATTTCAGTTTGGTAATAACAAAAATCAACAAACTAAACCAATGAGCTGCGTGAATGGATATTTCGGTGGGAGACAATGTGACATTGGTATAAGGCAAAACTCTCCCACTGACAGTGTTAACTGAAATAATCCTCAATATCTCAATATCTTATCCCTAACTCAACAAAAGGTTGTTTTGAATAGAAACAAGTTCACCAGATAAACCCTTTCTCACTCCATGACCACAGTACCTGGCGCATGGTGATCTCATAACTTTCTCTTTATTATAATATATATAGTTTTATTTTTCCTTGGATTTTGATATATCTGGAAGGTTTATTAACTTGTCAATGTTCCCTTCCTTAAGAAATCTACCAATCTGCAATGTTGTTGATAAAGAATATAATAATATATTTCAGTGGTGTAGGAAGGTACTTTTGAGTGGGGGGGGGGGCTGAAGACTGATGGCCGGCCTGGGGGAGGGGTCTAAGGGGAGGGGTTGTCCCCTTCCCCTTTGGATTTTTTTTGCATTTCCAGGTGGCCTCAGATGCAATTTGGTGCAATATAGCACACTTCAACACCCACTCCATTTTGTAAATAATTTTGCATTTTCACCTGGCCTTAGATGCAATTTGGTGCTCCAAATGACTGAGATTTTTTTCTCATTTGGAAATGAAAAAGGGGTTTTCTGACTTGCGAAGCGGGGGGGGGGGGGGCGAAATGATACTTCCACCCCACCATATTTTTCACTGGGGGGGGGGCTGGCGCCCCAGCCCCCCGGTTCCTACCCCCTTGATATATTTCTTCAGTGAATAAAATCATTCGTTCATTGTATGGGACGTAAAACGATCAAACGGACATGACGTCATCACTTTATCTGCTGCCAGATTCCTTCATAACATTCCGAAACATTCCTTGCATGGTTCAAATTGCTGCTGGATGTGGGTTTTGACCTAAAGATACAAAAACGAAGGGGGTGGGGAGGGAGGGGGTTGAAGGAAGTTTAGCCACCTCAATACCAATTTTCAGATTGGCCTACTTCTTATCAAATGCAAAAGCTCCTTAAATAATTTCGTTCATCTAACTCTATAAATTTCTTCTTCGTCGTTCGTTCGGCAGCTATTTTTATTTCTTGGCCGAATCCTGCGTTGCTTTCGATTGGAGCCAGCCTTGGACGGTACCCTCCCCCACGTAGAACCCGAATCCAATGAACCAGTGCGTATCGTCGGACCGTACCAGATAACACTCACCAGAGACGAGCTGACAACCTCTGAAGATTAATATCGGAGATAAATAGTGACCAGTCGATTAATCCATAGCTAAACAGCAACTTGAATCGTTGGTAAGAATATCTAATGAGCCATCGATACACTCAAAGGACATAAGCGTTGCTTCGAAAAGTTTAGCACATGAAGAATTGTTAAAACTGATCAATTTCATCGGACATTGAGAAGTCTTACAACGTCTCATAACAGGAGGGTGGTTGTAAAATTGAATTGTTGTTGTTGTTTTTGTTTGACAGTCAGCATTTAACGTTGTAACAATACACTGAAAGGTCTCTTAGTTGCAATTGGGAAAAATATGAAAAAAAATATTAAATAATATATATATATATTAATAATAGTAACAATTAATAATAACAGTATTATAAGAACCCTCTGCAAGTTGGATAATGTAGTTTTCCAACAAAGCAACTTGGTATAAATGTATCGATATTATGCATGAATTAATATTTAATATCGCAGTGTATTTATTTAGTCCTGGATCTCGGGGCTTGTTAACAGTCAATCTGGATTGAACATGTAGCGCCGATTCAATTATTTTTCTAGTTCAAAAACATATGGAAAGGAATGGAGTGGGAGGCGTTTGTTTCTGCCCCCCCCCCCCCCCCCCCGCCACCAACTTTATAACAAGTGATGCAATGAATTTCCAATTTGTGAACTAAGTAAGACCAGGGTTGAATCTACAAGATAAACCGTTGCTGTAAGATATGCGATTACTACTTTCGACTCGAAATGAATGGTACAAAATGCAAGTTTGCATAATAATCTAGCTACTTCTCTGACAATTATAACACTTTCTGTTCACAAATGTACATATATATTTCTGGCAAATTGTTATTTTCCGGTTAGACAATGATGGCGTGGAATGAAATCTATTCCTGTGTACAGACGAACACACATTGTTCAATTAAATAGATAATAAATTAATAAATAAAAAATAATTAATAGATAATAATATAGTAAAGCTAAGCATGTATATATAAATATTGAATCTCCATAACACCGTCATCATTTGTGTATGTGTTCAATTTTTTTCAAGTCTTTAATTGTGACAATGAATTAGTCGATCAAAACAAGATTTGCTATTAATTTTGAGGATAATTTTCATCGTACGATCAGGTAGGCCTTTATAGTCGATGATCGAGGGGGCGGAAACCCTCTTTCAACCTCCAGCAAATACTAAGTTATGACCTGGGGGGGGGGGGGGAGGGAGGGTGGTGGGTGGGTGGTTTCTCCTAGACCCTCCAGATTGGGGAGTCGGCTTCAACGATCCAAGCACCACACCTGTCCTTTATAAAATCCCGCAGGACGATAGTATACCAGCGGCAATATATCACACACACACTCAGCTATAAGTAGTTGAGCAGTGGTGGAATGATGTGCACGATTGAATGATGTTGAGTATGGCCGATAGGCAGAACTTTCTAAATTGCTAACATAATATATAGTTGTAGATGGATCTTCACAGGGGAGTAGTTAGACCACTTCTTTTCTTGATGGATCTAATGTTTCCAAGGTGAACACGTTTGGCGGGGAGGGGGAAGAGGGGGGGAGGGGAGGGGGAGGAGTTCCCTATATAGCCATTTCTTTGCTAGGGCCAGTCAGAAGCCATAATATATTGAATACTGGGAGAAGCCATGAAGACACTCCATTATCATTCCATACGATAAAGGTAAAAGCAGGCTCTTTTGTTTCTACGTGATTTATTTTAAAAATAAAAGAGGTACAGGAGAGACAAAAGCACAAATGTTTGGCGACCTTTATTGACGGATTCAGGCATCATCACATGACGTCATACTGTACAATCGAATTATGAATATTCATAAACATAACAAGACCTCCCGACGCAGCAAACCCGCAAAATATGCCAATTCCTTTCAATTAATAGTTATCGCGACAGTAAAGATTAAAAAGAAGTTATTGAAAAAAAAAAGTGAAAGCCTAGTTATCTCCTTTCAATGATTTAATATTCCGTCATTTTTTCCAAAATTGAAACACAAACACGTTTTCTTCTCTATCAATGAAATCATATATTTACAATTAAATATTCATTCATCGTGTTATTTCCCCTCCAAGGAAAGCGCCCTTGAACATTTTTTGGCGGAATGCATAGTAAAAAAATGACCGCTTTTCAAAGGGGAATCGATTCAGCGTTTCAGATATCACACTTTATATACAGCGGACTGTACGTTTGATTGTATCTGGCGAACCCTGCTGTTTCACTTAAACGATCATCGAGTGACGTGCAATATACTTTGACTGGAACATTATATTATCTATTCTAAATCTCTAGCATAGGAACGTTAACCTCCACCGTAAGAACTGAATAATATTAATCCAAATTATTGTTATTTTACAAACATTTTTTCATGAATATCTTCAAAACATTGCTAACATCAAAACACGACAACAAAGGCAGGTTTTTCAATCTCTTCTTTATAGATTTTTCTCCCCACCAACCCCTCCCCGCCCCCCCCCCCCCCGCCCCTTGAGCATACCAGCTGACTCCTCATCTATGTGAGGGTTTGGGTAACGTTTGGGGCTTACCTTTCATTACATAACAAAGAAGTCTAGTTTCACTAACCTTTTACCTTTTTTTTTGGAAAAAAATTCGAATTGATTTTTTTTCCTTGTGATTGATACTTACAGATTTGGTGCCAGAAAAAAAAGAGTAAGTTTTCGATATAACAGAATTGACTCATAAATCACTAGTTACTTGTAACATTCATCTGTTTAAAAAAATAAGCTGTCTAAATATGTTGAAATGAAATAAGGTGAAAATACCAACAAACACATCTCCACTCCCTACCAAGAGTTTACTTCAAAATAGACCAGAACCTTAAAAAAAATAACTATTTTCTTATAATATAGTACAAATGAAATGAAAAATTAAAAAAAAAGAGAGAGAGAGGAAAAAGGCATTTAAAACCTTAACACATCAATCTAGTGGATGGCTCATTATCACACTTTTCAATCTGCCATTTTCTTCCCATGGTACCACTTTCACTTTTACAAAGTTTATGAACGCTAAATTTCTACAAGTTATTGTAATGGTACTAGGACCATAAGTAGTAAATTCAATAATCAAGAGGGTGAAAAACGTGATCAACAAGACAGACCCTAGCACCAAAACTATTTCATTCCTATGACACTTATACAGCACCATGCCATATAGACTATAACATCGACCTCCTCTAACCTCCCAGCTTTGTGAGCATTGTGGTTATTGTTACAATCCAACCCACTTATAACCCACCACGCTCACCCACTTGTAGGAGTAAAGTCACAGCCAGTGGCTGGCCCATTAGTAAATCAAAGTCAAGTGCCTGGGTAAATAATTACCTAACGTTGTTAACACAAAAATGATACTTTGCGTTTTTCAGTTCAAGTCAGCAGATAACCAGCAAGACATTGACTACAATTGGATGTGGTCACAACTTTTGATGACTAAAAGCGGTGTTGTACGCTCAGGGGCTGAATCAGCAGAGATCAAACACTGCCGAGAACCTCAGAAATCACTTTCCAAAGTGAGGGATTCCCTGAAGAAGACTACTAACAGGTTATGTATTTAACTAAGCACTGATCAGTATATATCAGGTGACTTTAAGAATTTAGAAAATTTTGGGGTTTGCACCACTACCCTAGGAAACATACCGGGTCACCAGCAAGAAGTTTGTGAAGACGCAAACTCAAGAGCAAACTATTATACTAAACTGGCAGCGGATGGAAACTCACAGGGGGAAACGACATTTGAATTTTTACAAGTTTTGGAAACTAATAACAACAATTTCATCCTTACTTTTACAAAAGGCGAATTTTAATCTCACATTTTAAATTTATAGCTGTAGTTGAAATGAAAACAAAATTTAAAGTGTGAAAAAAGAAAAATGCAGAAACCAAATAAAAGATTGATATGAAAGTTATATTTACTTATAAGTTTACCCACAAATAGCTCCCTCTCTCTATCTCTCCTAAGCATATTAAATTACAGCTACAACTAGATCACTTTTCACATCTTAACTGCAGACTGTCTCTGACAAAATTTCCATAAAAGTTGAGTTTCTTTAACTTGCACCTCAGAATAAAACGAACAGAGCAATAGAATCTTAATCTATGATGGACCATCCCAGTGGATGGAATAGAAAATTAAGTCAGATCAAAAAAAAAAAAAAAAAATGGGTAGAATATCTAAGAAGATGAATTATTAACTGTGTACCAATATTATTTCAAGCCTAAACAACTCTTCAAAAAGTATGAAAATTTACCCCTTATTGAAATATTAGGCCTTTTTTTTCATGAATTGTCATAGACTGTTTAACAGATGCTACTAATGGAAATAAATCATTCTGGATGCAGTTATTGAAATGCCAAGCAGCTGAGGCATAAACCTTTTGCAAATGGCAAAATAGTCAATAGCTGATATTAATCTCTGCTTGCATATTTAGCAAATTATGTCTCTCTCTACACCCCACCACCATTCCCTCCCCAATTTCCAAATTCTCTTATTCAAGCCATTTTTTTTTTGGAAAATGGTTAAAGGACGATCAGATGGATTTTTGAAGACCTTCTCAAAGTAATATACTGCCAACAAACAGAGCTGAGGATGTCGATTGAAGATAAGCAACAAGTATTGACCGACACATGCATAAATCCTGTACAGTACACTATCGACATTGTTTGGTTTTAATGGGTTTACAAACACATGCTCGACGTTGACCTCCTTTGGAATCATGCGATGCTGTTCGCATTCATCTTCCAAAACAAGCACATCAGAGTTCCCATGCAGTTATTACATTATAATAACAGCCCCCCCTCCCCACCCCCCGAAAAAATCACCTCTTGAAAAAATATGGCAGAAAGGTCTAATAACAACACAAGCGAAGGAAGAGACACTCTTTTAAACAAATTGCTAACAATTGCCAACACATTTGGGCAGGTCAGAATACATCAATTTATTCAAAAATTACATAAAAATACCATGTTAGGATCCCCCCCCCAACCCACAAATTCACTGACATTGCTGTTAACATTTGTTTGACATGCTTCACAGACAGAATCATCCAACTGCTGATAAATTAAAGTTGTTCTTTACTCAAGTTATCTCATGGCTTGAAATGTTACTGCATGCAAGCCTAATTCAGATATTACAATCATACCAAAGAGTCTGAGCGAGAGACTTTTATCATCGTATAATATTTATCATCATATAAATTCATTTTGTGACTGCATGACAGGTTATCTTGGTTTGCTCATTGTTATTTTACTGAGAGTAATACTCCATAGCTTTGTTTAAAAAAAAGTAAAATATTGACTACACTCAGACTAAACCAAATCACTTTGTATCATGTCAGACAAAGGCGTTTTAGAATCTGCTATCGGATCGAACAAACATTTACCATGCGTAATTATTGCTATCTGCTTCACACAACTGTAAGCTAAAAAATCAACCAAGTTGTCCCTACTTCATTTGGCAAAGACTTCTGCAGTGAGACAGGTTTTTGTCGTTTGCAAAATCAATGTTTTCTGCTAGACCCAGAAAATTCATCTACATATTGAATTCCTTAATGAGAGAGTACAACTTTGTTACCGAACAAAAACATTATTATTTGACAGAAAATCTGGAGGTTGGCCTCAAAAACCTTGAATTGTTTACAGACGTAACCTTTCTCATCGAGTCACAACATAAGGACGTTCAACTTGCCAATTGTCTGTATTTGTGTCAGCAGTTTACAACAGTTATTTTCAATACCCTATTACCCTTAAAGAGATCAGAAACATAATGTCACTGCAAAGGGACCTGCTGGAGGTGTAGACTAATTTGAAAATACAATCCTGGCCATCAAATTAATCCTGCCTTCCAAGTGATATGTAAAATATCTTCTTTTTTTGGTAGCAGTTCACACCAAGGAAACCTGCATATTCTTTGTATACGAACACTGATGAAGCAATGGACTGTCAATTTGCTTGTCAGATTGCATCACAGAGAACACTTATATATACTTATCAGTGTATAAAACAGAAAGAAATATGTACAACTGTTAACATTTCTCACTTAACTGGCTCCTTTAACTTATAAATAAATCTATAGTACAGAAAAAGAGCTAATACATATTCATAAATTGTCACCTTGATGTATCTCTAAAGATCCATTCATTTCCTCTTCAGCCTCATATGAGGACATCTACGGGCACACATCTACGGGCACACCTTACGGGCACATCTGGTTGCACTGGCAGAATGATCTCTCCAGTCCTCAAATGTGCTCCGAACTATGATAGGGATATTGCATTTGCACTGATGCCACAGCGAGGGAGCTGTGACCATAACGTAAGTCTTTGGATCTGTGGATGCGCTTTAATTCTTCAAAACGAACGGTAACGCTACCCATAGACTTGCTACACTTTCATACAAGATGGTACCTAGCCTATCCCTTGCTTAGCATATTATAATATAGGCTAAAACTGTTTGTTTTTGTCCATTTACCATTCAAGAGAATTAATTACTGGCTTACTATCACCTCTGGGTGACAGGCCGACACTATTCACGGAGTTTGTATTTGAACCACAGCACTAGTAAATTGGAGTGACTCTGTCACAGGTGAAGTAAATTAAGTGGAAACTGAAACTAACTGCTTCTGAGATGGAGGCATGGGCTCTGCGACGTTGTCTAATACAATGGTGGACAGGCTGCCAACCTACATCATACAGAGTTCTGTATCGTAGCTTTATGTTAGCGAATGCAACGAGGCCATGTACATCTCCGGTATTTGACTGAATATATACTTAATGCTGACGAGAGACACCCTTGGTGACCGATTAAGATAAAACTTATGATAAATAGATCAATCAAGTGTTGTAGCTGTGACTGAAGAAAGAAAGAAAGTACGTAAGTAAGAAATAATGATAAAGAAATAACTAACCTGTCTGACCTTCCAAATGTCGAAGAAATAACGGTACAAAACAATACATTTAAAACAGAAAAGAAGAACGAGGAGCCGAGCTCATTGAAGCAGGTCGACACATGACGAATCCAATAGACATATCCTCCACGAGTGTTTTGCTGTATATGATATTGGTCTTTGTGTTCACACATCCTGTGGTGAGGGATTATGTATTATACCTTGTACCGTAGTCCATCTACTCGCCTGGACCGGAGTCAAGGTCGAAAGAGCTTGTATTGTCACCGCGAAGGTAGGTAAGTAGGATAGCTTCCAGGATGTGAGCCATCTAGAGGACTTGTTGTGTTCATGAAGTAATATGATGGGGTGAGAGAAACAGGTTGGAAGTTACTTTCCAGTCTTTTCATTAGTCTATTTTGACTGCGCCGTATATAGTGACGATGAAGACATAGGCAGCGCAGAATCCTATCGTCCCGGTCAACAGCCAGAACGTGAACACCATCATGAGGGTGTATCCATAATAGAGCAGCGCAGGCACAAACTGAGTTATCTCCAGCTGAAAGGAGAAGAAGAAAGTAACAGCATTATGAGAGTATTATTGAGAGACATTATGAGAGACATTGGAGTGTTAACTCAGTGGTTACCGCCGGTGCCTTTCAATCATAAGGTCCCCGGTTCGAGTCACTCCCAGATTAATGTATATCGTCCAGTTACAGAGTTGTTGACAATTGACAATTCATAATCATGGACGTTAAATATGAACGTAAGAGACTGACTTTGGTCAGATTGCGGCTTTGATAAGCCAATGAGGCTTCTTAGCGAGTTTCTGCTTGCAGGAGGATCTAATATACATACATGCATACATACATATAACGTATCCATCTATAGGATACAACAGTATCGAGAGAGTATTATGTTAACGTGCATCTACGTAAAGCACTGCTTTGTATCAGTGCAGGTGCATGTCTGTGGAAAACAGAGAAGTCAAAAGAGGAGTGACCCCAATATAATATTTGAGGGGATTACAAATAAGACGCGAGTCAGTCACCTTCTCCATGGATCGAATGTCGATGGATCCATGATCTCCATGGAAACAGCAGATGGTCGAGACATTCCATCAATACAAATTAGCAACACAATTACAAACTTTGCCTTAAACTGACCACCAGCACAGAAACTGTCCTTTTGTCACTTTTTGCAATGAGATCATGGCCTAGATAATTTATGAACATCTCTTGTAAAGCATTTTCCCCTCATGTCATTTATGCTTGGAGTTTCCAGCATCCAGACACCTTCCACGGGGTTGGTGCCATATATACCACAGAAGGGCAAACGACACGCAGCCCTCAGGCAGACTCTCCGCTGCCCTCGAGATTTCAATATCCCTATCATTGCTCATTGCACATATATACCACAGGAGGGCAAACGACACGCAGCCCTCAGGCAGACTCTCCGCTGCCCTCGAGATTTCAATAAACCTACCATTGCCTGACTGCAGAACTTTACTACAAGGAAAGACATGGAATGTGTGCGATTAGGGAAGTCTGCATATTGGGCCTTGTGATAGGATGTTTCAATATTGCAGATGGACAACGTGTCAGATGTACATCACGATCTTCTATGTGACCACATAACATAACATTCCCTTTACACAGTACTAGATACATCCCTGTGTTGTTGTGTTGAAGCCCTCAATGTTTTATTTCGTGTCCACCTTGATGCATACTACCGCATACAGGTAGCATCGATTGAGAGAGTTACTAAATAACGGCGATGAGTACCAACCTTAGTCATGAAGTAGAAGATGGAGTAAAGAAGCACGTAGAATGCCGATCCTCCAGACACGATAAATGAACGCCACCACCAATGGTAGTCCTGTAACGGAGGGAGAAGAGCAAAGAAATATCAACTGATATGCAGGGATGTGCCCAGGATTTCCTGAGTGCCGGGTATACTGATTGCCGTTCTGGGGGAGGGGTCTAAGGGGAGGGGTGACATTTTTCATTTTTTGAAGTCGTATACAGAGCTAGTGTAGTGTGATACTGCAGATTAAAGCCACGCCTAGTCCATATCTCAGCACCTGTGTTTACGTGAATTTGACAAATGGGGGGAAACGAGGATACATGTGGCCCAAATTTATGTTGAATATATTGTTACAAATGTCAGGATTTTAGATGATAATAGTGCTGGGCGGGATTCACGATTTTTAAGACAGTGCTGGGCGGTAATTTTTAGTGCTGGGCGGGGCCGCCCAATGTGGGCACATCCCCGGATATGGAAGGATAAGAGGATTTCATACACATAGTTACTGTTAAACTGAAAAGAAGCTTGGATGAGATGTTCACCACTCGAAAAGCAAATAAAGTGATCAACAAGTTATTGAATGTAGATTCTAGTGGACAAAACTATTCTTTAAAAATTAGAAAAGAACATCCCTGCTATTAACACACAGTAAAGATTATAAATGAATCACATTGTAAAGGGGGAGCAGGTGGGGTTCTCTTCTGGCCATTGATACTCCAAAGCTGATAAACAAATTGAGAGGAAAAGCCTGGGTCACACTTGTGCAATTAAAGGCACTATCTTCCTAGCAATACACACAGATGGTTTAATGGGAAACTTTAACATAAGCAGTCTCTTGCGGGGACATACGTTCTTCACATCCATCGAATTGAATTCTCTGACCTATATGCATTCTCATCTTACAGGGACATAACTTCTTCACATCCATTGCATTGTACAGTTCACTGTAACGAACAAATTCTCATACCTGGTATGGTAATAAGTTGTTCAACTTGTACATAAAGAAAAGATAAAGAATGTTTTGTCCAGTGTAGGTAGCACAGGTAAATATGGACTCACCTCTCCACATAACTGGAAATAGACCATGACGATAGATATCTGAGCACAGGAGACTACCAGGATTACAAAGACCACAAACAAGAATCCAAACAAATAATAAAATTGATTCTCCCAAATAGCCTGGAGAATGAAAAATATGAAGAGTTTCTTGTTAATATATATATAGACATATCAAAGTTCAAGTACTAGATACCTCTGTTAAAGAAAAAAGGTTTGCAGCCAGAATGAAGAGTGGGAATAATATCCTTTCAAATACTGACACATGAGCATTTTATTTGATTATTATCCTTTAATATCCTTTCAAATACTGACACATGAGCATTTTATTTGATTATTTCTGAGGGCGTTGGCTGAATCCCATTCTCACAAGTCTAAAATTTCAAAATATTCTAAGTCCGTTTTCCGTTCATCATGACGCTTACATACGTTATTATAGTTAAGAACATTTTGCCCCATTATCCAAACACCCTTGCTATGAAATATCTATAGGAAATATCCATAGGAAATATCCATAGGAAATATCCATTAGAAATACCCATAGGAAGAAACCATAGGGAATATCCATAGAATACACCCATAGGAAATACCCATAGGAAATATCCATAGGAAGTACCCTTAGGTTATATCCATAGGAAATATCATAGGAAATACCCACAGGAAATATCCATAGGATATACCCATAGGAAATATCACTAGGAAATACCCATAGGATATACCCATAGGATATATCCTATGGATATATCCATAGGAAATACTCTTATTTATATATGCGTAGGGTGTTCTATTGTTCATGGAGATGCACTTTCTTCAGCATATTACCTTACGAGTAAACCTAGCTGCGGTGATAAGGAAGACATTTCAGAGAGCATTTATTATGTATTCATTCATATTTTGATTATCTCATCTTCATCCCAATAACAACCAAATAGATGGCTTTACAAACTTCTTCTCTTTTCACTATACTTGAGGAAAAAAAGGTTAAAAATCTTTCTGATTTGTGGAGACATTAAACTGAAGTTATAGGGCACTTGTCTTGTTACACACTCTGCATATCACTGTCAGCTATGGACATTATATTGATGCTGTTGGTTGAATCCCATTTTTGCATAAAAATGTGATCTTTCCAAGGTTTTCCTATCAATCTGCCAATCAGTTTTCTGTTCATCGTGTCGTTTAAACGACGACAAAAAGATGAAATCAAAGGCATTGCCAAAATTCTTTGCATATTTTACTTAAAATGTTACTACCTCAGCTTCATTCCCTAGTAATTACTGAAACAGTAAGTAGCTTTACAAATCCCCTTCAATTTTTCACAAAAAAAGATTTGTAAAATCTGCACAGTTTCCAGGCAACCGATTAAGGAATTTAGTTTACGTCTGTTCTTAATGCACTATAAGGACAGCATTCTGGATTATCGCTGGCAACAAAACCGCTTCTACACTTTTCGGAATTTTAGGATCGTAACTCACCGTCAAGATAAAGAAGAGTTCGATGAAGACTGCTCCAAATGGAAGGATACCGGCCATCAAGGTACTGTTGAGGAGAAGGAGGAGAAGGAGGATGAGGAGGAGGAGGAGAAAAATAAATTCAAATTTAAGAGGTGCTTAGTGAGACACTACTTCTACTGACTTGTAATGCCTCACCTTCACTGTTGAGCAGAGATGAGCCTGGGGTAAAAAAAAAAAAATCACGGAACGGTATAGGCTCCAGTTTGCATATGCTACAGTGTGTTAGGATAATAGTTTTTGTCCCCTAGGTAGAAATTCGCGTAAAAAGCTCATGCCTGGTTGAGGAGGAGGAAAAATCAATTCTACTTAAAAGAGATATATTGAGAGAAACCACCTCGGAATACTTGTAACGCCTCACTACACTGTTTAGAATCACCTTGAGATGATAAAGAGCTTGACTGTAGTTGGAGAATCTTGTAAGAACAGTGTATGCAAACCAAATAACCGGGAGCTTGTGAATTATGGTTATGTTGACGACAACATTCACTGCAACTGACAAATCGTAGACTAAATGATGTTCCCCTTGTTACTGATGTTCCAATAGTGGGTCACTCATTATACAACTTCAAACAACTGTTTGCTTTGAACATTAATGTTCAATTTGACATATATAAATCCTACAAAATCAAGTCATTAATGATTTAAATTGAGCAAAGCCTTCACCTTTAACAGAAAGACATTAATAACTTCATAACCCTAACCATCATAAGTGAATCAAATATTGCTTCAAAAGTGGGAACTGGATCATGAGTTTCAAACACATGGAAGAATAATATTTTGAAAACAATTTAACTTCCACTTTTTGCTTGTAAGTTGACCAGTGTGATAAGGTTAATTTACGCCACCATTTCAGCAGGTTTGATTAAAAGGACACCTGTATCCATTAGTGAAGTACAGTACAGTACAGTAAAGTACAATAGAGTGCAGTACAGTACATTAAAGTACAGTAAAGTACTGTACAGTAAAGTACAATAGAGTGCAGTACAGTACATTAAACACAGTAAAGTATCGTACAGTAAAGTACAATAGAGTGCAGTACAGTACATTAAAGTACTGTACAGTAAAGTACAATAGAGTGCAGTACAGTACATTAAAGTACTGTACAGTAAAGTACAATAGAGTGCAGTACAGTACAGTACAGTGCAGTACAGTAAAGTACTGTACAGTAAAGTACTGTACAGTGAAGTACAGTACAATAGATTGAAGTACAGTACAGTAAAGCTAAATTACCGTACAGTAAAGTACAGTACATTGATTGGACACTCATTGCAAAGAAATAATTTCCCCCAAAATCCAAAGGAAAAAACTTTGCAATATTTGCTGCTACAGTTTCAATCAAAATGATTCATTCGTTTTTTATCTACTGGGAAACAAGAACAACCCAGTCACCCCCCCTCCCCTCCCCCCTAGCAATGCGTTCATTCAGACTGGTATGTCCTGGTTCGAACAAAGATTATTTCAGCTACGTGAAAGGGAAGCCTACTCAAATAAAGTGAGTTTATGGAATCCTCTTTGCTACAACAGACACGTATTTGAGACCTTTTAGATGGAACTACCTTCACCAAGCAACCTTATTGTCAAAACTGTAACTATTCCTTCATTCTTATGCTATAAATTTCACTTGCTCCTTATCTCTCTTTCATGAAAGATAATTGGGTTCTTCATGGATTTCTCTGGACTTACCTGAGCATAGGGTTCATGTACCAGACCTGTTCAGGAACTTGACGAGGAATCTGGTTTGTCCTGACAGGATGTTCATACGGCTATATATGAAAAGACAAAAAAGCAAATCATAAATGCTATCAGCTACCATCCTTTCACTCACAGCGGTAAATATTAATATCCCTGCTCAGTAAATTTCAACAAGACGGTATCTTTGGTTCTAAACATATAAAAATACAGTTTTTTTGGTTGTCCTTATTAATGGCCACGTCATCTCTCTAGAGAAGCTAATCTTCTAACAGAAATGAAAAGTAAAGTAAAGTAAAATTTATTGATATTCATCATGAAATGACAATATAATAAAATGGACTACAGCATCTCAAAAATAGGTTAAAAAAAAGTTATCTATGTATCATACAATTCAAAGTCTTAATACTTCTAGGTAAAAATGATCGCCTAAACCGTTCTGTTCGCATACGTGGGATCGTGTAAAATCTACGTGGTTTCATGTAAAAATCAAAGAGAGGGTGATCGGAATCCTCGACTATAGAAGAAGCACACTGACATATTATACGATCAATAAAATCATCCGTGATGGTAGAATACAACTTGATGGATTTATTCAAGTAGTCTAATTGTCCTTTAGAACAGGATGATAACCAAACTGGGCCACAGTACACAAGGAAGTTCAACACCATTGTCTGAAAAAGCCAAAGCTGCTTATCAAAATCTAAGCCAAGCAGCTTTGGCTTTTTCAGACAATGGTGTTACATTTCAATGAAGATACAGTGTGCGTAGCATTGTCAGTTGTAGGTAACATTCCCTTGTGAAACACACATTAAGTGTGAATCACTAATAATAATAGAAAACATTTATGTAGCACCTAATACAACAGTTTCTGAGGGCTTAACAAAAAGGAATAGACAACAGAATTATGAAAATAAAGTCAAACTTTTGATGAATGTCTGCCGATGAAGACTACCTAGCACGTTCTTTTTCGAGAGGACCAGATGTTTATCTGTCAGTTAAACTATTCAATGGTTAACATTCTCACCTGCTTCCTGAATCCAAAATAGAATCCCAGGAGTACAAGAGGGAGTGAGATACCGAACCACATGCAGAGAAGAGCAACCAGAGTGGTGAAGGGAACGGCTCCTGAAGATTGCTTGCCCCAGATGAAGAAATTAAGAAGGAAGGCTATACCAAACATGATACCAGGATAAAAGAGGGCAGTCTGCAAGAAAAGAAGAAACCATACAAATAACATCAAGCATATCAATTATGTCGTACCTTGAAAAACATGGTATAATGAACCTTGAAGTAGACTGTGTGTGTGTGTGTGTGTTGACAGAGAAATATGAAAATGTGATAAAAATACATTAGACACGGGTTGGCCTTGAAATTAATCTTGCAGGACACAATAAAATGTTGTACTTTATCCAAAGGGTCACATCATCTATTAAAGGGTGTGAAGACTCGCGCAAAAAGAAATGTCTAACATCGGTAATTTGACATAGTTTCCAATGAGGTGTAACAGAAGTGTTAAACACTAACATCGATCCCAGAAAATACACACACAGCTTGCTACCGTCGGTAATTAGACACTGGTGTACAGTCAGTACATACAGCTGCGGTCAATACCCACAGCACAGTATACAAACGATACAGCGATGGACATCTCAGGTCCAGCTTAAGATAACAATTAAGGTATCATGTTTCATTACTGCCTGCATTTTGTAGCGACACGAACAAAACGTCACTTGCAAGCAACAGAAAGTTAACTTTTTCAGATGGCGGTTTGGGACGAGTCTTCAATGCCTTTAAGGATGAATTTACTCCCATGACAGAAATGGAAATGTTTACATTTTATGGGTAATAAAAGTCCTGCACATGTGCATTGTACAAATGTTATGTTGAAGTAACATATCACAGGCAGAACTTAAAAAAAAGAAACACCCCAATGTATATAGGTTTCATGTCTTCCTTTGGCCACTCAGCAAAATTCATTGGTTTTATAGTTGGATAAAAGCTTTGTTCCAGTATGAGGTGTGTTGGGCCGCATTAATAGGGTTTTCAAAACTTCTCACAGGCTGCAGATTGTGATTATGTAACTATGACAACACAATAGGGTTAGGTTTCTCTTTGCAGAATTAACAATATTAAGCATTGTAAGATATGCATATATTTACCATAAGACCAGCTCCTTTCCACATGGTTCCTTTCATGGTCTTGTAGAGACGGCCAGCGAAATACCCTGCAAACACACTGCAAATCAGAAACGAGAATTTATAATTAGCCACCTTGAATGCTAATCATGCTAACACGACTCTGCACAGTCAGGTTTACTGAGGATCAGTAAGATGTAAGCTTACAAAAGCATGTAGTTACTGCACAGTCACAGAGAGGGTATTAGTTTACGAGGCATATTCTAGGTATGTGGTGGTGCTAGGTTCCTTGACTGACCTCATGCATTCCTCTCCCCGTCAGTCTCCAGTATACTCTTTAGTTGTAAGTCTTCTACTGTTTCCATCTATTGAAAAGTTACTTTATATTTTGGCCAGATCACCTTGTTTATCATCATCTCAGGCTTTTATTATCGGTTTGCCATAAATTACCTCTCCCGTTACAATTACAGTTACCTCTCCCAAGGAGCAGCGTGAAGAGGTTCACGTCCCTAAACACACCTGTGTCCACAAAGCGGTTTGTCTCACCTTGCCAGGACTTGACCACAGATATACAAAGTTGCTCTATTAACCAATTACAATAGATCAAACAATCTTTCCCATATTTTAAAACCATGTCTGACTGATGAATTTGTGATTGCACAACACAGTTTCTTGGACATCTATTGTGAGCAATTTGATCTATCTGAAAACTGGTTTGTAATCATAACTGTCTTTACAAGCACAATTTCTCTGGATCACTTACCCCATAAAGACAAACAGAAATAATGAGGCACTCAACATGGCTCCTCTCCTACTTGGTGAAAGCATTCCAAACATGGCCATAGCTAGACAAAAAAGAAACACAGACATAAAGTAATAAGTTAAAACAAAATCATAAAATGGATTTTTTCTTTTTTAAATAGAAACAAATGAAAAAAATGAAAGGAAAGAAAAAAATGAAAGGAAAGAAATATTTTAATTGGTGCTAGCCTTCCTTCTATTAAATCAAAAACCTGACAATTGACAAAATTATACATCTTTCCCCCCCCCCCCAAAAAAAAAGTTAACAAGAATGCTACTTGCTAATTTTTGGACAGATGTGTAGATGATGGTAGCATTTTGACAAGACTGACATACAATCAAGATTGCAATACATCGACCCACAATAGATCTTCTGTTCTATTCTACACGATCTCTTTAAAATCCTTGTAAAGAAGCTAGGTTTGACTAAACCTACAGTGACGAAGGTTCAAAGGTCAATAAAGCATAACCCAACAGCCTTATTATTGCATCTATGTCCTGAGCCATGCCTGTGTGCCCTTTTTAAGGAATTACTTTTGATAGTAGTACGATGATGCGGGCCTAGAATTTCATACTTTTTGCGACTTGCTTCAAAATGCAAGTGCCTAAACAATCTATCACTAGTTAGCTGTATGTTCTCAATAGCATTTGCTTTAATTACTGCGCATATCAGTACAGGGCTTTTGAGAGCATCCATTCAGTACTAGTTGAAAATAAGCATTTATAAAGGGCTTGTGTTCACTACAGAATCATTCCCATTCTCTGACTGACCAGACTTACCGTTTGTTTATGTTCTTAATGCCTACTGGCAGGAAAATACCACTGCCTATTTTTTGCTACTGGCCATTTGCAAAAGGTATTTACTGTAGCCCCAAAATAGCCTTAATTTTCTTAGCCTGTGATGGTTGGTATTACAGTACCTATGTCCTTTACTATGCCTGTGTGTCTTCTACTGTCTTCTTACCATTGATCATACATCAAATGTAATGGTAATGTGCATGCCTACATCAATAAACCCTGCAGCCTTATGACACATGCAGTTAATCCTGCATGGATATTTCCGAGCACCCATTCCTAGTATATCCCCCCGCGAGAGACAAGCTAACTTCCCTACCAAGCAAATGAAATGAACAATTACAACAAACCTAGAACCCTTACAAGGCAACTAACACAGACCTCTTATCCACATTTACCTGGAAATTTAAAAAAAAAATTACTCACCAATGGTAATAAGAGACATGAAGAATATTTGGATGCCGGCACCAATGATAGCTGCTAAGAAAGTCCTGTACTGTGGTGGCCTGAATACATCACCATGGACAAGTTTCCAGCCAGTCTCTTCAAGAGTTTCCTCCTGTTGGACAGGGGGGGGGAGGGAAACAAATGAAGATGGAATCAAAATTCATAAAATGCACACGCATGAAAATGTCTGGCAAGGGCATAAGATGGGTTTAGCTCGTCAAGATTCATAATATGTGTAAAAGTAAGTTGGCCTGACGTTTCGATCCTAGCAGGAGTCTTCTTCAAAGGCTAAATGACAAGTAACAGTAACAGAAGGGACAAAAACACACACAGAATACAGACAGGTTAATGAGCATGGTGAGCACAATGAGATAGATGTAAGGGGATTAGTAGACAAGGGATGGAGAGAAGAAAGAAAGAAACCAACAGGGGAAGAGGATAGGTAGGAGATAAACAGTGGAGGGACAAAGAGAGGATTAAGGGAAAGGGGTAGGGAAGGGGGTAGGGAGGATTAAGGGAAGGGGAGAGGGAAAATTAATAATACTTTAATATAAATAAGCATCTGAAGGGTTAAGTACCTTATAGGCAGGTCTAATATGATAGAGAACATTTGAAATTAATGCTTTTGAATTATCTGGGACACAAGAATATTCCTCTATCTGACCAAAGCCAAGCTAGCCAGTTAACTTGGCAGCTAATAAAGTCAAACTTACGATGTCTTCGTCCTTGTTGTATCTGGCTATATCCCTCCTCAGGGTCCTTATCATGATCATGGTTAATATTCCTGTGAAATCAAAACCACAAAAGGTTATGTTATACCAAAGCAAAAGTCACAACTTGGAAGTACAAACTATGGATGAAGGAATTTGAACAGACCCCTAGACATGGAGAGAATTTTCTGATAACCCTAGTCCCTACATGGATGGGATGGAGGTAAGGGAAAGTTTCTCTGCCCAAAATGGCTTTGTCAGATTTGATCCATATTGACAGTGAAGTGAATGTAAGTCAGTCAAAGGTCGATGGACCTGTGCAGCCCCTCGGTGATCCCCCTGCCCTAACGCACCCCTTAGGGGTACACAAGACCAGAAATTTAGTTAGACGGATCAGATATTATGCGTCTCAAATACTATGATAAATTGACTTGTATCTAGCATTGTGGCAAAATACCATAAACAGGTGTAATATATTACTGGGAATATTTCACAGCTTGCATTTTAAAAGCAAGTCCATCTTTCTCTTCAATACACTAAGAGATACCAGACTTCCATGTACTCAAGTGCAATACTACATCTGTGCACTTGTGTTGCAAATTTGTAATACCTCAGGTTGTAAGGATAAATCAGCACAATATATATGCAACAAAAGAAACTGTAAGCAGCCTCGGCAAAAACTTTTGCGAACCGTCAGCTCTGATGACCACAAAGACCACCGATCTACTGAGATTGATTTTCCTGGAGCAAAACAGGTTTAGCCAGTCAAAATATGTGACGATCAAGCAATCATATTTTGAGTTAGGATAATTTTTGAGTTCAGATATTTGGACTAAATTATCAGCTTTTAACTAACAGCACAGAAAATTCCGCTCTTCAAATTTGTTTGCATTTTCTGCTACCTTTATATCCCTTTTAACGGTGCAATTTAGTTTTTCAGGCTGGGGTACCATTTTTGTAAGCAATTGAAGCTTTATTTGTCTGAAATTATTGATACCGTGACAGACATATCATCCCCACTTGGTTCCTCGACGTACTCGGGGAGGAAGGAGGGGGGGTCCACAAGGGACTAAAAAGGAGCAAACTCACCAAATCAGGAGAAACAGGCTACCAAGTGAGCAGAGTGAGTGCTAAAATCATGCACAAAAAACCTCAGATGTTGACTTGCTCTAAACAGTGCAAGTCACAGGAAAGGAATGACCAGTCTAAGGCACTGGATCTAGCCAGATGGAGCTGGCTAGACCGGCTGCCCTTGGCAAGCTACATTATATTTTGGAGCTATTATTTTTTGGTGAGAATAAGTAATTTGTCCAGAAGGTAAGGAGCTCCCGATGTAAGTTGTTTGGCTTTAAGTTTAGGAAACTGTCTGCATATATTATTTTATTCATTTTTAAGTCGGAGCCAAATTAAAATTGAGCGTAACTAAATAGACGACTCACCGGCTAGGAAGAAGACCACGACCATTGAGTTGATGATGGAGAACCAATGGATCTGGACGTCACTCATCTTAAGGTACGAGTCCCACCGAGAAGCCCATGGGACATCACTTTGTGCCCAGTTTACGGAGTAGGTATACGTCAAGGACATCCCTAAGGGGGTGGACGAAGGAAGAAAAAAGAGAGACAAAGAAAACATAATCAAAAGTCAGGAGTTATCAAAATATCTATCTTTAGTCTGAGAATGTAGAGTGAGCATGATACATCCAAAATAAACTGCTTCTTCTGTCGATCAACATTTACTTCATTCTTATACCTTCTTCAAGAGCATTGGACCTATAATATGCTAGAATTCCAATTCCACTCATGACAACACTTTGACAAGCATTTGATTGACGAACTCAACGCATTTTATCCTCCCTGGGACCTTTCATTTACAGGGTTCCTGCACCATTAGGAAAATTAAATTCCATGACTTTTCCATAGCCTTTTCATGACCATAAATCTCATAACAAGAAAATGTTAACATTCATCCAAAAGAAGTTTTTCACAACAATGATTAGGCTTTGTAGCCACATTACTTTACACCGAAAGTAGGGCTGTGATCGTGTATCGATTAATCACTAAACGATTGCATTTGCTATCTTCGACCACATGGTAGCCTAACACCACACTAAGCCATGGGGGATATCTAGCCTAACCATCTGATAATTCGCTGAAATTGTGACGCAGTTAGCTGGAACTAAAATATCCATGTGTGCCATGTCTTGAAGAGGGAATGTAGTACTTTAATTACACTGTTGCTGTGGCGATGGATTGAAGGTTTCAATTTCAAGTACTTTTCACCGGTATATTTTCATTTCGGTGATGAGTGATTTTATCTGTCTTTACAAATTTCATGACTTTTCCTGGCCTGGAAAATGAAAATCAAATTTCATGACTTTTACAAGCTACTAAAACCCTGAATATGACACCAGTTTGCAAAATACACACTAACAAAATCTCCAGGCGATGCAGATACCACCCCCCCCCATGCACCTGAAAATTAGGGCCACCAAGCCCCCCCCCATGCACCTGAAAATTAGGGCCACCAAGCAAGAGGGTTTGTAAACCTGGGGTGTAATGCATTACATGAACAGGCTAAGAGACCCATGGTTACAATAGAATGTATGCTTACCTTTTGGATCAATGCCCTGGGGTGATGGTTGGTCCTTGATCTTGCATTTTCCACCTTCTTCCACTGTGACAGAATCAGCACTGATGCTCCTTGGTAACACCTCAAAGCCAACGATACGGTACTGATTGCCTCTAGGGGAAAATAGACTGAAGGTTGAGGAGGCTTGGTAAGATTCCCATTCATCAACAGTACTTACTATTTGTGTGTTAGTATCAACAGTACTTACTATTTGTGTGTGTTAGTATCAACAGTACTTACTATTCGTGTGTAAGTATCAACAGTACTTACTATTTGTGTGTTAGTATCAACAGTACTTATTATTTGTGTGTTAGTATCAACAGTACTTACTATTTGTGTGTTAGTATCAACAGTACTTATTAGTTGTGTGTTAGTATCAACAGTACTTACTCTTTGTGTGCTAGTATCAACAGTACTTACTATTTGTGAGTTAGTATCAACAGTAGTACTATCTAGCTACGTCGGTACTCAGGGAGCTACTATATATAGAAGTCTTCAACCTCTTTTGTGCAGATAGCAACTTGGAAGGCTCTAAATTTGGTCTCTTATAAATATAAAATAAGGTGGTTCCTATCTAATAAACTGCTCAACATAGATTTGGAATTGTACAGCGTTTTGACTGGTTTTTATGTACTGTAGCATTTTGGCGATGCGATACTGGATAAATTATTCCCCAGCTTAATGTTACGTGCATGTTACAAAGATAACAAAAAGAAAAAAAATATAACATTAAAAAAAAACAGAAATATCAAAATACAAGAAATCTGGCAATGAATATGGCAAGACAACTTTAGATGTGAGTCCTACAAAGATATGCACTACAGTAATATGAGACATGAGATGCCCTTATTTGACATTTATTCACAAATTTACTATATTTTATAGCTTTACAGAAATACTAGAATACAGCGAGCTACTGCTCCCAGCTTTCAAATCATAGGATTAAAAAATGTTGAGAAAGGCAACAATTTTTATTTTAAGAAAGCCTTCCAAGCCTTTTAAAAATCTCATTGTAACAGTACTTAGCAATGGAAATTTAAGACATGGGTCAGCAGGACTCACATTGTCGTTAGTAAAAGTTGATAATCAAACAGTAGTGAATTTATCTCATCGAAGGACACCACAGCTTACTACTTGAGATTTGACCAAGGTTTGTCAGATTACATCAATGATTTGGTGGCTTCAAGACAGACACTTTTCTTTCCAAGGTGTGTACCAATTTATGAAAATATATTTAAAAAACAAAAACAACAGAAAAATTGCCTCTACTTCGGCCTTGCGACTTATACTGCTACATTTCTGGCAGGTATGTATGACTTAATAAAGCAGTGAATGGGTAAAAAAGCTCTTGAGAGATATCCAATTATGAATGAATTCACTTAAGCCTTCATTAGGCTGCATTTCGCTCTGATGTACCCCCTCTTTAAAGGGCATTTAGGCAACATGCCAAAGTCTGAGCTAACAAGGCTGCAGCCAGTGCAGCATCACCACAGCCAGGCTGCGTAGGACTTTGCTTTTCTTCATTTTCAAAAGTCATTTGTTCCCTGCAGTTTCATGTAGTACTCAATGTCGGTCATCCAAGATAATCTCTAATGTTTAATATTGAATCAACCTGACTGCAGGGGCTTTTGCAGCTTGCTGCAAAAGAGATAATCTCTATTAAGATAATCTCTATTGAGATAATCTCTATTGTTTGATATTGAATCAACCTGGCTGCAGGGGCTATTGCAGCTTGCTGCAGCTTTTCTCCTTAACACGGTTGCCTTGATCTTAAGTACAGTACCGCAATGAAACACTTGCAAAGAGGAGAATTGTCTTACCCATCACCAGTTACTGTGTGGTATCTAAAAGTGAATTCCAGATGGTTGTTAACCACAGGCTGTTGGGAAAAAGAAAAAAAATGAAAATGAAATATAGATAATATTAGTCTACAGTGGGTTCACACACCCTGATGTCAAGGGGACCATGAATAGTGATGGTATGGTCATGCTTGGTTTTGATCTAAGGTCCATACCCTAACTGACCAAATTTGTGGCTAACCATCAATCTAAATAACTGTTCTATGTGGTTATAATCATGCGGCTACTCCTAATTATTGAGTGTACAAAATGCAATGTAGAAAAAAAAATTGTGTCCCCAAAATGATATGAAATATTCTTTGTCTCTTTCATTTGCAACCTGTAAGAGTCAATCTTTCGCCATTTCATGGTGTGATTTCGGTGAACTTTAGAAAGCAGATTACATTTTAACATCATTAATATCTTTAGCTTAACAGTTGAGTATGCTACCAATTGAACTTGCAGGTTTCTTACCCCCCCCTACCCCCGAAAAAAATGCTGTATATAAGTAAATGTATACACACAGATGATATAGATGTGTTACTGTAAATAAAAACTTATGTTGTATTGCTCACCTTTCCACCCGTTGCAGGAGATCCAAGCTGGTAACCATGGAAATATATCTCCTCACCTTCACGTTGCATCACTTTTGTAGCCACTGGTAAATTATCAGCAATCCTGAAAGAAATCATTCCAACTTAATTGGTTTAGGAACTTGAAATAGTTCTGTAAGTTACACAAACCACAATATCACAAACCAATCACGGCCAAGGGATGAAATTGAATTTTCTAAGACAGAGGCCCCCTCCCCTGCCCTCCCCCCTCTTCTGGCCCCCTTACTCTGAAAAAGTGGGATGTGGTTCTCAGTTCTACTGGGATTTATGGTGAAACCAGTATCAACTACATCAGTGAATTTTTAACTTTGTCATATTAAATAAAACTTCATGTACACGTACATGCTCATGAAGAAAAACTTGACTCCGGTCCACCGACAATTTCAAAGGCACTATAATCATCCCTATGAGAATACTTAAAATTCCCTGCTTTCTGTACAAATTTTCTGATACGATGTACTCTAAGATGAACATTGTTCAAAGATCTATATATGTGTCTGTTAAATGCCTGGTGAAAGTAAAAAAGTTATTATATATTATAAAAAAAAGTAAATTTGTTAAGTTTTTCTTAATGCATCACAGCAAAAATATTGTTACCATGCAAGGCTATGCACTACAATTTGCTTTGTATGAATGGCATGCACATGTGTACTGTATCAGTCTCTACCATTAGTTTACCATTGGTACACTTAAACTATCCAGGTGTTGATAGTAAATGATATTTGTAGAGTTTCCATGACCTGGTTTTATGGTTATGTAAATGTATCACTTTGGTATATAGTCTATGTGTAAATATCCAGCTTCCATGGCTTTCACTAAATGCAAGGCGTGTGTAATAGAGGTCATCTCACGGGAGAGTGACTGTGCACAGTAACAGAACAGTGGGACTGTTTGATCAATGGCTGTATTGTTCTGTGCAGAATACCATCATGGGTAAGAGTACAAGTAGAATTCCTCTTGGAATGAGTACAATTGTACAACAGCATGGGTATGAGTACAAGTAGAATTCTCCTTGGTATGAGTACAACAGCATGGGTATGAGTTCAAGTAGAATTCTTCTTGGTATGAGTAGAAGTACAACAGCATGGGTATGAGTACAAGTAGAATTCCCCTTGGTATGAGTAGAAGTACAACAGCATGGGTATGAGTACAAGTAGACTTCTCCTTGGTATGAGTACAAGTACTGTACAACAGCATGGGTACAGTATGAGTACAAGTAGAATTCCCCTTGGTTTGAGTAAAAGTACAACAGCATGGGTATGAGTACGGGAAGTAGAATTCTCCTTGGTTTGAGAACTTTGAGTACAACAAAAGCATTGGTATGAGTACAAGTTCAAGTACATTTAACCTGTAAGTACTATGTTGCATAATATCATAAAAAATATAAAGTAATTAAGGTGCAGCACTTGACAACACCACTGATAAAACAAAAAAAATCTCCATAAATCTACATGTACACATATACTTAAACATCCACAAACTGTACTGCATGTAATAAATTATAGCTCTGTGTTTGGCAAAACTAGGTAGGTGCGTGCTTCAAGGTAAAAGATCCACCAGGAAATGCTTCCACATAGCGACCTATACGTGCTGATATTCACACTGTATGTACTACTTTACTAAAACCTAATTTAGGTGAAACAATGTCCTTGGAAGTCTCTAGCATCCCACTGGAACATGATACACTGTACAAATATACAATCTATTCAACACTCAGTATAAAAAAAAAACATCAATAACGCTGAAACCAACAAATCCTTGAAAAATTCTTCCTTCATGAAACTCACAAAATTGAGGTGGAAAAACTTTCCAATCATCATCTGAACTACATACTGTAGCTACTGTACTGTACATCTACTATGGGTGCAGAGTTAGAGTTTACCGTAATATTTAGGAACAAAATCTAGATTCAACATCCTTGAAGTCTTCCTCATTTTATGTTGCTCCTGGATTTAGATGCTGAGATGGGAGCATTAGTTACTGGCACTCTACAATTTGGTTCCTGGATAGTTCATCCACATCTAGATTGGTAATCAGTGGATAATTTATTTCTTATGACGTTTACCTTTGGCTTTTCAGGCATGTAAAGATTTTATCAGATTCTGTACAGTCTATAAACAAAATCAATTTAAACAGTGCACAACACAGCTGAAGAAGTATCCATTTATATAATCAAAAAAAGAAAATGGTTTCCACCAGAAATCACCATTGAAGCACCTGTCTATTTAACAGTACAGGTTAATGGTCAATATTTGTCATGTACAGTACGTCACGTTTTGTTCTGTACAGTAAGTCACATTTTTTAATTTGCTTATATAATTTGTTGTAAAATAGTTAGGAGCATTATTATAAAAAATAAAAAAAGTTGGGAGGATTTGTTGAGTAACCGAATAAATTAGAACTTTACAGAATATCTAAAAAAGCATTGTTGTCTACCCCTAACCTAAACAATCATACCCAAATTGAGACTTATGGGACATTGGTATGGAATCTACCAAATTAGCATACTGTAATTATTTATTCAACAAAAGTCAACATGTTTTCATAATTGCTGGAAGAAAGGGTGTACATATTCTCGAAATAACAAATATTCAATTGGTTTCATGATGCTGGCTGGTAGATCAAATTTGAAATGTCTCAGATGTCATACTGATATTTACTGTTATTATGCAAGTAAGCAAACTGTAATTCATGGAATATATATGGGAAGTTTTCAAACACAAATAATGAAAATTGAAATCTTCAGTTGATCCAGCTTTAAAATTTATGCACTATTCCAATGAAATCTAAAATCTGACTTCATCAGATAGTACTAGAGCTCTTGGATTTGTCCTAGATATCACTTAATTAAGAGAATCAAAACAGAAGCAGGCAGTACATTGCAACTAATTGTTTAATTATTACATTAATAATATTATTAAAATTATTATTAAAATTATTAATAGTATGACATTGAAATCTGCACAGTATTGAATTGAATGACCTTGAAGCATAGAGCTTGAAGTACAGAGAATGACATCATGCGACTTATACTGAAGCCACTCATACTACTAGAAGCGATTTGCTTTGTAAGGCTAGAAGTACCGGCGGGTAATACAAACACTACATCTTTGACATAACTAAAATCATAAAGTTGATATGTATCACTAGAAATGGTGATATCGTGTGCCGCACTTGGGTGCCAAAATCGTCAAAAATGTGGCAGTTTGTGAAGGTATGCATGTTGTTGAAAATGACTGTAAGAGCCAGTCTGTACTCTACTCTATATACTGTACAGTTTGTGAAGGAATGCATGTTGATGAACATTGAAAATGACTGTACGAGCCAGTCTGTACTCTACTCTATATACTGTACAGTTTGTGAAGGTAGGCATGTTGATGAACACTGAAAATGACTGTACGAGCCAGTCTGTACTCTACTCTATATACTGTACAGTTTGTGAAGGTATGCATGTTGATGAACATTGAAAATGACTGTAAGAGCCAGTCTGTACTCTACTCTATATACTGTACAGTTTGTGAAGGTAGGCATGTTGATGAACATTGAAAATGACTGTAAGAGCCAGTCTGTACTGTACTCTATATACTGTACAGTTTGTGATGGTATGCATGTTGATGAACACTGAAAATGACTGTAAGAGCCAGTCTGTACTGTACTCTATATACTGTACAGTTTGTGAAGGTAGGCATGTTGATGAACACTGAAAATGACTGTAAGAGCCAGTCTGTACTGTACTCTATATACTGTACAGTTTGTGAAGGAATGCATGTTGATGAACACTGAAAATGACTGTACGAGCCAGTCTGTACTGTACTCTATATACTGTACAGTTTGTGAAGGAATGCATGTTGATGAACATTGAAAATGACTGTAAGAGCCAGTCTGTACTCTACTCTATATACTGTACAGTTTGTGAAGGTAGGCATGTTGATGAACATTGAAAATGACTGTAAGAGCCAGTCTGTACTGTACTCTATATACTGTACAGTTTGTGATGGTATGCATGTTGATGAACACTGAAAATGACTGTAAGAGCCAGTCTGTACTGTACTCTATATACTGTACAGTTTTTGAAGGTAGGCATGTTGATGAACACTGAAACTGACTGTAAGAGCCAGTCTGTACTGTACTCTATATACTGTACAGTTTGTGAAGGTAGGCATGTTGATGAACATTGAAAATGACTGTAAGAGCCAGTCTGTACTCTACTCTATATACTGTACAGTTTGTGAAGGTAGGCATGTTGATGAACACTGAAACTGGCTGTAAGAGCCAGTCTGTACTGTAATCTATATACTGTACAGTTTGTGAAGGAATGCATGTTGATGAACACTGAAACTGACTGTAAGAGCCAGTCTGTACTGTACCCTATATACTGTACAGTTTGTGAAGGTAGGCATGTTGATGAACACTGAAACTGACTGTAAGAGCTAGTCTGTACTGTACTCTATATACTGTACAGTTTGTGAAGGTAGGCATGTTGATGAACACTGAAACTGGCTGTAAGAGCCAGTCTGTACTGTAATCTATACTGTACAGTTTGTGAAGGAATGCATGTTGATGAACACTGAAAATGACTGTAAGAGCCAGTCCGTACTCTACTGTACACGTCACGTTTAGCAAGCATTTAAATTTTCCAAATACTGTGAAGTTCAAACTTGTGAAGAAAACCACTTCAATTAAGTCTGTGCAATGTATACAAAGCTGAGCAAATTATTTTGATTGTTGTTGTTAACTAAACAATATATGGTTGGTTTACATGTCACAGCACATCCTCAATAGAGCACTGTACACTATATACATATATACAGTGAATACAGAAAGGCTACTACTAAGTCTGTATACAGACTTAGTGTACAAACAGGATCTGTGCTCATGTACTGTAACACATTGATCTGTAAGTTACTACAGTTGTAAAAAAACAATTTAAAAGGACTTAATTTACATAACACAGATGATCCCCTGAAAGCAGATGGGTTGGTTTTTTTAAAGTTAGCTTTGTCTAAGCTCTTGAGATTCTTTACACACAATAGAATATATCCAGCATCATCCCTTTCAAGATATTGAGAGAGCTAGGTGTGTTCCACCCCCAAATCCATGAAATGTTACAGAAAAACCTGTAGTGTTGTTGGAACTCAGGAAAAGAGTACACTTTTGTAGGCAGTACAATATCAAGTGACCCCCACAGCATTGACTAAGACACATGTTAAGATACTGTAGAGATCAAGCCCCTAGGCAAGTTTAGAATGAAGAGGGGGGAGGGGGAGTGCACAAATATGGGCTAGTTTACATCCGAGAGAGGGTCTACCGTCTAAGGGAAGTCCTTTGAGAGATCTTTATTTACATTTATAAGAGGGCTTAGATGAAAAATGGTGCTTTCATTTCCAAAATTCTTTAGAACAGTAGTTGATTTGTGTAGTACAAGCTTTTAGTTTTCAGGTTATATAAGCCAGTTGGAAGAAAGTTCCGTATGGCTAATCGCCCTGGAAGTGATAAAAATTTTGTTTTCTGGGCCAATTTCTTTTACATCACAGGAGGATCACCATCAATACATCTCTTAATTTATTATTTATAATTAATAATTTATTCTTAGAGGGTGGTTATACCCAGTATCATCAGGAAACATTTTCATATGTTGCTGCTAAGGAGCGGAATGTGTTATCAAAGGAGTGTAAGAATGCCAACTCCTTAAAATACCTTGAAACGTTTTATCCAGGGCTTGAACCAATTGCTTATATATGCTCATAATTTCATTTCATTGATTGTTCCATGTTACATTTTATACCGTTGTCAATTTTGAATGTAATTTTTCCTTTTCCATTGCCATCTTTTGATTCATGTTTGTATTGTTATTGTTCTTATTATGATTATTTTATGTTTATTCTACTCTTAGCTTTTGTATTTCAGGGCCTCGGAGGAGATTAGCTTTTCGCTAACTGGGTTACCCTTTAATGTTAAAATAAAAATTAATCATAAAATAAATAAATGTACTATTAATGCAACAAGTATCGTAAAAGTTTCTCATCGAAAGAGCTTGTTTGTACCATTCCATTCAACCAAATGTCTTGATGCATAAAATGTAAAAGTATGAGGGCTTGACCTCTATAAACTTTGACATATTTACCTACACAGGCTTCTTGAAGTAGATAAGCAGTTTGCTAACAGCATCTTCTCTGAATTGACAATTTTTTTAAACATTTGTTTCTGATGTAAGATAGCTCTACAGTAGTTAAGTATTTCAGTTGTATACTTGTACCCATTTCTCTCAGATTCATATCTATAATCATACAAAAAATAACCTTCTTTCTTCCCTATTTGTATTCTTTGCCAAATTCAACAAGTGCCAAATTCAACGAGCCGTATCCACCTGCGTCCACCTGTTACCATTGAATTATTGCAAATAAGGCGAGCTGGACTGCTTTGCAAATATGGCTGGCTAATGAAATTCAGAATAACAAAAGTACTATAGTACTACTGAATAGACTATATTCTGATGATATCACTGAATACATTTAACTGGCAAAGGGGCACTGTACCATCAAGGCGAGCCCTTTCTGTAGCTGTTCAGATACGGTTAGTATAGTTCAGCACACGTGGTACCCTACCTACCTAGGTGGAAAGCAGCACATGCGTAGGAATAGCCTTGAGATCATTCTGCTTGAATGATTACTTGACAGTCTGTGCATGCGTGTTTGTATGCGTGTACAGTATGTGCCAGCATTGCACAAAGTCATAATTCAAGTCTTTAAAAGCGACTGCAGATTCATGCAAGTTCAATCATGCTTCCTCACAGAAATAATAGAGTGAATCAAGTCAGCAAAACTAGCAACGATTCGACTCGACCTTAGAAGTTTCATTTCATTTCATTTATAAAAAGGAGTACACATGTCAAACTAAAAATAAATAAATATGAAAACCATGATAGATAAGATGTTCAAATGATTGCACAACAAGAAAGCGTTTTAACTATATACATTACTAGAACTAGATGAAACAATTAAAGAATATGAAAACCGTGATAGATAAGATGTTCAAAAGATTGCACAACAAGAAAGCGTTAAAACTATGTACATTACTAGAACTAGGTGAAACAATTAAAGAATATGAAAACCGTGATAGATAAGATATTCAAAAGATTGCACATCAAGAAAGCGTTTTAACTATATACATTACTAGAACTAGGTGAAACAATTAGTAAACTTAAATGACAGGTTCCAAATTACCAAATTGAATGTATATTGCAGCACGGTAGATGGAAGAGTTCTTACAAAGTTGAATTCTATATTTTGGCAAGATATGAGGGTTCCTAAGATTCCTGGTAGCTTTCACCAACAGACAATTAAGTGGCCCATGTAGTGGGTGATCTTTGTCATCTCTAGTTTTATTTGTCATCCTTACAAATTCATTCTTTGCAGCTGTGTTTTTTTTTAAGTGAAAAACAGAAGTGACGTGACAGACTGGTTTGTGATACTTCCATCCATACTTTGGGGAGTCCAGTCCGTTTTTCAAGGACATGGCCTGGGCTGTCTGTGCAGCACCAGAACACCCAACTCTCAAGCAGGATATCCTCTTTGGTTACAACAACGGGAGAGGACATCCCTACGGTACAAAGTTTCTCATACTTCATATGAAATACTATATTTATGAGTGCAAAAGAAATGAACCCAATAACTGATGAGTTTATCTTTAAATTCAAATCCATAATTAGTATTGAAAGGTTCAACTATTTAAGAACTTACATATCAAGAACATACTGTAAAGTTACTTTTGTGGAGCCGTGGCACACCTTTTCATTATGTCCTGATTTATTCAAATAGGCTTCTTTCGATTCTGTTTCATTTTACCTAATCTGTTTTGCTATAAATTTGTACATGTACTCGCGAAGTTTGTGAATCCGTGTAATATACAAATCATAAGCAAATTTCTGATCACATTGAAGATAAACGGATCAAAAAACCGAGAAGAAAAAAGAAGAAAAAAGAAGAAAAAAGAAGAAAAAAGAACACCCAACTCACACTCTGTTATGAAGCCTGACACTTGGCCTGTCACTACTAGACTACTAGAGGACTCGAGTCAAAGAACAACACAAGTCGAGCACAGATCAGCCAATTGTAACAGCTTACTTCACAGTGCTGATCAATAAGTTTGTAATAATGTGTCCTTATGGATTAGTACTTGAAACTATGGGTATTTCTGAAATCTAGTACAGATACCAGGACAAGATTAATTTTTACTCTTGCTTTCAAGACCCGTACCTGTACTCATAACAAGGAAGAGTGTTCTTGTATCCATGTTGATGCTGATCCCACTCGTAGTACTACACTTGTATCTAACCATTGTATTTGACTACCCTAGTGCAACGAAATACTTGAGATTCCATCTAACTTTGTACTCCTCTTATGGATAGGACAGTATATAATACTATTCAGTAGATAATACAGCTGTGTGAGCCCAGAGTTTATAATCTATACCGTTTGCCATTTCTTCTTGGTTATTATTCACAGCCGTTACAGGCCCACTTTTCTTTTATGCGATTGTCTTTAGAATTTAGATTTTCAATCACTCAGCTATATTGAATAACTCAGCTTTAATACTTACAGATGCACGTAATACTCCTCCTTGATCCTCTGTATCAGTTTGCTTGTTGACTTGCCATCTAATTTCAATGGCTCGCATAATCTTTGACACTCAATTCCTGCTTTCATCTGAATCTAAGAAGAAATTTTGTCACAGAAATAAATGATAAGAACACTGTCTCAGATCTTCCAAATCTTCATAACATATAAATATATATATCTATGCATATATACATACATGTTGATCCAATTTCTTTAATTCAAGGTTATATGCAAATTAGACTATAATACTAGTCTTTTTGCACATGTTCATTTGGAACTTCCATACCTCCTTAATCTTCCCTCCGGATCCCTTGTTGACCATATCAATTGTCCTTGAAGCTCATTTGCCACCCACCGACCCCTACACCAGCCACCCCTTCAACACCCACCTCCTCCATCCATCAGCTGTTTCACCATATCATGTTCTTGTAGCATTCACCTAGATGCTTCATTTTCTTTGCATCTACATCGACTACAGTCAGTACTCATATTTTGATGACCCAAGTTCATTTTTCTCCCTTCTTTTCTCTCTTCTTTTCCCTTTGGCCATTTGCATGATAGAACATCTACAGTTAAACACAATTTTTACCAGACAAAGAGAAAGTGCTAAGCCAGTTGCAAATTTGTTGGAAAATTTGTTTTCCTTGCAATTCATTGTCCTACTCAATGCAAGAGTATCTCAGAGTACTTAGCAATATTTTCTTTAATTTATTTAATTTTATTTCAGACATGACCTTTTACCCTTGTGAAAGAGCTGGATAATGTAAACACAAGTTTAACTGAGTTTGGTAAAATATTACAGTTACATGAGCATGCTGGGTTCAATTATGATGCACCTAAGTCTTGGGAAAGTCTGCCAAATTGTTTATGCATTGTTGAATGAATTTTTTCTTAATCCTACTATTCTACAGTAGCTTTTGCAAATGTTTGAGGAAGTCATCAGCAATCTCCGTAGCAGCATCTCCGTAGATCATGGTGCCCTACCGATACCTACTACAGCGCAGTTTACTTGACAAAGAGTGGAGTGAAAGATCTGGTATTTACTGGCATGACCTTAAAGCAGCATTTTGCGTCCTCGACTATGGTATTTCTCAAACTCACTGACTCCACTATGCCATAACGACATACATAACTAGCTTATCTATTTATATTTTACTTCAAATGGTGGCATAAAAGTCAAAAAAATTGCAACTTTCAACTGTGTTGTTCTCCAAGATATTTTCCGTTGGGAACCCAATAAACCTCGCCCATAATATGAATATTTAAACACTACGAACGTCATTGACAGATACGTAATATAACACCACGCTTGATTTGTGTACAGTCTATATGGCAAATGTACCAGGGAGTTGTACCAACGCAAAGTCTTGAATCTATTTTTAGCAACGGCTCATAACTAAACCTGCATCTCTGATTGGTTGAATTCAAACTAGTGGGTTTGGGAACTGAATGCGATTTAATTTTGTTTGTGGAATACTCGCAAATTAACGTTTTTGGCAGGGAAAAACTTGGCTAATATCTTAATTTGCTGTTTTGTGATTTGATGTATGTAAAAAACTTGATGGACATGTCAAAAAAGTAGAAAACGGCGACCAAACGCAAAATGCTCATGAATAAACATACTATTCACTGATTGGTGGAATTCAAACTAGTGGATTTGGAGATATGAAAACTTTGTCGAGGACACTTTTACTCGTTATCGATATAAATCGTTAATTACTTGCTAATTAACGCTCTTGGCAGGATGAAACTTGGATGGTATCTTAGTTTGCTGTTTTATGATTGATACATGTAAAAAAATCGATGCACATGTTAAAAAGGTGGAAAAAGCGACCCAACGCAAAATGCTGCTTTAACTGAGTTAAACAAATTCTTTAGTTTGAATGCCAATAAACTAATTGCAATCAGGAATCTCTTGAAAGAATAACATGGCAATATTTTGTTCATTCTTTACATTGTACAAAAACCAGTTTAGCTGATTTTTAAGTATGCTAAACACAAGACCAGTGACTTTTCATAATGATGATTTGGAAATGACTTTGTAAGAGTAACATCATCATCATTTTACTTCACTTTTGTGAAAACCAAATTGAGAGACTTGCTAGCACACTTTAAAATTTGACAAACTATCCACTGCTACTGGTTGTATGACTACATGGTAAAGTTTCCATAAGGGGCATCATAATTGGTAGTTTTGTATGATTATACAGTAGGTCTCTCAGCTACAGTTGGTCTCAATATACTTTCTGATTTATGGGTAAATCTGTCAAATTCTCTGATTCGAAGTGAAATGAAAGTTAACAACAGTTGATAACATCGGCGGATTCCAATGACATTGTGCTGAATTTCACAGCTGGCAGAGTGTAACATCTCCAGATCAAAGGAAACAGTCCTCTCAGATAAAGAACTTGCACAGTATGCTAACTGCCCAATGTTCAAGTCATTGACATCAAGGTGTTATACGTACTCAAGTCCTCACTACTGCTGAATGCCATAGCATGCCAAGGCAACTCATGCCAGCTGTTTTGAATTCAGCATTTCATTAATCCCTTAGCCTTTCTTTAGTCCACAATACTACAGTTACAAGCATAGCATCATCTAAGTGATTTGAAGATATATAAGGGACGTACCTTGTTTAAGCTAGATACATGTACAAACATGTACAAAAGTCACCTACCCTGTGCCCTGTTGCTTCTTTGTAACCATCTTACCTTATATAGAGTGTTAACAATTCTGTCCCCTCTGAGGACCTCTCCAAGGTTTTCTAATCTGTGCTCTATTTCGTCCTTCGGCGGTTCACACATCGGGATGGAATAGAACTCATACGGTAGCTGAGTTTTGGTGCTGGTCATTTTAACACCCTGATGAAAAGACAAAAAAGGCAAAAATTCCTGAATCCTTTCAATCAATCAATTGCTTAAAAACCCTCGTTGAGTCTACGTAAACAACTGATAAAACGTTTTACACAAAAATTCTTCTTATTAAGGGACTGCATTTGAAGGTATGAAATGTTAACATCTAAAAACTTTTAGACAGTTTAACTGATGTATAAAATCTTCTCTCAAAGATAACCGGAATCTTAGGGTGTGCACATACATTGTAGTTCGTGTTTAAGCAGTACTTATCATACATCTCTCCCACTATTCTTTGGGGGATGAAATAATGCAGGATGCAGGATGAAATAATGACACTTGCATCTTGTTGGTGGGGTTTGTTCCATTTCTTTTATAAACTTTAAACTTTACACTGCAACAACTCATCCCAACTCTTAGGCATTTTGGTTTGGATCAAATCATGACAGGTTCAAAGCATGAACATACTGTGGTACCCTTCTACCAACAGGCAGATAAAACAATTCAATCTAAGAAAACATAAGATTAGACTCGAGGTGGTGCTTTTGAAAGATTACGTTACCTTTATGTCCACAGGATCATTTTCTTTAAACTCGACAGGAGCAACTCCAGGAATATAAAAGGCCGATGTATCGATCAGCAGGGAGACGAAAGTAGCTAGAAGAAGCAACTTCTCCTGAGAGATAGAAAGAACAATATGAACTGTGATCATTTTCTGTACATAAAATTAGTGAAGCCAAAGCTTAGTGTAAATAGCTAAAATACCTAAATGTACAACTAGTCCCTAATCCATATCAGCCCTATGTAAGCCCGGGCTTGCTTAACCTAGAATCATGGTTACCGACGGTCATCACTAAGTAGCAGTTATGAGAACTGTCTCTTTTAATCATGTACTCTCAACAAAACAAGACTAAATAAACATATGTGTTTGCAACTCAACAGAGAGGACACTGCTGATATATCTTCAACTTAAGATCAAAATTCCAGAACGACAAAAACAGCACAATTTAAGAACTTTTTAAGTTTTTTGGAAATGCAACATGTAAAAGCTGTTGACATTGTGGATTGGTAGTCAAACATGCAAAATAATTAAGTATTGTGTTTAATACCATGAATAGGTGTTGTCTGTGTAGACTTATATTACAAAAGGGTGTTTACAAAGTACTTCTTGTGATCACCTTATATTAGGCCTAAAAGTTAATCTAAAGTTATCAATTTCCTTGCCAACTGAGCATAACCAATCTCAGCTGTTACGCACACATCTATGATTTACTTTTATAAATCAAGGTTGGCTAGACTACTGTACATGTATCCAATCCAGATTTCTGGTCAACAAACGATATATTTCTGGGTGTCGGAAAAACACCTCTGAGCATAATTTGACACTAAGGATCATGTCTCTCATTTCCATCAGTTGGATTGTTCAATTTATCTAGGGGTACTTTACAGAAAAAGCAAAATGCTTGTCGTTTTCAAATTATTCTGACACTTCACATCCCTTTCAAATGAATGGAATAATGCTACGGAAAATCGGAGACTTGATGCTACTGTATGACAACTATACTATGTAACTTTAGCAGGCAAAATATTTCATGGTTCTTCGTTGCAATCCAATTAATCATTCAAATATTCACATATGTCAGAGGGACTTAAAAAGGGGGTAAAATTGCACTGGATTGTAGGTTATCTAGGCCTACCATCAGAAGTTAAGGCTCAATGACTCTATTGGTATTAGTGTTGCAAGCCTTGGGTTTACTGTGAGATGACAAATTCATGAGGAAAATAGATGAATGTGTTGAACTTCATGGAACTACTCAGGTAATCTACTAACTTAGCCAGGGTCTAGCCATAAGTTAGGCCTAACAAGAGTTAGGTACTGTAGCTGGTATGGCCTAATTTAGGCTACTTCTGATCAGTGTTGAGTTAAACCTAGCTTAAGTTTCCAACTTAATTAGCGCTTAGGGTATGGCCATTCATTTGCTAGGTTTCTATCATATTTATGTTCAAATTGCAAAATCCATTAACCAACTGAATGCCTAACCGGAGTAGGATAATGTGGTCTTGCCTAACTTAAATTTTAGGCCTTGATCACGACCTTACTCCCTTCTGGAGAAGTTGGCATGTATTGACACTAACACGGTCATTGCCTATGCGCTGCTTAGAAGTCGTATACGTATAGCAGTGCAGTTGAAAACATAACATTAGGCTAGACAAATGCATATTATCATACGTCTGACAACATACTAGGTAATGATAAAGGCGCGATAGGCTAAAAGAATCAGCTTAACGTTCCCTAGGTCTAATAAATACTTTACTGTAAAATATATTTTTCCGATTTAACTACCACGCAATATATGCTCACCATCTTTACAAAATTCGTTGCTAACGTATGCCTTTGCAAATGTCTGTAAACAGCGATATAAAGCACGACTGAGGTCTTGCTATGTGGCAACTCACGGCTACACACTACGCTTTGGATAATGTACGCGACGTGGAAGCCGCTATGCAATCAGGCCTATTCGGGTCTATGTAAACCATGACGTCATGATCGGAATCTACTCAAGCGAACGACTTCCACAAAGTGTAAACCTTCCGGAAACGCAAATGGTATGGCATGAAGATTACAGCAGCCTTGGTAAATTTCACCCCTCAACTTCAGAGGGCTGTGGTTTTTTCTTCCAACGTGCGAAATCAATGGGAATTTTATCAAAAACATGGGAGAAATAGAGGGAAAGCAACGTACAGAATTTGAGGTTTCTCAGTGTGTTTAGATTTTTTATGTTACCAAGGGCGGCGGAACCGGGGGGGGGGGGGCACAGGGGCACGTGCCCCCACTTTACCTCAGGTTAAAAATGTGCCCTTTTTCTACCAAAAAATTTCTAAATAAAAAAAAAGAGTTAACAAAGCGAAACCCACGTCGAATGAAATATTTCGGGAATTTTTAAATATTTACTGCCACAGGCGTAGGAGCCCAATTTGAATTGGGGAAGCTGTAACGACTTGCCCGAAAAATATTACCAAAATTTTTCGCGCGCTACGCGCGCGTTTAGCACGTTAACGTGCATATCATATAGGCATGCGTTGGTTATTACATCTCATGCCAATAACATACAATCATTTGCCGTGTTATAACCCTTCCAAATTGGTTAGAATTATTGGCAAAGTCGTTACAATAATAATGATCATAATAATATCAGTTTAACCATTGAAAAACACATAGAAAATTATTTTTCTTTCAGTATTTTGACATATTTCATTTGCTTTCATGCATGTATCGATCGCTTGTGCAGGGACTTGGACTTTATAATGATTTCACCTCATTTTGTCTTTTTCCTTGTTTCCCAATTTGCACATTAGATATTGCAGTGCTAATATGCATTGTTTCCTTGAGGGGGGGGGGGGGGGGTGGTGGCGTTGATGGAGTGATGTGTATACGCAAATAAGATAATACAATAACAGTTATAAAGGGTACTAAATATCAGGCTGCATCAGTCCAATCGAATTTCTGCTAAGTGCCCTTCGACGTTGGTGCCCCCCCAGATTGAAAGTGCTTCCGCCGCCCTTGTATGTTACATTTATCTAAGTTCAGAACAGATTGCAGAGGAGAAGGAAGGAGAATTGAGGCACATCCGCGAGAAAAAGTGAACCCGGAAGTAGATTGTCATAGGAGAAGGATGTCATTATATTTCATTGTGCTTACAATATCGACAACTTGTAATAAATTGCACACTTTCAACACAAACACACCAGCCCTGTATATCTATGGTGGGGTGGGGGGGGGGCTGTGTACCCAGAAAATGTCATAGCCCCCATGCATCCCCGTATTATTAAAACAATAGTCAAATGGTGACCATTGTGGTCTCTCTAGTTTGCATCAACGCCATTTGAATATAGTTAAATGCTTCATCCCAATGCCTAAAAATGTGTTAATACCCCAGAGCTTCCGGGCATCTTCTCCCCCGTTCCCCTGCCGGGCGTTCCCCCTTCACCCACGTCCTTGGGGGAGCGCTTCGCTCATTCAATGCCCCTTGATGATAGTTAAATGCTTCATTTTAATGCTCACAGCTTCGTAAATACCCCAGGGCTTTCGGAGACCGTTTCCTCTTGACCCCAACCGGAGCCCTACGGGGGCCTGGATTCCACGCCTTCGGGGGGGGGGGGGCGCACTCGCTTTCGCGGCACCCTGGGTGACGTTGGACCATTTCAACCTGAAGCCCCCCCCAAGAATATGCTGGGCCCCAAAAAATGAAGCTCTAGCTACTCCTCTGAAACACACATGTACACAAAATAAAAATGTCTTACTTTGAGAATTTCTACCTGAACCATATCACAATTTCTTAATTCAATGATTGCGTACCATATTCTGATAATTCTAGAAGAAATGTACAAGTTGCTTATTCCACGACGGATTAGTTAATACTTAGTGCTAAAACGTTCAGAAATGTGAAGCTGTGTGTATTATGTGTGTCTGTGTGTGTGGGAGGGGGGGGGGTGGCCCTACTATGGAATCGCCCCTGTATAAGTTATATATACTAAGAAAATTGACACTAACAGATAAAGAAAGGAGAAATGGCGGCTTGAGAAGATTAACAAATTTAAAAGTTATTAATGTGTTTAATGTGGGCGTTGTGGTCAAGTGGTTAAGGCAGTGGACTGTTGATCTAAGGATTACAGGTTCGAGCCCTGGTTAGATCATTGCGTTGTGTCCTTGGGCAAGGCACTTTATCTCCATTGCCTCACTTCACCCAGGTGTATAAATGGGGACTTGCGAGGTAACTTGTAAGTATAGTTGCGTGCGCCGGTTTCTGGCTGCACCCTATGGGAAGTCCCCCGGGGGACACGTGGTTGTGGTGCACCATGGTGCCCCAGGAGAGATTGATTGAATTGCGCACACTTTGGTGTGTGGGTGTGACAAGTTACCAATGACCAAGGCTAAAAGCGCCTTTGAACAATTTATGTTGACTTTGGCGCTATATAAATGTCTTCTGATTGATTGATTGATTTCATTTAATCTGTTTTGTTTTTTTAATCTAGCATGTTACTTTTATAGTTACAGCATTGAACGGTACATGTAGTCTTCCAAACTATTTTGGGTAGCTTCCCAATGCACATACAAGTTATTGTACTTTATAATTAAACATTGGAGTAGGCCTACTGGTAGAAAACTGTTTGCAGATAATTCTTGTAGTGAAAGCAAAGATCTGTGTTGACATATTATTCACGTAAACTTTGCCATAATTTCCAAAATATTTTCACGTAATAAGAAGAAAACAATCTCCTTTTGATGACAATATTGACAATATAAACTTGAAGATTGAAAACGTGTATATATAGGCTCTCTGAGGTGATCTTGGAAATCTACAAGTTTACATATAAGTACCAAAGTACTTTCCGGTAAATAATTTAAGTAACTGCAGTGAGACACTAAGCGGATTATATAGACGGGGAATTTGAAAGAAACTAGGGCGCTCCTTCAGAACTAATATAAGATATACCAAGTAACCGACGTGTCAATGTATTAGGGCAGGGTGGGCAACCTACGGCCCGCCAGTGATCTTTTTGCGGCTCGTGAGATGTCACAGGAAAGAGAAAAAAGATACAATCTATTTTACATCATCACAGAAAACGAGCTAGCTGCTAAGAATTTATATCGGCACTATAATGATGCTGTCAGGTAGGCCTACTATCCCAATTAATTATCAACTGTATTGTATTGACATTATGTTTTTGTGAATACAGATTAAAGTATACACACCTATTGCTTGCATGAAAGTCCTCGGAATCAAAGGTTTGAAATCAACAGCAGGTCGTTGGTTAGGTGCGGCCCAGTCAATTCTTCACCCCTTATATCTGGCCCATTCATTCAAAAAGGTTGCCCACCCCCTGCGTTAGGGGTATAGTGTTCAGCTAATGAGAACTTCTGCAATTCTTTACAGTACAGACTATATATTACTCTGGCGTTTTAGAGTGTAAGTCGACGGGGAATTGATCATGAATACGGATCATGGGTATGCTACCCGTGACATCACTGTCCAAGGCATCAGTACCAACACATCACTACTGTCGGTCAGAACGAAATTCAATGTGTTGCTTCCGCTAGGAACCTTGGTATTCTGTTTGATGCGGAACGAAACTTGTAGAAACACATCAACAAGATTTGCCAAACTAATTTGGGCAAATTAGGGCGATAAAGCCATATCCTGACCAAAGTTCAACTGTGACCCTGATTCATGCCTTCATTTCGAGTCACTTAGATTATTGTAATTCTCTTCTATATACGGAATCTCTAAAAATAACCTTTCTTATTAGTTGCAGCATCTTCAGAACTCTGCAGCTAGAACTGTGACTGGTATTACTTAATAGAAATAATCCAGATTCTCTCTCTATTCTATACTCTCTACACTGGCTGTCAGTCAAGTATAGAATCCTTTTAAGATACCTGCATTGGTCCACAATTGTTTGTCCGGGAACGCCCCCGTGTACCGTACCTGCAGAGTAAATACATTGTTCGCTATGCCCCTACCCGATTACTACGATCTAACGCTGCTAACTCGCTTCGTATCCCAATGTGTAAAACTGAAATGGGTAAAAGGCGCTTTGAATATTGCGGCCCCTATATTTGGAACTAGCTTCCCTTGGACACTCGTGGTATCACAGATCTAGCTAATTTTAAATCAAGCCTAAAGACTGTCTATTTTAATTTAGTTTTTGTTGATTACTTGTAATGTCTTTGTACAGCGCAGTTGAGTATATATTTTTCATCACTGGCGCTTTATAAGTGGTCTATTATAATATATAAACCTTTTACACACAACCTCCCGCCATTCCCCCTCCCGCCATTCCCCCTCCCGCCATTCCCCCTCCCCCCTTTTTTTTTGTTATCGCCAGAGCGTCACCAATTTGTTTTCTCCGGACCGTGGCTAACTCAACCATAGAGGATGATCATCCGGGTAGCTCATGAATGAAAAGTATGATTATAGTAAAAATCCAAACCTTAGGTGAAGAATGCCACGTTGTGCTATGGATCCATCATTACAAAACCATTGAAACCATTGCATCTGTACTGTGAAATAAAATATGGTCTATCAGGCGGGGGGGGGGGGGGGGATTCGGGAGAATGGGTGGAGAGAGGTGGAGAGGGAGGGGGGGTGAGAGAGAGGAAAAAATCAATCATATTAAATAGAAAGAAAGAACACGGCTTTATGTTGCCATTGAGTAACAGAATACCCCTTTTTAAGTAGCCTATACATTCGAAATTTTGTTCTTCCATCTTTTATTGATTAAACCATCCAGATAAGTTTATACATAATATAATATCAAAAAGAACTACACTCGAATATATAACTGTTGTAGTAGTTTGACTTAAACTAGTTATACTCACATCACCCGTATGTATATATTCTAACAGTTAATTCAAAGGAAAGTCAGTCATTAAAACATAACCTATACATAACTTTGCAGATCAATCTATATAAGATCGAATCTTCAAAGTTTTTGGAATGCCATTCCGCACATTGACAGTCATTAATGACCATCTTAAAAGGTCAGTGAATAATGCTGGATTAAGAGGCTACTATACATTGTGTTATTTTGATGACTAAAGATCTTATTAAACCTTAAAGGATGACTATAAGTTATAGCCACAAAATTAAGTTTAGAATATTGTCCAAGGGCACTCCGTTGTTTAAATGAAGTTAATAGGACAAGTATCTGGCCCTATAAGTATTATAAGAATCTATAAAATAATCATACATTAACATTAACATTTAGGATTCAGTACTGAGGAGATGACAAAATGATCACTTTAACTGTTTATCGAGCATTGATTAAGTGATTAAGCATATTTTAAAGGTTAAAGTATGACATATCAAGACTAAATATCTGCGCAAATATACAATTTAAGCCTTTCTCGTGGTAATAATAATAATACCTCGATGAAACAAACCAGTTCCCTAATACTAATAAATGGAATAAATGACTTTAAATATAAATACAAGTGACTGATGTCACGGATTGATACTAAACTTTACATTTATAGTGGGCAAAATCAAATACCATATACGTTATTCTTAATTAACCGATCGTTTAGTTTAGGACTCTGTATGCAAAGACGGCTAATCATTAGAAAGAGGGGGTAAATCGTATTTGAGGTTTTGTAGCGTTGTTGTGAAATGTTAGCTTTAATTTTTGTGGATGAGCATCATGATGTATAAGCTACATTCTAAGACTTGTCGGCGAGTGACTTAATTTGACATTAAATCTTAAAAAGAGTCACGATTTTCCTTGTATAGAAATCTAAAATTGCCTGACTCCCCACTTATGGATTTATACATTCCCTCAATGCAAGAGGAACCATCTATGGCCCTCTTAGAATGATTTCCAGTGGCTTCAGTTGATAGCTTCATGAGATTAAACACGCTGGAACCTTTCTCAATCAGTACGTGAAAGCCACATCTTCATAACATTTAGTACGACGAAGATACGATTTTTTTTGTAATATGTTGATATTTTGTGAATGCATTTGGGAAGAACACAGTGACTTATGTCCTCAAGGTAGTGCACCTGATTGTTTATTTTCTTTAGTAATTATATCTCTTCTTCAAAGAAGGAAAATAATATTTCTACCGAAAAGTTACATTTCGATCATATTTTGAATATACATGAGAACTTTGACAACTAAGCAAGTATGTAGCTATGTGCACAGCTTACTACGGAGGAGTATAAAGACCATTCACGTTACAATATTATAGGAAAATAGACATGTCGTTATGCAATCACATACCACCTGTTATCTACTCCATAGAAGAATCGGGGGTTTAGTCAGTCAATATCGGTTTCAATAAATCAAAACATATCTCGAGTTAGGAAGAATATATTCAGATAGGGTTTTCAACTATAACATTGTGGAATACCTTGCCTGTTCGTGTAAGTGTTTTGTTGCCTGTCACCGGAATATCCCCATAAAAATAATGAACCCTCCCGGTGTGGAAATTAGGAAGTGTATGTCTATTATTTTATGATACCTTAAGTTACCTTCTTAACATAGATGATAGTGACCTATTGTAATAACTTTTCCAACTCGTCGATGATTTTGTCACCGCTTGGGTCCACTAGTGCCGCCTTAGCTCTCTGCTTTATTGAGTCACTGGTCTGAACCCTCAGAGACGGTTTCTCGCTACAGATGCAGTTCTTTATCACCTGTGCCACATCCTCTCCAGTCTGCATAGTTTCTTGCATAGTCGGTCCGTAGTTTGCAACGAATTTCTTTCTTAGATTTCCAGAGAAATCATCAACACCAGCGTCCACATCGACTGCATCGAGTTCCCCACCTTGATTATTCATTCTTATATTTCGAACGAAAGGTGTTTGCACTGGACCTGGTTCAACATTTGTTACGCTGAGAAAAAAAATCAAATACAATAGAATAGCAAAGAATGAGATGCAATGGACGTCTATTGGAGTCGGGTCAGGTCGTGTCAGGTGGGGCCAGGTCTGGTCAGGTCAGGTCGGGTCGGGTCGGGTCAGGTCGGTTCAGGTCGGATCAAGTCGGTTCGAATCGGTTCTTAACGTTGACATCCTGTGCTATGCTATGCAGTTGAAACGTGTTTTCATCAGTTATATCCTACAGTAGGCCTTTAAGTCTTTGATTCTCGATATAAGACTCTGTGAAAACTCGTAACACAAAACAGCCAACTTACAATATATTATATTGGCGAAGAAAAGGAGCCATGGACCCAGCAATGCCTTCTACTGCAAACTTCGAACCGACGTAGAAGTCAAAAAACGGGAACGCTGTAAAAGGAATTAAAACAAATTGTTCCTTTCAACGTTTGGTAACAATAGGCTCAAACTACAATTTAGTGTGCTACAGACTGTGCTACAGAAAAACGATGCTTCCAGAGAAATGAGCTCATCAGTTGAAGAGGATGGAATACTTCGTTCAAGTTACAGACCATAATAGCAGTCTCTCAGATGCCACCCTAAGCTCATTACCCAATACTTTCTAGGGGTCCGAGCCCGATATTCATAAGGACCATTAGTCATAAGGGTCATTGTTCAAAAGGTTCGTTAATCCATAATCGAAAAAAGGTTCGATATTCAAATAGCAAAAAAGGTCCGTTATTCATAATCGGAAAAAATCATAATAACAAAAAGGTTTTTCATAATCGGATTAAAGTGTAGGTCAGAATTCACCATAAATAACAATATGGAAACTTACGTAATATACCACTGACTGAAGATATGAAAATAATATGACCAGATTTCCGCTCTTTCATCTTCTTAACAACTTCTTGAGTTATGCGGATTGTACCAAACACGTTGGTTTGGAACAGAGATTGCATCTGTTCTAAGGTAACGGATTCAAAATGGCCGTGCTGTCCGATGGCGGCGTTATTGACTGAAGATAGGAAAAAAAAAAACAGTTACCTCATGTAGAAAAACATAACCGATTCTTCGTAGTTATACTAACAATTGTGATAATTCAATAGAATAAAAAAGCTAGTATAATGTTTCAAAATAACAAAGCAGGGATGGATCCCGAATCTCATGAAGAAATGTATGGGGGTGGACAGCTAATTAAAATATAACAAGCCGCCCTCCCCAGTATAAACAAAACTATACAATTGAAATGATGCATACTGAGGTATAGTTAGGCGATAAATGTAGCCTCAAAGTAGATCAGAACGCAAGGATGTGTTGATAAATACTGACTTTGCCTTGGATCCGCGCCTGCAAATATACTAGGTGAAGGGATTGATGGAGGTTAACAGTTTTAAAGTTAACGAATTAATACCACATTGATAACACAATCATTACATACAATGTAGCTTTATTCTTTATAAGCGTTACTGTATTCTGTAAGACTTTGTCGTGATACTGTAAGTTATTAAATGTACTATTCCTCGGAGGTTTCCCTTATGGCAAGTGTCATATTCAGATTTGAGTATATAATTCTCTTGAACGATTTAGGAAAATCACAATACGATCACCACAGTCATAATTTATATCTAAATTAACGAAATAAATGTTTTAACTCTCTGTTTATTGTTTAGAGCCGATAGAGGGCAGCATTTAACTATTGTTTACGGGTAAAACAGCGGTACAACATTCCTTTCCGGTGGTCGTTTCCACAAGAGGCCTCTGACGATACACGCATTGGTGATTATGATAAAAACCAACAAGTGACCTAAGGGAGCGGCAGGCTGAAGCTGGCCAACAGACCGCTGGTGAACCGCAGAAAAATTAACACAATCTACCTCGATAAGGGTATTGAAGGTCATGCAGTAAATCTTGTGTGCCATCAAATGACCATCATATATGGATGTAAAGAACATTATTCGTTCGTTTTCATGACATTTTATGACAATCAGAGTGGCTCTACTACCAGCAGGTGTTCGTATTCAGACAGCGTCCTCAATAAATCAATTCAATAATAGTACTACTACTACACAAGGAAATAGGAATAATGATTTCTGCAATTAATTGCTTAATTTAACAGACCACTCGCCACCAGGCACTCTCGCTGCCTGGCACTTTTATTTGTTAGCTAGATAAATAAGGCGTACATGCTAAAATAACCATTCTGTGCCAGTTAAAAGGGAAATGCCTTCGTTATCAACACCTTTTTTGGGTGTCAACATCAATTGCCTATCAACACCCATCAACACCCATCAACACCCATCAGCACACATCAACACACATCAACACACACATACAAACAAACATCAACACACACATCAACACACACATCAACACACACATATCAACACACATCAACACACATCAACACACACCAACATCAACATCAACACCCATCAACACACATTACCTATCAACACACATCAATAACCTTATACCATATACGTACACATTCTCAAAAGACTGTAGAAAGGGCATATAGTGCTACGGCCGGTACAACAAAAACTTTCTCGTTCACTTCACTGATTCCCAAAACCATTGCATTGAGAGATGAAAAGTAACTTGGTACCCTGAAATATGCATGCTTAGGTACATCAGAGGTCAATAAAAGATGAACGATTGATAATATCTTTATCTTTAAATAACACATACTTAGCACATCAATTCGTCCCTCGCTGTCATAGGTGGCTTTTACAAATTTCTCAATCGACTCTTCTTTTGAGACGTCTAACTCTTGGATGAATAAAGTCTTGTTTAAAGTTCCAGCAGCTGCCTTTTCTAAATCTCCTTTCTTTTGTAGGTTTCTCATGGTTGCTAATACCTGTTCGTGTTACACAAGATATTGAAAACTATAATATGAACCAATTTGATAAGTGTGTAAGTTACATAGTTTCAAAATTATTTACGAGAGCTCAAGGGCGTAGGAACCGGGGGCTGGGGGGCGCCAGCCCCCAGTGAAAAATATGTAGGGGCGGAAGTATCATTCCGCTCCCCGCTTCGCAAGACAGAAAATCCCTTTTTCATTTCCAAATGAGAAAAAAATCTCATTTGGAGCACCAAATTGCATCTAAGGCCAGGTGAAAATGCAAAATTATTTACAAAATGGAGTGGGTGTTGAAATGTGCTATATTGCACCAAATTGCATCTGAGGCCACCTGGAAATGCAAAAAAAAAAAAAAAATCCAAAGGGGAGGAAGACACCCCCTCCCCTTAGACCCCTCCCTCAGGCTGGCCGTCAGTCTTCAGCCCCCCACTCAAAAGTACCTTCCTACGCCACTGCGAGAGCTACTCCTTCTAGCCCGACCCTGCAGCCTTCTACGAACAAGAGCTATAGCATTTTACCATAAAGAAGTCACGGAGGTGTTTCATATTACGAGCAGCTTTGTATAATATGTATACTCGGCCGACATTTGATCAAAGTCGTCTTAATCCTCCCCCCAACACTTCCATACTTCATGTTTATTTTATATTACATTATATATATTTTTTTCACAACAAGGGAATGATGTACTTCAAGACATTGATGACTCATTCCTGGGCGTGCTGAACGTTTTCAAATTTCCCCGATTGATTTAGGGATAGAGGAGCTGAACCTTTCTGGAAATGCCACAGGTGAGACAACAATTTGATAAAGGAGGGGTATCTGAGCCTGGCTTCATTGAATCTGACTCCCATGTCTAGGGGTCCTACCTCAAAAACAAAATGAGGCATATTTAGACTTTAAATTAGTGTTTTAACTAGCTCTTAATGGAGGAATGAGCTAATAAATTCTCAAAACTGTTTATGTGAGGTTGAATGGAACATTTAATCTCGACTGACGATTTGAGGTGGGGGAGGGGTATATGTAATCATGTTCCCTTCCTATACGCACGCCACTGCTCAAATATCTTGGAGTATACCTCGGAATACATACGAATCATTTATTGAATAATGAACAAGTGCTAGATAGATTTATGGTCTTGTTGTAGTTTTGTGAAAATCACAAACATCCCTTTATTGCTCCAAGTAATTGAATATTCTGCATAGTGTAATGAATAAATCAACGTCGTTGAGACCATTGGTTGGCTAAGACCTTTAGCTTACATGGTGTATCATTCAGGTGGTTCCTCTCTTTGGAGAAATGTTGATAAACTGGAGGATGCTTAGATGTAAATTAATGCTATATTTTTTAACATTCAGTCTGCCAGTTGGTCGGATGGGGTGGGGGTTCCCCCTGATCTTATTCGCCCTGCTCATGCGTCACAGAAAAACATATTACGTGGTTTCGCCCCTGCGCCGGCGAAGCCTTAGACACAAACGAAAAACGAAACCATGAGATATTAGTCGCATGATTCAGCTAACACATGGTATATACGTTCTTACCTTAAAATTCTTTTCTTTTGCAAGAAGTACAGCTGTATCCAAACCAATGCCAGATGAACACCCAGTGATTACCACTACTTTAACATTAGAGCCGGCCATACTGTTTACAGCTTGTAACTGAACTGAATAATCATCCAATAAACGTGGAAAGACTAAGGTATTTCGATGAAGAACCAACGGAATGAGGCGGTTGTGTGTCGTCTGTGAATTGCATACCTTCTGCTTGATAGCTTGAATTGATAGGGCTTTATATGGACTTGCATACTTTTGTTATGAATTTACTGTCTATTATAACAGGGAACAAAGGACGAAGTTTTAACAACTCCCTGGTTTTAATTTGTTTACTGCAACGCGTATGTAAACTATTTCCGTCACGGACCGATGAACGGAATAATTGCCCAGCGTTCGGTCAAGTTTCGACTCTTAGCATTTCATTATCGAAGAGATACATGTAGTACGCATGTCCTTAGTACGTGTGCAATAGTTTGATATTATCTTCATTTTGCAATCATCCCGTTATTCCTGAAAACAGTCTAACGAAAAGAGGAAAGTTCGAAAAAGTGATGTTGTGGGTTTTTCAATATTACAGCAAGGCCTAAGCCTTCTCACATGACTTTTACCACAGATTTTTATAATAAAATGAAATGTTACTTATAGAGTTAATGTAAACCACAACAAACTACGGTGACAAATAACACCCACAATATTAATATATTATGTCTATAGACATATACATACTTATATTAAGTAGGATGCGTTAACCATATATATATACATGCATGATTGTACCAAAAGTTAATGAGATTTTAATATTGGTATTTTGTGAATGCATCTGTCAAAGAACAAAGTGACTTAAGGCAATTCACCTGAAGAAAATGTTTTTTTTTCCACTTGTTTTTCTCTACTTTAATAATTATATCTCTCCTTCACAGACGTAAAAATATATGTCTGAGAAAAAGTTACATTTCGATCATATATTTTATACATGAGAACCTTAACAGCTAAGCAAGGATTGCAAATTTATCAGTCTTCAAGCGGAATAATATTACAATTGGAAAATAAAGCAATAAGACCATTTGAATATTCATGACATGGCTGGTTATATAGCTATGTGCAAAGCTTACTACGGAGGAGCAGGCGCGGCGGAACGGAAAAATTATTGGGGGGGCTAATGTGTGGAGACTATCTAAGCGGAGCGCCACCATCGGTTGGCGCGGAGCGTACAAGAAAATTTTGGGTTTTTTCAAACCTCCAGATGGCCGGAAACGGCACTTCCCGAGTGTTTTATGCTTTGAATACCTGGCCCTAAAATATGGGTCTCAAGCCTGCAATTTCTCAGATTGCACGTAAAGTCTGTAAAAACATTGTAATGTGTATATTCGATGGTGTTTTAAGAGAGTAGCTATTACTCGTAGTGCACTCGTAAAGACGTTTTTGAGTGTAGTAAGGGCAGTGGCGGAGCTAGGGGTATTGGTCGGGGGGGCAAGAATGGTGTGTAGGGGCGCTTTCGACACTATCTAAGCGGAGCGCCACCACAGGTTGGCGCGGAGCGTACAGAAAATTTTTGAGTAAAGATACTCCCGAGATTGCAGGAAATGACCCTTTCCGGGGGCCTTGGTAATTTGCAGATAAACGGAGAATAAATAGGTGTCGTCGCCATTTTGTCGGAAAATTACACCGACAGAATATGACAAATGTCAATAGGTATATGAGAGCGCAATAAAATAGTCAAAAATCGCGAATAAGTAAAAAGTAGTGAAAAGCTGAAAAGGGCGCCAGCAGTCCATTTGAGTCCGTCAGGGGGGGGGGGGGGCATCCGCCCCTGACTGTATATATGGACGCTCGATCAACCACTAAGTAAGGGGATGTTGGAGAACTGGCTGGAATGAGGTAAGTCATTGGCCTAAGACGAAGTTGTGTTACGCTTACCGGTACTCACACTCACTGCTTCCACTTTTCACGGGGCGTGAAGACGCGGTTGGGGTGACAATGTGGTCTATAGCCAAGGGACGGGCCGAGGGTCCCCCAGCAATTACTAAAATTATTACACCTATAGAGTATACGTGTGCATCGGACAGATCGACAAGTATGCATTGAAAAATGGGCAGATGTACGTTTCGGGGCCTTGGTAAAGCTGAGCCCCCCCAAGCCCCCCCGGTTCCGCCGCCACTGCGGAGGAGTATAAAGACCATTCACGTTACAATACAATAGGAAAATAGACATGTCGTTATGGAATCACATACCACCTACTGTTATCTACTCCATAGAAGTATCGGGGGTTTGCCAGCCAATATCCTTGTTTTAAATCAATCAAAACATATCTCGAGTTAGGAAGAAGATATTCAGATGGGGTTTTCAACTATAACAGTGTGGAATGCTTTTCCTTTTCCGGAATATCCCCATAAAAATAATGAATCCTCCCTGTTGAAAATTAGGAAGTGTATGTTTATTAATATATGATACCTTTGGTTAACTACTTTTACATAGATGATAGAGACCTATTGTAATAACTTTTCCAACTCGTCGGTCATTTTGTCACCGCTTGGGTCCACCAGTACCAACTTAGCTCTCTGCTTCATTGCGTCACTGGTCTGAACCCTCAGAGACGGTTTCTCGCTACAGATGCAGTTCTTTATCACCTGGCCCACATCTTCTCCAGTCTGCATAGTTTGTTGCATAACCGGTCCGAAGGTTGCAAGGAATTTCTTTCTTTGATTTCTTGCGACGTCATCAACACCAGCATCTACGTCGACTTCATCACGCCCAGTTATCCCACCTTGGTTATTCTTGCTTATATTTGTAGTGAAAGATGTTTGCACTGGACCAGGTTCAACACTTGTTACGCTGAGAATGAAAAAAAATATATAGTAGAATAGCATAGCATCGATTGGAATCGGGTCATGTCGGATCGGATCGGATCTTGAAATATAGCTTTCTTTCTTATGCTATATTCGAAAATGTTATATCAGCTATGACCGACATTATATCTTTTCGATCCTCGATATAAGACTTGGGGAGAATTCATTCTTTAAAAAAAAGGAAAAAAAGGAAAAAAAGTCTCCTTGATATCGTTCTTTGTTAGTACAATAGCATATAATTATGTCACATTGATAGAGTATTATCTTACGTAACTCTTAATTTGATAACTTAACCCATACTCATATACACAAAACAGCCAACTTACAATATATTATAATGACGAAGTAAAGGAGCCATGGACCCTGCAATGCCTTCTATGGCAAACTTCGTTCCGACGTAGAAGTCACTAAACGGGAACGCTGTAAAAAGAAATAAAAACAAACTGTCTCTTGCAACGTCTAATAAAGGGAATTTCAAAGGTGACAATAGGCTCAAACTATAACATAGTGTACTGCAAACGGTTATAAAACATTGCTACCAGTTTTGAGAAATGACCCTTCAAACGTAAGGAGTCCATGAAGTGTAAAGGTTGGACTACTTCGTTTAAGTTACAGACCATTAGAGCAGTCTCTCAGATGACACCCTAAGCTCATAACCTAGCACTCTTTCATAGCCTCACATAGCATGGTGTTGAATGTGATCCAAGAATACTCTTTCATAGCCTCACATAGCATGGTGTTGAATGTGATCCAAGAATACTCTTTCATAGCCTCACATAGCATGGTGTTGAATGTGATCCAATAGTACTCTTTCATAGCCTCACATAGCATGGTGTTGAATGTGATCCAAGAGTACTCTTTTATAGCCTCATATAGCATGGTGTTGAATGTGATCCAAGAGTACTCTTTTATAGCCTGACATAGCATGGTGTTGAATGTGATCCAAGAGTACTCTTTTATAGCCCCACATAGCATGGTGTTGAATGTGATCTAAGAGTACTCTTTTATAGCCTCACATAGCATGGTGTTGAATGTGATCCAAGAGTACTCTTTCATAGCCTCACATAGCATGGTGTTGAATGTGATCCAAGAATACTCTTTTATAGCCTCACATAGCATGGTGTTGAATGTGATCCAAGAATACTCTTTCATAGCCTCACATAGCATGGTGTTGAAAAATAGTGGATCTATATTAAGGCCAGCAGAGTTTTGCTTCTGTTTCTTCCGAAAACTCTCCAAGAATTTATTATATTGGTTGCTCTTTTCTTTTGGAAAAGAGCAACCATGCGAAGAGGCAAGTGAAAGACTCACCTTTTTGTTTGGAAAAGTAAAGATATCAATTTAAAATCGATAACAAACAGGTACGTGGGCTGGGTGAGCGATTTGCCATTTTTTAGGATACAGCAAAAATCAAATTATCTGCTGGTAGGCCTTTATATTTCCTAGATTTAGAACAATTTCTGACTATTATTGCCTTAACAAACATCCTCTGTACAAAGATATACAGCTGTTGAAGGATTCTTTCAATTGTGACAGTTGATATGCCAGGTCAACAAACTATTGCGCAATTGAGTTTTTGAGTGTAGATCAGAATTCACCATAAATAACATTATGAAAACTTACGCGTTATACCACCGATGGATGATATGAAAATGATATGACCAGATTTCTGCTCTTTCATCTTCTTAACAACTTCTTGCGTTATGCGGAGTGTACCAAACACGTTGGTTTGGAACAGAGATTGCATCTGTTCTAAGGTAACGGATTCAAAATGGCCGTGCTGTCCGCTGGCGGCGTTATTGACTGAATATAGGAAGATAAAACAGTGACCTCGTGTGACAAAACATAACTGATTCTTGATAGTTATTCATAATTGTGACAATCCAAAAATATAGGTATTAACAGGCTAAGATAATATTACTGTGCATGACCTGGTTGGGGTTGATCCAGAATCTTACAAAGGAAGGAGTGGGAGGGGTGGGGAGGCAATTACAGGGGTTCTCCTCAGTAGAAATATAAATATACACTTGAAAAGATGCATTGTGAGGCATAGTTAGGCTATACATTTAGCCTATAAGTAGGTCAAAACACATGGTTGTACTAATACCTACTGAGAATTCATTGGATCAGCGCCTGGAATAATAGGAGGTGAAGGGATGGATGGAGGTTGATAATTTCAAAATACCAAATCGATAACATAAATGTACATACAGTGTAGCTGTATTCTTTATAAGCATTACAAGTTATACATTTTGTGTTACCGCAGCATCCCCCCCCCCCACCACCTCACCCTAGGTTTCCCTTCTGGAAAGTGTCATATTCAGATTTGAGTATATATCATTCTCTTGAACGGTTTAGGCAAATCAAAATACGATCACCACAGTCATAAGTTTGATCCATTAACGGAATTAATGTTTTAACTCTCTGCTAATTGTTTAGAGCCGATAGAGAGCTGCTTGTAACTATTGTCAAATGTAGGTACAACATTCATTTCGGGCTGTCGCTTCCAGGAGGGGCTTGTTAAGTATACGCTTTACACGCGTCGGCAACTCTTTACCAACAAATTACCTCGCGTTTCTGAGTTAAACATTGTGACATGTGACCTTCCGCGACGATGAGTTGCCTCTCCGCATAACTTACTTGGAACTATTCCGTAAATGATAATGAGTAAAGTTAATCATTAATATCAATATGAGCGTATGTTAATCCCAATAAGGTCAGCTAAAAGGAGTGAGTTTTGTAGGAGTGAGTTACAGAGACTTGGCTTGTCGTGTTTCGATATCTTTGGCATTAAGCCTCAAACAAGCTTGTAAATCTGTCTGAATAAATCCTGGTTCTATCCTTAACGTATTGATATTTCGCTCCTATTGTCTGAGTGTGCTCCATGCTGCATCCGTAGTATTCATGATGTATTCCTTTTTAGATTCGAGACATAACGGAACACTTTATACACTAGCTGGTCCTTATCAGAATAACGTGAAAGCAGTGTAATAGTTCAGCTTTGAGGTCAAATAATCACTTGGTTACAATACCCAGTTACTAAGGAGCCACCAGTCTGTGGAAAGTTTACATTGTTAAGTTTGTAGCAGTTTAGAGGTAGACCGACAAGAGCAAACAATATGAACGAGATTGTTTACTAGGTTCATTTTGATTTACGTAACTTTTATTTGTCAAAGCTAGATAAGGCGTCCACGCTAAAATAACCTTTCCGAGCCAAATTAAATATGGAAAGCTTTCGTTATCGACACCCGATGACCTTAAATAGAAAAAAAAAAACACCCTAACAATAAATTAATATATAATAGTGAGAGTCACCGGTGCGACTGAATTTGTACCGCCAATAATTATTTGCTCTGAATGGGCCTACAGGACCGTATCAACTTTCAAAGTCTCAAAGGTTGTAACAATTAATCTATTGCTATCTTCTTGAGCAACAAACCCTATTGATAGAATATCAAAATATTGTAAAATGAAGGACCAAAGAGCGTACGCACACACGCATACACCCGCATACACATTCTCCAAACACTGTAGCAAAGGCATAATGCTATACGGTCAGTACAGCTAAGACTGTCTCGTTCACTTCATATTCCCAAAAGCATTGCATTGAGATATATATAAGAGTGTTTAACTGTGCTCTTAAATATACATGCCATAGCAATAGCCATAAGGGACACCAGGGGTCAATAAAGGAAAAAAACAATGAATAAGGGGTTAATCAACGGTCTAGCGTGCGTTACTCACAGCATTAATGCACGATCGGGGGATAATGCAAGCGATGCACGAGGGCGGAGCCCGAGTGCATCCAGCGATAGCATTAACACCCGGAGTGCATTAATCATGTGAGTAACGCACACTAGACCGTTGATTAACCCAGTTCATTCATACACTACCATTTGTGTGGGGGAAAAATCATAAAACAAAACATTTTTGGTTACATATAACCAAAGATTTATTAAAGTGATGCCCCGTAATTTTACCGTGCGTTACTCACAGGATTAACCACGGTCAGCTGACCTGGATGGACCAATAGGATTTAGGAATCTTTACTAAGTATGAATGAACGATCGATAATATCTTTAATTTTAAATAAAACTTACTTAGCACATCAATTCGTCCCTCGCTGTCATAGGTGGCTTTTACAAATTTCTCAATCGACTCTTCTTTTGAGACGTCTAACTCTTGGATGAATAAAGTCTTGTTTAAAGTTCCAGCAGCCGCCTTTTCTAAATCTCCTTTCTTTTGTAGGTTTCTCATGGTTGCTAACACCTGTACATTTCAAACAAGATATTGAAATATATAAAAGAACTAATGTAAGAAGTGTGTAAGTTACATATTTTCAAAGATATTTACGCGAGATACTCCTTCTAGCCCAACCCAGCCTTCTAGTCCCTACAAAGGTTCTTGTGATATCCCCTCCCCCTCCTATCCCAACACTTCCATACTTCTCTGTAGGCGTAGAAACAAGCGCCTGGGCAAGAAACTATTTTTATTTTTTCATAACTAGGGTGTAATCCAAGACATTGATGGCTCATTCAGCTGGATTCTTTGAGTTAATAATCATTTGAATTAACAGTGCCTGGCAATCAAATGCTAGATATCTAGTTCCATACCTCTTATTATACAGTGACGTGCACATAATATCAAATGTGTGAGAGCGACGGGGAGGGGGCGAGGTGGGTGTGTTGAACATTTTTAATTTCCCCATACTAATTGAGGAATATATAGCAGGGCCAAGACAATAATTTGATGACGGAGGGGTACATGATCCTGGCTTAATTGAAGCCGACTATCATGTCTAGCGTTCCTCGAAGCTATTAAATAGTCATAACTTACTTACGTGAGGTTAAATGGAAATTTCATCCCGAATGACAATTTGAGAAGGGGGGGGGGAGGGGGTAAGTTACCTTCCTAGCATACGCCACTGCTCATATACCTTGCAGTATAGCTCGGAATACATACGCAACGCCTATTGAAAAATGAACGTTATACTTAGAGTCTTGTTGTAATTTATTACGTATTTGTAAGTGAGAAACATCCCTTTATTGCCCCAAATAATTGGATAATCTTCACAGTGTAATTAATAAATCAACGTCGTTGAGACCATTGGTTGGCTAAGACCGTTAGCTTACATGTTATATCATTCAGGTGGTCCGTCTCTTCTGTATAAATGTTGATAAAAAATGGACGGTGCTTTAATGCTAAATAATGCTATATTTTTAACATTCAGTCTGCCAGTTGGTCGGATGGGGTGGGGGTCCCCCTGATCTTATTCGCCCTTCTCATGCGTCACACAAATATATATTACGTGGTTGCGCCCCTGCGCCGGCGAAGCCGTAGACACAAACGAAAAACGAAACCATGAGATATTAGTCGCATGATTCAGCTAACACATGGTATATACGTTCTTACCTTAAAATTCTTTTCTTTTGCAAGAAGTACAGCTGTATCCAAACCAATGCCAGATGAACACCCAGTGATTACCACTACTGTTACATTAGATTCGGCCATACTGTTTACAGCTAGTAACTGAACTGAATAATCATCCAATAAACGTGGAAAGACTAAGGTATTTCGATGAAGAACCAACGGAATGAGGCGGTTGTGTGTCGTCTGTGAAATTTATAGGGCTTTATATGTACTTTGTACTTTGTCTTTGTTTGTGTAATGTCAACATATCGATAAAGACATGACGAAAGGTGTACAATGCAACGCTTATGTAAACTATGTCCATCACGAACCGATGAATGGAATAATACCATTGTGATATGATATATATAATATATTTATATAGTGTCCCGTGTAGTCCATGGTAAATCTGTCTTATGTAAACACCATATAATTGTGTAAATAAAGTGTGACCGTTAGCGTGTGATGTTCGCTCAGTAAACGCCTTTAATATATGAACGTTTATTTACATGTATGATAGAAAAACTGCAGTTGTCTCTTAGAGTAATGACTTGCAATTTTCTCAATTCTCACAATCTTGTGAAACACTTGAACTGCACGCTTTGCTTTACCAACCTGCAAGTTCGGATTTGAAGTGTGTATTGTGATTCTCAATCCATTACCCAAAGAAATTATGTTTTACCTATAGTGTGATATTGAAGTTTGAACAAATATGACGAAAATCATGAAAAGGTATATGTCCATCGTACGGTCAAGTTTTGACCTTCAGCATACAGTGCGCCTCCCTTTAACCTGTGTACTAGTTTGAAAGCTGCAATTATGTCACGGAGTGAAAACTTGCAATTTTGTTAAAACTGCAAAGTCATAGCTTACCAAATTTTCTTGTGAAATACTTGTGAACATGTCTGACTGTTACCATAATTCGTCATAACTTCGGATGTGCAATATGTGTTGTTATTCAAAAACCCATTGTCCAAACAAATGGGTCATGCAAATTTGTCTTTGTTTGATGTGAATTTATAACGAGGGCATAATTATATTTTTAACATAATTCTTCATTCAGTGTTACAACTGGCTTCGTGTAGGCTATATTGTTCTGTGAAGCAGTGTGTTAAAGTATATCCATAAACAAACATGGCCGTCGAGCTATAACCACATATCACTTGTATTTATTTGTTTTCTACAAATCTGGTCCACGGGACTTCTACGGTGCATATCATAAAACTCTTCTCGGACTTGGTCACCATTTGTCACTGTACAACGCTGCATATCCAGCCAGGCACTGGGTCCGTGGGGTTGAGTGGGGGTGTACAGCTAATTTACCAACCCCAAAATCAAATTAAAAGTAACTATAAGCACTTCATTGATTATAAAGACCTAATAACATATGTCTATCTGCCTCGGAATTCCGTCAATTAACATCTTGTTAACATCTCATTAACATCTTATTAGTTCTATTTTCTTCTGAGGGAGGACCCATAGCTCCTATATACATATAGTAATCCGCTTCAGCGATCACAAGGACGCACACCTCCGTTTTCATACCCTCGACCCGTCAATGCATGCAGTCCTGTTCAAGTGTTTCACGAGAATGTGACAATTGAGAAAACAATGACTTTGTAGTTTCCACAAAATTGCAAGTCATTACCGTCTGAGACACAACAGCAGTTTTTCTATTATACATGTAAAATCGTTCATCGAGTCATATAATGCCCAGTCAATTCAAGATATCAAACAGAAGGTATACAAGAAACAGACGACACACCATCACCCCACCACCATCTCAAACCGTCATTCGGGATGAAATTTCCATTTAACCTCACATAAAGTATAGTGTCTGTGTAGATTATCGCAGATTTATCTAGCGTCCAACGATATAAAGGGCATAAATCAGCATATTGCCGAGTTGCAACAGGCAGTGTTCCTGCAGCTGTTTTAGTCTATTAATGAAAGTAACGGCACTATAACATTCATGGGCTTTCAAAAGGGAGGTTAGTGTTAGCCGAGCGTGGCTCCCTCTGGTTTCATGTTTAAAGGACAAAATAATTCTGCCAATTCACGTTGTTCAAGTTCTTTGTAGTCGGGTTTTCTGCGCTTCGTCAGTGGGATTTTTCTTGGTCGCTGTGGTCGTAGCCTTCGCTTTCTTGGGAGATTTCGGTGGTTTCTGCTGTGGTTGGGTGTTGGTAGGCAGAGATGAAGGGCCTTCAGCAACGTTGTCCTCTATTGGTTTCTCAGCATTGTCTGGTGTCTCACTGTTAGTTTCCATTGTATCTTGTGCATCCAGATCATTTTCATTTGGGTCAACTTCTTCCGTTCAATCAAAGCTTTTGTGTCCGAATTGTTGACATCGAAAGCACTTCACTTTCGGGCAACGCCTTTCTGCGTGTCCTTGTTTTCCGCAAAGTCGGCAAATGTATTTCGGGCATTCCTTCATCGTGTGTTTCTCACTCAGGCAGTTATTACATACCTTGATTTGGTCATTATGCTTGACTCTCATGTGTATGTTGTCAATAGTCACTGCGTACGGTAGGCTTTTAGCGTTGGTTGGCATCTGCACTCTCGCGTATCGAATGCCGTTTTCAATCTCTGGGAACTCCTCGTAGTGATTCCTTGTCCAGTCTGTTTTCACCAAGCAGCCATATCCTTCACGTTTCGACGAGAGTTCGGCATCCTCGATATAGCTTGGAATACCGTATAGGCTTACTGTTAATATCGTTTTCTCTACACCGAAAACATTACTATATTCTCCTTTAATTTCTAATCCGGTTTCTTGGATCAGTTCAGCATCGGCTCCATTCTTCAAAGTAACAATTCATTGTCCAGACGTTTTGACGCAACCTATCATTCTTTGGTTCCCGACATCAGCGTGAATCGATTTTACTAAGTCCGTGTAGCTATAGCCTTTATCAAACACTCTAACACTGTTCACCTTCAGATTGACTGGGGCCGATTTCGCGGAATCCATTCTAGCACTATCGCATACCTCAGCGGCGTTAGTCGCCGTAGCGACTACTCACACAGATTTGTTTAAGGGTAAAAAATAAGACAGTTAAGCGTTTGTCCATAAAAATTGGCAATTCCAAGCCGTCATATAAGGCCACGTAAAGGTTTTGAGTTAATTTACCCAGTATCAAACTTTCGTAACGATTAAATAACGTTGAAAAAATGTTGAACAGATGAGACACGTCTTACAGTCTTACAGGTTCAGTCCGTTCAGTCCGTTCAGTCCGTTCAGTCCGTTCAGTCCGTTCAGTCCGTTCAGTCCGTTCAGTCCGTTCAGTCCGTTCAGTCCGTTCAGTCCGTTCAGTCCGTTCAGTCCGTTCAGTCCGTTCAGTCCGTTCAGTCCGTTCAGTCCGTTCAGTCCGTTCAGTCCGTTCAGTCCGTTCAGTCCGTTCAGTCCGTTCAGACCGCTCAGACCGCTCAACCGTTCAGTATATGATGTAAAGGTGTTCCCCTGATCCATATACCCTCCAAAACCGGATAGAGGGGGCTCTTCCAATTATATTTTGTTTTAGAACTTTAACAGAAACATTTCCAATATTCCATATTCCTAACGTATCTCAATCCCACTCATCAGTGTACAACTTCATTAGTATATATACAAAGGTGGCGTATACGACACTTGAAATCAAAAGATCTTTATTCACTTATACTTGATTTGTAATAGACAAATATGCATGAATACTCATTTTTATATCCTAGTATCGGTGAAAATCGATATGTCCGGTGACAGGAATTCGCAAGCAGTATGGGGCGCCGAATATTTTATTTCCAAATTGCTACCAGTAATTCAAGGTGATCTTTGGAATGGTATTTCTTTATATTGATCGAGAAAGATGTCAGCAACAATAATGGTTATGACCGTAAAAAAAAAACACTTAGACGGAATGGGAGAAAATGGTGATCTACACGAGAGAAATTAAATAATATTCCGACAATGAGGTATTATTGACAAATTTTCTTAAATATTGCTAGAAATTTGTTTGAATAAACGCTTATCATTTATAAGTATGATGTGATGGCTCTCCGATATGTAACAGTGTTTGTCGTTGAGACCGCCTTCTTCCTTGATGTAATATTATAATTAGAGATACTAAAGACATATCTTTGTATCATTTTGACCAAATCATCATGTACTATACACCCATCGATACCATTCAGTGTAACTCACGTCATATATGCGAGTACAACCATTCGGTTAATTCTTACTACCAGTAAACATTTTAGTCCAGTGTCAAAACTTTTGTCTTACACAGTAAACTTGAATGTAATCTCTTTTAGTAGGCTTATATGATACTTCACTCTGATCCTCTGTCACCACATTCCGAAGGCAATCCTGTAATCACATCTAGGTGATATACCTCTACTAGGTTATATGAAGGGGGTATGTAAATGCTTTAACACAAGAAGTATGAACTCCTCATTGCAATCCAGCCACGATTCGTCATAATACAACTTGTAATTCCTTGTGATGTTATCATATCGAAAACGTGGAACAGTGCTACGTGGCTCAAGCACGTGATATCATACGGTTTATACGTCAATCAGATTCCGTTAAGTATCGTAAGTTCCCAGCCGCGTTGATAAGCATATAGTAGCTTGTACGTACCAGCAAGGTAAATATAAGTCATTACCTTGTAAATGATTTTGTAAAGTTAAAGCAGTTAAGGTACTTTGAAATCATAATAGATGTCACGATGTTTATATTTAAATTACGTATTGAATGGGTAGTCCCTCATCATGATCATTTAAAGTGAATTGTATCATTTGAACAGTTTACTGCATGCGTGATATTGCAACAAATAATAAACTAATATGTGGAAAACCAACCGATACATATAACTAGTAAAGTAACTACTGGTGTCACCTATAACACATGTTACCGTGTTACGAACACAAAGAAAAACGGTAACATGTGTCACAGGTGGCACCCGTAGTTACTGTACTAGCTATGTGTTTGAAGTTAAGTAGGTACGGTACCGTTTGATTCCAGTTCACAAATCTCTTAAAATTACGTCAATTCGTCATGCCGAGAACAAAGAAAGGTGCATGTTCCGGTACTCCCATAGGCCTAATTCTAGCTTAAAACGACTATATATGACTTCATTTTAGAATCGCGTATTAAAGAACTCGCATCCAGTGGTTGGCACAGGAACTACTCGTATGTCCCACAACCGTGTATCAATCAGTTATTACTACTTTGTGCTCAAAACAAATGTTACAGGACATGAACAGTACTCTACTGTGCGAGCCATGATCATCGGTTGGAAAAACAATATTATTGTGTTTGTTTTAACCAAACTATTGTTAATTTTGAACTTCCTATTATATACAAACAAAACCACATCGTAAAACATAATTACTCGATTCACTGGTAGGCCAGTCTAACTTACTATTCCTGTGATTCGTCTAATATTCAAAAGGTGCTCTTTGATATTGATATGTCACGAGTCCAAGCGATTTGATGTTAAAACATTTTAATACGCTGTGAGCGTCCTTTGCATACACGATGTCCCATGTCAATAGGAATGTTTAAACGACGAACAAACACAGTTTTTAGTGCTTATCATTAACCTTCCATATTTGACCTATTATTTATTTAACTCGTAAACATATTTGGCAAACTCAAGACAATGAGATTAAAGTCATATAATTCAGAAATGGTTCAAAATACAGATAAGTTGTCACATATTGTGTGAGATGTACACAACCATTCTTATCCTTTCCTTGTGCTTGCATTGCGAGTTTTTCCATTCTAACTAAGAATTCGAGATGAAAGAGCTTCTAAGTCAAATATAATGCACATGTTTATCCTGTAATAATAATGCCACTTACATAATATAACAGATGTCGATATGGGACACACTAGATTGCATAACATAGACTGTGACCAGCTGTTAAATTACATGGTTTTAATGGACATCCGTACGTATGAAGGTCTTTCCTTGGGTAACGATTTCGCCTTCAGTACTTCTTTAACTGTCTCAGAAGGTCAGCAAGTCTCTCCTTTATTTCGTGCAAATTACTCTTTTTCATTTTGGATCGATGGCAGAACTTCGAAGAAAATATATTTTCGTCTTTGCTGTGTTGCTGCTTTTAAACTTAAATGGTTTTCGGGTAAGTCTCTAAAACATAACTTAAATCAAACTCATTTCTTCAAAGTAAACTTTCACTTGTATATTTTCTTTCACTAATTGACAATGTGTCAGTATTTCATTCACTTCAGCTTCAAAAAGGACCTGTACCTTTTTTCTACATATAGAATAAAACAACTGTCTAACTGCGCTGACTTGTTACTCACGATTGTTTGTAGAGAATATTACGATTGGTGAGCTATCGGCTCAATTCAACTGTAACTTTTTTGAAACTTGAGTTATCGAGCAATTTCTCTCTTTATTACTTATTGCATTTAATATCTTGTCATTATATATTCTCTAACACCCCCCTTTTCGTACGGTCCATTCTGTCCCATTTTGTTGATACCTAATTAGGAATTACATCACTGAGTTTTGATAATAAAACAAACACGTAAAAAGAAAATCTACAACATAATTTTTACTAGGCAGAACATCTACCTTGTACATGTCATTTGCAGAAGCTAAACTATTTACAATCAACACAAATCTGTTTGGAGGAGAACTTTAAAGCACCTGAAATACAAAATACATACACATATTGAAATGTCTAAATATTATAACTTAAATATATCCAAAATTCACACAATTCTGTTTCAAATACAACATGTTTCGCGTCCATCTTGAGTGCACAGCCTTATCGTTTTTTTTGCAACGAGAGCATATGGGTTTCGAAACCCTACATATGATAAAGTATCTATTAACCTATTATAATAACTGTATGATTAACTTGTGAACTAATCATTTGCTCATCAAGAAAATATAGGATGAAGTTTAAAACGCGAATGTATAAAGCAACTTACAATTTCAAAACACAACGAAGTTAATTCTTCACGATGACAATTTGTTCCGTCAATTCATAAAACTATTCATATTTTCCGAATACAACATTTATCTCTCCGTCAAATGAATGCCCAACTGGTAGGATCAAGTGAATAAAGTTCAGCTTTTAATTTTTCAAAACAACAAATTTGCATACGGAAATGCTAATTGAACTTTTAAATACGTTTAATATCCAAATTGCTATATTTAAAACGTTACACTGATGTTATCAATCTGTGGGATGTAATGTTCGAAATAATTCCTAATACACAGACGCATAATTTGTCAACATAAATGTTCATGTTTTTTTCGTGTATATAGAAATGGTAGCTTTACGCAATAGAGCTGAAATGTTTTTTCTTTCCTTTTCAAGACTAATTAAAAAACTCTCAGTATTGTAACAATTTCTGTTTGCAATTTTTAACAATCAATTGTAAACTACAAAAACAGCAATAGTCAATTCAACATTAGAGCATTCCAAGCAGTTTCAAATTGGCTTTCACAAAAGTGTTAATATGTTTGTTATGACAATATATACCTGACAACAACTTGGACATTTACTCGCCGGGCATGTATCTGTAGAACATAACACAATAAACGCATTAATGTAAAACACTTTCAATACAGGCACGTACGTGCGAATATCTATTGATCAGTTTATCATCCAAATACAAGAGTAAGCAGAATTTAGCTTAAAAAGATCAACGATTATTTGCAAAACTTCCCCAAAACCCCCTATATTTGATAGAGGTAATTTGGCAACCGATATTTGAAAGCTAAATAACACAATTTTATACCAGCGTAATACTGAAAAATCGTCTCCAATAGTTTTATGTACAAAAAGTTTATCTTAATAATTATGTATTTTGTCTTGAAACTTTATTTTTATGACCAAGCAATGTCAATCTTTTTGTTCCTTCTTAAAATGTATCAACCCCTAAATTTCAATCGTTCCCCTTACGATTTTGCCGGTTAAGGTAACACTGTTTGTTCTCCAATGTGTTGTTTCCCCTCTGGCGGTCATATCAGCGTATTACACATGCATCTGTTAAAAATATATTTGATTCTTCCATGTGCGTTTATCATAGGGATGATTTTTAACGCATGTCAATGTAATAATCATCAAATAAATATAAATATTCAAATATTCATCATATTTGTTATAAGTTTGCACGAAACGCTGCTATAAAAATGAAAATAAATATAAAGTACGACAATTAAGAGACTAAATGTTATGAAAAGCGATAGGAAATAGAGAATAAAGTATAATAAAAAAAAATGTGAAAAGTTCTTAGTTTTGAAGATTTTCCTGAAGCATCAGAAAGAGAGTCTAACTGACAATAAAAAAAAAAATTCATGCTAAAATGTTTTTATTTAAAGTTGTACCAAACCAATGTCAAGAAAAAGGAGAACAGTAACAAAAAACTTGATTATTAACATTACTCAATCATCCCAGACAAAAACATAAATGAATGTATATATCTTCTCATTGTGCGTTTCCGTTGTAAAGTTCCTGTTTTTGTTTTTCAAAAGAACAAAACTGTAGATGATCACTTTCAAATTCTCGCTCACAAAAGTGTTAATATGTTAAGTATTATACTGTATATCTGACAACAACTTGGAAATTTGCTCGCTGGGCAGGTATCTGTAAAACATAACACAGTAAACGCATTAATGTAACACACTCTTCAATACAGCCCCGTAGGCCTACGTACGAATATATATTGATCAGTTCATCATGCAAATACACAAGAGGAAACAGAATGTATCTTAAAATGATCAACAAGTGTTTGCCAAACTACCCAAAAACACCTTATATTTGATACAGGTAATTTGGCAACCGATATTTGTAAGCCAAGTAACCCCGTCTCCAACATTTTTATGTACAACTTTTAATAATTCTGTATTTTGTCTTGAAATTTTCTTTTCATGACCAACCAATATCAATCTTAATGTTCCTTCTTAGAATGTATCAACCCCTAAATTTCAATCATTCCACTTACTATTTTGCGGTTTAAGGTAACACTGTTTGTTCTCCAATGTTTTGTTTTCCCTCTGGCGGTCATTGCATCGTATTACACATGCATCTGTTAATAATGTGTTCGATTCGGTCATGTGCGTTTATCATAGGGATGATTTTGACGCATGTCAATGTAATATTCATCAACTAAATTTAGATATTCTAATATCCAACATATTTGTAAGAAGTTGCACGAAACACCGCATTAAAAATAAAAATAAAGTACGAAAATTATAACCTTAATGTTATGAAAAGTGATAAGAAATTAAGAATAAAGTATAATAAAAAAAGTCAATGTGAAACGTTGTTAGTTTTGAAATTTTGCATATAGCACCAGGAAGATCGTATACTAACCCACAATAATGAAAAAAAGATTCATGCTAAGATTTTTTTTTAATTGTACCAAACCAATGTCAAGAAAAAGGAGAATAGTAACACAGACTTGTTTATTAACATAACTCAATCATCCCAGACAAAACAATATATAAATACGTATGCCTTCGCGCTGTGCGTTTCCGTTGTAAAGTTCCTGATTCTGTTTTTTTAAAAGAACAAAACTGTAGAAATGTTATAATTTATGATTCAGAGCTTTTTTGCCACGTTGTCGAGAAGACAGGCTTGTATCCATCATTTCCTCGTTTCTTCCTTGCAAAGTCTATAATTTAAAAATATTGGAAATGTTACCATACAACACGTGATCACGTAGACAAGAACGGCTTTTACTCAAAATCGTGTTGTTTTGAGGGAATCTAGATGATGTTGATTGTCAAGAATTTTCAAAATGGATATAACTTTACAAAGTTATATTTGAAATTTGATGTGTCTGTTGAACAGTTGCCTATCATTTCTTTTCAAGTTAACAGATATCGTTTACTTAGGCACTTATATTTTTTCATAACTATTCTGACAAAAATAACGTTTTGAAGAAGAATTTTTGCACGACTGGTATATCATTAGCTTCTTCCCAACATACTTAATTGACGAAGTATCGGATAATCTCAGCACATGTAGACCATGTAAGAGTTGTCGTGAACCAATGCACAAATAAAATACTAACTAATTCTAATATGTTATATTCAATAGATATGATGTCAGAATTAGACGGAACGTGCATTTCATGCAATATATTTCTGAATTATTTCCTCCTTCAACGTAGTATCTTACTTTCATACAAAGCTTTGCGCGCAGGCGTCAAATGTCACTTCCTTTCATATCAAGAGAAGTAAAGAAAAATATGTGTCGTTATGATATAATGTGTTATCCTTGACTTAGGATACTTCAGAGAATTACGCCAACCATAGGTAAGAAAAAATATCCATGCACGTTCTGTTATGAACAAGGATGTGTTTTCATGGGAGCTGGGTTCACGGGGATGTTCTGGGGCGTTCAAGAATGGTTTCATATCTTAAATAGATACAGTAAACGTAAAGTTGCCGAAAGAGTATCCGCTTTTGATGTGCACAAAGGGTAATCAAAAAAAGTTTTCGTTATGGATACGCTAACTTGTATTTTGCTATACATGAGGTTTTTTGAATGAGCGTGAATCGTCATTATTAGCATTTTTCGTAAAAAGTTTGCAATCGTTCCATCACATGTGCTTTAAAGATTTTCATCCTTATTGTTAGTTTAGCTTATTAAGCTTAGATTAATTGAAACAAATAACTAGGAGGGAACTAAAGTTCCCATCAAGTATTAGGCTTTGCCCAAATATTTTTTACTCCGAACTTAAACTTGTTTTTTTTTAATTTCTAAAAATATAATGTATGATTTTAACCATGTTTTTGTAGGTTACAGATAACTCTGCATAATGTGGGCACATTAAAAGCCTTAATTATTGCAAACGTTTTGAGTACAATATTTCTAGAAATATCGACATATTTTCTATGATAAAGCAAAAAGTTGCTGTCGCAAAAGTTTGTTGGAGTTAACAACAAATGTCGTACTTACATGTTATACAGTTGTAACTTTCAGGCGAACGAATGTTCAGTAGCTGGGGCGTAAAACGTAAACGTGTTTTGTGATATTGAAGACAAAAAAGTGTTGTTGATGCTTGTCTAAGTCAATCAAGTAGCTTGTACGTACCACTAGGAGATCAAAGTTTACGGATCATGAATTTCCTTCATTTCTTTTCAAGAAGGACAGAATAAAGTGTCTCATTGTAAAAATATAATACAGTTTGATGAATATTTTAACTAGAATACGTTTGCACATAGTTCAAGATTTCTGCAATAATTTAATTTGATTTTATTTAAATTTCCAAACAGAAAATGGTAAACTTTGAATTACATCGTTTCAGCATAATATATACCTTTTCATTAGTGGTAGTAGGTTACGGAAGCGTATGAGGGACACGAACACATTTCAAAACGTCATACATCCTAAAATCACCGTTTTTAAGAAATGTTCTTAGTATGCGAAAGGGTAAAAATGTAAAAATTACCGCTTTTGGTCAATATTATGCAACTTGGGAGCGTGCTAAACAACTTTGGCGGTTATCAAGGGTTTTTTATATTGATAAAAGCTTAACTATATCAATTATTTTTGTTTATAATTCACAACACACCTGCATTGAACAACATTCATTACTGCCAAAAAAATATTATGCGGGAAAATGTACAATCGGATACGCTGATGTTTGTACTCTTAATTTTCTTTCAAAAGTATATTGTAAGTTTTCTTTTCGCTTTCTCAGATAATATGTCATTCACATTTCGATTAGTATACTGGACAGGGAATTATTACTCTCATCTGCTTATCGTTGTTATGATCCTTTAATTAAGTTAGTGTATGGTGACTTATGTTTGTTTTATGTATAGTAATGAGAATAAGAAGACATATGATCATATTTTCAAACAATTAAAGTTATTCAATAAAACCTACTTTTAATATTAGCTATGCTTATCATCAGTTAAATCAATGTTAAATAAATATTAAGATTGCGAAATATTCTAGTACTGCTTAGAATTTAGATTGTGAAATTTTCTTTCCGTTCTTATTACCTTTTTCTATAATAATTTACAAGTTGGAAATTGTTCATTTATTTGAATCAAAAGCGAAATCAGATTTTATTTTAATGAGCTATAAAATTCTGTTCTGTATATTTAAACTTAAAATGATAGGATCTGTTAAAGTGAAGGTGTAATAGATTGGCGTTGGTCCTGTATTTTGTGATACATTGCTCTTCTTACAACCTTCTTAACTCGATATTGTTTCTATATAATGTATTTTAATTAACCGTACATTCCCTACAATTTTTTGTTACCTCAGATATCGTCAAGCACAAGAGTCAACGATTCAAGTAAGTTTTCGTTCTGTAAGGGTAACGGTTAATATAAACTACCGAGAACTAACCAATTAACAGAAATTTGTTTTCTAAATAATAGCTCGGAAAAAGTTTAATTTAGAAAGGAACCATCTAGATGTATATACTTCATATGTGGTACTTTCTCCTATTTCAATTTGTAAGATAAATAATGACTTACAATTCTCAATAATTTCCTTGTACTGTGTATTGAAGTAGTTTTAGCGCTGATTGGGGTAAATTGTAGATACTCAGCGATAATAAAACTGAAAGAAATACAAGTCATTAGTCAATGTTTATTTCAAGCAATTAAGAAGTTCCGATTATATGTATATATACTTGTTAGTCATTTGTGCAAAGTTAGTTGGCCTGACCCTTCGATCCTAGCAGGATCTTCTTCAGAGGCTAAATGGCAAGTAATAGTAACAGAAGGGATAAAACACACACTTTGTTTATATCTTGTATACTGCAGACTCGTTCAATAATTGAGCACTTTCAAATCTCAGGTCGGTGCTGATGAACGTTAGATTGTTATAAGGTGAAAATAGGTCCAAAGCATACCCTCATGGTGAGGAAAGCTATTACTAATCATGCTTGCTTCTGTGACCATGGTGATCACGGTAGTTCTTTGCGTTAGATTTTTATTTCAAAAAGATATACTTGCTTATATTAGCCTCCATGAATATTAGCCGAAAATGATTGAATACATTTTCTTTTGGTAGTTTACCACGTCATGTTAACTGTGTAGTTTAAACAAATCTATTGCAATGTAGCATATATATTATATTTGTCTTGAAATCAAAAGTTTACATATGGGAATCTATCTGCAACAGCTTTACGATTTGTTCTCATCTTGTTCTTTACATTATCTTGGTGCTAGATTTGCAGTATTTTCTATTCCAAACTCCGGAGTATCCAAGGGATTGTCATGAAGTACTTAACCAATGCTCTTCTACCAACGCCAAATCCGGTGTATACCTGATCAAACCTGACCAGTATCCGGAACCATTTCAAACACACTGTGATCATAACACTACATCTGGAGGTTGGACAGTAAGTAATATATTTCAGATGTGAACACTTACAATCTCAGACGTTACTCTCCAAGATACACTTTGTAGAACACATTGACATTTTCAATCCATTTTAAATGTACAGTGTGTCGGATGATATACCTTGTTCGATGTATGAATATTTGAAGCCTAATATCGGAAACAAAACTCCCAGAGTAATTACATTGAATTTTAATACGATTAGACAACTTATTGTATGTGCACACCCATGGTAGTGATCTTGATATGTATAAAGATAAGATATAACGCAACATCACAGATGTGTTCTATCTTATTCGTATTTCTTGATGTGAGCCGCAACTTTTGGCTATATGGTTTAGTTCATAAGATAATACAATTTATCCGTTAGTTGTCTACGTATCTTTTGAATTCTTCAGGTCATACAACGACGTGTTGATGGATCCATCGGCTTTAATCGAACCTGGGACGAATACAAAAACGGAATTGGTTTCTTAGGCAGTGAATTTCTGATTGGTAATGAAAAGTTATCTCACTTGATAAACCAAAATAGGTACCAGCTGCGCATCGAGCTAGAGAATTATGCAGGCCAATCGTATTCCTTGACTTACGACAACTTTCGCATTGCCGATGAATGGGGGAATTATTCTATAACAAGTCTTGGTGTTGTCGAAGGAATAACAGGTTAGACTTTTATTCAAATATTTTTTTCCATATCTTTGTACTCAAAACGGAAATTGAAGAATGCTTAAAAAAGGTTTCAATGGAGGAAATAACTATCATACACAACTATATTTATTGATTCCCATAGTCGAATACTTGATAATGTAATATTATTTTGTATGTGTGACATAAATGAGTATCAGTTGAATGAGCCTTAACAATACAAAATCCGGCTTAGATTTGATCCTATTTTAACAATCAGTAAATGTTCCGAGCGCTCATAGCATTACAATGGTAACACGATTCGCTAATAAATTAATGTCATAACAGTGAGTTAACACTTCCAGCTAAGATTAACTTGTTGTGGTTTCAATTTCCCCAGATTTCCCCATCACCTGGTGCTCATCCAACAAGGATAATTATGACAATACATGTGAAAGAACTTGTGAGAATCCGAATGATTGTGTCATACCAGTGGATCCAGAGAAATGTCTTTGTCCAGAAAACTACATGGTACTTGGAGATATATGCATACCTCAAGAGCAATGTGGCTGTTACGTTCAAGGGGAAGGCGTCGTATTAGCAGTAAGTTTATTTGATGCCGTTCACAAGTCTTAATATATTACATGAAAAGTACACTATAACATAAAATCTTGGATTTCAATTGATTGGACCATACTTTTTATTTTATCTGTTATTAATTCTCATGATTATTGATGATACAGATTTTCACTTCTATTTCGGTTTAACATGTTCTTGCAAACGTCTTCTAATTGAGACCTAGCAAAATACAAGGCATCCAAAGCAATTACACCCAGAACAATGAACTTTACCTAACATATTTAAAACGCCCACGACCATTTAATAGTAGAAATTCAGTTGTACTCAGAGAGCAATACCAAGCGTTGAACCGAATGAACATTGATTTTACTTTCACTAGAAAATGTCGTTTAACATTTATCTTTTCCAGGAAGGTGAATCATACATTAATTCTGACTGTTCCTTACGGATAACTTGCAACAGTAACGTACTTACAAGTGAGAGTTACAGTTGTAGCGCAGACGCAACCTGCGAGGAGCGGAATGATGTCCGTAGATGTTACTGTAACGAATGGTTCGAAGGCGATGGTCTTACATGTTCCCGCAGTGGACCGATAGACTGTTCTGATCTTTACGTAGCAAACAGAAGAAATAACGGAAAATATACTATTTATCCCGCTGAAAGCTCTGGTTTTGAAGTTTATTGTGACATGTCTAGTGGTGGTTGGACAGTAAGTTTTAACTATTAAAAAACAGAACTTTACCACGTTAAATGTGTATTTTCTCATATAACAGGACTTCTTAGACTAACATTTAAATTATTTGATTAAATTGATCCATTTTCCTATCACTTTAATCCAATCGGATATTGACCTTCACCAGTTACTTTCTCTAAATTATTGTAGTACAAATGAGATATTTCATATATTACTCACATCCAATCGATAAACTCTTTGATTCTCATTCTAGATTTTACAACGACGTACAGTTAGCTCTGTCAACTTTTATCGAAACTGGAATGAGTACAAAAACGGTTTTGGAATTCCCACAGGAGACCACTGGATTGGCAACGACAAAATATACAGTTTGACAAAGCAACCAAACATAAACTACCAACTTATAGTAGAAAAGACAAACACGGAAGGATCAACATACCACAGCCGTTATTTATCTTTCAGAATCAGTAACGAGGGAGACAAATACCGACTGTCATTGAGTGACTACAATGGAAATGCTGGTATGTATTGTGCTAACTGTCAATAATACGCAGACTTGTAGTTATTGCGTAATCCCACTCTAGCATAACTGCGTGTAGTCTTAATCACATTACATGGTTTGTACTCGTACATATACTCAGGTCATGTTATATAGATAGTGTAGATACTAATTTAGACCTCGTGCTTACAGTCTCATACTCATTGTTTACTGTACACTTGCTTAACATTTTAGCACGTGTTCGTATAATTATACATCGTAACATCATAATATGTCTTATCAACTAAATTCCTATATAGTTTTGCGTCTAATTTCTCGCTTCAGCATTCAGACTTTTTCAATCTTAGACAAGAAAAGGATTAATAACTAATCTGGAAACCTTAGAAATTTCATTAAATATGACTTAACCGTTTTCAAAAGAGAAACAAATTAACTTTCATTAGACCATTGAATATTCGTTTATGGAATTATTAAGAGGCCTATCATATTAAAATTATAATAGAACATATCAAATAATTCGGAAGTTTTTGTGAGAGATCAGTCGAGAAAATCGTACGTGTTACATTTCCAAATAGCATTGCCCGCCTTATTTCTTATATGTATGAATGTATAATCAGAATATAGTTAAATAATTTTTTGTCATTATCAAATGGATGTCAACACGTCAGATGAAAGATAAGAACGTTTCACAAAAGATGGTAGTGACAAAGATGAGAAGATCCAACACTTTACATATTTTCCCTCTTATTTGGAAATCTAGTAATTGAACAATCAAAACTATGCTTTTTATTTGGCAGAACTTGAGTTATTAGCTGTTAACAGTTCTACTCATCTCACATGTCCCTTTAAAACGCTTTATTATATAATATTCGTCGCAAAAGTGAAAGAGTATCATAAAGTTAACTATTTATCCCAAACATGTATTAGTTAATAATGAACGATGTATGAACTAAGGTTCCCAGACAAATCGTCAATATTGGAACCTCACCAGAAAAACTGGATATATTTGACACCTATCTTCAATTAGTAAACTGCGAAAAGAAAGCTCAAGAGCTTCTATATGAACCTAAAATAATAGTCAAGCCCAAACATGAACTAACACAACAACAAACGCACTAACAACCGAAAATTACAGAAAACTAACCCACGGTAGTTTAATAACGTCCAGTATGCAAATAAGAAGACTTGACAAAATTTAACTTCATTAAGTATTTGCTTATTTCTATCCAGGTAATAACGCAATGGGAGCAAATTCAGGGTATCGATTTAGTACGCACGATCAAGACAATGATGGATCGAGTACCTTCGACTGCGCAGAAAAACATCGAGGTGGCTGGTGGTATCCAGATGATAGTAATACGGGCTCTACCAGCAACTGCTACTCATTCAGCAACCGCGTAGCTACAGGTGACTACGAGTACTCTGACTGTCGCTGCTATTGTTATTAATATTATTGTTATTATTATGACTCCGATCGTCGTCATTATAAATGCTATAATTGTGACGGCTGTAGTAGTAATAACTGTTATTATAATAAGAGATGCTGTGCAAACAAAAACCCGGTCTATGAGACAACTTTCTATTCCTGCGGCTACTCCAATCTGAATGGTGATTACTCGGACAACGATTACCGCGGTATCTTCTGGAAGAATCTTCACGGTTCAGATTGCGGTATCACAACAACAACAATGAAAATTCGTTCAGTCTAATGATCAAAATAGTAAGGTAAAGTCTTCAAGATAACATGGATAGGATACTGTTGTCGAAATGCTTACATATGTTAAATAAGGAAGTACATATCAATATCTTTGGAAGGTTTGTGTATTTGGAAGATGAAAGTGAATGAACGGTACACTAATGAACCGATGGACACCTAATACATCACGTACATTATCCTTAGCATTGATCTGTTATGCCCAAAGACTACTTCCAGACATGCATATGTTTTGAGGGACAATAACAAATAACGGTGAACTACATATTTCATGGAACTCGATGACTTCTGATACTTTGTCTGTTTCTGATAATTGCATTGAACTCGAACTGTGTTTATTAAAAGGTCATCTTTAATAATGGTACTGGGAATGATATCAAATAAAAAACAAATACAAGTATATGAAAACATGGCATTACAATAATAATTGTTTTTTTTTCTTCATTGCTGCCATTATGTGGTATAGAAGCAAATAGCAACGTGGGAAACGATATCAGTTTCTATATGCTTTCTTCTGAGTTATTTAGTTAGTATGTCTGACGATCAGTTATTCCAGAAGACTCTTGCGTTAAAGCCACTGTTATAGTCATAAAGAACACACCCAGCCGAAACCACCCAAATATTTTTCATCCTTATCCCCGAACCACTTTCCTTACAGTCACAATTAGGTCATGTATTAGCGTTGGCCAACTAAAGAAGCGTTTACATTCACACGAAGTTGATCATATAAGCATGGTTCCGGGCGACTCCTTTAATGAGTTATTTGTCAAAGTTTTTACTCAAACAATCTCACTTACTTTGTCATTAGTCTACATATCTTTCCCGTTCCCTTACTCATCTCCATTTAGGAATATGATGTAGCTTTTATTCATATTGTCGTCAGCTTGATTGTCCCAATTACAGAAACCATCGTCCTCCGAATTGCTAGTTAAGTGCAATAAACACCTGACGATCCCCACCAAATCCCTTCCTATGCAGCTCATATTTAAAGCTTTACTATTGTGTTTAATATATAACAAATATGAGAGATATTCCTCCATGAAACCCTTTGAGACTAAATTCAAGTGTCATTTTCAAGAATTTCACAGAAATGGGAAGGCAAAGGTGGGGGACGCGGGATGACAGTGGCCTTGTATTCCGACTCCACATCCCTTATATTCAACAACAGATAATGGAGTTGTAGATTACTTAAAGAACTGGCGTTTATATTTAAAACACATTATCTTCATCGAAATTCTGGTATCGTTTGAAACATTGCAATTTCTCTCAATTCCAAGTTTTAGTTCATGAATAAATTTAAGCAATATCTAAATAGGAAGTGTAGGAGTAGACCTTGAGTATTAGTAAATAGAAAGAACAATTGTTAGAAAACATGAAATAAAGAAAAAGATTAAAGCAAAGGCTCTTATACCAACATATTTAATTGACAGCACCCCATTTGCTGTTTCCTCCAATTAGACCATTTAAAATGTGACTAGAATATTTTTTTTTAATATTATAGCTTTGTATTTACTTATTGATGCCAAATACTACAACGAAAAGAAATGCGATATGAAAAACCGACTGTTTTTTTATCTCTTGATATTTTGAACCAACATCAATTCACTTTGAACAAATGTCAAAATAAAGAACAAGATAAATGGACTCGGCGTATTATCCTTTTCAATGCCGTCACATTGTTTTTGTTTCGTACAGACAGGATTGTTAACATTAATTTTAGGTGACTCATTAAAATGTTTATTGTTTTTTTTATTGTAGTATTTCTACTTAAAATGGCAGAGAAATTTCTAAAAGGTTCACATTTGCACGAGTCGTATCTTCATCTCAGAGAACAAGATGTTATACGTTTCCATTAAAATTGACTTATGAGTATATTTTTGGGCAAATTGATAACAACCTAAAATGTTCCGACAAAGTAGTCTTATTGAATAAATTATGAAATTAATATTGACGGATATTGCTAAAAAATTGCTGAAAAATATTTTTTCAATATACGCTTATCAATTCTATAAGTAAATATTCAGAAAACTATGTAAAGATTCTCCCTCGATGCGTATACTCTTCAAAATTGAAATTGAGGGGGCCCTTACAATTATGACGACAGCTACTCAATTTTGTAACCATATAGTAATCGTACTTCAAAAATTCGGAGAATGTTCCAACAAATTTACTTTTACACTGGTCGTAGTACGGAATGACATACATAAAAAATGTCCAAAACAATATAAGCATCTCCAAGTAGGAGTATGTCCTAGTTTATATAGGTATGTCGACACTAATATAATGTCCAAAAATAAAATGAGTATGTCCAAAATAATATGAGAGTGTCGAAACATTTGATGAACATGTCGAATGTAACTGCTAATATCATATTTGTAGAGAACATTTTAGCGTTTGAATTCACGCCATTTGTTGCAAAATGTCCAAAATAATATAAGCATGTCCAAAATAATAGGAGTATGTCCAAATTTATATCAATATGTCAAAACTAATGTAAGTATGTTCAAAAATTATACGAGAATGTCTAAAAGAGTGTCGAAAAACTAATACAAAAGTATCGAGCGTATTGTAATGAATATTTAGGCGTTGGAAGTTACGAAACGTATTTTTAATGGTATTTATATATATATATATATATATATATATATATATATATTGACCGAAGGAGATTTCAGCAACAATAATTACATCAAAGGCTACTCTGTAAAATGAAAAAAATAACAGAGCCGAAAGGGGGAATTCTGGAAGACCGTGAGAACGTTTATAACATTCCGACAAATATATATGATATAAAATATTACGTTAATATGTTGTTTTTAATATTGATAGAAATATGTTGAATAAACGCTTATCAAGTATAAACACGGGTGATGACTCCAATATGTGTGCCCCCCGGAAGCATATAGAGGGGGCTCTTCGTATTAAACAGGAAAGATACTCGTGTAGCCAAACTGTTACATGGATTGTGTAGACCTAATTGTTTTTAATGTTATTTCATGTTTTTCTTTTCTCTAGTAAGTATAATTATCGAATTGAAGTTTTAGTCAATATTACATACTTTTATTGTCACTCTTTTATTACGTTTAAGGTGTTAATTTCTCCCATAATTAAGTTCAATGGCGAGGAGAACAAAACGTTATTACATTAGGATGGGATAGGTTTAAATGTGATTTTTATTTAACAGCCTAGTGTCATATAGCGCTGTCAGCATGCAATAACAGTCATGTCATTTAGAAACACATGCACGTACATTAGAATGTAATTTTAAAGTACAGCAGAAAATATAGAAGATTTTAAATCGCATACAAAAAGCATGTTGTGTCTTGAAAGATGACTTAGGGCAGCTCTTTTTTGACTTGATCTTTATAGTCAAGAAAAAAAATCGAGTGCTGAATATGCTCAATAACCATTTGGGTTTTCAAGACATTCACCTTTTAAATTTGCTAAATTTTTGGAAAGCACTTTTACGGCTACATTTATGACGACATTGGCTCTCTAAAAATTAATGCTAACTAATTGTTAAATAAGAATTCAATGACACAAACAATTTCTGTTAATTTAACTTCATGTAAGCAACACAAGATCTCATGACATCTCACTTAAATACTATCACAAGATGTATCTGGACAAAGTCATGTATCGCCTTACTAAGTATTTACTGAATGGATGGTACGAGATCTGCCTGTAAACGGAACAACTGAATCAGTCCATTGACACAACAGTAACACCAGTGTCCGTGTCATCGCCTACGCAAACTTTCCGCGATCCAGTTAGGGACAATACATACCTATAGGTTCAGTCGGCAACTTATTGTCATTGAAATAATATACGATCATCATTCCAAGTAAAGTTGGGGCAAATATGCCTAAAGAGATCCAAATTTGCACTAATCAGAGGTTTGCACAGGCTTATGCGTAATTATAAGTACAACATACTTAAATAGCGGAAATGTATGTTATCATTGAGTAAAGAAGCAATCATCATTATTTAGAGTTGACTGATTGACAGTGTTAATATCAACGTTTAGGATAAATTTAGGCTCACAATTAAAGTTGATGCGTTTTACTTTGTTGTCTATATGCAGGTTGTATTTATGTGTCACTTTTGATGAGGAATGACCCTTTAAACCCTTTGAGGCTCATCAATTAAAGTGGCTGGACGTCTCAGTCCAACAAACAGTTGCAAATTTAATAACCTTCTAAATGTTTTTTTTTTATATCAAGAATACAATTCTGCCTTATTAAGTCATTCTTTAAACGTTTGCTCTTACATGAATCTGTCTTGGACTATAATCAATTATTTCATTTTAAGCTAAGAAATCACAACTGCATGATTGAACGAAAGACATATGTTTAGGTTAAACGTAAAGAAATATAGAACGACATCAAACTAGAATATCAAAGAACGATTCTTACAAAATAGATATTTTGTTATAAACATATTTATCAACTTCTTTTTATCTTGAAAAACAACATATTGGTTTCTTGAAAGAACATTAATCCGAAACAAGCTTTGATTTCAGAAAAAAACGAGTATCGGAAACTGCTAAATTACAGGAAATAACAATTGAAACGTTGGAAGTAAACGCCTTTGTTTCATTGTATAAAATAATCTGATGACACTATATGGATACGTCATAATCAATTTCCTTGTAATGTCATCAGATCAAACAGCACAAAGGCAACCATGAGACTTCAATTAACATGTTCACAAATTTCATCTAGTTTTCCAGCAAAAGTGGTATTGAAAGTTATCCAAGAATGCTCTCTCGTTTACATAAAGTTAAAGGAAAATTATTTGGTTCCGAACATTCAGTCTTGCAATGAGCGCGACTCGCCATTATCAATTTAGCACTTAAGTAAGGAGCATTCGGAGATTTAGTACACATTAACATATATATATATATATATATATATATATATATATATATATATATATATATATATATATATATATTGAAAGCCGGAAGAGCTATTGAAATATAAATATCACTCAAATTCTTCTTTTAGCGTGGACTATTACGATACACACCATATGGAACGATTGATAAAGAAGAACTCAATAGGCGCTATTGTATCTTGCTAAGTGGAATATTAAAGTGTTGTATGTGATCATTCAATAGCGAAATATTTATGTCCACATATACCAGCTATCAACTAACAACTGTATTCCAAGTTTGGATTCAATCTGATTTAAGGTTGTAGAGTTATTGCAAATTTAAAATTTGGCACCTCCCAAAAAATTGGGACCCGATAATAATTTGCGCCTAAATGATCCCAAAAATATTTGGCTCAAAGCGGCTCAAAATATAGTTTCCCCCAAAATTCGACCCTCCAAATTGTTGACCCAAGTGGTCCTGCAAGTATTCGGACCCAAACAATTTGCCCCAACATGCTTTTGACGTGGAAATAAAATTTCTGCCACCCGGCAAAAAAACGGGCCCGGATTTTTGTTGGGCGAAGATGGCCTTAATGTACGAGCTATTAACCAACAACTGTATTCTAGCTTTGGCTACAATTCGACTAACGGTTGCGGAGTTATTGCATGTGAAGAACCGGTGGGCCTAAATGGTCCCAAAAATACTGGGGTCCACAAACTCGGGCCAAAAGAATGTGTCCCAAAATGCATTTTATGTGGAAATATAAATCTGGACCTACATGTGCTAGTTATTAACCAACAGCAATATCCCAAGTTTGTCTACAATCAGAATCACGGTTTTGGAGTTATAGTAAATGTAAATATTTTTACGTTTGATCCAATTACCTCATTAATATTCATAAGGTCAGTGCCAAAAAAGATGGAGCACAACTTCTTACTATAATACATCTACATAGAAAGTATGAAAAATATCCATCACTCTGTTTGGAGATATCGCGGACCCACGCAAGTGTCACAGAAGCGCGCGCACACACACCAGCACACCCGCCAAAAACCTGGCTGCGTATCCTTTGCTACCAGCAAGCAACCAACCATAGCAGCAACGCTGAGAAATTTGTTTTGAATGGCAATATTTCTGAGCGGTTTATCCATTTGTTTGTGCAAAAAAGTAAGACAAAGCAGACACATCGGGTTTCATTTCCTTCCTCCCATCTCCTGTTTTGCTTGGAAACACTGTCACGAACATATTGTATGCAATATGTCGTTGTACTAATTACTAGGGATAAATTGCGCTGTCCCAAAATTGCGCCTACACAATAATAGAACGACCTGCAACTTGTTTACAATCGACGTACCGCAGAGAAAAGGAATCGGCTCCAACAATATAGGTCATTCTCACATGCGGTATTCCACACACAAAATGTGGAAAAAGTTCAAATTGCAAATCTGCCAAGTAGTCCATGTACAGAGTATGCCATCAAACTAGATAGGAAACCTGCATATAAACTAAATATTTGAAATGATCAAGTCTCACACGGGTGGAATTATTACCCCAAATTAACGGTAAAATTAAGTCGGAAGACATTTTGCTACTCACATGAAACGCATGCTGATCATGAATAGTAAATAGTTGTAAAACAAATTTCTGATCACTGAATATGATCTGTGGCAAACATTATATATAGAAGGCCCGGTTTTGGGCTCATAGATGACGACACAAACATTTCTTCCAAACTTTGGTTCACCATTATTCAAACATTATTTCCACAACATTTCAGCAGATTTGGACGAGATTTCTAGGAGGAGGAGCATTTTCCACGTTTTCTGAAAAGGATCTCTTGTGAACTCAAATGACCTAACAAATATGATTGCATATAAAGAAGCTGAAGTCACACAAACCTCTGACAAACTGTCAGTCAAATCCAAAGAAAAATGACGAGATGGCAGTCATTCAAAAAGGTGGAAAAAAGTGACAGAATTTTGTCAGCATGGGCGATCGCTATAGCTCATCTGAAAGAATTCAGCTGATCTAGAATGTTTGTTTTTTAAAAACTTTAACGTTTGGTTTGCTGCCGTGGGAACTAATTAAGTCTCACGTCTACCTTTCTCATAGCCACTCGTCTCTCTTCTACATTCTTGACTTGTTTTGAAGCCCCTTGAGCCTTTCTTGCCACAAATTAAAATAATATTTTAATTAAAAGAGAGGTTTGTAATCTGATATCAACGTACCTTTTTAAATGTCAAAACAAGCTCTTTAGATTCAATATCTCATATAAATGACAATTTTTTTTGTGGATAATTTACAGTCAGTATGGATGTAATTGTTACAGATAATAAACATTCAGTCAAAGCCCAGCAAAAAAGCTGACATGTTTACTAAATCAGATGTGAGGATACTCGATTCCGCAAACAGGGTGTGACGTAGGCATCATAAAACAAGGAAGTATTGTTCATATAGCAAACCGCTTCTAAACTTCGAATCTTCCAAACTGTGTCAATTAGATATTTGTACATACATATTGACAGTGTAGAATATATCATACAGTACATTTCACGGTATATAAGATGCATTATACTAGCATTTGCATGTTAGATATATATATATATATATATATATATATATATATAATTAAAAAAATTGAAAACACCACAGACTTTAACTTATACATCTATTTACCAAAATTGATACAAAAAAACGACATGTTTCGAAAGTAGCGACTTTCATCATCAGGTTACAGACGCAAAATGAACAAGTAATAGCAGACAAATGTACAGTAGCAATAACACACAAGGAAAAGTAGATTAACTCAACAAAGATAACACTGGACAGTCAAGCTGCTTGTTGAGATTAGGTTTATCCCAATTGATATGTAGACTTTCTTTGATCCTAAGCTGGAGTTTAGTGGGAGCGGAGTCGATAATTTTGAATGAGTTGTTGTCACATGGCCGCTTACAGTTGGGAAATTTAGCTAAGTGTTTGTAAATATGTGAATTCTTATCGGTTTTTAAATGCTCAGAAATCCGTGTAGAAAGGTGCCTATGGGTTTCCCCTATATAACAAGCATTACAGCTTGTGCAGATGAATTTATAGACCACACGAGATTTAAGGTATGATGGAATCATGTCTTTTACTACACACATATTTCGAACTTTAAATGAGATAAACACTAATTTGACATCAATGTCTGTACAATGCGATTTGATCAACTGTCTAAGTTTGTTCTGAGCATGACCAGAGAAATTACCAATGTACGGGAGCTTGTAAAATCTGGTATTGTGAGAAACCGGGTCAATGATATTTTTCGGTGACACCTTGTTTTGTAAATACGATTTCACAACTTTGTCAATTAAGTGAGAGGGGAACTGATTTTTGCCGAGTGTGGATATAAGTCCTTTTAGGTCGAGGTCAAATCCTTTCCAAGAGTTGTTGACCTTGTACATTCTATCCACTAACGTTTTAATGAGACCAATTTTGTAAGAATACGGAATGAAACTGAAAAAAATTGGTTAGCAACCCTGAGTACGTAGGTTTATGATAAACGGAAGTATTGCAATGACCAGTGTTGCTGACAAGCACATCCAAAAATGTTAGCGTACTGTCTTTTTGCTTCTCAATAGTGAATTTTATGTTAGGGTGCCGAGTATTGATAAAATGAAGGAAATCGATGGGTTCACCCTCATATCGGAAAAGACAGAAAATATCGTCAACATATCTGCGGTAGTGATAAGGTTTGGCTGGGGCAGATGAATCATTCAGAAATTGTTTCTCCAAATGACCCATGAAGAGATGCCAACACCGGTGCTAATGGTGAACCCATTGCCACACCGTCCACTTGATCATAGTAATTACCATTGAATAAAAAATGCGTATGTGAGGTAGCAAACGTGAATAGTTTCTGGAGATCCCGCCTTTCAATACCAATGCCTGGATTGTTATGCATTATGGCATCGATTGCAATATCAACAGTTTCAGAAAGTGGGATGTTGGTAAATAAACTAACTACATCGTATGATACCATGTAATGATCAGATATGTCCATAGATATAATTTCATGGACAAAAGAGAAAGAATCCCGAGTGCAATAATCGAGACAAATGTTGGGAGATGTAAGATCACTCAAAAACTTTGCCAAATTATAATTATAAGTACCAATACTTGAAACAATAGGACGAAAAGTAGGAAGTGAATTGTTATTAGTACATTTCTGAGTTCTAGGCAGTCCATAAATTCTGGCAGGATGAGCTCCTGTAGGGTAAATGTTCATGTAAGTGTCCTCCGGGAAAAACCTTGAGCCCTTGAGCTTTCTTAGAAAAAATCTTTGTAGCTGTCCTTCTCTGCGTAGGGTTGGATCAATTTTTATTTTCTGGAACCTTGTTTCATCGTTGATTATTGAGCTAATTCCCTCGTTGTAAGCTTGACGATCTATAATAACAACTCCGTTACCTTTGTCAGGTTTTAGAATGACGATGCTTGAATTACGTTTAAGTTTCTTCAGAATCTTGTACTTCCTCAGATTAGTAGTCGAGGGCTTGTGACTTATAACATAATTATTTGCAAGGTAAGCCAACTGTGTTTTGACGACTCCGGCGTCTGCAGAATCCTTTAGATTACCTTTTAGGAATTTGTGGATGAGTTCAAAGCTGGTAAGAACATCAGATTTCTTTAGGAAGGGTGGCTGAATCCCAAAACTTAATCCATATTTTAAGACATTTTCTTCAACACAGTTGGCTTACCTTTGTTTAAATTGATAAAGTTGTTCAAGTTGGTTGTGGCTGTGTAGATTATCTCAGATTGATCTAGCTTCCAACGATATAAAGTCGCTTCTTCTGCGGTTGTCTCACTCCCTAAAACCAATTGTATATGATCTGGACAACACAACTTGAGAGTTAGACTATCGAACGAAACAAGCTAAGTTTTAATAATAGTGTGAACGCCCTTACGAGCCAAAGAGATGTTCCAATATATCAAGATAGTTTGATAGTTCGATAACGAAAGCTTTTAATATTTAATTTGGCTCCGAAAGGTTATTTTAGCGTGGACGCCTTATTTATCTAGCTATGGCAAATAAAAGTTACGTAAATCAAAATGGCCTAGTAACCAATCTTGTTCATATTGTTTGCTCGTGTCGGTCTACCTCTAAACTGCTACAAAATTAACAATGTAAGCTTTCCACAGACTGGTAGCTCCTTAGTAACTAGGTATTGTAACCAAGTGATTATTTGACCTCGAAGCTGAACTAGTACACTGCTTCCACGCTATTCTGATAAGGACCAGCTAGTGTGTAAAGTGTTCCGTTATGTCTGGAATCTAGAAAGGAATACATCATGAATACTACGGATGCAGCATGAAGCACACTCAGACAATAAGGGAGCGAAAAATCAATAAGTTTAGGATAGAACCAGGATTTATTCAACTATTAAATCAGATAGATTTACAAGCTTCTTTGAGGCTTAAGGCCAAAGATATCGAAACACAACATGCCAAGTCTCTGTAACTCACTCCAACAAAACTTACTCCTTTAAGCTGACCTTATTGGGATTAACATACGCTCATATTGATATTAGTGATTAACTTTACTCATTATCACTTTACGGAATATTTCCAAGAAAGTTATGGGGAGAGGCAACTCAGAGTCGCGGAATGTCACATGTCACATGTTAAACTGAGAAACGCGAGGTAATTTGTTGGTTTTTAGAAAATTGCCGAGGCGTGTAGCGTATACTTAAGAGGCCTCTCCTGGAAACGACAACCGGAAATGAATGTTGTACCTACATTTTACAATAGTTACGTAATGTATAATCCATAGCACAACGTGGTATTCTTCACCTAAGGTTTGGATTTTTACTGTAATCATACTTTTCATTCATGAGCTACCCGGATGATCATCCTCTATGGTTGAGGTCGCCACGGTCCGGAGAAAACAAATTGGTGACGCTCTGGCGATAACAAAAAAAAGGGGGGGAACTGGCAGGAGGTTGTGTGTAAAGTGTAGCATACCCGTGTTTCCTTACTTATAATAATTCCCCGTCGAGTTACACTCTAAATCACCAAAGTAATGTACTCTATACTGCAAAGCATTGCAGAGGTTATCACTAGCTGAACACTATACCCCTAAAGCATTGACACGTCGGTTACTTGGAATATCTTATTTTAGTTCTGAAGGAGCGCCCTAGTTTCTGTTCATATATAATCCGTAAAGTGTCCCACTGCAGTTACTTAAAATGTATTACCGGAGAGTACTTTGGTCCTTATGTAAACTTGTCGATTTCCAAGATCACCTCAGAGGGCCTATATATATATATATATACGTTTCCAATCGCCAATTTGATAGTGTCAGTATTGTTATCAGAGGAAGAGTTTTCTTTGCTTATTACGTGAAAATGTTTTGGAAATGATGGCAAAGTTTACGTGGATAATATGTCAACACAGATATTTGCTTTCACTACAAAAAATATCTGTAAACAGTTGTCTATCACTCTAATGTTTAATTATAAAGTACAATGATTTTAATATTCATTGGGAAGCTATAACCAAAATAGTTTGAAAGACTATACATGTACCATTCAATGCTCTGTAACTATAAAAGTAACATGCTAGATTAAAAAAACAAAACAAATTAAATGAAGTGCGGGAGAATTATCTGAAAATAAACCAACTCAAGCAGCCATTCCTCCTTTCTTGTAAATGTCAATTTTCTTAGTATATATTATTCATACAGGGACGATTTCAGAGAAGGGGCAACCCCCCCCCCCCCCCCCACCTCACACTCATAATACACACAACGTCCCTTTTTTGAACGTTTTAGCACTATATATACATTAACTAATCCGTCATGGAATGAGCAACTTGTACATTTCTTCTAGAATTATCTGAATAGTACGCAATCATCGAACTAAAGAATTGTGATATGGTTCTGGTAGTAATTCTCAAAGTAAGGAATTTTTTTTTGGGAGGCCCAGCACATTCTTGGGTTGGTGGGGGGGGGGGGTTCAGGTCGCCCAGAGCGCCGCGGAAGCGCGGGCGCTCCCCGAAGGCGTGGGATCTATGCCTCGCCGTAGGGGTCCGACGGGGTCCAGAAGAAGAGGTCCCGGAAAGCCCTGTGGTATTTACAAAACTGTGAGTATTAGCATGAAGTATTTAACTATCAGCAAGTGGCATTGGATGAACGAAGCTCTCCCCGAGGGCGTGGATGAAGGGGCAAGATTCCCGGAAGCTCCTGGGTATTTACAAATTTGTTGGCATTAGAATGAAGCCTGTAACTATCTTGAAATAGCATTGATGCAGACCAAACATATCACAATAGTCGCCATTTTACCATTTTGTTAATAATAGCCTAACTAGGAGTAACGCCGGGCCGGTCGATTAGATGATGCAGGGGCTTGCGAGTGGGGAGGATGGATGATAGTGGGAGTTTGGGGTTGCGAACAATAATGTCCCTCATTCTGTCCAACAGGAGGTGATAATTAGACAACTATCTACAATGGGTGCGGGCGAAACTTGACGAAAATTACGCATTTTTTTAAAGAAAATTTTAGTAAATGTATTTCTTCATATTACATTGCAAAATTATCCATGAAATTAAGATTCTCTCCTAATTCTCTCGTCTCCTTACCTTTCGTTTTTTCATTGTTGTTTTACTTTTTCGATCCACACATGGTGGGTGGAGGGGAGGGGGTATGCCATTGTTTCTGAGGTGCACAGCCCCTGGTGTGTTTGTGTTGAAAATGGGCAATTTAATACAAGTTATCGCCATTGTGAGCTCAAGGATTGTCTGCAAGTTTTAACAGCCAGAAATATACTGTGCATAACATCTGAGAAAGGTTATGCTCAGTTGGCAAGGAAAATTGATTACTTTAGATTAACTTTTAGGCCTAATATAAGGTGATCACAAGAAGTACTTTGTAAACTTTTGGTGGTATAAGTCTACACCTACTCATGGTATTAAACACAGTACTTAATTATTTTGCATGTTTGACCACCAATCCACACTGTCAACAGCTTTTACATCTTACATACCCTAAAAACTTAACAAGTTCTTAAATTGTGCTGTTTTCGTCTTTCTGCAATTTTGATCTTAAGTTGAGGATATATCAGCAGTATCTCTCTGTTGAGTTGCAAACACATATATGCTTATTTTGTCTTATTTTGTTGAGAGTACATGATTAAAAGAGACAGTTCTCATAACTGCTACTTATAGTGATGACCGTCGGTAACCATGATTCTAGGTTACGCAACCCTAGGCTTACATAGGCTGATCCAGCTATGGATTAGGGACTAGTTGTACATTAAGGTATTTTAGCTATTTACACTAAGCTTTGGCTTCACTAATTTTATGTACAGACCATGATCACAGTTCATATTGTTCTTTCCATCTCTGATACATCCATCATTTCGATGACATATATACGTTCTCTATTTATATATCCAACTACAAGATAATATGTTCGTGGATTTTCTTTCCGCAAATCGGTCATTTTGGATTTCAACATTTGAACAGCTGTAGCCAAATTTGTTGATGGTCGTATGTATACCGTAATGAAGTAATATTTGAGACTTCGCTTGTAATGGAACGTGGCCGTGCTCTAATAACTATAAGTTCAATATCCGGTGTAGGGATGATGAAACATATCTTTGGCTTGCAAACTGACCAGTCCTTGAAATATAAGGGATAAGTCCTCCTCCATTTGCAGAGAATTGTCTGTCCCAACGAAATATATGGGTTTCTTGCGCCTAACTACCCTCTGTATTTCTGCTCTGTTACCTCTGCATCGACTAAGACTGGACTCTTCTGTCAATGTATTCATAAACTGTGAATCAATTGAATAGGTTTGCATATCATTTCGTATGCTATGTAAAGTCTCCTACTATAGTATAGGCTTCAACGCCTTTCCGTTGGTTCTGTGTTACCTGAGTGCAAAACGTATACACGACAGTCAGTGCAGAAAGGAAAAGAAAAAACCCAAAACACTCAGACATAAGAAAAGAGTTTTATAGCTCTACCAATTCTTTAATTTACAAAACGATAGCATAGCCCTGCAGGTTAGTATAACAACAGCATGCGGTCTAACGTCACATAAATTACAAATACACATCTCAAACACAACGAAACAAGTAAAACTACATTAGCTATATAAATATACAGGCAGCTCGAATCAAGCGCCCTCAGTTTGATATATGACTATAGACATGTGTTAGGTAAGTTATTTTGCATAGTATTACTTTAGTGTCATATCAACACAAGTATGAATCAACCAATCAGGTTATTGGATACATCGTTAGAAGGGCTTGGCGCATGCAGACTGTCTGATTTGTGAATGGAAGTTATTTTAGAATTGTAACATTCACCCTAAATGTATAACGTGTACCCCTCACATCACTTGAAATTTACATGTTTCTCACGGTTAATTATTGGGCTTCATGATATCTGAGAGATGTCACGTGACAGTGCATGTTGTTTATACCCCGTTAAATTAATAGACGCGCCGAGCGTAGTTTGTATCGTGATGTGACGTAACTTTAGAAAGGAACTAATCATGAAACATCAATCGTTTTTTAGTGAGTTAAACATATCCTATGCCGGATAATCTGGGATTTATGAATCTATATAAGCCATCTAAGAATTATAAACTTTAAAGTAAATGTAGAAAATAAACCTTTGCAAGTAGTCGAAGTAACCATGTTGATAAATATTTTAGTTACGAAGCTACTTTTATGGTACTACGAACTGTAAGTTGCTACGAGTCTATAGGCGTTATAAAAGTACTGGTGGGTCCTGGTTTCGATCCCCTTTCAACGTAAAGACTATGAAGTTTCATATATAATTTGGTATTTGCGAAAAAGGATTTTTCACAATTTTATCTGGCGTTACAGGTGTCAGAAAAGGAGCGTTAGGGGAGGGTGGGTTGCACAAACCAATGGATTGTTTTTATGGCGCCTGACTGAATTATTAGTGATAATAAGAGATAATAGTTCACACATTCCAGCTAATTCCAACATTAATTTCAAACATGTTATAGATGACAGTCCACTCCGTTGTATTCATTTTAAACCACGAAATGTGGACGTAATGATTTTCTTACATGTCATATGCTAAGCGTACAGCGGTGTCCATATCTACGTCAAATGATCACCACTGTGACAACAACCATTTTGAAACTGCATTCCGCCATGTTGTTTTCATGGTATAGCATTCCACAGAATTATTAAAAACCGACTGCGACTGTCAGGCGCACAATCAACGAAGAAATGCTAAAGTTAATTAGCCATCGCTCAATGCATTTATTTTTTATGAATATTTGCTAACGCTAAGGATAAATAAGAGACTATATGTTGGTGCCTGGAGAATCTCATTTTACAGTTTTCTAAAGGCAACTAAGTACGAAGGTTGTTTAAAGAAGACGTTCAATAATGTTTGGTCTGGAAGTCACTGGACAAATATGAAATATTTAATCCAGCTATAAAATCAAACGTCAACGACAAAGTTAACTGTTTATATATGTTAGTTATGTCTCCGTCTAGCTGAAGAAAGACCGATAGATGACTAACCGTCGTATTGGATGGTAAACGGGACATCGTATATGGTCTTAAAAAGAAGTGATACATTATAATGCTCTTTATCGTCAAATTCCGGTAGACAGATAAACCAAACAAGGGAACGACGTAAACTAAGGAATTAAGTAAAGATCAAGACCGTCGTAAAAAGGACCTGGAAAGCTTAAACAATGTGTTTAGTTAGCTAATTGGAAGGGCATCCTGCACGAGAGTAAATGCATTGACTGTAGTTGTTTATGTAGAACTTGTTTTCGTGGCGGCACTTCGATATGAGCTCTGGGCGTTTGTTCAGGAGGGTCCGTTTGTCTGCGTTGATAATGATGAGTTTTTCAGCGAGACAGAGGTTGCACCGCTTCGTCTCGTTGTTATAGGCTTTGGCTCTGCTGGCGATCGACCAATTGATAGTGAATGGCTGGTTGTTCTGTTTCAGCTGCCAGATGTGCTTCGAGAGTTCCGTTGCGTTTTGGTGTTTTTCGTGGTTGAGCGACATCTTGTGGTTACCGTATCTGAGCTTGAAAGGGGGTTATATGATCGCCGCCCATGTATAAATATATATAATTATATATAACTATATATATAACTATATATATATTTATATATATATAGATATATATAACTATATATATTTATATATATATGTATAGATATATATATAACTATATAACTATATATATAGTTATAGTTATATATATATATAACTATATAACTATATATATAGTTATAGTTATATATATATATATAACTATATATATACATATAACTATTTAACTATATAACTATATATTTATATATATATATATATATATATATATACATAGTTATATATATATATATATATATATAGTTATATATATATATATATATATATATATATATATATATATATATATATATATATATATATATAAATAAATATAACTAGAAGCTAGTTGCTCTTATTCCACTACGAACATATCCTAATAGAGGAGAGTGATTAACTCTAAAATCAATACAACCTCTATGACTTACGTGAAGTCTACAAGTATAAATAATGTATTACTGGGGTAATCCCTCAGCTAGTAAAAATAGCAACAACAGTTAGCATACTAACTATGTAATTCAACCCATGCCTCTACTAACTTAGACCACAGGTTACAATGGCAACTGACACCTTTTGCAAGGCTGCAGGTACCTAAGCGTCCCATCGGACCAAGAGCAGGCTATAAAACGGAGACTATGTCACCTAGATAATCCGCTGTATATATCTGGTCAGATGGAGTCTGTACCAGTGAAGGGTGACTCAGATGGCTAAATACATGCTAATACTCTAATATTCTAATTAAACAACGCAATAGTGTCTCGGTTCACGAAATAGTTAATATGCCTACCAGCATATTGCTACAACTCTTTCAAATATAAAGGTTAACAGAAGTTCGGCTAATCATATCACCATGGAAACTAGTAAAAGTGTAGAATTGCATCATGGGATCTAAACATAGCTCGAATAGGGGAAACTTAGTACAACTAGATACGAATATGAGTACATTACAGTAACGGGTAATGCTAGACGTATCGTAAAAGTACATAATAAAGTAAATAAACATAGCAATGTGGGTTCTAGTTGGACCAAATAACCCAAAATAAGTACTTTCAATTCTCTCCATTTAACTCAATGTAGGGTAGGTCATAACAATATACACAAGATGTCAAAGGTTGAGGGCATTTTATATGCCATAATCAACTATATAAACATACTATTAAACAACAGGTTACAATAATAATGATTTCACCTGTAGCCATTACAGGTACAAAAAGTTTAAGTAAAAACTTAAGTCTGTGTGCACGTAGCCATCGCAGGATCGAAATCATAAATGAAGTCTGTGAGCATTCGGCCATCACAGGGTCAAAAATAGTAAATAGTAAATACAACACAATAACACTTAATGATGGCTACTTTATATTCCGTGTGCACATTGCCAGCACAGAACTAACATGAATACATTTTCAAGTAGAATACACTATGTATGCACAATGAAAATGAATACGGTACAATTATAGAATACAGGGCCATTCATTAACTCTTCCCAGCATCCGGATGCGCGGATGCGCGGTGTGTCTGTACATGTCCGTACACGTATGGCGCCCTCTAAAATTCCATTACGTATTTTATTTTGACTCCGCATCCGCGCATCCGCGCATCCACCCCGGGAGTACAAGGAAAGGACTTAGATAATTTTCGAAGGTTTCCCCATAATGGACTTAAATAATTTTCGAAAGTTTCCCCATATACCATCACATATTTCATTTTGACTCCGCATCCGGGCATCCGCGCATCCACCCCGGGAGTACAAGGAAAGGACTTAGATAATTTTCGAAGGTTTCCCCATAATGGACTTAAATAATTTTCGAAAGTTTCCCCATATACCATCACATATTTCATTTTGACTCCGCATCCGGGCATCCGCGCATCCACCCCGGGAGTACAAGGAATGGACTTAAATAATTTTCGAAAAGTTTCGACATATACCATCACGTATTTCCAATACTTAAAGTCCCGTATGTACGAAGATATTCCACATCAATAGTGTGTCGTTCTTAAAAGGACTTAGGAAATTTTTGACTCCGCATCCACGCATCCGCGCATCCACTCAAAAAGAAAGAACTGGGACTTTGACATTTTTTTACTCACATACGTACTGGGGTGAGACTGAGCATCCGCGCATCCGGATGCTCAGATAGTATCATCGAGTGGCCCTGTATTCTATAATTACTCCATGAATACGTTCCTGAATGGTCTGGGGCAAAGTCAAAAGGTGAACTCTTACCTGTGTAGAAATTATTGGAATTATTTTCTAATGAAACTGGTACAGTCTGGTACAGCCAGGTGCATGGCATCTTGGTGCATGGCAGCATGGCAGCTTGGTATCTTGGTGAATGGTAGAGTTGCTTGCAAACTTGGTTGTGTTAAGCCATTCTTAGAACAAAGGTAAGGGTGTTACCCCACCTTACCACACAAGATTTTACTTAGACTGGCTACCAATACTCCAGGAAGTAGCTAAACTGTCTTCCCACATCTTTAACTTACTCCACCAGATATTACAGAGAGCGTGACAACACTAACTACACTTAAGGGAGAATAAAACAAAGACTGGTCTGTTAATATTGGGAATAACAGAGTAATTATCACTTACTTAGCGTAACCTAAGAGAAACCCAAGTGTGACCCCAACCACACAAGGCTTGGCGGTCCTTTTAGCAGGTATTAGTCCACTGAGGGGTAATGCACAAAGTTCACTGACTCTGTGAGCGTTACTGGAAAATACCACAAAGAGATAAAAGGAAAATGGAAAAATAAAGGTGAAAGGGAAGGTATATTACACAGGGGAACAAAACTATAGACACGAATATTAGAACATATTAGGGGTGCTACAGTAATATAATTTTATAAATGATTACATCAAAAGTAAAGGATATTGCTAACATATAGGTGAATAAAATGTGTTTGTATAATCGCTTATCAACTCCACAAATAAGTATTTCATAGAGTATATGTTGTAAAAGTTGTCCCAGATCCATATACCTACCGGAATCGTATAGAGAGGGCTCTTCCAAATATATTTTGTTTATAACTTTAACAGAACCATTTCCAATATCCCATTTTCTTAACGTATCCCAACCTCACTCATCACTGTACAACTTTATTATATAAAAAAAATGTGGCGTATGCGACATTTGAAATCAAAACATTTTTTTTCCACATATATGTGATTGGTAATTGACAAATATTCATTAATATTTATTTGTATATCCTAGAATCGGTGAAAATCGATATGTCCGGTGACAGGAGTTAGCAAGCAGTACGGGACGCCGAATATGTCATTACCGAATTGCTACCGGTAATTCAAAGTGATCTTTGTTGTGGGAGTGTGGGACATAACACAATTATAAGCAGGTAGAAATATTATCAACGTCTTTGGAATGGCATTTATTTATATTGATCGAAAACGTCTTCAGTAACAATAATATGGTTAGGACTTTCATAGGCTACTACGTACAGTAAACATAAAAACACTTAGACGGAATGGGAGAAAATGGTGAAAAACATTATAGAAATTTAATAATATTCCGACAATGAATTATTATTGGCGAATTTTCTTAAATATTGCTAGAAATGTGTTTGAATAAGCGCTTATCATATATAAGTATAAACTGATGGCTCTCCTCCGATTGTCGTTGAGACCGCCTACTTCCTTGCTGCAACATTACAATTAGAGACACTAAAGACATATGTTTGTATCATTGTAACTAATCACCACTTACTATACACATCTATATCATTCTGTGTAACTCACGGCATATATGCAGGTACAACCATTTGGCTGTTTCATACTTTCAGTAATCATTTTAATCCAGTTTTTAACATTTTGTCTGACACAGTACAGTTTAATTTGATCTCTTTTAGTAGGCTACTTCACTCTGATCCTCTGTCACCACATTGCGAATACAATCCTGTAATGACAACTAGGTCATATACCTCTACTAGGTTACGTGAGGAAAGGGGTATGCAAATGCTTCGACACAAGAACTCCGATTTCTTGGCACAGATAATAACGTCTGGCAATATGCCTTTGTATCATTGTAGTAAAGAATCCAGCCACGATTCGTCATCATTCAAGATGTATTTCCTTGTGATGTCATCATATCGAACACGTGGAACAGTGCTACGTGGCTCAATCACGTTATTTCATACGGTTAATACGTCCGTCAGATTCCGTTCAGTATCGTAAGTTGCAGCCATGTTGTTAATCATATAGAAGCTTGTACATACCAGCAAGGAAAATTAAAGGCATTACCTTGTAAATGACTGTTTAACGTTTTAGCAGTTAAGGTACTTTGAAATCATCATACATAACATGGAGTCAGTCAAATTGCATATAAAATGGGTAGTTCCTGGTCATGATAATTCATGGTGAATTGTATATTGGAGCAGTTTACTGCATGCGTGGTATTGTAACATATAATATACTCATATCTGGAAAACCAGCCGATACTCATAACTAGTCCACTAACTACCGTTGCTACCTGTAACACATGTTACCTTGTTACGAACACAAAGTAAAACATAATGATGCACGAATATGGGACATGAACAGTAGTAATATGTGTTACAGGTGGCACCAGTAGTTAATGTACTCGCCTTATGTTTGAAGTAGAGTAGGTACTGTACCGTTTGATTCCAGTTCACAACTCTCTTTAAATTACGCCAATTCGTTATGCCGAGAACGAAGATATGCAATGTTCCGGTATACCCATAGGCTATCTGATAGCATAAAACGACTAGATACGACTTCATTTTCTAATCGCGTGTTAAAATCTTGCACCCAATGGTTGGCACAGCAACTACTGTTATGTCCCACAACCGTGTATCAATTATTTTCAGTAATTACTACTTTGTGTTTAAAACATTTGTTACAGGACATGAATAGTAGTTAATGTACGAGCCATGAAAATCGGGTGGAAAAACAATATTATTGTTGTTGTTTTAATCAAATTATTGATGAATTTAACACCACCGTAATTAAGAACAAAACCACATCGTTAAATAGAAATACTCTATTCCGTGCTAGGCCAGCAGAAATAACTATTCCCGTGATTCGCCTAATATCCGAAAGGTGCTGTTTGATATCGATATCTCATTATTCCGAGCGATTTGGTGTTAAAGTATGTTAATACGTTGAGAGCGTCTTTTGCATGCATGATGTCCCATATCAGTAAACGAAGAACAAACACGGTTCTTAGTGCTTATCATTTGCAGTTCCATATTCGACTTAATATATGTTAATTCGTAAACATATGTGGTAAGCTTTAGATAATGCAAATATAGTAATTTAATCCAGTAATGGTCAAAATACTGATAATTTGACATTTATTGTATGAGATGTAAACAACCATTCTTATCCTGTTGTTGCGGTTGAATCGCGAGTTCTTAAAATCTAACTAACAATTCGAGATATAGGAGCTTCTAAGTAAACAAAGCGCCAAAAGCACCATTACCTTGTTATAATAATGACACTTACATTATATACAGATGTCGATATGTGACACACTAGATTGCATGACATAGGTTATGGATCTTAGATGTGACCGACTGATAAATAACGTGGTGTAATTGGACATCCGTACGTTTGAAGGTCCCTCCTTGGGTAACGGATTCGCTTTCATTACTTATGTCACTCTTTCAGAAGGTCAGCAAGTATCTCTTTTATTTCTGCACCCTTTTTTTCTCTGTTTCATTTTGGATCAATGGCAGAACTCCGAAGCAAATGTATTTTCGTCTTTGCGGTGTTGCTGCTTTTAAACTCAAATGGTTTTCGGGTAAGTCTCTAAAATATTAATAAAATGAAATAATTTCTTCAATGTAAAATTGATTTTGTTTTACTTGTGTAATTTTTCACTGATTAACAATTTGGAACTCAGTATTTCATTAACTTCAGATTTAAAAACTTACCTTTTTTTCTACATATAAAATATAACAACGGTCTACCTGCGCTGACTTGTTACCCCGAGTATTTGTAGAAATATAACGATTCGTGAGCTATCCGCTCTATTCAAATCTAACTTTTTTGAAACTTAGATATTTTTTTTTGGGAATGTTTTGCATTATCGAGCATTATTCTGCACACAATTATCTCTCTGTATTACTTGATTGCATTTACTATCTTGCCCTTATATTTTCTTATGTGGCCCAAATATTCGTACTGTCCATTCTGTATCATTGTTGATACAAAATTATGAATTACATCGTTGACTTTTTTGAGAACCAAACAAACACGTAAATGGAAAATCTACAACATAGTTTAACTACGTAGTACATCTACCTTTTACATGTCTTTTTAGAGACCAAACTACTTAAAATCAACACGAATCCCTTGGATTAGAATTTTGAAACATACAAAAAACACATATATAATGAAATGTCTTAATGTATAACTTAAATATATCTCAAATTCACAAAATTCTGTTTTTAATACAACAAGTTTCTCGTCCATCTTGAGTGAAAGCCTAAACGGTCTTGTAACGAGAGCATAAGGGTTTCCAAACCCTACATATGATGAAGTATCCATTAACCTATGCTAACAAAAATAACGTTATGATAACTTGTGAAATAATGATATGTTTATCAAGAAAATACAGAATGAAGTGTAAAATCCGAACGTATCAAACAACTTACAATTTCAACAACGAAGTTATTTCTTCACAATGTTAATTTGTTTCGTCAAGTCATAAAACTATTCATATTTTCCGAATACAACATTTATCTCTCCGTCAAAATGAACGCCCAACTAGTATGATAAAATGGTAAAGTTCAGCCATTGATTTAAAAAAAAAAATAACACATATGCATCGGGAAATGATAATTAAACTTTGAATAAGTTTAATATCTAAATTGCTGTATTTACAAAGTTATACTGATATGATCAATCTGTTGGATTTAGTATTCCGCAAAAAATAATTTCTTATACACAGAAGTTTAATATGTCAAAATTAAAGTATTGATAGGTTTTCGTGTACATAAAAATAGCAGCTTTACGCAAATTAACTAAATTATTTTTTTTTAATTTTTAAACGAGCTAAGAAAACCTCAGTATTGTAACAGTTCATCTAAGAGCAATGAAAACACTTTAAAATTGGCTTTTCACGAAATTGTTAATATGTTTAGTAATACAATTTATAACTGACAACAACTTGGATATTTGCTCGCTGGGCAGGTATCTGTAAATCATTACACAATTAACGCATTAATGTAACACACTCTTCGATTCAGGCAAGTACGTACGAATATATATTGATCAGTTCATCATAAAAATACCCAAGAGGAAATAGAATGTATCTTAAAATGATCAACAATAATTTTTTTGTCAAACATCCCCACAACACCTTATATTTGCTTCAGGTAATTTGGCAACCAATATTTAAAAGCCAAGTATCACCGTTTTATACTAGCATTATACTGAAATATCGTTTCCATTAGTGTACAAAAAGTTTATCTTAATAATTCTGTAGTTCATATTGAAACTTTTTTTTTTCATGACCAAGCAATGTCAATCTTAATATTCCTTCTTAAAACGTATTAACCTCATAATTTCAATCGTTCCCTTAGTATTTTGCGGGTTAAGGTAACACTGTATGTTCTCCAATGATTTGTTTTCCCTCTGGCGGTCATAGCATCGCATTACACATGTATCTGTTAAAAATGTATTTGATTCGGTCATGTGCGTCAACCATAGGAATGATTTTTAACGCATGTCAATGTAATAATCATCAACTAAATGTGAATATTTAAATAGTCGACAAACATGTAAGAATTTTGCACGAAACTTTCCTTTAAGAAATTAGAGTACGACAATTATAGACTAAATGTTATGAAAAGTGATAGGAAATAAAGTATAAATAAAAAATAAAAAACAATGTGAAAAGTTTTAAGTTTTGACATTTTGACTGTAGTATCAGAAAGTGCGTCTACTAACCGACAATAAGAAAGAAAGATTCATGCCAAGAAAGTTTTTTTTTTTAAAGTTTTACCAAAACAAAGTCAAGAAAAAGTAGAGCAGTAACACAGACTTGTTCATTAACATTACTCAATCATCCCAGACAAAAACATAAATAAATGTATATATCTTCTCGCTGTGCGTTTCCGTTGTAAAGTTCCTGATTCTGTTTTTTAAAAGAACAAAAACTGTAGAAATGTTGTCATTTATGATTCAGAACTATTTTCCCACGTTGTCGACAAGACAGGCTTGAAGCCATCATATCATCGTTTCTTCATGCAAAGTCTTTAATTAAAACTATTGAAAACTTTACCATACAACACGTGATCACGTAGACAAGAACGGCTATTATTCAAAATCGTGTTGTTTTTATTGAGTCTAGACGAGGTTTTATTGCCAAGAATTTTCAAAATAGATATAAATTTACACAAAATCTAAAAATTGTTTCACAAGAAGCCTAAACGGTCTTGTAACGAGAGCATATGGGTTTCAAAACCCTAAATATTATTAAGTATCCATTAACCTACGCTAGGAAAAATGACTTTATGATTAACTTGTTAACCAATAATTTGTTAATCAAAGAAAATATCGCATGAAGCTTAAAATGAAAGTGTATAGAACAAGTAACAATATCATAAAACAACTTGTGAAGTTATTCCTTCACGATGACAATTTGTTCTGTCAATTCATAAAAAATGTTCACATTTTCCGAATACAAAATGTATCTCTCCGTCAAAATGACTGCCCAACTAGTATGATAAAATAGATCAATTCCAGCTTTTGATTTTTTAAAGAATAAATATGAAAATGATAAATAAACTTTTGAATCAGTTTAATATCCAATATTAATAATATTAATATTTGCTATTTTTACAACTTTATACTGATATGATCAATCTGTTGGATTTAATATTCGAAAGAAGCATAATTCCTAATAAACAGACGTTTAATATGTGAACATAATGTATTGATGGGTTTTTCGTGGAAATAAAAATGGCAGCTTTACGCAGTGTAGCTTAAATGTTTTCTTTTTTTTTACAAAACGAGCCAAGAAAACCTCAGTATTGTAACAGTTTATGTGTGCAATATTTAACAATCAAGTTTATACTACAAAAACAGTACTAGATCATTTCAAAATTAGAGAATTCCAAGCACTTTTAAATTCTCGTTCACAAAAGTGTTAATATGTTAAGTATAACAATATATATATATATATATATATATATATATATATATATATATATATATCTGACAACAACTTTCAAATTTGCCCTCTGGGCAGGTATCTTTAAAACATTACAGAATAGACGCATTTATGTAATACACTATTCAAAACAGGCACGTAGGCCTACGAACAAATGAATATTGATCAGTTCATCATGCAAATATACAAGAGGAAACGATTGTATCTTACAAGGATCAACAATTATTTGCCAAACATCCCCAACACACCTTATATATGATACAGGTAATTAGGCAACCGATATTTGTAAACCAAGTAACCCCTTTTTGTACTAGCTCAATACTGATACATCGTCTCTAATAGTTTTATGTACAAAATGTTTATCATAATAATTCTGTACTTTGTCTTTAAATTTTGTTTTTCATGACCAAGCAATGTCAATCTTAATATTCCTTCTTAAAATGTATCAACCTCTTAATTTCAATTGTTTCCCTTACGATTTTCCGGGTTAAGGTAACACTGATTGTTCTCCAATGTCTTATTTCCCTCTGGCGGTCATTGTATTGTATTACACATGCATCTGTTAATAATGTGTTCGATTCGGTCATGTGCGTTTATCATATGGATGATTTTGACGCATGTCAATGTAATATTCATCAACTAAATTTAGATATTCTAATATCCAACATATTTGTAAGAAGTTGCACGAAACACCGCATTAAAAATAAAAATAAAGTACGAAAATTATAACCTTAATGTTATGAAAAGTGATAAGAAATTAAGAATAAAGTATAATAAAAAAAGTTAATGTGAAACGTTGTTAGTTTTGAAATTTTGCATATAGCACCAGGAAGATCGTATACTAACCCACAATAATGAAAAAAGATTCATGCTAAGATTTTTTTTTTAATTGTACCAAACCAATGTCAAGAAAAATGAGAATAGTAAAACAGACTTGTTTATTAACATAACTCAATCATCCCAGACAAAACAATATATAAATACGTATGCCTTCTTGCTGTGCGTTCCCGTTGTAAAGTTCCTGATTCTGTTTTTTTAAAAGAACAAAACTGTAGAAATGTTATAATTTATGATTCAGAGCTTTTTTGCCACGTTGTCGAGAAGACAGGCTTGTATCCATCATTTCCTCGTTTCTTCCTTGCAAAGTCTATAATTTAAAAATATTGGAAATGTTACCATACAACACGTGATCACGTAGACAAGAACGGCTATTTTTCAAAACCGTGTTGTTTTGAGGAAATCTAGATGATGTTGATTGTCAAGAATTTTCAAAATGGATATAACTTTACAAAGTTATATTTGAAAGTTGATGTGTCTGTTGAACAGTTACCTGTCATTTCTTTTAAAGTTAACAGATATCGTTTACTTAGGCACTTCTATTTTTTCATAACTATTCTGACAAAAATAACGTTTTGAAGAAGAATTTTTGCACGACTGGTATATCATTAGCTTCTTCCCAACATACTTAATTGACGAATTATCGGATAATCTCAGCACATGTAGACCATGTAAGAGTTGTCGTGAACCAATGCACAAATAAAATACTAACTAATTCTAATATGTTATATTCAATAAGATAAATGTGATGTCTTACTGAATTAGACGGATCGTGCATTTCATGCAATATATCTGAATTATTTCCTCCTTCAACGTAGTGTCTTACTTTCATACAAAGCTTTGCGCGCAGGCGTCAAATGTCACTTCCTTTTATATCAAGAGAAGTAAAGAAAAATATGTGTCGTTATGATATTATGTGTTATCCTTGACTTAGGATACTTCAGAGAATTACGCCAACCATAGGTAAGAAAAAATATCCATGCACGTTCTGTTATGAACAAGGATGTGTTTTCATGGGAGCTGGGTTCACGGGGATGTTCTGGGGCGTTCAAGAATGGTTTCATGTCTTAAATAGATACAGTAAACGTAAAGTTGCCGAAAGAGTATCCGCTTTTGATGTGCACAAAGGGTAATCAAAAAAGTTTTCGTTATGGATACGCTAACTTGTATTTTGCTATACATGAGGTTTTTTTGAATGAGCGTGAATCGTCATTATTAGCATTTTTCGTAAAAAGTTTGCAATCGTTCCATCACATGTGCTTTAAAGATTTTCATCCTTATTGTTAGTTTAGCTTATTAAGCTTAGATTAATTGAAAAAAAATAACTAGGAGGGAACTAAAGTTCCCATCAAGTATTAGGCTTTGCCCAAATATTTTTTATTCCGAACTTAAACTTGTTTTTTTTTGTAATTTCTAAAAATATAATGTATGATTTTAACCATGTTTTTGTAGGTTACAGATAACTCTGCATAATGTATGCACATTAAAAGCCTTAATTATTGCAAACGTTTTGAGTACAATATTTCTAGAAAGATCGACATATTTTCTATGATAAAGCAAAAAGTTGCTGTCGCAAAAGTTTGTTGGAGTTAACAACAAATGTCGTACTTACATGTTATACAGTTGTAACTTTCAGGCGAACGAATGTTCAGTAGCTGGGGCGTAAAACGTAAACGTGTTTTGTGATATTGAAGACAAAAAAATGTTGTTGATACTTGTCTAAGTCAATCAAGTAGCTTGTACGTACCACTAGGAGATCAAAGTTTACGGATCATGAATTTTCTTCATTTCTTTTCAAGAAGGACAGAATAAAGTGTCTCATTGTGAAAATATAATACAATTTGGTGAATATTTTAACTAGAATACGTTTGCTCATAGTTCAAGATTTCTGCAATAATTTAATTTGATTTTATTTAAATTTCCAAACAGAAAATGGTAAACTTTGAATTACATCGTTTCAGCATAATATATACCTTTTCATTAGTAGTAGTAGGTTACGGAAGCGTATGAGGGACACGAACACATTTCAAAACGTCATACATCCTAAAATCACCGTTTTTAAGAGATGTTCTTAGTATGCGAAAGGGTAAAAATGTAAAAATTACCGCTTTTGGTCAATATTATGCAACTTGGGAGCGTACTAAACAACTTTGGCGGTTATCAAGGGTTTTTTATATTGATAAAAGCTTAACTATATCAATTATTTTTGTTTATAATTCACAACACACCTGCATTGAACAACATTCATTACTGCCAAAAAAATATTATGCTGGAAAATGTACAATCGGAAATGCTGATGTTTGTACTCTTAATTTTCTTTCAATAGTATATTGTAAGTTTTCTTTTCGCTTTCTCAGATAATATGTCATTCACATTTTGATTAGTATACTGCACAGGGAATTATTACCCTCATCTGCTTATCGTTGTTATGATCCTTTTATTAAGTTAGTGTATGGTGACTTATGTTTGTTTTATGTATAGTAATGAGAATAAGAAGACATATGATCATATTTTCAATTAATGAAAGTTATTCAATAAAACCTACTTTTAATATTAGCTATGCTTATCATCAGTAAAATCAATGTTAAATAAATATTAAGATTGCGAAATATTCTAGTACTGCTTAGAATTTAGATTGTGAAATTTTCTTTCCGTTCTTATTACCTTTTTCTATAATAATTTACAAGTTGGAAATTGTTCATTTATTTGAATCAAAAGCGAAATCAGATTTTATTTTAATGAGCTATAAAATTATGTTCTGTATATTTAAACTTAAAATCATAGGATCTGTTAAAGTGAAGGTGTAATAGATTGGCGTATGTCCTGTATTTTGTGATACATTGCTCTTCTTACAACCTTCTTAACTCGATATTGTTTCTATATAATGTATTTTAATTAATCGTACATTCCCTACAATTTTTTGTTACCTCAGATATCGTCAAGCACAAGAGTCAACGATTCAAGTAAGTTTTCGTTCTGTAAGGGTAACGGTTAATATAAACTACCGAGAACTAACCAATTAACAGAAATTTGTTATCTAAATAATAGTTCGGAAAAAGTTTAATTTAGAAAGGAACCATCTAGATGTATATACTTCATATGTGGTACTTTCTCCTATTTCAATTTGTAACATAAATAATGACTTACAATTCTCAATAATTTCCTTGTACTGTGTATTGAAGTAGTTTTAGCGCTGATTGGGGTAAATTGTAGATACTCAGCGATAATAAAACCGAAAGAAATACAAGTCATTAGTCAATGTTTATTTCAAGCAATTAAGAAGTTCCGATTATATGTATATATACTTGTTAGTCATTTGTGCAAAGTTAGTTGGCCTGACCCTTCGATCCTAGCAGGATCTTCTTCAGAGGCTAAATGGCAAGTAACAGTAACAGAAGGGATAAAACACACATTTTGTTTATATCTTGTATACTGCAGACTCGTTCAATAATTGAGCACTTACAAATCTCAGGTCAGTGCTGATGAACGTTAGATTGTTATAAGGTGAAAATAGATCCAAAGCATACCCTCATGTTGAGAAAAGCTATTACTAATCACGCTTGCTTCTGTGACCATGGTGATCACGGTAGTTCTTTGCGTTTATATTTTTATTTCAAAAAGATATACTTGCTTATATTAGCCTCCATGAATATTAGCCGAAAATGATTGAATACATTTTCTTATGGTTCATAGTAGTTACCACGTCATGTTAACTGTGTAGTTTAAACAAATCTATTGCAATGTAGCATATATATTATATTTGTCTTGAAATCAAAAGTTTACATATGGGACTCTATCTGCAACAGTTTTACGATTTGTTCTCATCTTCTTCTTTACATTATCTTGGTCCTAGATTTGCAGTATTTTCTATTCCAAACTCCGGAGTATCCAAGGGATTGTCATGAAGTACTTAACCAATGCTCTTCTACCAACGCCAAATCCGGTGTATACCTGATAAAACCTGACCAGTACCCGGAACCATTTCAGACATACTGTGATCATAACACTACATCTGGAGGTTGGACAGTAAGTAATATATTTCAAGATGTGAACACTTACAATCTCAGACGTTACTCTCCAAGACACACTTTGTAGAACACATTGGCATTTTCAGTCCATTTTAAATGTACAGTGTGTCGGATGATATACCTTGTTCGATGTATGAATATTTGAAGCCTAATATCGGAAACAAAACTCCCAGAGTAATTACATTGAATTTTAATACGATTAGACAACTTATTGTATGTGCACACCCATGGTAGTGATCTTGATATGTATAAAGATAAGATATAACGCAACATCACAGATGTGTTCTATCTTATTCGTATTTCTTGATGTGAGCCGCAACTTTTGGCTATAAGGTTTAGTTCATAAGATAATAAAATTTATCCGTTAGTTGTCTACGTATCTTTTGAATTCTTCAGGTCATACAACGACGTGTTGATGGATCCATCGGCTTTAATCGAACCTGGGACGAATACAAAAACGGAATTGGTTTCTTAGGCAGTGAATTTCTGATTGGTAATGAAAAGTTATCTCACTTGATAAACCAAAAGAGGTACCAGCTGCGCATCGAGCTAGAGAATTATGCAGGCCAGTCATATAACTTGACATACGACAACTTTCGCATCGCCGATGAATGGGGGAATTATTCTATAACAAGTCTTGGTGTTGTCGAAGGAATAACAGGTTAAACTTTTATTAAATTATTTTTTCCATATCTTTGTACTCAAAACGGAAATTGAAGAATGCTTAAAAAAAGGTTTCAATGGAGGAAATAACTATCATACACAACTATATTTATTGATTCCCATAGTCGAATACTTGATAATGTAATATTATTTTGTATGTGTGACATAAATGAGTATCAGTTGAATGAGCCTTAACAATACAAAATCCGGCTTAGATTTGATCCTATTTTAACAATCAGTAAATGTTCCGAGCGCCCATAGCATTACAATGGTAACACGATTCGCTAATAAATTAATGTCATAACAGTGAGTTAACACTTCAAGCTAAGATTAACTTGTGGTGGTTTCAATTTTCCCAGATTTACCCATTACCTGGTGCTCATCCAACAAGGATAATTATGACAATACATGTGAAAGGACTTGTGAGAATCCAAATGATTGTGTCATACCGGATCCAGCGGATCCAGAGAGATGTCTTTGTCCAGAAAACCACATGATTCTTGGAAATAGCTGCATACCTCAAGAACAATGTGGCTGTTACGTTCAAGGGGAAGGCCTCGTATTAGCAGTAAGTTTATTTGATGCCGTTCACAAGTCTACAATATTACATGAAAAGTACACTACAACATAAAATCTTGGATTTGAATTGATTGACCTTACTTTTTATTTTATCTGATATTAATTATCATGATTATTGATGATATTGATTTTCACTTCCATTTCGGTTTTACATGTTCTTGCAAAAGTCTTCTAATTGAGACCTAGCAAAATACAAGGCATCCAAAGCAATTACATCCAGAATGATGAACTTTACCTAACATAGTTAAAACGCACACGACCATTTAATAGTAGAAATTCAGTTGTACTCAGAGAGCAATACCAAGCGTTGAACCGAATGAACATTGATTTTACTTTCACTAGAAAATGTCGTTTAACATTTATCTTTTCCAGGAAGGTGAATCATACATTAATTCTGACTGTTCCTTACGGATAACTTGCAACAGTAACGTACTTACAAGTGAGAGTTACAGTTGTAGCGCAGACGCAACCTGCGAGGAGCGGAATGATGTCCGTAGATGTTACTGTAACGAATGGTTCGAAGGCGATGGTCTTACATGTACCCGCAGTGGACCGATAGACTGTTCTGATCTTTACGCAGCAAACAGAAGAAATAACGGAAAATATACTATTTATCCCGCTGAAAGCTCTGGTTTTGAAGTTTATTGTGAAATGTCTAGTGGTGGTTGGACAGTAAGTTTTAACTATTAAAAAAACAGAACTTTACCATGTTAAATGTGTATTTTCTCATATAACAGGACTTCTTAGACTAACATTTAAATTATTGAATTAAATTGATCCATTTTCCTATCACTTTAATCCAATCGGATATTGACCTTCACCAATCAATTTATCTAAATTATTGTAGTACAAATGAGATATTTCATATATTACTCACATCCAATCGATAAACTCTTTGATTCTCATTCTAGATTTTACAACGACGTACAGGTAGCTCCGTCAACTTTTATCGAAACTGGAATGAGTACAAAAACGGTTTTGGAATTCCCACAGGAGACCACTGGATTGGCAACGACAAAATATACAGTTTGACAAAGCAACCAAACATAAACTACCAACTTATAGTAGAAAAGACAAACACGGAAGGATCAACATACCACAGCCGTTATTCGTCTTTCAGAATCAGTAACGAGGGAGACAAATACCGACTGTCATTGAGTGACTACAATGGAAATGCTGGTATGTATTGTGCTAACTGTCAATAATACGCAGACTTGTAGGTATTGCGTAATCTCACTCTAGCATAACTGCGTGTAGTCTTAATCACATTACATGGTTTGTACTCGTACATATACTCAGGTCATGTTATATAGATAGTGTAGATACTAATGTAGACCTCGTGCTTACAGTCTCATACTCATTGTTTATTGTACACTTGCTTAACATTTTAGCACGTGTTCGTATAATTATATATCGTAACATCATAATATATCTTATCAACTAAATTCCTATATAGTTTTGCGTCTAATTTCTCCCTTCAGCATTCAGACTTTTTCAATGTTAGACAAGAAAAGGCTTAATAACTAATCTGGAAACCTTAGAAATTTCATTAAATATGACTTAACCGTTTTCAAAAGAGAAACAAATTAACTTTCATTAGACCATTGAAAATTCGTTTATGGAATTATTAAGAGGCCTATCATATTAAAATTATAATAGAACATATCAAATAATTCGGAAGTTTTTGTGAGAGATCAGTCGAGAAAATCGTACGTGTTACATTTCCAAATAGCATTACCCGCCTTATTTCTTATATGTATGAATGTATAATCAGAATATAGTTAAATAATTTATTGTCATTATCAAATGGATGTTAACACGTCAGATGAAAGATAAGAACGTTTCACAAAAGATGGTAGTGACAAAGATGAGAAGATCCAACACTTTACATATTTTCCCTCTTATTTGGAACCTAGTAATTGAACAATCAAAACTATGCTTTTTATTTGGCAGAACTTGCAACTATTGGCTGTTAACATTTCTACTCATCTCACATGTACCTTTAAAACGCTTTATTATATAATATTCGTCGCAAAAGTGAAAGAGTATCATAAAGTTTACTATTTATCCCAAATATGTATTAGTTAATAATGAACGATGTATGAACTAAGGTTCCCAGACAAATCGTCAACATTGGAACCTCTCCAGAAAACTGGAAAAATTGACACCTATCTTCAATTAGTAAACTGCGAAAAGAAAGCTCAAGAGCTTCTATATGAACCTAAAATAATAGTCAAGCCCAAACATGAACTAACACAACAACAAACGCACTAACAACCAAAAATTACAGAAAACTAACCCACGGTAGTTTAATAACGTCCAGTATGCAAATAAGAAGACTTGACAAAATTTAACTTCATTAAGTACTTGCTTATTTCTATCCAGGTAATAACGCAATGGGAGCAAATTCAGGGTATCGATTTAGTACGCACGATCAAGACAATGATGGATCGAGTACCTTCGACTGCGCAGAAAAACACCGAGGTGGCTGGTGGTATCCAGATGATAGTAATACGGGTTCTACCAGCAACTGCTACTCATTCAGCAACCGCGTAGCTACAGGTGACTACGAGTACTCTGACTGTGGCTGCTACTATTATTGTTATTATTATTATTATTATTATTGTTATCATTATTACTGTTATAACTATTATTGTTATTATTGTGTTGGCCGCCGTGAATATAAATGCTATAATTGCGATGGCTGTAGCGGTAATAGCAATAATAGATGCTGCAAAAACAAAAACCCGGTCTATGAGACAACTTTCTATTCATGTGGCTATTCCAATCTCAACGGTGACTACTCGCACAACGATTACCGCGGTATCTTCTGGAAGAATCTTCACGGCTCTGATTGCGGAATAACGACAACAACAATGAAAATTCGTTCTGTTCAATGATCAAAATAGTTAATCAGGGTCTTCAGAATAAAAAGGATAGGAAACTTTTGGCGATATACTAACATATGTTAACTATGAAAGTACATATCAAAGTTTGACAAAGTCTGTGTACTTCCAAGACATGAATATGTTTTAAGGGACAATACCAAATGATGGTGAACTATACTTATGATAATTGCAGTAAACTTGGAATGTATTTGTTAAAATGCCATCTTTAATAATGGCACCGAAAATGATATCAAATAAAATACGATGAAAGTATATGAAAACATAGCACCAGTATGCTGGTTAGTAATTTGTTTTCTTCAAATGTTGCCATTATGTTGTATAGAAGCAAATGGCAACATGGGAACGACATCATATACGTTTCGATATGCTTTCTGAGCTACTGAGTTAGTATGTCTTATATTCAGTTATGCCAGTGGACTCCTGAGTAAAACCCACTGTTGTATTCAGAAAAACACAACAAACCGAAACCATCTTTATATGTTTCCTCCGTATTCTCGAATCACTTTCCTCACAGTGGCTCCATTTGGTCATGTATTAGCGTTCGATAACTAAAGCAGCGTTTACATTCACACGAAGTTGATCATATAAGCATGGTTCCTGGCGACTCCTTTAATGAGTTATTTTTTAAGGTTTAAACTCAACCAGTCTCACTAACTTTGTCATTAGTCTACTTAACCTTCTTGTTCCCTCACTCATCTTTATGTAAGAATATGATGTAGCTTTTACTCATTTTTTCATCTGCTTGATTGTCCCAAATGTAGAATCCTTCCTTCTCCGAATTACTAGTTAAGTGCGATAAACACCTGATCATCCCCACCAATCACCTTCCAGTTCAGCATATATTTAAAACTTAACTACTGTGTTAAAAATATAACCAATATGAGAGATATTCCGCAACAAAACCCCTTGAGACTTACAAATTTAAAGGAGAGTGCCGTTTTCAAGAATTTCACAGAAATGGGAGGGCGGAGGTGGGGGACACGGGATGACAGTGGCCTTTGTATTCCAACTCCACTACCTTATATTAAACAACATACAGTGGAGTCTTTAAATTATTCAAAGAACTGGCGTTTATATATAAAACACATTTTCGTCACCGAATTTCTGGAATCGTTTGAAACATTGTAATTTCTCTGAACTCCATGTTTCGATTCATGTATAAATTCAAGCAATTTCTAAGTAGGAAGTATAGGAGTAAACCTTGAGTCTTAGTTAATAGAAAAAAGATATTTTTTAGAAAACATCAACTAAAGAAAGGCTAAAAGAGTGGAAAAATTATAGCAAAGTCTCTAATACCCGCATATTTCATTGACAGCATTCCATCCGCTCTTTCCTACAATCAGAGCATCTAAAATGTGACTAGAATATTTTCTAATATATCATAACTTTGTGTTAACTTAAGGATGCCAAATATTACAACGAAAAGATAATACAATATGAAAAACCGACTGTGGTTTATCCCTTAATATATGGAACCAATATTAATTCACGCTGAACAAATGTTAACAATTAAGAGCAAGATAAACGGACTCGACGTATTATCCTGGCAATGCCAACAAGACTGTTAACAATAACATTCCTTTGAGATGACTCATAAACATGCTTATTGTTTTTTATTGTAGTATTTCTTCTTAAAACGGCAGAGAAATTTCTGAAAGATTCACATTTAGGCGGGTCGTATCTTCACCCTCAAACAACAAGATGTTATACGTTACCATTTAAGTAGACTTATGAGTATACTTTTGGGCACTTTACCGGACCATTTCCCATAATCCTTAACCTTCACGTATCAGCCTACGAGAGCAAATTGATAACAACCTAAAAATGTTCCGACAAAGTATTCTTATTGAATAAATTGTGAAATTAATATTGACGGATATTGCTAAAAATTGCTGGAAAAATATTTCTTTCAATATTCGCTTATCAATTCTATCAATAAATATTTCATAAAACTATGTAAAGATTCTCGCGTGATGCGTGTAGTCTTCAAATCAAGTTGAGGGGGCTCTTCCAATTATGACGACAGCCACTCAATTTGTAACCATATAGTAATCGTACTTCAAAAAGTCGGAGAATGTTCCGACAAATTTACTTTTACACTGGTCGTAGTACGGAATGCCATACGTGTAAATGTCCAAAACAATATAAGCATCTCCAAATAGGAGTATGTCCAAGTTTATATAGGTATGTCGAAACTAATATAAGTATGTCCAAAAATAAAATGAGCATGTCCAAAATAATATTAGAGTGTCGAAAAATTAGATGAACATGTCGAATGTAACTGCTAATATCATATTTGTAGAGAACATGTTGACGTTTAATTCACGTCATTTGGTGCAAAATGTCCCAAACATAATATAAGCATGTCACAAATAAAAGGAGTATGTCCAAATTTATATCAACATGTCAAAACTAATATAAGTATGTCCATAAATAATTTAAGCTTGGCAAAATAATATAAGAGTGTCGAACAATTATACGAGAATGTCCAAAATAATAAGAGTGTCGAAAAACTATTACAAAAATATCAAGCGTAAATGCTAACTTCAACTTTGTAATGCACATTTAGGTGTTTGAAGTTGTTAAGGTATTTTGAATAGTATTTGTATATATATATTGACCTAAGGAGTTTTCGGCAAAAATAATTACTTCATAGGCTACTCTGTAAAATGAAAAAAATAACATGGCTAAAAGGGGGAATTTCTGGAAGACCGCGAGAACGTGGTAACATGCCGACAAATTTAAAAGGTTGAATAAGTGATTACTTTAACATTTTTTTGAATGTTGTTTAAATATTTATAGAAATACGTTGAATAAACTATTATCAATTATAAGCACGGAGTGATGGCTATGACATGTGTACCTTCGGAAAGCAAACAGAGGGGGCTCTTCAAGTTAAACACGAAACGTACTCGTGTAGCCAAAATGTTACATGGATTGTGTAGACACACTTCTCTTTTAATTGCATCTCGTGTTTTTCTTTCGCTTTGTAAGTATAATTGTTGAATTGAAGTTTTAGTCAATATCAAAAACGTTCCTTTTCAATCTTATATTCTGTTTAAGGGGTTAATTTCTTCCATAATAATGTGTAACGGTGTATTGGGGTAGGGGTGGGTTTAAATCGGATTTTTATATAACAGCCTTGTGTCATATTGCTCCTTCAGCATGCAATAACACAGATAATCACTAAGGTCAATAACAAAACGCCTTAGTTTCATTGTATTAAAGAATCTGATGACACTTTATCGATACGTCAATATCTATTTCCTTGTGATGTCATCAGATCAAACAGTACAAAGGCAACCATGATACTTCATTTCATTTTGTTTTCCAGCAAAAGTGGCATTGAAAGTTATCCAAGAATTCTACCTCGTTTACATAAAGTTAAAGGAAAATTATTTGGTTCCGAACATTCAGTCCCGTAATACGTGGGACTCACCATCATCAATTTAACACTTAAGTAAGGAGCATCCGGAGATATAGTACACATTAACATTGAATATCTTGAAAGCCGGAACAGCTATTGAAATATTAATATCACTCAAATTCTTCTTTTTGCGTGGACTATTACGATACACACCATATGGAACGATTGATAAAGAAGAAATCAATAGGCGCTACTGTATCTTGCTAAGTGGATTCTTAAAGTGTTTTACGTCATCAATCAATAGCAAAATATTTTTGCCCACTGATAACAGCTATCAACTAACAACTGCATTCCAAGTTTGGTTACAGTCTGATTTAAGGTTGTTGAGTTATTGCAAATTAAAAATTTGGCACCTCCCAAAAAATTGGGTCCCGATAATATTTTGCGCCTAAAAGGTCACAAAAATATTTGACTCAAAGTAGCTCAAAATATAGCTTCCCAAAAAAAATTGGACCCTCCAAAATGTGGGCCCAAGTGGTCCTACAAGTATTTGGGCCCAAACAATGTGCCTCAACATGCTTTTAACGTGGAAATAAAATTTGGGCCACCCGGCCCAAAAACGGGCCCGGATTTTGTTGGGCCAAGGTGGCCTTAATGTACGAGCTATTAACCAACAACTGTATTCTAGGTTTGGCTACAATTCGACTTACTGTTGCGGCGTTATTGCAATGTAAATAAAAGGTGGGCCTAAATGGTCCCAAAAATATTGGGGCCCAAAAGAATGTGTCCCAAAATGCTTTTTATGTGGAAATGTAAATCTGGGCCTACATGGGCTAGTTATTAACCAACAACAATATCCAAAGTTTATCTACAGTCAGAATCACGGTTTCGGAGTTATAGTAATGTAAAGATTTTTACGTTTGATCCAATTACCTCATTAATATTCATAAGGTCAGTGCCAAGAAAGATGGAGCACAACTTCTTACTATAATACATCTACATAGAAAGTATGACAAATATCCATCACTCCGTTTGGAGATATCGCGGACCCACGCAAGTGTCACAGACGCGCGCGCGCACACACCAGCACACCCGCAAAAACATGGCTGAGTATCCTTTGCTACCAGCAAGTAACCAACCAGAGCAGCAACGCTGAGAAATTTGTTTTGAATGGCAATATTTTTGAGCGGTTTATCCATTTGTTTGTGCAAAAAATTAAGACAAAGCAGACACATCGGGTTTCATTTCCTTCCTCCCATCTCCTGTTTTCCTTGGAAACACTGTCACGAACATATTGTATGCAATATGTCGTTGTACTAATTACTAGGGATCAACTTTTCCTCATTGCAAAAACCAACAGTATAGCACTTCGTAGTTCTCATTCATGCAATATTAGAAGGCAAACGTAAAAAAAAGTATTCCTCTGCTAAGTCTGCTAAAATGTTGTTGAATTCAGCTGATCTAGACTGTTTGTTTTTTAAAAACTTTAACGTTTGGTTTGCTGCCGTGGGAACTTATTAGGTTTAACGTTTACCTTTCTCATAGCCACTCGTCTCTCTTCTACATTCTTGACTTGTTTTAAAGCCCCTTGAGCCTTTCTTGCCACAAATTAAAATAATATTTTAATTAAAAGAGAGGTTTGTAATCTGATATCAACGTACCTTTTTAAATGTCAAAACAAGCTCTTTAGATTCAATATCTTATATAAATGATAACTTTTTTGTGTGGATAATTTACAAGTCAGTATGGATGTAATTGTTACAGATAATAAACATTCAGTCAAAGCCCAGCAAAATAGCTGAAAAGTTTACTCAATCAGATGTGAGGGTACTCGATTCCGCAAACAGGGTGTGGCGTAGGCATCATAAACAAGGAAGTATTGTTCATATAGCAAACCGCTTCTAAACTTCGAATCTTCCAAACTGTGTCAATTAGATATTTGCACATACATATTGATAGTGTAGAATATATCATACAGTACATTTCACGGTATATAAGATGCATTATACTAGCTTATGCATGTTATATATATATATATATATATATATATATACATATGTTGCATGTTATATAATGCTGTGCATGTATGGATGTTGTATGCTGGTATGCATGTTGTATATTGCTGATTAGTAGTATCACTTCCTGTCCTTCGATACTTCTTTAATTTTGCCTCCCAACCGAAAGCGTAGTAACTGAACTAAAAAATAACTCATAAAGGGTTCTTAAAAATATGGATAATAGCAGCTTAACCAGCACAAGTAAATCAGCATTCATACTCTTTTCATCGGTTTGGTAGAATTGACGTCACAACTACCCACAGTTACAAAACCATTGATCATTAACCACACTGAACGTAATAAAATTAAAACGTGGCATCGTAATTGATACTCGTTTTAAAAACCAAATACATTGACAGGTATTGAATTGCAATATCATTGATGTCCTAGAGACACGATAGTCCATGAGTATACAATAGGTTTTATGCTTCACTGATGGGAACAAGGACAATTCAACATTATTCACATGAAGCTTACTGCACTTTATATTGAATGAAAGTTTAAGATGCAAATAGCTACAAATAATATTAAATTAGATAGCGCATGACCACTAGCCTAATTAACACAGAGGCCAATGTACATCATTTCCTCGTATGAGCTGTACCTATAATCCAAACCATATTTCAAATAAAATGATGGCATTAATGGACATCCATACCACTACTAAGGTCATTTCAGTAAGGAGTTGATCACCCCTAAAGAGACACTCTGTGCTATTTGCCATCTTGCACTTCATCGAATATGCTTTCGGGTGTCATCTATACAAACCCGAAATCATGGAGAAGCTTTCAAAGTTTGTTTGACTGTTTTGACGATTTGCAACTCGTTTGGAACAGAAAGGGTAAGTCTTTCTATTATTTAATATTTTTAATATATACTACTGAATATCTACTGACTGTTTCGAAAATAACATAAGTTGTGTTGCTGAGCTAACTCTGTTAATATTAAATGATGTGACTAACTGAAGTAAGAACTTCTTCCAACAAATAGGAAAACATCGATAAAAATACCTGATGAAATTCAGTAAGAAAGGCCTTCAATTTAAAATACTTAGAATTGTTAACCTTGCGAAAGAACAACAGTGTTTTGACATATAACAAAACGTCTTTAATTGAACCACACACACTGGAAAAAAAAAACTATATTAGATCAATTGGTTTTTCTATGCCTAAATAAAGTATTCTCTCATATTTGCTCACATGTAAAATACTAAGAAGAAAAGCTCATTCATATATACATCTTAAACGAATTTTGTTACACACCAACTAATAAAAGTCAATCAAGTTGCGTGACATGGCCAGGAAAAAGTAATCTCTTTTCAAACTATGAGTATATCGCTATCCACATATCCTTTACAGCACATCAGTGTACAAGGTTACCCTCTAATAGCCAAGCCCACCTTTCTGAGGTACATATCAACACGTTACAAAACTCCTTTATTTCATCAATTATTGAACTTAATTAACAAGTAGATTAATCAAGTTTATAAATTCATGTTCCATAATTTTGTCTACAAGTACAATAACTAACACTTTGAAATTCAATCATTTCAGCGATAACTAAAAGCTAAACTATAAAATCCAGTTATTTCTAGATTCATAAGTGAAAATGTATCTTCTTGTTAAATATCCAGACATGGGATTCCCTATCGATACAGAGCGATAGTCGCTACTTTTTGTATGGTTATGTGTTTCTAATGTTTTTTGTTAATAATACAACGAATAACTTGATTCCGTTTAAAGGCAATTTCCTTTGTCAGCTGTGTTATTTTGATATGATTTCCAAACAGGCTCGTTAGTGCTTGTATTCGTCGAAGTTATCATTATGAATCCATCAAAGCAACATCTGCGTTGACTAATCTAACAACAAAATATTTCTATGTCATAATCCAATCACAACGATGCTTAAATTTACTTCAAATACAAATAGTCAACAGTTTGGTAACTACTGTGAACAAAACTATAATGATAAGGTATATCCTTTACATAAGATACATACTTCAAAGGGTGGTAGGTCCGATTCAATTTCATCAAATTTGAAACAAAGCTCAGTTTTAAACTTGAAAATATTTCTGTAAACTATCATCCAAATGCGAAATTTGCAGCTTTAAGTTTTCTCAGGGAACACCTAAATGTTTACTCCCTTCACATGCTCATCGATATCACTTTAAAATATATCGTTTTTTATGTAGCAATGTTTTAAAAACAGTCTGCAACAAGGCATTGAAATATTTTGAAATGCATTTTGAAAAAACGTAAACATAAAGATCACTAATTTGGACATGTACATTTTCAAGGAAACAAGGTTGAATAACATTAATTTAAATTAAAACTAACTAGTAATTATAATAACGATACTCGGCTTAGTTAATTTGATAACAACAATTGTTTTCACCGCAATTTTTATAGATCATGGATATAAGAGCGGAGGAAATGTAAGACATTTTCATTTATTTTATTTAAAATGATAAAGTTGTAAAGACCTCTCCTATCGCATGCCTTTCTAAGTGACAGCTCAATAAGATTGATTTCATAAGTAGAGATCACAGTTATTTCCTCAATGAAAATGTCAAAACGAGAAGTAGTATCATTTGACCAGAGGTAACTCCTCTATACTCAGACTTAATGTCCTATTACGATACCAAGATAATGGGAAACTTGAAAGAAAGAAAATGAGATTTTAGCAGTGAATGGAGTTAGTTGAGATATTTTGATATATCGTTACCTAAAAATACAAAGTACAAAAAATGTGCACATCCCAAAATATGGTCATATTACTATCAAGAAATTAATGCACGAAACAACAAAATACATATATGTTTAACTCACTTTCATGAACATTGCACTTTTTGAAATTTCTGTTTTAATTCTCGTGAGTTAGAATGAAACACCTATAAAGTATTGTTTGTCGAATGTGTGAGACTTGTTCAACTGTTTAAAAATAATACTGTTGTTTTACGAACATGATCTTTGAATTGTATAAACTAGAAGATTTAAAAGATTGAAAGTCGCTTTCCAATGCCATAGACGTTACTTATACGTATAAGTAGTTTCATAAGATCTTATAAATTGCCATTTTGGTAACATCTGAATTACCTCTTCGAGTCATTCGAATAATGTAAAATAATCATTAGTTTTGTAATTGTGACCGATGTGAAGTCTGAGGGAAAATAATAGTTATTTTCATAAAATAATACTCAAAATAAAATCGTAGTAAGATGTTTCTTTAGTCTTTGAGTCCAGACAACTAGTCACACAAAGAATTTTTCCAAAATACTTAAATGCCTCATCAAATAAATCAATTTCACTGAAGAATTGTATGCTCTCGTGCATTAAATCAGTTTGTTACATTGTAGTTTTTAATATAAGCTATATTCTGGAAGAAAAGCAAAAGGCAAATCCTCTATTTTATCCTATCATTAATAAATATATAAAAATAAAGGTCATATAACTAGCGGAATAACTTAGTGCAGATGCAGAGAACATTTCCAACACTTTAAAGATAACCTGATGCTCATTCTGGTTGCTTGCCTTTAAATAATTATGCTTTTTAATTTTCATTACAATGTTATGTCGATTAGGAATACCTTAATACATGTTTTATTGTTTTGTCTTTAGTTTTTTTTTTGTCTTTTTTTTACTTTAAATTCGGATAAATCTATAAAACAAAAAAAAACAGAGAGTATAAATAAAAACATTTTCAACAAAACGTATATATATATATATATATATATATATATATATATATATATATATATATATATATAAATCTAGATATATATATATATATTTATAAATATATATATATAGATACAATTGTGAAAAAAAGTATTAGGTGATATTTAAAATCTGGAAATACTTCAAAGAAAGACAGTTTTTCTCTAATTTATTTGTAAATTATCTAATCACAAATACCGTAATTTACATTGATTTTCACATAAGATCTCCATAAAGTCGTGACGACCATGTAAAGTTCCTTGTATTTGACAAACTAGGTAACGTTTAATAGTCTCAATTTGAATACCGGAATTAAATATAAAACCTTCGCGAAGATATTCTCATGAATGGCCAGATTTCCTATAATGGGACCACTGAAAATGTACTCTAACTATAGCATGTATGTGGTGGGAGTAGTCACCGATCCCCACCCACACTCTCCCTCTTCACTGTTCTCCATCCCTCCCTCCCTCCCACCGACTTGCACCTTCCTTTCATGATACCATGTGGCTGGTCGGTGTAGTACAAAACTTAACGTTTCGTTTGTCGTTTTAAAGTAACAGATAACATAATTCAGTATAGAAAAGGAAACTCTCCCTATATTTAAGAAAACCCATACATGATAAACTTTTACAAATTAAACATTAAAATTAAAATATCAAATCTATTACACTGTATTTAAGTGTCTCTTTTCTAACACGTTGCAAAAACTAGAAAGCATTGTCATAACTCTACTCCATGTATGGTTATAATTCGCTTGAAAAACTTTCGGTTTACTGATATGTTTAAAGATATCTAATTAAATTCCTCCATTTGATATTTTGTGGCTATCGTTCGAACGAGTAATGTATACAAGAAAAACACGACTTGTGTCACTCAACTTACTGTGACAATAAACTACAATGGTTTATACAAATAGAACAGTAACGTCTCATACAGTGTAAGTCATTGCTTCCTTAAAGCATTATCGACGATACAAAACTTTGGCTACATCCCAAAACAATCTACTTTGACCGCGTTAATATCTTTGTAGAAATGATACCATGTTGTGTATTTTACTCTGTTGGCAACAGGAAAATTACATAGTGTAATTATTTCGATTCCATTGATTTTATTTTCATGATTTAAGGTAAAGGTGGTTTGATATCCTTGTATCAAAGGATCATATTCTTCTGTAAACCGTAGAACGTTTTAAGGCTATATTGACAAGATGACCAGTGTGCAGACAAAAAATCAAGAATTTGATAAAGACGAATAAATCAGAGAATTCTTAACATTTCAGGGAAGAACTAAAGCGTGTTGTCTTGTTTATACAGAGAGTTGGAAATTCTATACAATATGTTTTTTCTTGACAGATAACATCGTAATGTCATGAAACGTGAACTGCCATATACTCGTCTGTTCTAACATGTCAGTATTCAGAATTTACCAAACAAGATAACAAATGTAATTGTTTAAGGTGCTACCGACCATTCTTACTGTAACAAATTTAAAGCCGACTACTTGTACAATTGTTACTACTTATGGTACTATAGAATTATAATCATTGAATGACTTGTCTGAAAGAGAGAAAACATTTTAAATTTCTTTTGAAAGTTCGCCCTTTCCTTTTGCACATTTTCTGGTGAAATTCTATATTTCTTGCAATTTTCATCATTGTCATGTTATAGAAGATAAAGTTGTAGTGTTAAATTTTCTATTTTCCCTCTATATCACGTAGATTTGTAGAATTAGCGTTCAACAAGGATATCTTAAATTCTCTATTTCATAACAAACTGGTGTATTGTATTATAGGTTTGCTTTTGATGCTGTGATTTTTTTTAGAAAATGACAAAACCATTCAGACAAAAATTCTCTTCAACTTATTGGTGGCTGTGTTTTTACTACGTCACACCTTATAGCTTAAAATTAAATATTGATCCTTACAACCCAGTCATTTAATAATTACGCTTCAGGTTTCTAATTAGCAAGATATAAAAGTCTATGGCTAAGAACTTACCTTACAAGTAGATGGAAGCTTTCACTTAGAGTTCATTTTGTTTATGTTTGCCTTTGTTCTTTCACGTTAGCTTACATATCATGTACCAGAGAAGCTGTAAAACCGGGACAATTTCAATAATCTAAATCTTCCTGGAAGAAAGTTGTAATATAAAGTTCAACTCTCTAAGTGTTTATTGATATTTGCAATATCGGCGGCATATCAGTATCGGTAAAATTTAGCCTCATTGACGATAACGGCAAACTAATATTGAACTTTTTCTTCCACAAAAAGCCAGTTTCGATTAATAGCAAGTGGCCAATATGCCGATCAGCTAGTCAAACAAGCATGACGCAAGTTCTGAAAAATACTGACAGATCTAAACAGACCAGTCATGGACACTTACCGTTACAAACTCAGCAGTCTTTGTCGCGCCTTAAAGGAAATTTCACCAGTCTGGCTGCTGTATTATACAATTGCATATTCAGAATAGTAACTTAACTTATGTGAATATATGTATATAACTACAATAGTAGCCTATCAGTCCTCCGCTGAGAATAAATGTTATAACACGTCGAAAACCCCTCTTCTAAATCATTCCAAAAATTGTGTACATTGCAATAGCTGCAAAGAGTATCATGGATGCCGTTTGTTAAAACATCAATGACTGATGAAAGATTGTATTTTGAAAATCTAGTTTGCGTATCACATTTTTTTGCCGATTGGTTTACGAAATATTTCAAACACGAAGCACTTGCTAATTTTGGCTAGACTTAGTTGTTAGTATAGCCGGCTAATGGAAGGAAATAAGAGTCTACGGAAATTAGACAATATGTAAAAGTAAGCTGGCCTGACGTTTCGATCCTAGCAGGATCTTCTTCAAAGGCTAAATGACAAGTAACAGTAACAGAAAGGACGAAAACACACAAGAAATAGACAATCAAAGAACATGTTTTCGTTTTCGTTCTGATAAACGCATGAACTTACCTTACAAGTAAAATGACACCTTTCAAATCTCAGAGTTTTATTGTGCACGGTAAGTATCAAGACACGGTAATCTTAGTCAAATAAGAATAGCTGGGACGATGTAAATGATCCCTACGTGTTATTAAGGACTGATAAACACAAATGCGTTACAACATATGTCTGAAATGTCTTATGTCAAAATATAACTTGAACAAAGAACATCTGTCTGTTTTAAGCAACAAAGCTGTTAAAGGAAGCAGCCGGCTATTGCCTTTGTTCTTTACATGAACTTACGTATCATGTACCAGGGTAGCTGCAACACCGGAAAAATGCCATTAATCTAATGTTTCCTGGAAGAAAATTTGTACTCTGTAAGTGATCATTGACCTTTAAATCAGATATGGAATATAGACAAAAGAAAAACATCAGTAAAAGTGGTGATCCGGAGAATTTACAAGAGTTTAAATCGACTTAACTTGTTTTAAACTAACATATTATGGACCAGTTTGCGAAATGTTCTTTTTTTCCCTCGAACTGTTTTTATAAGACATTAGCTTTAGATTTAATCTGATCCTGCTTAGTGTTGACTGCATCAATCTGTATGTCTTGTAATGTATTCATTAAAAGTATTTTATTACACAGGGAATCGTCGGTGCCGACAGAAGATCTTCAGGTAGGTGTAGTTGTTATGTTATATGATTGACCTTACGATAAGAAGTAACCTCAGTAAGCTATATCACTTATGTATTATAAATGTTAACACCTCAGTTGACCAACTTGAATGGCTGGAAATGTTGGTTCTTTAGTGGTCGCTCTAAACGTTTTTTTTTTTCAATCATGTCACCATTTCCGAACATCTATTATGAAATTGATTTCCTCTGAGTCGTATATTTTCGATCTTTTCATGTCCAACGTGCTACATCGATATTTTTTCATGTACGTTAAGTGGAATTTGACTGTTTTCATTAGTCTTTAACTACTGATAACTACGAAAACATTTGATTCAAATGGTCTTTGAATTTTATGTTAACGTAATTGTTTCAAAACAGTTATATCTGAGAATCCAACCACGATTACCTTATTAAATTTAATATTAGTCGCGATATCTTCCTCTATACGGTAGTTGAGTAATAATTGGCATAAAGGCTAATCTATTATCTTAACTCTCATAGTAACAAAGCCATGTTTATTACAATTGGCTCAGAATGCTATTTTCGTTAACTGAAATGATTTTTCAATCGCGATAAAAGTTTACTTTGTTTTACCTTTCATCCAGGTTTTACATACTTTGTTTTTCAACAACCTGAGTATCCGAGAGATTGCAGAGAAGTATCGAATGCATGTTCCTCTGCCCACAATACATCTGGAGTGTACCTTATTAAACCAGATGGCTACCCGGAACCGTTTGAGGCTTACTGTTATAATGATCTTGATACTGGTGGATGGACGGTATGCCATAGTTGATAACTTGATGTCTCCTGTTCAACTTTAACCAGTTTTGAACAAATTTACTTCAATTTTGCCTACAGCAATACATAGTGATGTAAAAAAAATCCTTTTTTCAACTTGAATATTTTTATCGAAGCAAACTTTGAATCAATTATTTTTATACATTTTGAAATTAAGTCCAGTGTAGTTCATCTTCCAAAAAAAAACTGTAAACCTTTAGCCTACACTACAAATTGAAGTTATAAATATAAGTTCTAATTTCTGTTAGAAATGTTAGCAACAAATCACATTGCGGAAGGGAACGAATAATTAATATTTATAACGTCCTAGTTAACGCTTAACTTCTTTGGTATTCGTCGTAGGTATTACAGCGCCGAAGATCGGATTCCGTCAATTTCAATAGAAGTTGGAAAGATTTCAGAAATGGCTTTGGCTTTCTAGGCAGTGAGTTTTGGATTGGAAATGAAAAAATTGCCTTCTTATCAAATCAAAAGCGGTATCATCTGCGACTGGATTTTGAGAACGTTGCTGGAGATACTTACTATGTAACATATGACGAGTTTCGTATCTCAGATGAAAGGGGGGATTATCATATATCTAGTTTAGGTATATTCGAAATATCAGATGGTAAGTATCGTTTACATTCGTATTAAACATAAAGCCAAAATAACTCGTATTTGTTTATTAAATGTCGAAAGTAAACGTGCATAAACTGAAAGGTTTATTCTGAGAACGAATTGATCTTTTGGAAGTAAAATTGACATGTCAAACATTTTCTTACCTTGAATAAACTGCTACAATACATATAGTACGAGTATAAATAGAGTATACCAGCGAGTACAACGGTGCTACAGTACATAAAGTAGCGGTTTCAACATGCTATGATATATATGATATGTTGAAATATTAATATTGCATTAGTATCTATACTAGATTTCGAAAATGCCTCCATTAGCTGAATTGTGATTACGCACTTACTACATTACTGCTTCGTACTCAACACTTACCTTGGTTCTGAACAAGGAACCGTATCTAACATTTGTACAACAGAATGTTTACACTTTAACAGGTCCGTCTCCCAGTTTGATCAGAACAAGCAACGTTGTTATTAATAATCACTGTTGTCAAAAAGTAGTATAGTAATTCCGAGGAAACTCTGAAACAGAAGTAAGGTATGACTATATGGTTTCAGACCAGTTGTGCAACAAATTATGGAGTATTATCTCGTAATGTTGAATAAATATTAACATAAAGTTGAATAAGAAACAGCCAGTACCTGATTTAAATTGTTCTGTATACATTCGAACTGTTTCTGAATGTGTGTTTTTTTTTCTTTTCTTAAACCATCTGATAAGAATGACATCAGAGGGAAGGAATGACAAAACTATTCTTTCCCACATGTCATATTTTTCGTGTCTATATTAAGTTACTATTATTTACATTTTATTCTTTCCTGTTCTCTAGGAATAATCCCTGAACGGTTTCCGGCTAATGAGATATTTAGCAATGAGATATGTGAGAGGACTTGTGACGACCCTGATACTTGCATCTCGCCTACATCTCGCACAGAAACAGAGTGTCGGTGATTATCTGAGACATCAAGAACAATGCATCCCTCGGAACCAATGCAACTGCTTCGTTGCTGACAAAGGAGGTGTATTAAGGGTCAGTACGGCTCTTTCGGGTCATTTTAAATGCTTTCCTCTTCATTAATTGTTTGATAGCTATCTTTTTTTTATGGCGAATCCGTGGGTCTGCTTCATCCGAATTGACTTTAAAGACCGCATTAACATTTCATAAAGGTTCATACCCTTACCTAGATCAATCGAAAGGAAGTTTACATTGGCCACCCACCGTTGAAACCCTGTACCTTTCACTGTGACAACCGCAAATCCATCATGATTATTTTTACCCGCTAAATATCTTAAATTAGGAAGTCGAATTTTACGTCAATTCAAGATGTACACGTAGATCAACTTGTAGGAACAACCAGATTATAGAGGCGAGTAAACAGTGTAGTGATCACGCAACCTGTGATGAGAGGAACGGTGTCTCTAAATGTTACTGCAATCAAAACTACGAAGGGGACGGAGTGACGTGCACCCACAACTGCTTCGTTGATGCCAAAAGAAGTGTATTAAGGGTCATTGTAGTTCTTTCAGGCCATTTTAAATGCTTTGCTCATAATTCTTTGTCCATATAATTTGAAACAAACCTTTTACTATTTAAACGTGTCAAGTATCGCATTACTTTTAAAGATAACCGTGTGGCGAGAGCATCGCGGTTATCCATTGATTCCATTTCATTCGAACAGGCCAGGCAAAACTGTCAGTCAAAGGATGAATTATATTTAGTCGGATTCATAGTATCCCTTCTACGGGTGTGCATTCCCTTATAAACCTTAAACAAAATTGTTAGATACATCTTACCAAAATCGTGCGTTTCAAACGTATTGTAACTTGAGTTTTCTGTTTCAACAAACCTTTCAACGAAGGCAACATTTGACAGCTACTTTAAAAAAAAAGTATGGCAAATACCTAGGCCCCCAACATCAGAGTTGGCTGCACAGACCTCATTAAACTATCTTAAAATTTGATACCCTTTGCAAGAAAAGTAAATTTGCATTGGCCAGCCATTCTTGCAATTCTGTACATTTAACTGTTACAACCGCAAATCCATAATTGATTTATTATTATTATTATTTTATCCCGCTAAATTACTTAAATTAGGATGAACGTTACCATATTTATTTAAAACGCTCATGACCATATATTAAGGTTAATCCAGTGCGTCATCAAAAGTCGTTAAAAATGTAACAAATTAACATGTATTTTACTATCTTTGGTATATGTCATTTAACATTTATCTTTCCAGGGAGGTGAATCATACATTAGTTCTGACTGTTCCTTACGAATAACTTGCAACAGTAACGTACTTACAAGTGAGAGGTACAGTTGTAGTGCAGATGCAACCTGCGAGGCGCGGAATGATATCCGTAGATGTTACTGTAACGAATGGTTTGAAGGTGATGGTCTTAAATGTACCCGCAGTGGACCGAGAGATTGTTCTGATCTTTACACAGCGGGTAGAAGAAATAACGGAAAATATACCATTTATCCCGCTGGAAGCTCCGGGTTTGAAGTTTTTTGTAAAATGTCTAGTGGGGGATGGACAGTAAGTTTTAGCCATTGACAAGCAATATCTTTCCCATGTTAAACTTGTGTTTTCTTATATGACAGGACTTCGTTCACTAACATTTGAAGTAAATCATTCAATTACTTAATTAAATTGATCCATCTTCCTTTCAGTTTAAAATAAATCGGATTATTGACCTTCACCAATTAATTTCTCTTACTTATTGTAGTATAATGAGATATTCCATACATTACGTACTTGCCATCTAAAACTAATTGATTCTCTTTGTAGATTTTGCAACGACGTACATGTCAAGTAGTTCCGTCAGCTTTAATCGATACTGGTATGAGTACAAAAACGGGTTTGGAATCCCAACAGGAGATCATTGGATTGGCAACGATAAAATATACAAATTGACAAACCAAAAAGCCTACCAACTTCTAATAGAAAAGACAAACAGGGAAGGATCAACATACTACAGCCGTTATTCATCATTTAGAATCAGTAACGAGGGAGACAGATTCCGACTGTCATTGGGTGGCCACTATGGAAATGCTGGTAAGTATTGTGCTAAATGTCAATCATACTTACGCAGACTCGTAGTTATTGTGTAATCTTATTCTAACATAACTACATGTAGTCGTAATCATACTCTAGTATTTGTACTCGTACATATACTCAGGTATTGTTATAAATCAAGTGTAGAGACTAATGTAGAACTACAAACTATACCTCGTGCTTAGAGTCTCGAACTCAAAGTTCATTGTATATTTGCTTTTCACTTTAGCACGTGTATGTATAATGATAGATTGTAACATTCATGTTATATAATAGCAACCAAGTTCATATATAGCTCTGCGTCTAATTTCTCGTATTTTCATTCAGACTTTGTCGACCTTAGAAGCATAAAGGAATCATAACTAGCCTAGAAACCTTAGAACTGCTGCAAAATACAGCTAACTTTATAATTAAAAGAAATGATAAAATGAATTTTATTAAATATAACTTTAACGTTTCCAAAAGAGAAGAAAATGAAGGTTCATTTGACCATACAATGTTCTTCCATAGAATTGGTTAAGAGGCTAATAGTATTACCCAAAAAAAAAAATAACATCAACAAAAATATGAAAGATTTTGAACATTATGTTGAGAGATCAGTCGAGACGAAGTGTATGTGTTTCTTTCCCAAAGAGCATTACCTGCCTTAGTTCTTATCTTTATGAATGTATAATCAGATAATAGGTAAAACTCATTATTTTGTCAATATCAAATGGAAGTAAAAACGTTCGATGAAAGATAAGATGTTTCACGAGAGGAGACGATGAAAACGGTGAGAAAATCAGACAATTCACAACTTTTCCTAACCTAGTATGTTGAAGAAAGTCAAACCTTTACTTTTAAATTGGCCAAAAGTGATGACTTAAAGAATGAGCTGTTAACATTCCTGCTCCTCTCACACGTAACTTGAAATTGCTTCACTACATAATATTTGTCGCAACTTTGAAGTATAAACTATAAATTATAATATTGATCAAAGAAATATATTTTAAAAATGAACGTTGATATGAACAAAGGTTCCCAGACGAATTGTCAGAAGTGGAACCTCCCCGGTAATAACTGGAACTTTAATTACTATCTTCAAATTTTTAAACTCTCAAAAGAAAGCTCATGAACTCGTACATAGTTAAAGCTCAAAATATTACGTAAGCCCAGACATTAACTAACGCAGCAACATACGTACTGACAACCAATTACAGCAAACGAAACAAAGGCAATTTAATCAGATCTAGTATATAAATGAATAAAAATTTCATATTAAACAAGAAAATACATTCCCTAATGACTCGCTAATTTCCTTCCAGTTAATAATGCTATGGAAGCAAATTCAGGACATCGATTTAGTACGCACGATCAAGACAATGATGGATCGAGTAACTTCGACTGCGCAGAAAAACATCGAGGTGGCTGGTGGTATCCAGATGATAGTAATACGGGCTCTACCAGCAACTGCTACTCATTCAGCAAAGGCGTAGCTACAGGTGACTACGAGTACTCTAACTGCGTCTGTTATTGTAACTGTGCTTTTGGTCGTCTACATTACAAATGCTATAATTGTGATGGCTGTGGTTGTTTTTTGTTTTATTGTAATGAGAACAGCTGCTGCGCAAACAAAAACCCGGTCTATGAGACAAATTTCTATTCCTGCGGCTATTCCAATCTCAACGGTGACTACTCGTTCAACGATAACCGCGGTATCTTCTGGAAGGATCTTCACGGTTCAGATTGCGGTATCACAACAACAATAATGAAAATACTGCCAACTCAATGATCAAAGAAGAAAACTTGAAGTCTTCAACGTAAAATTGATAGGAAACGGTTGGCGATATTATAAATTAAATTAAATAACGTTGAACGTATTGAAATTAGCGGAGTTTGTGTAACTGGAATATATAAGCGAAGAGAAGAGACACCAATGAACCAATGAACATTTTATAGTCATTACATCATGTGCATTATCCTTAAAATTGATCTGGTATACCGAAAGGAGATCATCTGTAGACTTGCAAAGATATAATATGTTATGAGGCAAAATACCAAATGACGGTGAAACATTTTACATTGGGAGCAATTAGCTCATGGAACTCCATGACGTCTAATACCCAGTCATTATCCGATAATTGCATTGAATTAGAACTGTGATTATTAAAATGATACCTTTGATGATAACACTGAGAATACTGTTCCATTATGCAAATAAAAAATATATGAAACATAGAACCATATCCTGACTAATATTTTTGCCGATTATGTTGAATAGAGGCAAATGGCAGTTTTATGACATAGCCGAACTAGGAACGATATTTGATACGTTCCGATATATGCCTACTTTCTGGGTTGTTTAGTTACAATGTGTGGGTGAAACACTTGAACTACACGCTTTGCTTTTTCCAACCTGTAAGTTCGGATTTGAAGTGTGTATTGTGATTCTCAATCCATTACCGAAAGAAACTATGTTATACCTACTGTGATACTGAAGTTTGATTAAATATGACAAAAATCATGAAACGGTATATGTCCATCGTACGGTCAAATTGTGACCTTCAGCATTGTAGTTATCGTTGAGATACAGTGCGCCTCCCTTTAACCTGTGTACTAGTTTGAAAGCTGCAATTGTGTCACGGAGTGAAAACTTGCAATTTTGTTAAAACTGCAAAGTCATAGTTTACCAAATTTTCTTGTGAAATACTTGTTAACATGTCTGACTGTTACCATAATTCGTCATTACTTCGGATGTGCAATATGTGTTGTTATTCAAAAACCCATTGTCCAAACAAATGGGTCATGCAAATTTGTATTTGTTTGATTTGAATTAATAACGAGGGCATAATTATATTTTTAACATTATTATTCATTCAGTGTTACAACTGGCTTCGTGTAGGCTATATTGTTCTGTGAAGCAGTGTGTTAAAGTATCCATAAACAAACATGGCCGTCGAGCTATAACCACATATCACTTGTATTTATTTGTTTTCTACAAATCTGGTCCACGGGACTTCTACGGTGCATATCTTAAAACTCTTCTCGGACTTGGTCACCATTTGTCACTGTACAACGCTGCATATTCCAGCCAGGCACTGGGTCCGTGGGGTTGAGTGGGGGTGTACAGCTAATTTACCAACCCCCAAATCAAATTAAAAGTAACTATAAGCACTTCATTGCATATAAAGACCTAATTACATATGTCTATATCTGCCTCGGAATTCCGTCAATTAACATCTTGTTAACATCTCATTAACATCTTATTAGTTCTATTTTCTTCTGAGGGAGGACCCATAGCTCCTATATACATATAGTAATCCGCTTCAGCGATCACAAGGACGCACCCCTCTGTTTTAATACCCTCGACCCGCCAATGCATGCAGTCCAGTTCAAGTGTTTCACAAGAATGTGACAATGGAGAAAACAATGACTTTGTAGTTTCCACAAAATTGCAAGTCATTACTCTGAGACACAACAGCAGTTTTTCTATTATACATGTAAAATCGTTCATCGAGTCATATAAAGCCCTATCAATTCAAGATATCAAACAGAAGGTATACAAGAAACAGACGACACACCATCACCCCACCTCCATCTCAAATCGTCATTCGGGATGAAATTTCCATTTTAACCTCACATAAAGTAGAGTCTGTGTAGATTCTCGCAGATTTATCTAGCTTCCAACGATATAAAGGGCATAAATCAGCATATTGCCGAGTTGCAACAGGCAGTGTTCCTGCAGCTGTTTTAGTCTATTAATGAAAGTAACGGCACTATAGCATTCATGGGCTTTCAAAAGGGAGGTTAGTGTTAGCCGAGCGTGGCTCCCTCTGGTTTCATATTTAAAGGACAAAATAATTCTGCCAATTCACGTTGTTCAAGTTGGTTGTGGCTGTGTAGATGCTTTCTGGTCACTTCGCCCAACAACCATTTCGCCCACAGATATTCGCTTTCACTTCAAAAAAATATCTGTAAACAGTTGTCTATCACTCTAATGTTTAATTATAAAGTACAATGATTTTAATATTCATTGGGAAGCTATAACCAAAATAGTTTGGAAGACTATACATGTACCATTCAATGCTCTGTAACTATAAAAGTAACATGCTAGATTAAAAAACAAAACAGATTAAATGAAGTGTGGGAAAATATCTGAAACCAACTCAAGCAGCCATTCTTCCTTTCTTTTTCTGTAAATGTACATTTTCTTAGTATATATTATTTATACAGGGGCGATTCCAGAGATGGGGCAACCACCCCCACCTCACACTCATAATACACACAACGTCCCTTTTTTGAACGTTTTAGCACTACACATTAACTAATCCGTCATGGAATGAGCAACTTGTACATTTCTTCTAGAATTATCTGAATAGTACGCAATCAACGAACTAAAGAATTGTGATATGGTTCTGGTAGTAATTCTCAAAGTAAGAAAATATAATCATGTGTACATGTGTGTGTTTCAGAGAAGTAGCTAGACTTTCATTTTTTTGGAGGCCCAGCACATTTTTGGGTTGGTGGGGGAGGGGGGGGTTCAGGTCGCCGTAGGGGTCCGATGGGGTCCAGAAGAAGCGGTCCCAGACGCCCTATGGTATTTACAAAACTGTGAGCATTAGAATGAAGTATTTAACTATCAGCAAGTGGCATTGGATGAGCGAAGCTCTCCTCCGAGGGCGTGGGTAAAGGGGCAAGATTCCCGGAAGCTTTGGGGTATTTACCAAATGTGTGGGCATTAGAATGAAGCCTGTAACTATCTTGAAATAGCATTGATGCAGACCAAACATACCACAATAGTCACCATTTGACCATTTTTAAAAAATAATAGCCTAACTAGGAGTAACGCCGGGCCGGTCGATTAGATGATGCAGGGGCTTGCGGGTGGGGAGGATGGATGATAGTGGGAGTTTGGGGTTTCGAACAATAATGTCCCTCATCTTGTCCAACAGGAGGTGATAATTAGACAACTATCTACAATGGGTGCGGGCGAAACTCGACGAATATTACGCATTTTTTTAAAGAAAATTTTAGTAAATGTATTACTTCATATTACATTGCAAAAGTTATCCATGAAATTAAGATTCTCTACTAATTCTCTCGTCTCCTTACCTTTCGTTTTTTCATTATTGTTTTACTTTTTCGATCCACACATGGTGGGTGGGGGGAGTGGGGTATGCCGGTTTTTATCTGAGGTGCACAGCCCCTCCCCCCCCCTCCAAAAAAGAAACCCAGCTATACGCTCCATGGTGTGTTTGTGTTGAAAATGGGCAATTTATTACAAGTCATCGCCATTGTGAGCTCAAGGATTGTCTGCAAGTTTTAACAGCCAGAAATATACTGTATGCAAAACATCTGAAAATGGTTATGCTTAGTTGGCAAGGAAATTTATTACTTTAGATTTACTTTTAGGCCTAATATATTATAAGGTGATCACAAGAAGTACTTAATTATTTTGCATGTTTGACCACCGATCCACACTGTCAACAGCTTTTACATTTTGCATAACCTAAGAAATGAAAAAGTTCTTAAATGGTACTCTTTTCGTCTTTCTGTAATTTGATCTAAAGTTAAGGATATATCAGCAGTATCCTCTCTGTTGAGTTACAAACAAATATGTTTATGTTGTCTTGTTTTGTTGAGAGTGCATGATTAAAAGAGACAGTTCTCATAACTGATACTTAGTGATGACAGTAGGTAACCATGATTCTAGGTTAAGCAAGCCTAGGCTTACATAGGCTGATCCAGCTATGGATTAGGGACTAGTTGTACATTAAGGTATTTTAGCTATTTACACTAAGCTTTGGCTTCACTATTTGTATGTACAGACCATGATCATATTTCGAATTGTTCTTTCCATCTCTCATACATGCATAATTTCGATCACATTTATACGTTTTCTATTTATTTTATTATTATTTATTATTTATTTTTTATCTCCAACTACAAGAGAATATGTTCGTGGATTTTTTCCCCTCAAATCGGTTATTTTGGATTTCAACATTTGAACAGCTGTAGCAAAATTTGTTGATGGTCGTATGTGTACCTTAATTATAGTAATATTTGAGCCTTCGCTTGTAATGAAACGTGGCCGTGCTCTAATAACTACAAGTTCAATATCCGGTGTAGGGATGATGAAACATATCTTTGGCTTGCAAACTGACCAGTCCTTGAAATATAAGTGATAAGTCCTCCTCCGTTTGCAGAGAAATGTCTGTCCCAACGAAACATATGGGTTTCTTGCGCCTAACTACCCTCTGCATTCCTGCTCTGTTACCTCTGCATCGACTAAGACTGGACTCTTCTGTCAATGTTTTCATAAACTGTGAATCAATTGAATAGGTTTGCATATCATTTCGTATGCTATGTAAAGTCTTCTACTATAGTATAGGCTTCAACGCCTTTCCGTTGGTTCTGTGTTACGTGAGTGCAAAACGACAGTCAGTGCAGAAAGGAAGAAGAAAAAACCCAATACACTCAGACATAAGAAAAGAGTTTTATAGCTCTCCCAACTCTTTAATTTACAAAACGATAGCATAGCCCTGCAGGTTAGTATAACAACAGCATGCGGTCTAACGTCACATAAATTACAAATACACATCTCAAACACAACAAAACAAGTAAAACTACATTAGCTATATAAATATACAGGCAGCTCGAATCAAGCGCCCTCAGTTTGATATATGACTATAGACATGTGTTAGGTAAGTTATTTTGCATAGTATTACTTTAGTGTCATATCAACACAAGTATGAATCAACCAATCAGGTTATTGGATACATCGTTAGAATGGCTTGGCGCATGCAGACTGTCTGATTTGTGAATGAAAGTTATTTTAAAATTGTAACATTCACCCTATAACGTGTACCCCTCACATTACTTGAAATTTACTTGTTTCTCATACGGTTAATTATTGGGCTTCATGATATTTGAGAGACGTCACGTGATAGTACATGCTGTTTATACCCCATTAAATTAATAGACGCGCCGAGCGTAGTTTGTATTGTGATGTGACGTAACTTTAGAACTAATCATGAAACATCAATCGTTTTCTAGTGAGTAAAACATATCTTATGCCGGATAATCTGGGATTTGTGAATCCATGTCATCTAAGAATTCTAAAATTTAAAGTAAATGTAGAAAATAAACCTCTGCAAGTAGTCAAAGTAACCATGTTGATAAATATTTTAGCTACGAAGCTACTTTTATGGTACTACGAACTGTAAGTTGATACGAGACTAGGCGTTATAAAAGTACTGGTGGGTCCTGGTTTCAATGCTAATGGTTGTATGGTGATGGCGAAGATGATGGCAGAGTTCATGGGGAAGCTACGACCCTGGCCAGGACGGGGACGGGGACGCGGACGGGGACGCGGACGGGGACGGGACCAAACAGTAGAATGAATAATGTCATCACGGTAAATTTAGCTTAAAATTAATTTTGTTTATTGTTAGGTATTCATTAACGTATAACGCACAAATAAAGTCAATATTTTATATAGATTCTTGAAAACAAATGCTACCAACAGATAATACCAATATTGTTATCCAAAATGCCGAGACGCGATTACAACATGATTTTAGAAATATCTTTTAAAGAAATCCAAACGACTCTATTTACCCTCAGTTCCGATCCCCTTTCAATGTTAAGACTATGAAGTTTCATATATAATTTGATATTTGCGAAAAAGGATTTTTCACAATTTTATCTGGCGTTACAGGTGTCAGAAAGGGAGTGTTAGGGGAGGGTGGGTTGCACAAACCAATGGATTGTTCGTATGGCGCCTGACTGAATTATTATTGATAATTAGAGATAATAGTTCACACATTCCAGCTAATTCCAACATTAATTTCAAACATGTTATAGATGCAGTCCACTCCGTTGTATTCATTTTAAACCACGAAAATGTGTACGTATTCGTTTTCTGACATGTCATATGCTAAGCGTACAGCGGTGTCCATATCTACGTCAAATGATCACCACTGTGACAACAACCATTTTGAAACTGCATTCCGCCATGTTGTTTTCATGGTATAGCAATTCCACAGAATTATTAGAAACCGACTGCGACTGTCAGGCGCACAATCAACGAAGAAATGCTAAAGTTAATTAGCTATCGCTCAATGCATTTATTTTTTATGAATATTTGCTAACGCTAAGGATAAATAAGAGACTATATGTTGGTGCCTGGAGAATCTCATTTTACAGTTTTCTAAAGGCAACTAAGTACGAAGGTTGTTTAAAGAAGACGTTCAATAATGTTTGATCTGGAAGTAACGAGATAGGCAGATTGTGCGTGACGTGCTAGTTTATTACGGCAAGTAAACATCGCCAAACTCAAAATATCAATGTACATTCAATGCTCTAGCCAAAATAGTCTCGACTTTAATTACTTGCAAAGAATAAACGTTTTATAGTTTGGAACCTATAGCTGGTTTGTCTCGTAATTTGAAAATAAAAATAAAATAAAAATAAATAAAGGAAAAGATCTCATTAAATATGAGTATCGAGCGTGGGTTTTAGTTTATTATTTCCCCCATTGATCCTCGTTTGTGGTACAATGAACTTAAAGATAAGTAACAATATACATGAAAAAAGAAACTGTATTAAGACGGCATCCTGATCAAACAGGAAATATAAACCGAATAAAGAAATCAATATCAAAAATCAAAATCAAAAACAAAATCAATATCAAAACCAGCAAAGAGCATCTGAGTTATACTTTGCACATTAAAAGTAAATTGAATGTATCTGCAAAATTTACATAGGTTTTATGCAACTCAGATAATACTGCTTTTTAGAAAAGTTGTTCATTTTCAAAGAGGTGGGTCGTTTCCTGATTTAATAATAATTTCTTTCCTGATAGAAAGTATGGACATTGAAAACGTATAAATGGAGTTCAATTCCCAGCTTCTTTAGCATTCATGAAAAACAATGTTTCGATATCGGTAATAGGAAAATGATTATATGCTCACCGAAATTTACATAAATTGGTACGATTAGTACAGTTTAAGACTGCTACATAGGTTTCAAATTTTGTAGACTGACACATTCTTATACTTTACATTTACACGGAAGATCGAATTATTTAAAAAAAAATTGATTTTGACATATCGCTAGTTTGTTCGAACTTCCCCATTCTACTTCTGCAACCATACAACGCAAATCGCAGTTTCATGAGATCACACAATACATTACTTCTGTGGGAAAATCGCTCAAATCAGTCATGGGGCACAAGAGCTTTTGCTGCTGCTGCCCCTTTTCTGTGGAACAGACTTCCAGAACATGTAAAACATAGTCCATCTCTTGCTTCTTTTAAACACTCTCTCAAGACTCATCTGATGAAAACGGTTTGATTAATTGTTCACTGTTGCCCATTTTTGCTTGCATTTTTGTCTTGTACTATGCTTACTTTTGGTTTGTTTGCTGTCGCACTGTTTGAGTCACTGCGCCATGAGCGTCTTTTTTGACGGATACCGGCGCATTATAAATGTCCATTATTATTATTTTTATTATTACATTGAGAGTTGGTGTAATCGTCACACAACTAATCTGGTTTAGAAATAACATTCAACCTACGCATTTATTTAATTAACATTAATTATAAAGGAATTTTTGGGGCATTACTTTTCCATGTGAATTAATAGTAAGTGTAGTGTGCTCTACTATATTCCTCACAAAAGACAAGCCAGTCTTATCCAGAATATTCGTAACTTTTAATTATTATCCAAGATGAGTTGAATATGTCATAGATGCGTAAGGATTTAAAGTTATGTTTGCAAGTTTGTGATCACTACGATTTAGATTCCTACACCAAACGTAAATTATGCTTAGCTCAACATTTGTGATAAATTGATGTACTTGTATAACATACAGTATACAGTCAGGCATAGTTTTGTTTAACTTAAGTATTGGTTCTTGGCAGAATTGAAAGTGGATAAAGCTTCAGTCTGATTGTAAACTTGAAAGCCCCATAACTCCACTACCGTACACTCAGACTGCTAGTATACAAGCTGATCAAATATTTATAGTTGCAAATCAATTAGAAGCACTAGATGATATGATTTATTTAATATACTATGTAGAACTCTCCTTGCTTTGTTTATCTGTTCGTTTGCAGCTTTCGTCAATTTACTGTTGTAATGGAAGTTCAACGTAGTTGCTATAGGTTAGTGTAAACAACAACGATAGGATAAAATGCAAAATACTGGTATATTTCTGACGTCACCCCGTGAAAAACAAATCTTCGATTGATTAGAGTTTACGATCAAATGGCTGGTATTACAATATTAGTTAACACTATTTGAAAGCTAATTGGAAGTCTTTTTCGTTTTCAGAAAGCACGGCAGTATCATCGGCGTAAAGCAAGGTGAACATTGACGAAAAATATAACCAGTTTCATCAAGCAATAACTCAATACCTTAGCCCTTTATAATGATGACTAATATTTTTTTTTTAAATCATTAAGAAAAAATGCAAAAAAAATTGTTGACTGATTTCCCTCTGTCTTACAACTCCTATGTTACAACTAAAGTGATAATATTTCTCACAATCTATTAAAATATATGATTTAGCGCTCTGACGCAATGCGTGGATAACACGATAGACTTTCCCATTTATGTTATGGGCCATTAATTTATGCCACAGACTGGAACTTTATTTCCCGCGATTTCCCCCTCTCTTACAACTCCTATATTACAACTAAAGTGATCATATTTCTCACAATCTATTAAAGTATATGATTTAGCGCTCTGACGCAATGCGTGGATAACACGATAGACTTTCCCATTTATGTTATGGGCCATTAATTTATGCCACAGACTGGAACTTTATTTCCCGCGATTTCCCCCTCTCTTACAACTCCTATATTACAACTAAAGTGATCATATTTCTCACAATCTATTAAAGTATATGATTTAGCGCTCTGACGCAATGCGTGGATAGCACGATAGACTTTCCCATTTATGTTATGGGCCATTAATTTATGCCACAGACTGGAACTTTATTTCCCGCGATTTCCCCCTCTCTTACAACTCCTATATTACAACTAAAGTGATCATATTTCTCACAATCTATTAAAGTATATGATTTAGCGCTCTGACGCAATGCGTGGATAACACGATAGACTTTCCCATTTATGTTATGGGCCATTAATTTATGCCACAGACTGGAACTTTCCACCAAATCAAAAGCTTTTTAATAGTCTAAAAAAGCACAATACACACGCTTTTGCTTACTTAACTAAAACTCAATTATACCATGTACGACAAAATTATTATGCGTTGTAGAATGGTTACTTCTAAAACCAGCCTGCTCATAACCAATTAGGCCTGTGGCGTTTACAATATTTGTGATACGGCTATTAAAAATCGAGGTAAATAAATTTCCAGTGCAACTTAGAAGTTTAATTCTCCGATAATTGTCTACCATGGATAGAGGTGTACATCAAGAATATTTCATTTCTGTTACTGTTGTGCAATCTGTTTTAATAAGACCTATACCGTGTCTGAGTGCAAGGTTCGTCATAATTATATTAAATTGCTGTTATGCTGATTCTGATACCCGTACTATAACGTTAATGAAGCGGGAAAGGGAATACAAATTCAAACTTCTTTTTTTTTCACTGCTATGGTAGAATGAGTTTAAAATTTGTTTTTGAGAGTAAATGTTTACAGCATGCATATAAAGATACATATTACTGCTGGTATAATATAGAGAAGGCGGCAGTGGCTGACCAGATGCAGCAAGGAATAAATGGCCGATTTATAAAACCCATAACAACTATGTATTATAGTAGCCTATACTGTTTACAATAAGCGTTAACGTATCCCTCTCTGTACATCTCTCTGACTTGGGGAAGTTATATTCAAATCTTTTCGAATGGGGTGGGAGAGAATGAGGTAACGTTGGCGTGGTGGTGGTGGCGGGGGCAAGGGGGTAGCGGTAAGTTGAGATGTCTGGGTTTTGACACACTATTTGGACTTTACCTTCCAGTTATACCGATTACTCATTTTCGCGTAACGTTAATTACTGTGCGAAGTTATGCGCGCAGTAGGTGAAAAGCTGTACACAGACAGGCTTTCTATCATTTACTTTTTAATTAAATATACATTTAAAAATCTTGATGATGCATTTGCGAAATTTTGGAACGTTCATCTTTCGCATGATACAAAAGTTAATAGCTGTCTCACATTAGGTATAAACATACAATGTCTGTTACTTTAAAAATGCAATGCCCCCGAATAATGACATGTTTCCATGCTTCTTTATACAATTTCGTAAGCTAGAATAATCAGTCTACTTACATTGGTAAAATTGATATAAACTATAATTACCTTGATATTTTCCCAACGTAATCGGTTAATTTATACCAAATATATGTTTTATTACAAGCATGATTCTCTATGGCTATGTTGAGACGTTTCTGATAAAAGTTAAAGACGTCCTGTTAACACAACTAATTGATTATAGATAAAGGCCCTATGCTGTGCATCAGAAGTCTGGACGATTGCTGAGAATAAGTTATACGTCGAGTATAACCTCTGTTTGTGTGAAGCCGGAGCCGAATGTTCAGGAAAAGAAACATTTCCATCCTCAGACTATAGTACAATTGATAAGGTTGCACAAAAAAATTAGGTGACTGTATTAATAATCACTCTACATCAGGGGAAGGCAACCTTTTTGAATGAATGGGCCAGATATAAGGGGTGAAAAATCGACTGGGCCGCACCTATAACCAACGACCTGCTGTTGATTTCAAACCTTTGATTCCGAGGACTTTCAAGCAATAGGTATGTGTACTTAATCGGTATTCACAAAAATATAATGTCAATACAGTACAGTTGATAACTAATGGGGATAATAGGCCTACCTGACAGCATCATTAGGGCCGATAAATTCTAAGTAGCTAGCTCATTTTGTGTGATGATGTAAAATATATTGATTTTTTTCTTTTTCTTGAGACATTTCAAGGGCCGCAAAAAAATCACTGCCGGGCCGCATGTGGCCCGCGGGCCGTATGTTGCCCACCCCTGCTCTACATGAACTTAAATAATGATAACGAAAAGCAATTAAACAGAAGAAGAAAAAACACGGTCCCTCGCAAAACCATAATGGCACTGATAATGTTAACACAAGCCATTGTAACTATGCGGGGTTCATCTCTCCACTCTATATGCCTATACCGTTACTTATGCCATCACAATTAATATCCATGTTTAGAAATGCTTTGTCTTTGCATATCTGACAGTTTCGGTCGTTATGGAACAAAAAGAATAGTCGGCATACTGATTGAGGCTTAAATGTATTTTTGGTACAGCATTTAACTTAAATTTAATATTTTACAGACCATTATACCCACTGCTTACTTGAGCTGACGTAAGAATTCATTGGGGCTGGGTGATATGTCGAAGAAAAAGGCTGTTACTATAGTAAAACAGCAAATAGTTATACGTTTGGTTTGTCACTCTCAACTGAAATTTACAATATATATATACTCGTTTTGATTTAATTAATTCAGGCACATATAAGGTCAAGTGAAATGTCCAAACGAGTTTAAATGAATCTGTCTCCGTAGTCACAATCTGGATTTCTTTTGGTAAGAGAAATGCACGCCACAGTACAGATAGCAACTACTGCAGCACATAATATCAGCAATATGAACACGTTGTCGTATGTACCCCGAATGTCGTGAACAAAACCGTCCGCAGTTGAGAAAAGTAGAGAGAGAGATAGAGAGAGAAATGAATAAACAAATAATTATCTGCAAACATATTTTTATCATACAGAATATAAAGTATGGAACAAGGCAAACAAGGAGCAAAGCTTCAAATAACGCTGCGTGTTCTCAGATTCCTCGGTAGTAGAACATCGATGAGTTGTTCAGAGTTGTTTTTTTTAACTGAATTAAAATAGGAAGTAGAAATAGGAATAAGGGAAATAAATTTGCTTTGCATAACATTGTAGTATAATTGTTATCTACTGGCATGGACACTTTCTTCCAGCATTATCTGAATAAGTTGAAGAACAAAACATGATGTTTGAATTTGAAAAATCTTTCGAAAAGTTTACGAAGGTCAACCAATAAACCAATAAATGACTCACCTAATGATGGACCGCTCGAGATCACCGCAGTACCGATACATATCATCGACCAAGCTGCAGTAGAATTAAAGTGAGGCAAGCATGTTATATATTTGCTATAACTGAACATCCACGACGATGTATAACCCAAGTAGAATCCAATCACGCCAGACGAAAAACACAGTAAAACGAATTCATGTGTGCATATTGCCAGTAACAAGTTTGACATTAGTAATACCATCGGTGACGTCATCACGATCAGTCGACTTTGCCATTTCAAATAGAAAACCAAACCAATGACAGCCCGACCAAGCAACATTCCACAACCGCCAAAAGTGGTCAGCAATACTGCTTCCCCTTGAGTGTAGCCCTTCTCGACTGCGTATGGTATAAGAAACATGGCACATGAATTACTTAAAAACATGTAAGTTGAGCTGCGTATAGACAAAGTATGGTCGGATGAGCGACCATCGCGTCATAGATTCCACCAGAGTCATACGCTGATGCCGATAGTTTTTGTTGCTTTGGCCCCTTCATAGAGTTTTCGCCTTCTTCGTCACTATCCTTTCCAGTATGGCTTTGGCTTTTTCTTGACTGTATAAGCACCCCTGATAATATCTGGTTCCACATAAGAGCTCCGAAGAGGGTTAGAGCACCCGCTAATCCGTATTTTTCCCACCAGTATTCTAGTAACGGCGGGAGCACAGCCATACCAATATTGGCCGTGAAACCTATGGCGCTCATTGCCGTCCCAAAAGAATCATCGAAAACTTCTGCAACAGCAATATACAATGGAATATGGTTGAGACCAAAGCCAAGACCTGCAAAAAACAAGTAACTATATACATTAAATGAGGTGTAGGTGTTTATTATGTTTAGATCCTGAAATTTCGGATCTGGATTTCGGTAGTGAAGATGCTTGTCGAGTAATCATATGATAAACATGATACAAAAAAAGAAGAAATTTTAAAAGCAATTACAGGAAGTAAATCATTAACTTCATACCGGTATAACAATGATCGTTATTGATTCAAACATTCAGTTTGATATTTTATCCAAGAGGACACAGACTGAGATTAGATGATCCTTTAAATTATCATATTATGAGTTGATGTCTTGTTCCGATAAAATCAACTCATGTTCGAGAACCCAACTTTCGTGTTTTTGATGAAACCATTTTATGACCCTCACAATGGACCAAAAATCCAGGGTAAAACTATATTCGGCTAAAATCAATTTCAGAAAATATTCCTGTCTTCGCCACTTATTATGGTTCGACCGTTCAATTGTCTGAAATGTATGAAATGTGCTTCTAGTTGAACAAAGTTGTAACCAAACTATATGTTATCTCCACCGTTAATTATATTTTTCGCATGTAAATACAATATATAACTACATACAACATATACCATGAAACATATATCATAAAACATATATATATATTAAAACATAACAAGATATAACTGAAATAAGCCATATTCCATGTACCTGATAATCGGTTACGTTTTGCCATGGAAAGGGGAAGTCATTGCGATCTTGTACCAGCTTTTATGCATATATTAAGTAAACTATTTGTTTAATCTCAGAATGCAATATTTGTATTCGATATGTACGTAACATCTATTGTTACAAAAACCTATGATCTAGAAATAGCTATCCATAAGCATATTTTGTAATCTCTTCGTTTAGACATGGTTTGCTAACTTAGATAAGAACCTCACTGTCAACTATGTTAACCTTCGCCTTGTGCCAAATACCAGGCATCAATTTGTCTAAACTGACGTCAATTTTGACAACCCATTTGATGGTTATGCTATAGTTATGAAAACTGTCCTTCACCAAATCCATATTAATAGAGGCGACCGTTAAAGTCTCTTCATTTAAGTATGTCTTACGCACAAAAAGATAAGGAACTCGTTTCAACTGACTTGACCTCTACTTTGTACTACTCAGCATACATTATGTTAAAACCTGAAATCCACATTTGACAACCAATGCATGTGGTTTTTAAAATATGATTATTCTAACCTTCATCAAGAGTAGATTGTTAAGACATGAAGGAGAGACCAGTGCGATATTGAGTAGATATACTATACTACTACAATGAGTTTGGCACGGGTCCAGGATTAAAGATTCTACCACAGATTCAACCTCGCACAAAAAGTAAAAGTAGTTAATAACATAATAAGATTATTTAAAGATGTTTGGTTTGGTGATCGAGACATCCTACTTAGGTAGTCGGCTTCAACAAGCAACAATGGTATATAAATATATATATATATATATATATATATATATATATATATATATATATATATATATATATATATATATATACATATACATACATATATATATATATATATATGTCATATGTAGCTTCGAGAAATTTCTCAATAGACTCTTCTTTAGAGACGCCTAGCTCTTGAATGAAAAATGTCTTTTTAAAAGTTCCACCAGCCGTTTTCTCTAAATCTCCGTTTCTTATGGTATCAAACATATGTTCAAGTTACACAATAGGTTAAACAAAATAACAGTAATCAAAGATGGAAGTCTACTTTGTGTTTAAGATAATTACAAAACGCGCTTTCCGACTTTCCGAAGCTTGAATCTTCGAATAGGGAAACTTTTATTTGTCCATAGAAACCTACAACGGCTAACATTTTAACAATGAAGAAGTAGGGGAGGCAAAGTCTTCTTGCTACTACCCTCCCGAACTTAATTCATACTTCTCTGTGGCGCAGAAACTAGGACCAGTGTCAAAAGTTACTTTATTTTGATAGCAAGAGATGAAAATTCTGCTGGATAATTTAAATTAACAATTTAACCAAATGAACGCATCAAATCTTTTTATTTATTTATTTATTTTAACTTTGATTTACTTAAATTTGATCTCAAGGTTTCAAATAACATGAGAACACCATTTCACTATCCCACACAACAACCACCTTTATAGTATATAGCTTGTAATGTTTAAGCTATCGGATTCATAGGTTTGACAATGATTTTTACTTTAACACTATATTGAGATAAATGTTTACAGATATACTAAGCTCGACATAAAGTTAATGAATCACTGGATAAATATGACATATTTAATCCAGCTATAAAATCAAACGTCAACGACAAAGTTAACTGTTTATATATGTTAGTTATGTCTCCGTGTAGCTGAAGAAAGACCGATAGATGACTAACCGTCGTATTGGATGGTAAACGGGACATCGTATATGGTCTTAAAAAGAAGTGATACATTATAATGCTCTCTATCGTCAAATTCCGGTAGACAGATAAACCAAACAAGGGAACGACGTAAACTAAGGTATTAAGTAAAGATCAAGACCGTCGTAAAAAGGACCTGGAAAGCTTAAACAATGTGTTTAGTTAGCTAATTGGAAGGGCTTCCTGCACAAGAGTAAATGTTCTTGCATCATTGTTAATTGCTTTATGAAATCAACGGTAGTATAAACAACTTTATAGTGAAGGATACCACAATTATCCACTCCACCTATACGACGACTATTTCAGTCGTTCACGAGGATAATAACCTTCATGCAACCAATGACTCACTTACATCGATCTAGACATATTTCGACGTGGTTTTTCCTTCTAACCGTAAGATTAGTTTCTTTGACAAGAAGACCAGCGGCATCCATATTCGTTTAAGAATAACAAGAAGAGTATCATAACTCTTTCGCGAGTAAGTGTGTCTTCGTATATAAATATTTGCTTCCTATTTCTTTATACTTAATGTACTTAAGCAAAGTAAACATGTTTACACAATGTATCACAATCATGTTCATAACTGCAACAGGTAAACGTTTGAGTACCAAGTACATTCTAAAAATCGATTCCTGTAGTAAACGGAACAATGGTAGCCCAAAACATTGGCAATTGGCACTCAAAGCAATGATCAATAAAAACGATGTATTATCAATATTTGCGACGAAACATGCAAAATATTACATCAAGCAACGATTTTGTGTTCAAGTATAATCCATGCTTGGTGAGAGATATTCCATGATGCCGATAGCCAATCGAATATATTTTTTTTAAGTATTAAGATCTAGCGGATGCCCCAGTATGACAGGGGTTTAAAGGCTCTCTTATGCTAAAGAAGAGATCAGTGAACTGAAATAAAGGATTGGTAACTGTTTATTGAAATGGGTCTGCTTTTGTTATCTTAACCACAAATGCAGACTGAGAAAGTTAAGATAAAAAAATGCATTAATACAATACTGTGCCGCAACGCAAGAAATATGACCCCGTAGTGAGTTGAAAAATCCAGAACAGTGAAAAATATATCCAGCCACCACAGGTGTGTTCAAGTATAATCCATGAGAGATCAGTAAACTGAAATAAAGGATTGGTAACTGTTTATTGAAATGGGTCTGCTTTTGTTATCTTAACCACAAATGCAGACTGAGAAAGTTAAGATAAAAAAATGCATTGATACAATACTGTGCTGCAACGCAAGGAATATGACCCCGTAGTGAGTTGAAAAATCCTGAACAGTGAAAAATATATCCAGCCACCACCGGGATTCGAACCCGGGCCTCCCGCTTTACATGCTAACCACTAGGCTATAGACACTGATGTCCAGAAGTTCGAAACCGGTAAGGAAGATCGTAATTCCACTGTAGGCGTTTGCCACCTGTATCATATTTGCCTTACTCTAGAGATCAAACATGATGCTAACCAACTTGAAATCATATGTGATTCCTAAAGCCGGATCTCAAAAGAGATACTTTGAACAATATATATATATATATATATATATATATATATATATATATATATATATATATATATATATATATATATATATATATATATATATATAACTATATATATATATATATATATATAACTATATATATATATATAACTATATACATATATATATATATATATATATAAATATATATATATATATATATATATATATATAGTTATATATATATATATATATATAGTTATATATATATATATATATATATATATATATATATTTCCGGCAAACCAAATTTCATTACGGATGCGGTCCGTCTAGCTATTCATTTCGAAAAAACAAGAAAAACTACTTTCGGTCATATATAGTAACAAATTGTGACACGGTTAGACAGGCGCCTTGCGAGGGATGTCAAGGGAGGGGCGAGGCATGTAGGCAAACTATCTAAGTGTAGCGCCACCATAAGTTGGCGCGAAGCGCAAAAGAAAATTTTGGCCGAAATGCCTCCCAGATCGCTGGAAATGGCACTTCCCAGGCCTTGTAAGTTGCATCTAAGCATTTTCTATTTTGAAATTACTAGCGATATCATAAAAAAATAAAAAATATGCTAAAAAAAACTATGCCACCAAATATTGGGGGGATATTAGATACCATATCCCCCACCTAAAATATTGGGGGGACATGTCCCCCCGTCCCCCACCCATGATCGACGCCCATGGTATTCACAATTGACTATCCTTATAGTGACATAATAAAGTCCTACATTAGCTTAAGATTATGACAGAAGCTTTTTATATTCACACAAAGTTGGTTATAGGCGTAATAACCAAGGTTCTAGGCCACTCCGTTAATTAGGTATCTGCCAAAACACATACTCTACCAGACTCACTAACTTTGTGAATTGTCTGTTTTGCTTTTTTTCTCTCTAAATCATATCCATCAACCATGTAAGAATATGATATACTATATTTACTTTGCCATCTGCTTTTCAGGAATACATAATTGGTCGTTTTCCAAATTCCTAGTCAAGTGCTATAAACACCTGATCATCCCCGCCAACCCCGTTGCAGTCCACACTTATAATAAAAATTGTGTTGTTGATAGCGCGCTTGGTTGAGGAAGCTCCCGGCATGAAACCCCTAGAGAATTTATGAAGAAAGGCACCTTTCAAGATACTCAAAGGAAGGGAAGTACACAAAGTGGGGTGGGGTGTGCGTGGCGGGAGGGAGTGGGATGGTAGATGGGGAAAACATTACTTTGTTTTCCGGCTACAAAACTCGGGTATTTCAAGAAGAGATGCCCGAGTCCCGTAGATTACTCAGTGATCTGGTGTTTTCATTTCATTTTAGATTAGAACAATGAAAAGATTGTTTGATGGTTGTACTTCACAAAAGATACACTTTTGATTTATGGAAAAGAGATCCTTTGTCGACCATTTAAACGTGGTATCAAGTTGTCTTTCACTGTAGGAAAAGAGGGGCGTGGAGGAGTTGCAACGTTATGCGTAGTTTGTATAATTGACAAAACTACGAGCCAAACGAGATTGGCAAAGAATAAAAACATCAAAATATGTAAAATATGTAAAATATCTTGTCATCGAAGTGAGACAACAAATCAATAAATATAAAACAAGCTATACGTTGTAATAACCGTAGTTCCGGTTAGCTTGTAAACGTTTCAGCTTCTAAATTTCTGTCTAGAAATCATCATAGTTAAAATTGAGAAAAGGAAGTAAAAGCATTAAAAAAAGTGAAATAAAAGATAAAAATTAAAGACAACTGTAAGATAACAGCACATAAACAAAGGTTGAAAGAGTAGCAAGTTTATAACAATGTCTCCAATACCCACATATTTCACTGACAGCACCCCGCCATCTCTAGCCTACTAGACCAGTGAACATATAACTAGGATTTGTTTTCTGATATATCATATCTTTGTGTTCATTTATGGATGTCAAATACTACAACGAAAAGAAAGTGCGATATGAAAAACTGACTGCCTTTTAATCCCTTAATATTTTGAACCAACACCGACTTACTTTGATCAAATATAGAAATTGAAGAATAAGTTGAATGGACTCGATGTATCATCCGTGTCAATGCCGTCACATTATTCCTGTTTCGTGTTGACATAATTATTCTTATTAAAAAAGATTTTGAGGTGATTCATGTACATGTATGGTGTTCTGGTACTAATTCTACTTGAAACGGTTGGGCATTTTCGGACATTTGACATTTATACGGGTCTTCTTTTCATCTCAATAAATGAGATGATATACTTTTTTTCCATTTCAGTAGCTTTATGGGTATATTTTGTTGCACTTTACCAGAGCCATTTTCAATACCCCTTATCCCTCATGCATCAGCGCATGAGAGAAAGTTATAACAACGTATACAACGTTCCGACAATGTTATCTAATTGAATAAATGATTAAATAAAAAATGACAGAGATTGCTAAAATTTAGGTGAAAAATCGCTTATCAATTCTACAAATAAATATTTCATAGAGTATTGATTGATTGATTGATTTATTTTGTTTCATCACGTGAATATATACAATGTGATAGGAAGTCCTCTAAAAAACCTTCAGATGGCTTAACAAAGTAGAGGACTCCCTGTAAACAAAAGGAGAAGGAAAAAGAAAACAAAATGTATAAGAAAATATGAACATGTTCGATTAATAAGATGCAATTATTTGTTGAATAAAGTTTCTTCTGAATGATTTTGCAGAGGGTTTATTTGTAATAGCGTCTGATAGAGAATTCCATGTTTTGATTGTACGTGCCCTTAGTGATAACATCCCATTGTAGAATTATACCTGTTATAATGTGCATTGCCTGAAAATCTGGTATTGTAATGATGAACATCACTGTTACTTATTAAGTAGTCATTAAAAGCATTTGGTAACAGTCCATTCCATGCCTTATAAGCAAATGTAGCAAGATTAACCCTAATAATGTCATCAGTTTTTAACAACCTAGAACGTTTAAAAAGAGGATTTGTGTGGTCCCGTGGTTTGGCATGTGTTATATGGCGGGCTGCTCTCTTCTGCGTAATATAAATGGGATTCAGATTGGTATATCTAGTACCAGACCATATGTTACAACAATACGTAATATGTGGCAGGACTAATGTCTGGTAGAGAATCTTTAATATGTGTTGTGGCAGATAATGCTTAAGCTTAGCTAGTTTTTTGCAACTTTTTTACAGACAGTTGTAATGTGTTCACACCATTTAAGTTTATGATCTATATAAACGCCTAAAAATCTAGTACTTTTGACTTGTTGTAGTCGTTGACCGCCCATAGTTATATCAGCATTCCATGTAAAATTGTTAGAAGTATTAAAAACTATATAGTTTGTTTTTATCAATATTCAATGATAATGTGTTGCCAGCAAACCAGTCGCTGAACTTGTCTAATTCAGTTGATACTTCAATATGAAATAAAGTACTCGATTGTGGTACGAAGAAGATATTTGTGTCGTCAGCAAACAAAACAACTTTAACTTTATCAGAAACTTTGGTAATGTCATTGACATAAAGGATGAAAAACAATGGACCAAGAATAGAGCCTTGTGGCACACCACATTGTATTCTCTCCGGTTGGGAATGAGCACTTTTGTAGGATGTATATTGGTAGCGGTTTGCTAAGTAACTGTCGATCCAATTAAGAGGGGTTCCTCTTATGCCGTAACGGTGTAATTTATTAGCAGAATTGTGTGGTCTATTGTGTCAAAGGCCTTTGAGAGGTCCAGGAAAACCCCGACACAGGTACTATTCTTGTCAAGATTACTATATAAATTGTCAATAGCATCAGCTAGTGCTAGCTCAGTGGAGTGTTCAGGACGGAATCCATACTGTTCGTGGCATAAAATGTTATATTTTAAAATAAAGTTAAAAATACGATAATACATAAGCCTTTCAACTACTTTGGAAAAACATGGTAATAGTGATATAGGTCGATAATTTTCAAAGTTTTCTGAATCCCCTTTCTTAAAGACAGAGATGACCTTGGCAATCTTAAGCATATCAGGAAATATACCGGTATTAAACGACAAATTACAAATGTGGGTTAATGGTTTGGTAATAAATGGGATAACTTCCCTAACAATACCAGGCTTAAAATCATCGTATCCAGCTGCTTTATTGGGTTTCATGCAAGAGGTGACTGTTTTTAACAGCTCCTCCTCACTAACAGGATGAGTAAACATGGAATGAGTGTTAGTATCAATGTTCACAGATTCCTGTGATTTACGTTTGTGGTTGATTTTACTTGCCAGTGATGGCCCCAGGTTGACGAAAAGGTTATTAAATTTATTAGCAATATCATGGTCGGAGTTAATCTCTTTGTCACCATCCTTGAAAGAAGAGGGATACGATGATTGTTTACAACCCTTATGGAGAATTTGGTTAATGGTATCCCAGGTGCCTTTTGGGTTATTCCTTGCATTATAAAATTTGTTGTTGAAATATAATTTTCCAGAAAATTTGATTACATGATTGAGCTTATTGCGATATTGAGAATATATAGTTTTATTTACATCAGACGGGTTCTTAATATGTCTTTTAAATAGCTTATCTTTTCTTTTAATAGAAACAAGAATACCTTTAGTAATCCAAGGATTCCTTTTGCTTCGTCTCTTTTTGGCATTTACACAGTATTTGGGAAAGCATTCATTGTATACATGGTTAACAGAATTAAAGAAATTACGATAGGCAATGTTTGCGTCATTTTGCATGAGCACATTTTCCCAGTGAATGTCTTGAATTTTGGAAGCGAAATTCTCAGTATTAGAATTGGTGTAATTTCGTACGTAGGCTGTGGTTCTTTGAGGATGAGTGTTAGAATAGGTTTGCAAAAATAAAGGATAATGATCGCTTAAGTCAGTGACAAATATACCTGTAAGTAGTCTGCAATCGTCATTAGTTAAAAAATTATCGATTAGAGATGAAGAAGTACTGCTTACACGGGTTGGCTTAATAATAGTGGTATAAAAGATTGAGAAATTTATCTGATTTAGAATCATCAAGCAAATCGATATTATAGTCGCCCATTAAGTACGTAGTGGAACGGCTGTTAGAAGTTATGGTTAGCATATCGTTCATATGTGAAATTTATCTATCCAATGAGCTGTTGGGAGGTCTGTAGACTACGCCAACAATGTATTTTTTTCTTAGGTGGCTGATTTCTACTTCAATGAATAAAGACTCAATAGAGTCATTGAACACAGAAATATCATCCCTGTGTTTAAAACTTATATTATTGTTTATAAATAGACATACACCGCCGCCTCTTTTGGAGAGCCGGTGCTTTTCAATAAGGGTATAGTTATCAATGTGGAATAAATGGGGTATATCAGCATGAAACCAAGTTTCTGTGAAACCAATTGCTGTAAAATTATGGTCCAATAAGGACATGAAATCATTAATATAATTAAAATTTTTGTTTAGACTGCGGCTATTGTGATGATACAAATTGAAAGTATTCTTACTTGTAACATTGCATGTTGAAGGAATCGACGTCGTAATATTCTCTTTGCGACACTCAAAATATGACCAAGTTTGAAAACTCATTGTGATAAGAAGATATATGGTGACAGTTAACATGATATAGAAGTCAGGTTTGATTATTTTTGCTTCTTACGGTTCTTGCCTTGCTAAGATTTGGTGTTGGTGTTTTCTTCTTATGTCTTACAAAAATGAAGTTGTCTTCATCCAAAGAAATATGCCTTTTAAGGTGTGCCATAGAGTCATTTACAGTTTCAGTGGTGTCTCCAATACTTCCTGGTTGGATTTTACGTTCTGTTGGTCTTTGTAGTCGGGTTTTCTGCGCTTCGTCAGTGGGATTTTTCTTGGTCGCTGTGGTCGTAGCCTTCGCTTTCTTGGGAGATTTCGGTGGTTTCTGCTGTGGCTGGGTGTTGGTAGGCAGAGATGAAGGGCCTTCAGCAACGTTGTCCTCTGTTGGTTTCTCAGCATTGTCTGGTGTCTCACTGTAAGTTTCCATTGTATCTTGTGCATCCAGATCATTTTCATTTGGGTCAACTTCTTCCGTACAATCAAAGCTTTTGTGTCCGAACTGTTGACATCGAAAGCACTTCACTTTCGGGCAACGCCTTGCTGCGTGTCCTTGTTTTCCGCAAAGTCGGCAAATGTATTTCGGGCATTCCTTCATCGTGTGTTTCTCACTCAGGCAGTTATTACATACCTTGATTTGGTCATTATGCTTGACTCTCATGTGTATGTTGTCAATAGTCACTGCGTACGGTAGGCTTTTAGCGTTGGTTGGCATCTGCACTCTCGCGTATCGAATGCCGTTTTCAATCTCTGGGAACTCCTCGTAGTGATTCCTTGTCCAGTCTGTTTTCACCAAGCAGCCATATCCTTCAAGTTTCGACGAGAGTTCGACATCCTCGATATAGCTTGGAATACCGTATCGGCTTACTGTTAATATCGTTTTCTCTACACCGACAACATTACTATATTCTCCTTTAATTTCTAATCCGGTTTCTTGGATCAGTTCAGCATCGGCTCCATTCTTCAAAGTAACAATCCATTGTCCAGACGTTTTGACGCAACCTATTATTCTTTGGTTCCCGACATCAGCGTGAATCGATTTTACTAAGTCCGTGTAGCTATAGCCTTTATCAAACACTCTAACACTGTTCTCCTTCAGATTGACTGGAGCCGATTTCGCGGAATCCATTCTAGCACTATCGCATACCTCAGCGGCGTTAGTCGCCGTAGCAACTACTCACACAGATTTGTTTAAGGGTAAAAAATAAGACAGTTAAGCGTTTGTCCATAAAAATTGGCAATTCCAAGCCGTCATATAAGGCCACGTAAAGGTTTTGAGTTAATTTACCCAGTATCAAACTTTCGTAACGATTAAATAACGTTGAAAAAATGTTGAACAGATGAGACACGTCTTACAGTCTCAACCGTTCAGTCCGTTCAGTCCGTTCAGTCCGTTCAGTCCGTTCAGTCCGTTCAGTCCTTTCAGTCCGTTCAGTCCGTTCAGTCCGTTCAGTATATGATGTAAAGGTGTTCCCCCGATCCATATACCCTCCAAAATCGAATAGAGGGGCTCTTCCAATTATATTTTGTTTTAGAACTTTAACAGAACCATTTCCAATATTCCATATTCCTAACGTATCTCAATCCCACTCATCAGTGTACAACTTCATTAGTATATATACAAAGGTGGCGTATACGACACTTGAAATCAAAAGATCTTTATTCACTTATACTTGATTTGTAATAGACAAATATGCATGAATATTCATTTTTATATCCTAGTATCGGGGAAAATCGATATGTCCGGTGACAGGAATTCGCAAGCAGTATGGGGCGCCGAATATTTTATTTCCAAATTGCTAGCAGTAATTCAAAGTGATCTTTGGAATGGTATTTCTTTATATTGATCGAGAAAGATGTCAGCAACAATAATGGTTATGACCGTAAAAAAACACTTAGACGGAATGGGAGAAAATGGTGAACTACACGAGAGAAATTAAATAATATTCCGACAATGAGATATTATTGACAAATTTTCTTAAATATTGCTAGAAATTTGTTTGAATAAACGCTTATCATTTATAAGTATGATGTGATGGCTCTCCGATATGTCACAGTGATTGTCGTTGAGACCGCCTACTTCCTCGATGTAATATTATAATTAGAGATTCTAAAGACATATCTTTGTATCATTTTGACCAAATCTTCATGTACTATACACCCATCGATACCATTCAGTGTAACTCACGGCATATATGCGAGTACAACCATTCGGTTAATTCTTACTACCAGTAAACATTTTAGTCCAGTGTCAAAACTTTTGTCTTACACAGTAAACTTGAATGTAATCTCTTTTAGTAGGCTTATATGATACTTCACTCTGATCCTCTGTCACCACATTCCGAAGGCAATCCTGTAATCACATCTAGGTGATATACCTCTACTAGGTTATATGAAGGGGGTATGTAAATGCTTTAACACAAGAAGTATGAACTCCGATTTCTTGGCACAGATAATAACGTCTGATAATATGCCTTTGTCTCATTGCAATCCAGCCACGATTCGTCATAATACAACTTGTAATTCCTTGTGATGTTATCATGTCGAACACGTGGAACAGTGCTACGTGGCTCAAGCACGTGATATCATACGGTTTATACGTCAATCAGATTCCGTTAAGTATCGTAAGTTCCCAGCCGCGTTGATAAGCATATAGTAGCTTATACGTACCAGCAAGGTAAATATAAGTCATTACCTTGTAAATGATTTTGTAAAGTTAAAGCAGTTAAGGTACTTTGAAATCATAATAGATGTCATGATGTTTATATTTAAATTGCGTATTGAATGGGTAGTCCCTCATCATGATCATTTAAAGTGAATTGTATCATTTGAACAATTTACTGCATGCGTGATATTGTAACAAATAATAAACTAATATGTGGAAAACCAACCGATACATATAACTAGTAAAAGTAACTACTGGTGTCACCTATAACACATGTTACCGTGTTACGAACACAAAGAAAAACGGTAACATGTGTCACAGGTGGCACCCGTAGTTACTGTACTAGCTATGTGTTTGAAGTTAAGTAGGTACGGTACCGTTTGATTCCAGTTCACAAATCTCTTTAAATAACGTCAATTCGTCATGCCGAGAACAAAGAAAGGTCATGTTCCGGTATACCCATAGGCCTACCTATAGCATAAAACGACTAGATATGACTTCATTTTAGAATCGCGTATTAAAGAACTCGCATCCAGTGGTTGGCACAGGAACTACTCGTATGTCCCACAACCGTGTATCAATCAGTTATTACTACTTTGGGCTCAAAACAAATGTTACAGGACATGAACAGTACTCTACTGTGCGAGCCATGATCATCGGTTGGAAAAACAATATTATTGTTTTTGTTTTAACCAAACTATTGTTTATTTTGAACTTCCTAGTATATACAAACAAAACCACATCGTAAAACATAATAACTCGATTCACTGGTAGGCCAGTCTAACTTACTATTTCTGTGATTCGTCTAATATTCAAAAGGTGCTGTTTGATATTGATATGTCACGAGTCCAAGCGATTTGATGTTAAAGCATTTTAATACGCTGTGAACGTCCTTTGCATACATAATGTCCCATATCAGTAGAAAGGTTTAAACGACGAACAAACACAGTTTTTAGTGCTTATCATTAACCTTCCATATTTGACTTATTATTTATTTAACTCGTAAACATATTTGGCAAACTCAAGACAATGAGATTAAAGTCATATAATTCAGAAATGATTCAAAATACAGATAAGTTGTCACATATTGTGTGAGATGTACACAACCATTTTTATCCTTTCCTTGTGCTTGCATTGCGAGTTTTTCCATTCTAACTAAGAATTCGAGATAAAAGAGCTTCTAAGTCAAATATAATGCACATGTTTATCCTGTAATAATAATGCTACTTACATAATATAACAGATGTCGATATGGGACACACTAGATTGCATAACATAGATTGTGACCAGCTGTTAAATTACATGGTTTTAATGGACATCCGTACGTATGAAGGTCTTTCCTTTGGTAACGATTTCACGTTCATTACTTCTTTAACTGTCTCAGAAGGTCAGCAAGTCTCTCCTTTATTTCGTGCAAATTACTCTTTTTCATTTTGGATCGATGGCAGAACTTCGAAGAAAATATATTTTCGTCTTTGCTGTGTTGCTGCTTTTAAACTTAAATGGTTTTCGGGTAAGTCTCTAAAACATAACTTAAATCAAACTCATTTCTTCAAAGTAAACTTTCACTTGTATATTTTCTTTCACTAATTGACAATGTGTCAGTATTTCATTCACTTCAGCTTCAAAAAGGACCTGTACCTTTTTTCTACATATAAAATAAAACAACTGTCTAACTGCGCTGACTTGTTACCCACGATTGTTTGTAGAGAATATTACGATTGGTGAGCTATCGGCTCAATTCAACTGTAACTTTTTTGAAACTTGCGTTATCGGGCAATTTCTCTCTATATTACTTATTGCATTTAATATCTTGTCATTATATATTCTCTAACACTCCCCTTTTTCGTACGGTCCATTCTGTCCCATTTTGTTGATACATAATTTGGAACTGCATCATTGAGTTTTGATAATAAAACAAACACGTAAAAAGAAAATCTACAACATAATGTTTACTAAGCAGAACATCTACCTTGTACATGTCATTTGCAGAAGCTAAACTATTTACAATCAACACAAATCTGTTTGGAGGAGAACTTTAAAGCACCTGAAATACAAAATACATATACATACTGAAATGTCTAAATATTATAACTTAAATATATCCAAAATTCACACAATTATGTTTCAAATACAACATGTTTCGCGTCCATCTTGAGTGCACAGCCTTATCGTTTTTTTGCAACGAGAGCATATGGGTTTCGAAACCCTACATATGATAAAGTATCTATTTACCTATTATAATAACTGTATGATTAACTTGTGAACTAATCATTTGCTCATCAAGAAAATATAGCATGAAGTTTAAAATGCGAATGTATAAAGCAACTTACAATTTCAAAACACAACGAAGTTAATTCTTCACGTTGACAATTTGTTCCATCAATTCATAAAACTATTCATATTTTCCGAATACAACATTTATCTCTCCGTCAAATGAATGCCCAACTAGTAGGATCAAGTGAATAAAGTTCAGCTTTTAATTTTTCAAAACAACAAATTTGCATACGGAAATGCTAATTGAACTTTTAAATACGTTTAATATCCAAATTGCTATATTTAAAACGTTACACTGATGTTGTCAATCTGCGGGATGTAATGTTCGTAATAATTCCTAATACACAGACGCATAATTTGTCAACATAAATGTTCATGTTTTTTTCGTGTATATAGAAATGGTAGCTTTACGCAATAGAGCTGAAATGTTTTTTCTTTCCTTTTCAAGACTTATTAAAAAACTCTCAGTATTGTAACAATTTCTGTTTGCAATTTTTAACAATCAATTGTAAACTACAAAAACAGCAATAGTCAATTCAACATTAGAGTATTCCAAGCAGTTTCAAATTGGCTTTCGCAAAAGTGTTAACATGTTTGTTATGACAATATATACCTGACAACAACTTGGACATTTACTCGCCGGGCATGTATCTGTAGAACATAACACAATAAACGCATTAATGTAAAACACTTTTCAATACAGGCACGTACGTGCGAATATCTATTGATCAGTTTATCATCCAAATACAAGAGTAAGCAGAATTTAGCTTAAAAAGATCAACGATTATTTGCAAAACTTCCCAAAAACACCTTATATTTGATAGAGGTAATTTGGCAACCGATATTTGAAAGCTAAATAACACCATTTTATACTAGCATAATACTGAAAAATCGTCTCCAATAGTTTTATGTACAAAAAGTTTATCTTAATAATAATGTATTTTGTCTTGAAGCTTTATTTTAATGACCAAGCAATGTCAATCTTTTTGTTCCTTCTTAAAATGTATCAACCCCTAAATTCCAATCGTTCCCCTTACGATTTTGCCGGTTAAGGTAACACTGTTTGTTCTCCAATGTGTCGTTTCCCCTCTGGCGGTCATATCAGCGTATTACACATGCATCTGTTAAAAATATATTTGATTCTTCATGTGCGTTTATCATAGGGATGATTTTTCACGCATGTCAATGTAATAATCATCAAATAAATATAAATATTCAAATATTCATCATATTTGTTATAAGTTTGCACGAAACGCTGCTATAAAAATGAAAATAAATATAAAGTACGACAATTAAAGACTAAATGTTATGAAAAGCGATAGGAAATAGAGAATAAAGTATAATAAAAAAAATGTGAAAAGTTCTTAGTTTTGAAGATTTTCCTGAAGCATCAGAAAGAGAGTCTAACTGACAATAAAAAAAAATAATGCTAAAATGTTTTTTGTTTAAAGTTGTACCAAACCAATGTCAAGAAAAAGGAGAGCAGTACCAAAAACTTGATTATTAACATTACTCAATCATCCCAGACAAAAACATAAATAAATGTATATATCTTCTCACTGTGCGTTTCCGTTGTAAAGTTCATGTTTTTGTTTTTCAAAAGAACAAAACTGTAGAAATGTTATCATGTATGATTTAGAGCTTTCTTGCCCCGTTGTCGACAAGACAGGCTTGTAGTTATCATTTTCTCGTTCTTCCTTGCAAAGTCTGTAATTAAAAATATTGAAAATGTTTCCGTACAACATTTGATCACGTGGACGAGAACGGCTATTATTCAAAATCGTGTTGTTTTTAGTGAGTCTAGATAAGGTTTATTGTCAAAAAATTTCAAATTGGATGTAATTTCACAGAACCTCTATAAATTGGTTGACAAGAAACCTAAACGTTCTTGTAACGCGAGCATATGGGCTCGAAACCGTACATTAAATTAAGTATCCATTAACCTATGCTAAGAAAAATAACTTTATGATTAACTTGTGAACTAATCATTTGTTTATCAAAGAACCAATCGCATGAAGTTTTAAATGAAAATGTACAGAACAAGTAACAATATCATAAAACAACTTGCGAAGTTATTTCTTCACGATGACAATTTGTTCTGTCAATTCATAAAAGTATTCATATTTTCCGAATACAAAATTTATCTCTCCGTCAAAATGACTGCCCAACTAGAATGATAAAATAGATCAAGTTGGGCTTTTGATTTTTTAAAAGAACAAATATGCATACGGAGATGATAAATAAACTTTTGAATCAGTTTGATATCCAATTTGCTAGATTTACAACTTTATACTGATATGATTAATCTGTTGGATTCAATAATGGAGAAAAAAAAAACAAAATTTCTATACAAAGACGTTAGTATGTCAACATAATGTATTGATAAGTTATTCTTGTACATATATAGGACAGCTTAAGCAATGTGGCTGAACAGTTTTTTTTTCTTCAAAACGAGCTAAGAAAACTTTAGTATTGTAACAGTTTATGTGTGCAACATTTAAAAATCAATTTTAAACTACAAAAACAGTAACAGATCAATTTAACATGAGAGCATTCCAAGCACTTTCAAATTCTCGCTCACAAAAGTGTTAACATGTTAAATATTATACTTTATATCTGACAACAACTTGGAAATTTGCTCGCTGGGCAGGTATCTGTAAAACATAACACAGTAAACGCATTAATGTAACGCACTCTTCAATACAGCCCCGTAGGCATTCGTACGAATATATATTGATCAGTTCATCATGCAAATACACAAGAGGAAACAGAATGTATCTTAAAATGATCAACAAGTATTTGCCAAACTACCCCAAAACACCTTATATTTGATACAGGTAATTTGGCAACCGATATTTGTAAGCCAAGTAACCCCGTCTCCAACATTTTTATGTACAAATTTTAATAATTTTGTATTTTGTCTTGAAATTTTCTTTTCATGACCAAGCAATATCAATCTTAATGTTCCTTCTTAGAATGTATTAACCCCTAAATTTCAATCATTCCCCTTACTATTTTTGCGGGTTAAGGTAACACTGTTTGTTCTCTAATGTTTTGCTTTCCCTCTGGCGGTCATTGCATCGTATTACACATGCACCTGTTAATAATATGTTCGATTCGGTCATGTGCGTTTATCATATGGATGATTTTGACGCATGTCAATGTAATATTCATCAACTAACTTTAGATATTCTAATATCCAACATATTTGTAAGAAGTTGCACGAAACACCGCATTAAAAATAAAAATAAAGTACGAAAATTATAACCTTAATGTTATGAAAAATGATAAGATATTAAGAATAAAGTATAATAAAAAAGTCAATGTGAAACGTTGTTAGTTTTGAAATTTTGCATATGCACCAGGAAGATCGTATACTAACCCACAATAATGAAAAAAGATTCATGCTAAGATTTTTTTTTATTGTACCAAACCAATGTCAAGAAAAAGGAGAATAGTAAAACAGACTTGTTTATTAACATTACTCAATCATCCCAGACAAAACAATAAATAAATGCGTATGCCTTCTCGCTGTGCGTTTCCGTTGTAAAGTTCCTGATTCTGTTTTTTTTTTTAAAAGAACAAAACTGTAGAAATGTTATAATTTAGGATTCAGAACTTTTTTGCCACGTTGTCGACAAGACAGGGTTGTATCCATCATTTCCTCGTTTCTTCCTTGCATGATATTATGTGTTATCCTTGACTTAGGATACTTCAGAGAATTACGCCAACCATAGGTAAGAAAAAATATCCATGCACGTTCTGTTATGAACAAGGATGTGTTTTCATGGGAGCTGGGTTCACGGGGATGTTCTGGGGCGTTCAAGAATGGTTTCATATCTTAAATAGATACAGTAAACGTAAAGTTGCCGAAAGAGTATCCGCTTTTGATGTGCACAAAGGGTAATCAAAAAAAGTTTTCGTTATGGATACGCTAACTTGTATTTTGCTATACATGAGGTTTTTTGAATGAGCGTGAATCGTCATTATTAGCATTTTTCGTAAAAAGTTTGCAATCGTTCCATCACATGTGCTTTAAAGATTTTCATCCTTATTGTTAGTTTAGCTTATTAAGTTTAGATTAATTGAAACAAATAACTAGGAGGGAACTAAAGTTCCCATCAAGTATTAGGCTTTGCCCAAATATTTTTTACTCCGAACTTAAACTTGTTTTTTTTTTAATTTCTAAAAATATAATGTATGATTTTAACCATGTTTTTGTAGGTTACAGATAACTCTGCATAATGTGGGCACATTAAAAGCCTTAATTATTGCAAACGTTTTGAGTACAATATTTCTAGAAATATCGACATATTTTCTATGATAAAGCAAAAAGTTGCTGTCGCAAAAGTTTGTTGGAGTTAACAACAAATGTCGTACTTACATGTTATACAGTTGTAACTTTCAGGCGAACGAATGTTCAGTAGCTGGGGCGTAAAACGTAAACGTGTTTTGTGATATTGAAGACAAAAAAGTGTTGTTGATGCTTGTCTAAGTCAATCAAGTAGCTTGTACGTACCACTAGGAGATCAAAGTTTACGGATCATGAATTTCCTTCATTTCTTTTCAAGAAGGACAGAATAAAGTGTCTCATTGTAAAAATATAATACAGTTTGATGAATATTTTAACTAGAATACGTTTGCACATAGTTCAAGATTTCTGCAATAATTTAATTTGATTTTATTTAAATTTCCAAACAGAAAATGGTAAACTTTGAATTACATCGTTTCAGCATAATATATACCCTTTCATTAGAAGTAGTAGGTTACGGAAGCGTATGAGGGACACGAACACATTTCAAAACGTCATACATCCTAAAATCACCGTTTTTAAGAGATGTTCTTAGTATGCGAAAGGGTAAAAATGTAAAAATTACCGCTTTTGGTCAATATTATGCAACTTGGGAGCGTGCTAAACAACTTTGGCGGTTATCAAGGGTTTTTTATATTGATAAAAGCTTAACTATATCAATTATTTTTGTTTATAATTCACAACACACCTACATTGAACAACATTCATTACTGCCAAAAAAATATTATGCGGGAAAATGTACAATCGGATACGCTGATGTTTGTACTCTTAATTTTCTTTCAAAAGTATATTGTAAGTTTTCTTTTCGCTTTCTCAGATAATATGTCATTCACATTTCGATTAGTATACTGCACAGGGAATTATTACCCTCATCTGCTTATCGTTGTTATGATCCTTTAATTAAGTTAGTGTATGGTGACTTATGTTTGTTTTATGTATAGTAATAAGAATAAGAAGACATATGATCATATTTTCAAACAATTAAAGTTATTCAATAAAACCTACTTTTAATATTAGCTATGCCTATCATCAGTTAAATCAATGTTAAATAAATATTAAGATTGCGAAATATTCTAGTACTGCTTAGAATTTAGATTGTGAAATTTTCTTTCCGTTCTTATTACCTTTTTCTATAATAATTTACAAGTTGGAAATTGTTCATTTATTTGAATCAAAAGCGAAATCAGATTTTATTTTAATGAGCTATAAAATTCTGTTCTGTATATTTAAACTTAAAATGATAGGATCTGTTAAAGTGAAGGTGTAATAGATTGGCGTTGGTCCTGTATTTTGTGATACATTGCTCTTCTTACAACCTTCTTAACTCGATATTGTTTCTATATAATGTATTTTAATTAATCGTACATTCCCTACAATTTTTTGTTACCTCAGATATCGTCAAGCACAAGAGTCAACGATTCAAGTAAGTTTTCGTTCTGTAAGGGTAACGGTTAATATAAACTACCGAGAACTAACCAATTAACAGAAATTTGTTATCTAAATAATAGTTCGGAAAAAGTTTAATTTAGAAAGGAACCATCTAGATGTATATACTTCATATGTGGTACTTTCTCCTATTTCAATTTGTAAGATAAATAATGACTTACAATTCTCAATAATTTCCTTGTGCTGTGTATTGAAGTAGTTTTAGCGCTGATTGGGGTAAATTGTAGATACTCAGCGATAATAAAACTGAAAGAAATACAAGTCATTAGTCAATGTTTATTTCAAGCAATTGAGAAGTTCCGATTATATGTATATATACTTGTTAGTCATTTGTGCAAAGTTAGTTGGCCTGACCCTTCGATCCTAGCAGGATCTTCTTCAGAGGCTAAATGGCAAGTAATAGTAACAGAAGGGATAAAACACACACTTTGTTTATATCTTGTATACTGCAGACTCGTTCAATAATTGAGCACTTTCAAATCTCAGGTCGGTGCTGATGAACGTTAGATTGTTATAAGGTGAAAATAGGTCCAAAGCATACCCTCATGGTGAGGAAAGCTATTACTAATCATGCTTGCTTCTGTGACCATGGTGATCACGGTAGTTCTTTGCGTTAGATTTTTATTTCAAAAAGATATACTTGCTTATATTAGCCTCCATGAATATTAGCCGAAAATGATTGAATACATTTTCTTTTGGTAGTTTACCACGTCATGTTAACTGTGTAGTTTAAACAAATCTATTGCAATGTAGCATATATATTATATTTGTCTTGAAATCAAAAGTTTACATATGGGAATCTATCTGCAACAGCTTTACGATTTGTTCTCATCTTGTTCTTTACATTATCTTGGTGCTAGATTTGCAGTATTTTCTATTCCAAACTCCGGAGTATCCAAGGGATTGTCATGAAGTACTTAACCAATGCTCTTCTACCAACGCCAAATCCGGTGTATACCTGATTAAACCTGACCAGTACCCGGAACCATTTCAGACATACTGTGATCATAACACTACATCTGGAGGTTGGACAGTAAGTAATATATTTCAAGATGTGAACACTTACAATCTCAGACGTTACTCTACAAGACACACTTTGTAGAACACATTGGCATTTTCAGTCCATTTTAAATGTACAGTGTGTCGGATGATATACCTTGTTCGATGTATGAATATTTGAAGCCTAATATCGGAAACAAAACTCCCAGAGTAATTACATTGAATTTTAATACGATTAGACAACTTATTGTATGTGCACACCCATGGTAGTGATCTTGATATGTATAAAGATAAGATATAACGCAACATCACAGATGTGTTCTATCTTACTCGTATTTCTTGATGTGAGCCGCAACTTTTGGCTATAAGGTTTAGTTCATAAGATAATACAATTTATCCGTTAGTTGTCTACGTATCTTTTGAATTCTTCAGGTCATACAACGACGTGTTGATGGATCCATCGGCTTTAATCGAACCTGGGACGAATACAAAAACGGAATTGGTTTCTTAGGCAGTGAATTTCTGATTGGTAATGAAAAGTTATCTCACTTGATAAACCAAAAGAGGTACCAGCTGCGCATCGAGCTAGAGAATTATGCAGGCCAGTCATATAACTTGACATACGACAACTTTTGCATCGCCGATGAATGGGGGAATTATTCTATAACAAGTCTTGGTGTTGTCGAAGGAATAACAGGTTAGACTTTTATTAAATTATTTTTTCCATATCTTTGTACTCAAAACGGAAATTGAAGAATGCTTAAAAAAGGTTTCAATGGAGGAAATAACTATCATACACAACTATATTTATTGATTCCCATAGTCGAATACTTGATAATGTAATATTATTTTGTATGTGTGACATAAATGAGTATCAGTTGAATGAGCCTTAACAATACAAAATCCGGCTTAGATTTGATCCTATTTTAACAATCAGTAAATGTTCCGAGCGCCCATAGCATTACAATGGTAACACGATTCGCTAATAAATTAATGTCATAACAGTGAGTTAACACTTCAAGCTAAGATTAACTTGTGGTGGTTTCAATTTTCCCAGATTTACCCATTACCTGGTGCTCATCCAACAAGGATAATTATGACAATACATGTGAAAGGACTTGTGAGAATCCAAATGATTGTGTCATACCGAATCCAGCGGATCCAGAGAGATGTCTTTGTCCAGAAAACCACATGATTCTTGGAAATAGCTGCATACCTCAAGAACAATGTGGCTGTTACGTTCAAGGGGGAAGGCCTCGTATTAGCAGTAAGTTTATTTGATGCCGTTCACAAGTCTACAATTTTACATGAAAAGTACACTACAACATAAAATCTTGGATTTGAATTGATTGACCTTACTTTTTATTTTATCTGATATTAATTATCATGATTATTGATGATATTGATTTTCACTTCCATTTCGGTTTTACATGTTCTTGCAAAAGTCTTCTAATTGAGACCTAGCAAAATACAAGGCATCCAAAGCAATTACATCCAGAATGATGAACTTTACCTAACATAGTTAAAACGCACACGACCATTTAATAGTAGAAATTCAGTTGTACTCAGAGAGCAATACCAAGCGTTGAACCGAATGAACATTGATTTTACTTTCACTAGAAAATGTCGTTTAACATTTATCTTTTCCAGGAAGGTGAATCATACATTAATTCTGATTGTTCCTTACGGATAACTTGCAACAGTAACGTACTTACAAGTGAGAGTTACAGTTGTAGCGCAGACGCAACCTGCGAGGAGCGGAATGATGTCCGTAGATGTTACTGTAACGAATGGTTCGAAGGCGATGGTCTTACATGTACCCGCAGTGGACCGATAGACTGTTCTGATCTTTACGCAGCAAACAGAAGAAATAACGGGAAATATACTATTTATCCCGCTGAAAGCTCTGGTTTTGAAGTTTATTGTGAAATGTCTAGTGGTGGTTGGACAGTAAGTTTTAACTATTAAAAAAACAGAACTTTACCATGTTAAATGTGTATTTTCTCATATAACAGGACTTCTTAGACTAACATTTAAATTATTTCATTAAATTGATCCATTTTCCTATCACTTTAATCCAATCGGATATTGACCTTCACCAATCAATTTATCTAAATTATTGTAGTACAAATGAAATATTTCATATATTACTCACATCCAATCGATAAACTCTTTGATTCTCATTCTAGATTTTACAACGACGTACAGGTAGCTCCGTCAACTTTTATCGAAACTGGAATGAGTACAAAAACGGTTTTGGAATTCCCACAGGAGACCACTGGATTGGCAACGACAAAATATACAGTTTGACAAAGCAACCAAACATAAACTACCAACTTATAGTAGAAAAGACAAACACGGAAGGATCAACATACCACAGCCGTTATTCGTCTTTCAGAATCAGTAACGAGGGAGACAAATACCGACTGTCATTGAGTGATTACAATGGAAATGCTGGTATGTATTGTGCTAACTGTCAATAATACGCAGACTTGTAGGTATTGCGTAATCTCACTCTAGCATAACTGCGTGTAGTCTTAATCACATTACATGGTTTGTACTCGTACATATACTCAGGTCATGTTATATAGATAGTGTAGGTACTAATGTAGACCTCGTGCTTACAGTCTCATACTCATTGTTTATTGTACACTTGCTTAACATTTTAGCACGTGTTCGTATAATTATATATCGTAACATCATAATATATCTTATCAACTAAATTCCTATATAGTTTTGCGTCTAATTTCTCGCTTCAGCATTCAGACTTTTTCAATCTTAGAAAAGAAAAGGCTTAATAACTAATCTGGAAACCTTAGAAATTTCATTAAATATGACTTAACCGTTTTCAAAAGAGAAACAAATTAACTTTCATTAGACCATTGAATATTCGTTTATGGAATTATTAAGAGGCCTATCATATTAAAATTATAATAGAACATATCAAATAATTCGGAAGTTTTTGTAAGAGATCAGTTGAGAAAATCGTACGTGTTACATTTCCAAATAGCATTACCCGCCTTATTTCTTATATGTATGAATGTATAATCAGAATATAGTTAAATAATTTTTTGTCATTATCAAATGGATGTTAACACGTCAGATGAAAGATAAGAACGTTTCACAAAAGATGGTAGTGACAAAGATGAGAAGATCCAACACTTTACATATTTTCCCTCTTATTTGGAAATCTAGTAATTGAACAATCAAAACTATGCTTTTTATTTAGCAGAACTTGAGTTATTAGCTGTTAACATTTCTACTCATCTCACATGTCCCTTTAAAACGCTTTATTATATAATATTCGTCGCAAAAGTGAAAGAGTATCATAAAGTTAACTATTTATCCCAAATATGTATTAGTTAATAATGAACGATGTATGAACTAAGGTTCCCAGACAAATTGTCAACATTGGAACCTCTCCAGAAAAACTGGAAAAATTGACACCTATCTTCAATTAGTAAACTGCGAAAAGAAAGCTCAAGAGCTTCTATATGAACCTAAAATAATAGTCAAGCCCAAACATGAACTAACACAACAACAAACGCACTAACAACCGAAAATTACAGAAAACTAACCCATGGTAGTTTAATAACGTCCAGTATGCAAATAAGAAGACTTGACAAAATTTAACTTCATTAAGTATTTGCTTATTTCTATCCAGGTAATAACGCAATGGGAGCAAATTCAGGGCATCGATTTAGTACGCACGATCAAGACAATGATGGATCGAGTACCTTCGACTGCGCAGAAAAACATCGAGGTGGCTGGTGGTATCCAGATGATAGTAATACGGGCTCTACCAGCAACTGCTACTCATTCAGTAACCGCATAGCTACAGGTGGATACGAGTACTCTGACTGTGGCTGCTACGAATACTGTACTTATTATTGTTATTACTATTACTATTATTGTTATGATGATCGTCGTATACATAAATGCACAGATTGCTATGGCTGTAGCGGTAGTGACAATTATAGATGCTGCAAAAACAAAAACCCGGCATATGAGACAACTTTCTATTCATGTGGCTATTCCAATTTCAACGGTGACTACTCGCACAACGATTACCGCGGTATCTTCTGGAAGAATCTTCACGGCTCTGATTGCGGAATAACGACAACAACAATGAAAATTCGTTCTGTTCAATGATCAAAATAGTTAGTCAGGGTCTTCAGAATAAAAGGATAGGAAACTTTTGTCGATATACTAACATATGTTAACTATGAAAGTACATATCAAAGTTTGACAAAGTCTGTGTACTTCCAAGACATGAATATGTTTTAAGGGACAATACCAAATGATGGTGAACTATACTTATGATAATTGCAGTAAACTTGGAATGTATTTGTTAAAATGCCATCTTTAATAATGGCACCGAAAATGATATCAAATAAAATACGATGAAAGTATATGAAAACATAGCACCAGTATGCTGGTTAGTAATTTGTTTTCTTCAAAGTTGCCATTATGTTGTATAGAAGCAAATGGCAACATAGGCACAACATCATATACGTTTCGATATGCTTTCTGAGCTACTGAGTTAGTATGTCTTATATTCAGTTATGCCAGTGGACTCCTGAGTAAAACCCACTGTTGTATTCAGAAAAACACAACCAACCGAAACCATCCTTACAGTTCCCTCCTTATTCTCGAATCACCTTCCTTACACTGGCTCCATTAGGTCATTTATCAGCGTTCGATAACTAAATCAGCGTTTACATTCACACGAAGTTGATCATATAAGCATGGTTCCTGGCGACTCCTTTAATGAGTTATTTTTTAAGGTTTAAACTCAACCAGTCTCACTAACTTTGTCATTAGTCTACTTAACCTTCTTGTTCCCTCACTCATCTTTATGTAAGAATATGATGTAGCTTTTACTCATTTTGTCATCTGCTTGATTGTCCCAAATGTAGAATCCTTCCTTCTCCGAATTACTAGTTAAGTGCGATAAACACCTGATCATCCCCACCAATCACCTTCCAGTTCAGCATATATTTAAAACTTAACTACTGTGTTAAAAATATAACCAATATGAGAGATATTCCGCAATAAAACCCATTGAGACTTACAAATTTAAAGGAGAGTGCCGTTTTCAAGAATTTCACAGAAATGGGAGGGCGGAGGTGGGGGACACGGTATGACAGTGGCCTTTGTATTCCAACTCCACTACCTTATATTAAACAACATACAGTGGAGTCTTTAAATTACTCAAAGAACTGGCGTTTATATATAAAACACATTTTCGTCACCGAATTTCTGGTATCGTTTGAAACATTGTAATTTCTCTGAACTCCATGTTTCGATTCATGTATAAATTCAAGCAATTTCTAAGTAGGAAGTATAGGAGTAAACCTTGAGTCTTAGTTAATAGAGAAAAGATATTTTTTAGAAAACATCAACTAAAGAAAGGCTAAAAGAGTGGAAAAATTATAGCAAAGTCTCTAATACCCGCATATTTCATTGACAGCATCCCATCCGCTCTTTCCTACAATCAGAGCATCTAAAATGTGACTAGAATATTTTCTAATATATCATAACTTTGTGTTAACTTAAGGATTCCAAATACTACAACGAAAAGATAATACAATATGAAAAACCGACTGTGGTTTATCCCTTAATATATGGAACCAACATTAATTCACGCTGAACAAATGTTAACAATTAAGAGCAAGATAAACGGACTCGACGTATTATCCTGTCAATGCCAACAAGACTGTTAACAATAACATTGGTTTGAGATGACCCATAAACATGCTTAATGTTTTTTATTGTAGTATTTCTACTTAAAACGGCAGAGAAATTTCTGAAAGATTCACATTTAGGCGGGTCGTATCTTCACCCTCAAACAACAAGATGTTATATGTTACCATTTAAGTAGACTTATGAGTATACTTTTGGGCACTTTACCGGACCAGTTTCCATAATCCTTAACCTTCACGTATCAGCCTACGAGAGCAAATTGATAACAACCTAAAAATGTTCCGACAAAGTATTCTTATTGAATAAATTGTGAAATTTATATTGACGGATATTGCTAAAAATTGCTGGAAAAATATTTCTTTCAATATTCGCTTATCAATTCTATCAATAAATATTTCAGAAAACTATGTAAAGATTCTCGCGTGATGCGTGTAGTCTTCAAATCGAATTGAGGGGGCTCTTCCAATTATGACGACAGCCACTCAATTTGTAACCATATAGTAATCGTACTTCAAAAAGTCGGAGAATGTTCCGACAAATTTACTTTTACACTGGTCGTAGTACGGAACGCCATACGTGTAAATGTCCAAAACAATATAAGCATCTCCAAATAGGAGTATGTCCAAGTTTATATAGGTATGTCGAAACTAATATAAGTATGTCCAAAAATAAAATGAGCATGTCCAAAATAATATTAGAGTGTCGAAAAATTAGATGAACATGTCGAATGTAACTGCTAATATCATATTTGTAGAGAACATGTTGACGTTTGAATTCACGCCATTTGGTGCAAAATGTCCCAAACATAATATAAGCATGTCACAAATAAAAGGAGTATGTCCAAATTTATATCAACATGTCAAAACTAATATAAATATGTCCATAAATAATTTAAGCATGCCAAAATAATATAAGAGTGTCGAAAAATTATACGAGAATGTCCAAAATAATAAGAGTGTCGAAAAACTATTACAAAAATATCAAGCGTAAATGCTAACTTCAACTTTGTAATGCACATTTAGGTGTTTGAAGTTGTTAAGGTATTTTGAATAGTATTTGTATATATATATTGACCTAAGGAGTTTTCGCCAAAAATAATTACTTCATAGGCTACTCTGTAAAATGAAAAAAATAACATGACCAAAAGGGGGAATTTCTGGAAGACCGCGAGAACGTTTATAACATGCCGACAAATTTAAAAGGTTGAATAAGTGATTACGTTAATATTTTTTTGAATGTTGTTTAAATATTTATAGAAATACGTTGAATAAACTATTATCAATTATAAGCACGGAGTGATGGCTATGACATGTGTACCGTCCGGAAGCAAATAGAGGGGGCTCTTCAAGTTAAACACGGAACGTACTCGTGTAGCCAAAATGTTACATGGATTGTGTACACACACTTCTCTTTTAATTTCATCTCATGTTTTTCTTTCGTTTTGTAAGTATAATTGTTGAATTGAAGTTTTAGTCAATATCAAATACGTTCCTTTTAAATCTTATATTCTGTTTAAGGGGTTAATTTCTTCCATAATTAAGTGTAACGGTGTATTGGGGGGGGGGTGGGTTTAAATCGGATTTTTATAAAACAGCCTTGTGCCATATAGCTCCTTTAGCATGCAATAACACAGATAATCACTAAGGTCAATTACAAGACGCCTCAGTTTCATTGTATTAAAGAATCTGATGACACTTTGTCGATACGTCAATATATATTTGTGATGTCATCAGATCAAACAGTACAAAGGCAACCATGATACTTCATTTCATTTTGTTTTCCAGCAAAAGTGGTATTGAAAGTTTTCCAAGAATTCTCCCTCGTTTACATAAAGTTAAAGGAAAATTATTTGGTTCCGAACATTCAGTCCCGTAATACGCGGGACTCGCCATCATCAATTTAACACTTAAGTAAGAAGCATCCGGAGATATAGTACACATTAACATTGAATATCCTGAAAGCCGGAACAGCTATTGAAATATTAATATCACTCAAATTCTTCTTTTTGCGTGGACTATTACGATACACACCATATGTATGTATGTATGTGTGTATGTATGTATATTAGATCCTCCTGTAAGCAGGAACTCGCGAAGAAGCCTCATAGGCTTATCAAAGCCGCAAGCTGACCGAAGTCAGTCTCTCATATTTAACGTCCATAATTATGAATTGTTAATTGTCAACAACTCTGTAACTGGACGACATACATTAATCTGGGAGTGACTCGAACCGGGGACCCTATGATTGAAAGGCACCGGCGTTAACCACTGAGCTAACACTCCAAGTGGTATAATTACACTCCAAACGATATGGAACGATTGATAAAGAAGAAATCAATAGGCGCTACTGTAGCTTGCTAAGTGGATTCTTAAAGTGTTTTATGTCATCAATCAATAGCAAAATATTTATGCCCACTGATAACAGCTATCAACTAACAACTGCATTCTAAGTTTGGTTACAGTCTTATTTAAGGTTGTTGAGTTATTGCAAATTAAAAATTTGGCACCTCCCAAAAAATTGGGTCGCGATTATATTTTGAGCCTAAAAGGTTGCAAAATATTTGACTCAAAGTAGCTCAAAATATAGTTTCCCAAAAAAATTGGACCCTCCAAAATGTGGGCCCAAGTGGTCCTACAAGTATTTGGGCCCAAACAATGTGCCTCAACATGCTTTTGATGTGGAAATAAAATTTGGGCCACCCGGCCCAAAAACGGGCCCGGATTTTGTTGGGCCAAGGTGGCCTTAATGTACGAGCTATTAACCAACAACTGTATTCTAGGTTTGGCTACAATTCGACTTACTGTTGCGGAGTTATTGCAATGTAAAGAAAAGGTGGGCCTAAATGGTCCCAAAAATATTGGGGCCCACAAACTAGGGCCAAAAGAATGTGTCCCAAAATGCATTTTATGTGGAAATGTAAATCTGGGCCTACATGGGCTAGTTATTAACCAACAACAATATCCAAAGTTTATCTAAAGTCAGAATCACGGTTTCGGAGTTATAGTAATGTAAAGATTTTTACGTTTGATCCAATTACCTCATTAATATTCATAAGGTCAGTGCCAAGAAAGATGGAGGACAACTTCTTACTATAATACATCTACATAGAAAGTATGACAAATATCCATGACTCCGTTTGGAGATATCGCGGACCCACGCAAGTGTCACAGACGCGCGCGCACACACCAGCACACCCGCAAAAACATGGCTGAGTATCCTTTGCTACCAGCAAGTAATCAACCAGAGCAGCAACGCTGAGAAATTTGTTTTGAATGACAATATTTTTGAGCGGTTTATCCATTTGTTTGTGCAAAAAATTAAGACAAAGCAGACACATCGGGTTTCATTTCCTTCCTCCCATCTCCTGTTTTGCTTGGAAACACTGTCACGAACATATTGTATGCAATATGTCGTTGTACTAATTACTAGGGATCAACTTTGCCTCATTGCAAAAACCAACAGTATAGCACTTCGTAGTTTCCATTCATGCAATATTAGAACGCAAACGTAAACAAAAGTATTCCTCCTGCTAAGTCTGCTAAAATGTTGTGGATATCACGTTTAAATTGCGCTGTCCCAAAATTGCGCCTATACAATCATAGAACGACCTTCAACTTGTTTACAATCGACGTACCGCAGAGAAAAGGAATCGGCTCCAACAATTTAGGTCATTCTCACATATTCCACACACAACCGTGAAAAGTTCAAATTGCAAATCTGCCAAGTAGTCCATGTACAGAGTATGCCATTAAACTAGATAGGAAACCTGCATATAAACTAAGATATTTGAAATGATCTAGTCTCACACGGGTGGAATTATTTCCCAAAATTACGGTAAAATTAAGTCGGAAGACATTTTGCTACTCACATGAAACGCATGCTGCTCATGAATAGTTGTAAAACAAATTCCTGATCACTGAATATGATCTGTGGCCAACATTACATACAGAAGGCCCGGTTTTGGGTCCACAGATGACGACACAAACATTTCTTCCGAACAACTTTGGTTCACCATTATTCAAACATTATTTCCCCAGCATTTCAGCAGATTTGGACGACATTTTTTAGGAGGAGGAGGAGTATTTTTTCACGTTTTCGGAAAAGGATCTCTTGTGAACTCAAATGACCTAACAAATATGATTGCATATAAAGAAGCTGAAGTTGCACAAACCTCTGGCAAACTGTCAGTCAAATCCAAAGAAAAATGACGAGATGGCAGTCATTCAAAAAGGTGGAAAAAAGTGACAGAATTTCGGCAGCATGGGCGATCGCTATAGCTCATCTGAAAGAATTCAGCTGATCTAGAATGTTTGTTTTTTAAAAACTTTAACGTTTGGTTTGCTGCCGTGGGAACTAATTAAGTCTCACGTCTACCTTTCTCATAGCCACTCGTCTCTCTTCTACATTCTTGACTTGTTTTAAAGCCCCTTGAGCCTTTCTTGCCACAAATTAAAATAATATTTTAATTTAAAGAGAGGTTTTTAATCTGATATCAACGTACTTTTTTTATTGTCAAAACAAGCTCCTTAGATTCAATATCTTATATAAATGAATATTATTTATATTATTATTTACAAGTCAGTATGGATGTAATTGTTACAGATAATAAAATTCAGTCAAAGCTCAGCAAAATAGCAGACATGTTTATTCAATCAGATTTGAGGGTACTCGATTCCGCAAACAGGGTGTAACGTAGGCATCATAAAACAAGGAAGTATTGTTCATATAGCAAACCGCTTCTAAACTTCGAATCTTCCAAACTGTGTCAATTAGATATTTGTACATACATATTGATAGTGTAGAATATATCATACAGTACATTTCACGGTATATAAGATGCACTATACTAGCTTATGCATGTTATATATATATATATATATATATATATATATATATATATATATGTGTTGCATGTTATATAATGCTGTGCATGTATGGATGTTGTATGCTGGTATGCATGTTGTATATTGCTGATTAGTAGTATCACTTCCTGTCCTTCGATACTTCTTTAATTTTGCCTCCCAACCGAAAGCGTAGTAACTGAACTAAAAAATAACTCATAAAGGGTTCTTAAAAATATGGATAATAGCAGCTTAACCAGCACAAGTAAATCAGCATTCCTACTCTTTTCATCGGTTTGGTAGAATTGACGTCACAACTACCCACAGTTACAAAACCATTGATCATTAACCACACTGAACGCAATAAAATTAAAACGTAGCATCGTAATTGATACTCGTTTTAAAAACCAAATACATTGACAGGTATTGAATTGCAATATCATTGATGTCCTTGGAACTAGAGACACGATAGTCCATGAGTATACAATAGGTTTTATGCTTCACTGATGGGAACAAGGACAATTCAACATTATTCAAATGAAGCTTACTGTACTTTATATTGAATGAAAGTTTAAGATGCAAATAGCTACAAATAATATTAAATTAGATTGCGCATGACCACTCTAATTAACACAGAGGCCAATGTACATCATTTCCTCGTATGAGCTGTACCTATAATCCACACCATATTTCAAATAAAATGATGGCATTAATGGACATCCATACCACTACTAAGGTCATTTCAGTAAGGAGTTGATCACCCCTAAAGAGACACTCTGTGCTATTTGCCATCTTGCACTTCATCGAATATGCTTTCGGGTGTCATCTATACAAACCCGAAATCATGGAGAAGCTTTTCAAAGTTTGTTTGACTGTTTTGACGATTTGCAACTCGTTTGGAACAGAAAGGGTAAGTCTTTCTATTATTTAATATTTTTAATATTTTACCACTGAATATCTACTGACTGTTTCGAAAATAACATAAGTTGTGTTGCTGAGCTAACTCTGTTAATATTAAATGATGTGACTAACTGAAGTAAGAACTTCTTCAAATAAACAGGAAAACATCGATAAAAATACCTGATGAATTTCAGTAAGAAAGGCCTTCAATTTAAAATACTTAGAATTGTTAACCTTGCGAAAGAACAACAGTGTTTTGACATATAACAAAACGTCTTTAATTGAACCACACATACTGGAAAAAAAAACTAAATTAGATCAATTGGTTTTTCTATGCCTAAATAAAGTATTCTCTCATATTTGCTCACATGTAAAATACTAAGAAGAAAAGCTCATTCATATGTACATCTTAAACGAATTTTGTTACACACCAACTAAAGTCAATCAAGTTGCGTGATATGGCCAGGAAAAAGTAATCTCTTTTCAAACTATGAGTATATCGCTCTCCACATATCCTTTACAGCACATCAGTGCACAAGGTTACCCTCTAATAGCCAAGCCCACCCCTCTGAGGTACATATCAACACGTTACAAAACTCCTTCATTTCATCAATTATTGAACTTAATTAACAAGTAGATTAATCAAGTTTATAAATTCATGTTCCATAATTTTGTCTACAAGTACAGTAACTAACACTTTGAAATTCAATCATTTCAGCGATAACTAAAAGCTAAACTATAAAATCCAGTTATTTCTAGATTCATAAGTGAAAATGTATCTTCTTGTTAAATATCCAGACATGGGATTCCCTATCGATACAGAGCTATAGTCGCTACTTTTTGTATGGTTATGTGTTTCTAATGTTTTTTGTTAATAATACAACGAATAACTTGATTCCCATCTGTTTAAAGGCAACTTCCTTTGTCAGCTCTGTTATTTTGATATGATTTCCAAGCAGGCTCGTTAGTGCTTGTATTCGTCGAAGTTATCATTATGAATCCATCAAAGCAACATCTGCGTTGACTACTCTAACAACAAAATATTTCTATGTCATAATCCAATCACAAAGATGCTTAAATTTACTTCAAATACAAATAGTCAACAGTTGGGTAACTACTGTAAACAAAACTATAATGATAAGGTATATCCTTTTAATAAGATATATACTTCAAAGGGTGGTAGGTCCGATTCAATTTCATCAAATTTGAAACAATGCTCAGTTTTAAACTTGATAATATTTCTGTAAACTATCATCCAAATGCGAAATTTGCAGCTTTAAATATTCTCAGGGAACACCTAAATGTTTACTCCCTTCACATGCTCATCGATATCACTTTAAAATATATCGTTATCTATGTAGCAATGTTTTAAAACAGTCTGCAACAAGGCATTAAGATATTTTGAAATGCATTTTGAAAAAAACGTAAACATAAAGATCACTAATTTGGACATGTACATTTTCAAGGAAACAAGGTTGAATAACATTAATTTAAATTAAAAGCTAACTAGTAATTATAATAACGATACTCGGCTTAGTTAACTTGATAACAACAATTGTTTTCACCGCAATTTTTATAGATCATGGATATAAGAGCGGAGGAAATGTAAGACATTTTCATTTATTTTATTTTAAATGATAAAGTTGTAAAGAACGTCTCCTATCGCATGCCTTTCTAAGTGACAGTTCAATAAGATTGATTTCATAAGTAGAGATCACAGTTATTTCCTCAATGAAAATGTCAAAACGAGAAGTAGTATCATTTGACCAGAGGTAACTCCTCTATACTCAGACTTAATGTCCTATTACGATACCAAGATAAGGGGAAACTTGAAAGAAAGAAAATGAGATTTTAGTAGTGAATGGAGTTAGTTGAGATATTTTGATATATCGTTACCTAAAAATAAAAAGTACAAAAAATGTGCACATCCCAAAATATGCTCATATTACTATCAAGTAATTAATGCAAGAAACAACAAAATAAATTTATGTTTAACTCACTTTCATGAACATTGCACTTTTTGAAATTTCTGTTTTAATTCTCGTGAGTTAGAATGAAACACCTATAAAGTATTGTTTGTCGAATGTGTGAGACTTGTTTAACTGTTTAAAAATAATACTGTTGTTTTACGAACATGATCTTTGAATTGTATAAACTAGAAGATTTAAAAGATTGAAAGTCGCTTTCCAATGCCATAGACGTTACTTATACGTATAAGTAGTTTCATAAGATCTTATAAATTGCCATTTTGGTAATATCTGAATTACCTCTTCGAGTCATTCGAATAATGTAAAATAATCATTAGTTTTGTAATTGTGACCGATGTGAAGTCTGAGGGAAAATAATAGTTATTTTCATAAAATAATACTCAAAATAAAATCGTAGTAAGATGTTTCTTTAGTCTTTGAGTCCAGACAACTAGTCACACAAAGAATTTTTCCAAAATACTTAAATGCCTCATCAAATAAATCAATTTCACTGAAGAATTGAATGTTCTCACGCATTAAATCAGTTTGTTACATTGTAGTTTTTAATATAAGCTATATTCTGGAAGAAAAGCAAAAGGCAAATCCTCTATTTTATCCTATCATTAATAAATATATAAAAATAAAGGTCATATAACTAGCCGAATAACTTAGTGCAGATGCAGAGAACATTTCTAACACTTTAAAAATAACCTGATGCTCATTCTGGTTGCCTGCCTTTAAATAATTATGCTTTTCAATTTTCATTACAACGGTACGTTGATTAGGAATACCTTAATACATGTTTTATTGTTTTGTCTTTAGTTTTTTTTGTCTTTTTTTACTTTAAATTCGGATAAATCTATAGAAGCAAAAAAAAAAAAAAAAAAAAAAACACAGGGTATAAATAAAAACATTTTCAACAAAACGTATATTAAATTTTTATTGAAAATCTTACTTTTGACATGATCCAATTCATCAACATTTTAATGACAATCCAATGTGATGATTTTGTCTATATCTGGATTATTACAGGTTAGGTCATTGTGTAAAGAAATTAAATATTTTATGTATATATATATATATATATATATATATATATATATATATATATATATATATATATATATATATATATTTATATATATATATATATATATAGATATATACATATAAATATATATATATATATAGAAATACAATTGTGAAAAAAAGTATTAGGTGATGCGTAAAATCTGGAAATACTTCAAAGAAAGACAGTTTTTCTCTAATTTATTTGTAAATTATCTAATCACAAATACCGTAATTTACATTGATTTTCACATAAGATACTCCATAAAGTCGTGACGATCACGTAAAGTTCCTTGTATTTGACAAACTAGGTAACGTTTAATAGTCTCAATTTGAATACCGGAATTAAATATAAAACCTTCGTGAAGATATTCTCATGAATGGCCAGATTTCCTATAATGGGTCCACTGAAAATGTACTCTAACTATAGCATGTATGTGGTGGGAGTAGTCACCGATCCCCACCCACACTCTCCCTATTCACTGTTCTCCATCCCTCCCTCCCTCCCTCCCTCCCACCGACTTGCACCTTCCTTTCATGATACCATGTGGCTGGTCGGTGTAGTACAAAACTTAACGTTTCGTTTGTCGTTTTAAAGTAACAGATAACATAATTCAGTATAGAAAAGGAAACTCTCCCTATATTTAAGAAAACCCATACATGATAAACTTTTACAAATTAAACAATATCAGATCTATTACACTGTATTTAAATGTCTCTTTTCTAACACGTTGCAAAAAGTAGAAAGCATTGTCATAACTCTACTCCATGTATAGTTATAATTCGCTCGAAAAACTTTCGGTTTACTGATATGTTTAAAGATATCTAATTAAATTCCTTCATTTGATATTTTGTGGCTATCGTTCGAACGAGTAATGTATACAAGAAAAACAAGACTTGTGTCACTCAACTTACTGTGACAATAAACTACAATGGTTTATACAAATAGAACAGTAACGTCTCATACAGTGTAAGTCATTGCTTCTTTAAAGCATTATCGACGATACAAAACTTTGGCTACATCCCAAAACAATCGCCTTTGACCGCGTTAATATCTTTGTAGAAATGATACCATGTTGTGTATTTTACTCTGTTGGCAACAGCAAATTACATAGTGTAATTATTTCGATTCCATTGATTTTGTTTTTATGATTTAAGGTAAAGTGGTTTGATATCCTTGTATCAAAGGATTGTATTCTTCTGTAAACCGTAGAACGTTTTAAGGCTATATTGACAAGATAACCAGTGTGCAGACAAAAATCAAGAATTTGATAAAGACGAATAAGTCAGGGAATTCTTAACATTTCAGGGAAGAACTAAAGCGTGTTGTCTTGTTTATACAGAGAGTTGGAAATTCTATACAATATGTTTTTCCTTGACAGATAACATCGTAATGTCATGAAACGTGAACTGCCATATACTCGTCTGTTCTAACATGTCAGTATTCAGAATTTACCAAACAAGATAACCTATGTAATTTTTTAAGGTGCTACCGACCATTCTTACTGTAACAAATTTAAAGCCGACTACGTGTACAATTGTTACTACTTATGGTACTATAGAATTAAAATCATTGAATGACTTGTCTGAAAGAAAGAAAACATTCTAAATTTCTTTTGAAAGTTCGCCCTTTCCTTTTGCACTTTTTCTGGTGAAATTCTATATTTCTTGCAATTTTCATCATTGTCATGTTATAGAAGATAAAGTTGTACTGTTAAATGTTCTATTTTCTCTCTATATCACGTAGATTTGTAGAATTAGCGTTCAACAAGGATATCTTAAATTCTCTATTTCATAACAAACTGGTGTATTGTATTATAGGTTTGCTTTTAATGCTGTGATTTTTTTTAGAAAATGACAAAACCATTAAGACAAAAATTCTCTTCAACTTATTGGTGGCTGTGTTTTTACTACGTCACACCTTATAGCTTAAAATTAAATATTGATCCTTACAACCCAGTCATTTAATAATTACGTTTCAGGTTTCTAATTAGCAAGATATAAAAGTCTATGGCTAAGAACTTACCTTACAAGTAAATGGAACCTTTCACTTAGAGTTCATTTTGTTCATGTTTGCCTTTGTTCTTTCACGTTAGCTTACATATCATGTGCCAGAGTAGCTGTAAAACCGGGACAATTTCAATAATCTAAATCTTCCTGGAAGAAAGTTGTAATATAAAGTTCAACTCTCTAAGTGTTTATTGATATTTGCAATATCGGCGGCATATCAGTATCGGTAAAATTTAGCCTCATTGACGAAAACGGCAAACTAATATTGAACTTTTTCTTCCACAAAAGGCCAGTTTCGATTAATAGCAAGTGGCCAATATGCCGATCAGCTAGTCAAACAAGCATGACGCAAGTTCTGAAAAATATTGACAGATCTAAACAGACCAGTCATGGATACTTACCGTTAAAAACTCAGCAGTCTTTTTCGCGCCTTAAAGGAAATTTCACCAGTCTGGCTGCTGTATTATACAATTGCATATTCAGAATAGTAACTTAACTTATGTGAATATATGTATATAACTACAATGGTAGCCTATCAGTCCTCCGCTGAGAATAAATGTTATAAAACGTCGAAAACCCCTCATCTAAATCATTCCAAAAATTGTGTACATTGCAATAGCTGCAAAGAGTATCATGGATGCCGTTTGTTAAAACATCAATGACTGATGAAAAGATTGTATTTTGAGAATCAAGTTTGCGTATCACATTTTTTTGCCGATTGGTTTACGAAATATTTCAAACACGAAGCACTTGCTAATTTTGGCTAGACTTAGTTGTTAGTATAGCCGGCTAATGGAAGGAAATAAGAGTCTACGGAAATTAGACAATATGTAAAAGTAAGCTGGCCTGACGTTTAGATCCTAGCAGGATCTTCTTCAAAGGCTAAATGACAAGTAACAGTAACAGAAAGGACGAAAACACACAAGAAATTAGACAATCAAAGAACATGTTTTCGTTTTCGTTCTGATAAACGCATGAACTTACCTTACAAGTAAAATTACACCTTTCAAATCTCAGAGTTTCATTGTGCACGGTAAGTATCAAGACACGGTAATCTTAGTCAAATAAGAATAGCTGGGACGATGTAAATGATCCCTACGTGTTATTAAGGACTGATAAACACAAATGCGTTACAACATATGTCTGAAATGTCTTATGTCAAAATATAACTTGAACAAAGAACATCTGTCTGCTTTAAGCAACAAAGCTGTTAAAGGAAGCAGCCGGCTATTGCCTTTGTTCTTTACATGAACTTACGTATCATGTACCAGGGTAGCTGCAACACCGGAAAAATGCCATTAATCTAATGTTTCCTGGAAGAAAATTTGTACTCTATAAGTGATCATTGACCTGTAAATCAGATATAGAATATAGACAAAAGAAAAACATCAGTAAAAGTGGTGATCCGGAGAATTTACAAGAGTTTAAATCGACTTAACTTGTTTAAACTAACATATTATGGACCAGTTTGCAAAATGTTCTTTGTTTCACTCGAACTGTTTTTATAAGACATTAGCTTTAGATTTAATCTGATCCTGCTTAGTGTTGACTGCATCAACATGTTTGTCTTGTAATGTATTCATTAAAAGTATTTTATTACACAGGGAATCGTCGGTGTCGACAGAATATCTTCAGGTAGGTGTAGTTGTTATGTTATATGATTGACCTTATGATAAGAAGTAACCTCAGTAGGCTGTATCACTTATGTATTATAAATGTTAACACCTCAGTTGACCAACTTGAATGGCTTGAAATGTTGGTTCTGTTGCGTTCCGAGGGGTCCTTAGCACGGCCAGGAATACTGCCAGAAGATCTGTATGGAGAACTCAATGTTAGCCTGTGTATCAGTTAACTACCGCAGGGCAGCAACTAGAGACCAGGCCAGGTTACAAACACACAACAAAAATGACCCTGCGCACAAGACTTTAGAGTGTGTGAGTGCCAGTTTTTTAGAAAAGAACAATTTTATGGGCGTTCATTTGACCGTCTCACTCTGGTGCATATACCACGCAATATAACAGTACAACATGGGGAGTACAATCCCTTTAACTATTTAATTAACAACAATAACATTATGCCCCCAAACATGTGCAGACATGTCGTAGACATTTAACTTAATGATAATGTTGGTTTACTAAATCCATAACTCTCTTAATTAGTCTATAAAACACAGCAATTAACATTTAACCCCCTAAAATTACTCCTAATAGATTATGAATATTCATGACATGGCTGGCTATGAAGCTAAGTACAGTTTACTACGGATGAGTATAAAGGCCATTCACGTTACAGTTCTTTAGTGGTCGCTCTAAAGGTTTTTTTTTCAATCATGTCACCATTTCCGAACATCTATTATGAAATTGATTTCCTCTGAGTCGTATATTTTCGATCTTTTCATGTCCAACGTGCTACATGGATATTCTTTCATGTACGTTAAATGGAATTTGACTGTTTTCATTAGTCTTTAACTACTGATAACTACGAAAACATTTAATTCAAATGGTCTTTGAATTTTATGTTAACGTAATTGTTTCAAAACAGTTACATCTGAGAATCCAACCACGATTACCTTATTAAATTTAATATTAGTCGCGATATCTTCCTCTATACGGTAGTTGAGTAATAATTAGCATAAAGGCTAATCTATTACCTTAACTCTCATAGTTACAAAGCCATGTTTATTACAATTGGCTCAGAATGCTATTTTCGTTAACTGAAATGATTTTTCAATCGCGATAAAATGTTTACTTTGTTTTACTTTTCATCCAGGTTTTACATACTTTGTTTTTCAACAACCTGAGTATCCGAGAGATTGCAGAGAAGTATCGAATGCATGTTCCTCTACCCACAACACATCTGGAGTGTCCCTTATTAAACCAGATGGTTACCCGGAACCGTTTGAGGCTTACTGTTATAATGATCTTGATCTTGGTATACCAGGGAGTTGTTATGAACTCCCTGGTACAACTGCCATATAGACTGTACACAAATCAAGCATGGTGTTATATTACGTATTGGTCAATGATGTTCGTAGTGTTTAAATATTGATATTATGGGTGAGGTTTATTGGGATACCAACGGAAAATATCTAGGAGAAAACAAAGTTGAAAGTTGCAAATTTTTCGACTTTTATGCCACCATTTGAAGTAAGATTTAAATAGATAAGCTATACTTATATATGTCGTTATGGCATAGAGGAGTCAGTGAGGTGAAAAAAATCATAGAAAAGAACGCAAAATGCTGTTTTAAAGGGATTTCCAGTGGCTTCAGTTGTTAGCTTCATGAGATTGAACACGCTGGAACCTTTCTCAATCTGTATACGTGAAAGCCACATCTTCATAACATTTAGTACGACGAAGATACGATTTTTTTTGTAATATGTTGATATTTTGTGAATGCATTTGGGAAGAACACAGTGACTTATGTCATCAAGGTAGTTCACCTGATTGTTTATTTTCTTTAGTAATTAAATCTCTTCTTCACAGAAGGAAAATAATAATTTCTACCGAAAAGTTACATTTCGATCATATTTTAAATATACATGAGAACTTTGACAGCTAAGCAAGTATGTAGCTATGTACACAGCTTACTACGGAGGAGTATAAAGACCATTCACGTTACAATATAATATATAATAGGAAAATAGACATGTCGTTTTGCAATCACATACCACCTACTGTTATCTACTCCATAGAAGAATCTGGGGTTTAGTCAGTCACTATCGGTTTCAATAAATCAAAACATATCTCGAGTTAGGAAGAATACATTCAGATGGGTTTTCAACTATAACATTGTGGAATACCTTTCCTGTTCATGTAAGTGTTTTGTTGTCTGTCACCGGAATATCCCCATAAAAATAATGAATCCTTCCGGTGTGGAAATTAGAAAGTGTATGTCTATTAATTTATGATACCTTTGGTTAACTAATATACATAGATGATAGTGACCTATTGTAATAACTTTTCCAACTCGTCGGTCATTTTGTCACCGCTTGGGTCCACCAGTACCGCCTTAGCTCTCTGCTTTATTGAGTCACTGGTCTGAACCCTCAGAGACGGTTTCTCGCTACGGATGCAGTTCTGTATCACCTGTGCCACATCCTCTCCAGTCTGCATAGTTTCTTGCATAATCGGTCCGTAGTTTGCAAGGAATTTCTTTCTTAGATTTCCAGAGAAATCATCAACACCAGCGTCCACATCGACTGCATCGAGTTCCCCACCTTGGTTATTCTTTCTTATATTTCGAACGAAAGGTGTTTGCACTGGACCTGGTTCAACATTTGTTACGCTGAGAAAAAAAATCAAATACAATAGAATAGCAAAGAATGAGATGCAATGGACGTCGATTGGAGTCGGGTCAGGTCGTGTCAGGTGGGGTCAGGTGGGGTCAGGTCGGGTCGGGTCAAGTCGGGTCGGGTCGGGTCAAGTCGGTTCGAATCGGTTCTTAACGTTGGCATTCTGTACTATGCTATGCAGTTGAAACGTGTTTTCATCAGTTATAACCTACAGTAGGCCTTTAAATCTTCGGTTCTCGATATAAGACTCCGTGAAAACTCGTAACACAAAACAGCCAACTTACAATATATTATATTGGCGAAGAAAAGGAGCCATGGACCCAGCAATGCCTTCTACTGCAAACTTCGAACCGACGTAGAAGTCAAAAAACGGGAACGCTGTAAAAGGAATTAAAACAAATTGTTCCTTTCAACGTTTGGTAACAATAGGCTCAAACTACAATTTAGTGTGCTACAGACTGTGCTACAGAAAAACGATGCTTCCAGAGAAATGAGCTCATCAATTGAAGAGGATGGATTACTTCGTTCAAGTTACAGACCATAATAGCAGTCTCTCAGATGCCACCCTAAGCTCATTACCCAATACTTTCTAGGGGTCCGAGCCCGATATTCATAAGGACCATTAGTCATAAGGGTCATTGTTCAAAAGGTTCGTTAATCCATAATCGAAAAAAGGTTCGATATTCAAATAGCAAAAAAGGTCCGTTATTCATAATCGGAAAAAATCATAATAACAAAAAGGTTTTTCATAATCGGATTAAAGTGTAGGTCAGAATTCACCATAAATAACAATATGGAAACTTACGTAATATACCACTGACTGAAGATATGAAAATAATATGACCAGATTTCCGCTCTTTCATCTTCTTAACAACTTCTTGAGTTATGCGGAGTGTACCAAACACGTTGGTTTGGAACAGAGATTGCATCTGTTCTAAGGTAACGGATTCAAAATGGCCGTGCTGTCCGATGGCGGCGTTATTGACTGAAGATAGGAAGAAAAAGACAGTTACCTCATGTAGAAAAACATAACCGATTCTTCGTAGTTATACTAACAATTGTGATAATTCAATAGATTAAAAAGGCTAGTATAATGTTTCAAAATAACAAAGCAGGGATGGATCCCGAATCTCATGAAGAAATGGATGGGGGTGGATAGCTAATTAAAATATAACAAGCCGCCCTCCCCAGTATAAACAAAATTATACAATTGAAACGATGCATACGGAGGCATAGTTAGGCGATAAATGTATCCTCAAAGTAGATCAGAACGCAAGGATGTGTTGATAAACACTGACTTTGCCTTGGATCCGCGCCTGCAAATATACTAGGTGAAGGGATTGATGGAGGTTAACAGTTTTAAAGTTAACGAATTAATACCACATTGATAACACAATCATTACATACAATGTAGCTTTATTCTTTATAAGCGTTACTGTACTCTGTAAGACTTTGTCGTGATACTGTAAGTTATTAAATGTACTATTCCTCGGAGGTTTCCCTTATGGCAAGTGTCATATTCAGATTTGAGTATATAATTCTCTTGAACGATTTAGGAAAATCACAATACGATCACCACAGTCATAATTTATATCTAAATTAACGAAATAAATGTTTTAACTCTCTGTTTATTGTTTAGAGCCGATAGAGGGCAGCATTTAACTATTGTTTACGGGTAAAACAGCGGTACAACATTCCTTTCCGGTGGTCGTTTCCACAAGAGGCCTCTTACGCTACACGCATTGGTGATTATTCTGAAAACCAACAAGTGACCTAACGGAGCGGCAGGCTGAAGCTGGCCAACAGACCGCTGGTGAACCGCAGAAAAATTAACACAGTCTACCTCGATAAGGGTATTGAAGGTCATGTAGTAAATCTTGTGTGCCATCAAATGACCATCATATATGGATGTAAAGAACATTATTCGTTCGTTTTCATGACATTTTATGACAATCAGAGTGGCTCTACTACCAGCAGGTGGGCGTATTCAGACAGCGTCCTCAATAAATCAATTCAATAATAGTACTACTACTACACAAGGAAATAGGAATAATGATTTCTGCAAGTAATTGCTTAATTTAACAGGCCACTCGCCACCAGGCACTCTCGCTGCCTGGCACTTTTATTTGTTAGCTAGATAAATAAAGCGTACATGCTAAAATAACCATTCTGTGCCAGTTAAAAGGGAAATGCCTTCGTTATCAACACCTTTTTTGGGTGTCAACATCAATTGCCTATCAACACCCATCAACACCCATCAACACACATCAACACACAACACACACATATCAACACACGCATATCAACACACATCAAAACACATCAACACACATCAATACACATCAACACACACCAACATCAACATCAACACCCATCAACACACATTACCTATCAACACACATCAATAACCTTATACCATATACGTACACATTCTCAAAAGACTGTAGAAAGGGCATATATTGCTACGGCCGGTACAACAAAAACTTTCTCGTTCACTTCACTGATTCCCAAAACCATTGCATTGAGAGATGAAAAGTAACTTGGTACCCTGAAATATGCATGCTTAGGTATATCAGAGGTCAATAGACGATGAACGATCGATAATATCTTAAACTTTAAATAACACCTACTTAGCACATCAATTCGTCCCTCGCTGCCATAGGTGGCTTTTACAAATTTCTCAATCGACTCTTCTTTAGAGACGTCTAACTCTTGGATGAATAAAGTCTTGTTTAAAGTTCCAGCAGCCGCCTTTTCTAAATCTCCTTTCTTTTGTAGGTTTCTCATGGTTGCTAACACCTGTACATGTCACACAAGATATTGAAAACTATAATATGAACCAATTTGATAAGTGTGTAAGTTACATAGTTTCAAAATTATTTACGAGAGCTCAAGGGCGTAGGAACCGGGGGCTGGGGGCGCCAGCCCCCAGTGAAAAATATGTAGGGGCGGAAGTATCATTCCGCTCCCCGCTTCGCAAGTCAGAAAATCCCTTTTTCATTTCCAAATGAGAAAAAAATCTCATTTGGAGCACCAAATTGCATCTAAGGCCAGGTGAAAATGCAAAATTATTTACAAAATGAAGTGGGTGTTGAAATGTGCTATATTGCACCAAATTGCATCTGAGGCCACCTGGAAATGCAAAAAAAAAATCCAAAGGGGAGGGGGACACCCCCTCCCCTTAGACCTCTCCCTCAGGCCGGCCGTCAGTCTTCAGCCCCCCACTCAAAAGTACCTTCCTACGCCACTGCGAGAGCTACTCCTTCTAGCCAGACCCCAGCCTTCTACGAACAAGAGCTATAGCATTTTACAATAAAGAATTCACGGAGGTGTTTCATATTACGAGCAGCTTTGTATAATATGTATACTCGGCCGACATTTGATCAAAGTCGTCTTAATCCTCCCCCAACACTTCCATACTTCATGTTTATTTTTTATTACATTATATATATTTTTCACAACAAGGGAATGATGTACTTCAAGACATTGATGACTCATTCCTGGGTGTGCTGAACGTTTTCAAATTTCCCCGATTGATTTAGGGATAGAGGAGCTGAACCTTTCTGGAAATGCCACAGGTGAGACAACAATTTGATAAAGGAGGGGTATCTGAGCCTGGCTTCATTGAATCTGACTCCCATGTCTAGGGGTCCTACCTCAAAAACAAAATGAGGCATATTTAGACTTTAAATTAGTGTTTTAACTAGCTCTTAATGGAGGAATGAGCTAATAAATTTTCAAAACTGTTTATGTGAGGTTGAATGGAACATTTAATCTCGACTGACGATTTGAGGTGGGGGAGGGGTATATGTAATCATGTTCCCTTCCTATACGCACGCCACTGCTCAAATATCTTGGAGTACCTCGAAATACATACGAAACATTTATTGAATAATGAACAAGAACTAGATAGATTTATGGTCTTGTTGTAGTTTTGTGAAAATCACAAACATCCCTTTATTGCTCCAAATAATTGAATAATCTGCATAGTGTAATGAATAAATCAACGTCGTTGAGACCATTGGTTGGCTAAGACCTTTAGCTTACATGTTATATCATTCAGGTGGTTCCTCTCTTTGGACAAATGTTGATAAACTGGAGGATGCTTAGATGTAAATTAATGCTATATTTTTTGACATTCAGTCTGCCAGTTGGTCGGATGGGGTGAGGGTTCCCCTGATCTTATTCGCCCTGCTCATGCGTCACAGAAAAACATACTACGTGGTTGCGCCCCTTCGCCGGCGAAGCCTTAGACACAAACGAAAAACGAAACCATGAGATACTAGTCGCATGATTCAGCTAACACATGGTATATACGTTCTTACCTTAAAATTCTTTTCTTTTGCAAGAAGTACAGCTGTATCCAAACCTATGCCAGATGAACACCCAGTGATTACCACTACTTTAACATTAGAGTCGGCCATACTGTTTTCAGCTGGTAATTGAACTGAATAATCATCCAATAAACGTGGAACGACTAAGGTATTTCGATGTTGGGAACCAACGGAATGAGGCGGTTGTGTGTCGTCTGTTTCTAGCATACCTTCTGCTTTATAGCTTGAATTGATAGGGCTTTATATGGACTTGCATACTTTCGTTATGAATTTACTGTATATTATAACAGGGAACAAAGGACGAAGTTTTAACAACTCCCTGGTTTTAATTTGTTTACTGCAACGCGTATGTAAACTATTTCCATCGCGGACCGATGAACGGAATAATTGCCCAGCGTTCGGTCAAGTTATTCATTATCGAAGAGATACATGTAGTACGCATGTCCTTAGTACGTGTGCAATAGTTTGATATTATCTTCATTTTGCAATAATCCCGTTATTCCTGAAAACAGTCTAACGAAAAGAGGAAAGTTCGAAAAAGTGATGTTGTGGGTTTTTCAATATTACAGCAAGGCCTAAGCCTTCTCACATGACTTTTACCACAGATTTTTATAATAAAATGAAATGTTACTTATAAAGTAAATGTAAACCACAACAAACTACGGTGACAAATAACACCCACAATATTAATATATTATGTCTATAGACATATACATACTTATATTAAGTAGGATGCGTTAACCATATATATATATACATGCATGATTGTATCAAAAGTTAATGAGATTTTAATATTGGTATTTTGTGAATGCATTTGTCAAAGAGCAAAGTGACTTAAGGCAATTCACCTGAAGAAAATGTTTTTTTTCCACTTGTTTTTCTCTACTTTAATAATTATATCTCTCCTTCACAGACGTAAAAATATATGTCTGAGAAAAAGTTACATTTCGATCATATATTTTATACATGAGAACCTTAACAGCTAAGCAAGCATTGCAAATTTAATTATCAGTCTTCAAGCGGAATAATATTACAATTGGAAAATAAAGCAATAAGACCATTTGAATATTCATGACATGGCTGGTTATAAAGCTATGTGCAAAGCTTACTACGGAGGAGTATAAAGACCATTCACGTTACAATACAATAGGAAAATAGACATGTCGTTATGCAATCACATACCACCTACTGTTATCTACTCCATAGAAGTATCGGGAGTTTGCCAGCCAATATCCTTGTTTTAAATCAATGAAAATATATCTCGAGTTAGGAAGAAGATATTCAGATGGGGTTTTTAACTATAACAGTGGAATGCTTTTCCTATTCGTGTAAGTGTTTTGTTGTCTGTCACCGGAATATCCCCATAAAAATAATGAATCCTCCCTGTTGAAAATTAGGAAGTGTATGTTTATTAATGTATGATAACTTTGGTTAACTACTTTTACATAGATGATAGAGACCTATTGTAATAACTTTTCCAACTCGTCGGTCATTTTGTCACCGCTTGGGTCCACCAGTACCGCCTTAGCTCTCTGCTTCATTGCGTCACTGGTCTGAACTCTCAGAGACGGTTTCTCGCTACAGATGCAGTTCTTTATCACCTGGCCCACATCTTCTCCAGTCTGCATAATTTGTTGCATAAACGGTACGAAGGTTGCAACGAATTTCTTTCTTTGATTTCTTGCGAAGTCATCAACACCAGCATCTACGTCGACTTCATCACGCTCAGTTATCCCACCTTGGTTATTCTTGCTTATATTTGTAGTGATAGATGTTTGCACTGGACCAGGTTCAACACATGTTACGCTGAGAATGAAAAAAAAAAATATATAGTAGAATAGCATAGCATCGATTGGAATCGGGTCATGTCGGATCGGATCGGATCTTGAAATATAGCTTTCTTTCTTATGCTATATTCGAAAATGTTATATCAGCTATGGCAGACATTATATCTTTTCGATCCTCGATATAAGACTTGGGGAGAATTCATTCTTTAAAAAAAAACGAAAAAAAAGGAAAAAAAGTCGCCTTGATATCGTTCTTTGTTAGTACAATAGCATATAATTGTGTCACACTGATAGAGTATTACCTTACGTAACTCTTAATTTGATAACTTAACCCATACTCATATACACAAAACAGCCAACTTACAATATATTATAATGACGAAGTAATGGAGCCATGGACCCTGCAATGCCTTCTATGGCAAACTTCGTTCCGATGTAGAAGTCAGTAAACGGGAACGCTGTAAAAGAAATAAGAACAAACTGTCTCTTGCAACGTCTAAATAGGTAAGTTAAAAGGTGACAATAGGCTCAAACTATAATAGAGTGTGCTGCAGACTGTTAAAAAACATTGCTACCAGTTTTGAGAAATGACCCTTCAAACGAATAGTTCATGAGTTGAAGAGGTTGGACTACTTCGTTTAAGTTACAGACCATTAGAGCAGTCTCCCAGATTACCCCCTAAGCTCATTACCTAACACTCTTTCATAGCTTGACAAAGCATGGTGTTGAATGTGATCCAAGAGTACTCTTTATAGTCTGACATAGCATGGTGTTGAATGTGATCCAAGAGTACTCTTTCATAACCTGACATAGCATGGTGTTGGATGTGATCCAAGAGTACTTTTTTATAGTCTGACATAGCATGGTGTTGAATGTGATCCAAGAGTGCTCTTTCATAGCCTGACATAGCATGGTGTTGAATGTGATCCAAGAGTACTTTTTCATAGCCTGACATAGCATGGTGTTGAATGTGATCCAAGAGCACTCTTTCATAGTCTGACATAGCATGGTGTTGAATGTGATCCAAGAGTACTCTTTCATAGCCTGACATAGCATGGTGTTGAATGTGATCCAAGAGTACTCTTTTAATAGCCTCACATATTATTATATTAAGGCCTGCAGAGTTTTGCTTTTGTTTCTTCCGAAAACTCTCCAAGAATTTATTATATTGGTTGCTCTTTTCATTTGGTTATTTTGTTTGGAAAAATAAGGATATCAATTTTGAATTGATAATAAACAGGTAAGTGGGCGGGGTGAGCGATTTGCCATTCTCAAGGATACAGCAAAATCAAATTATCTGCTGGTAGGCCTTTATATTTCCTAGATTTAGAACAATTTCTGACTATTATTGCTTCGACCAACATCCTCTATACAAAGATATACAGCTGTTGAAAGATTCTCTCAATTATGACAGCTGATATGCCAGGTCAACAAACTACATGCGCAATTGAGTTTTTGAGTGTAGATTAGAATTCACCATAAATAACATTATGGAAACTTACGCGTTATACCACCGATGGATGATATGAAGATAATATGACCAGATTTCCGCTCTTTCATCTTCTTAACAACTTCTTGCGTTATGCGGAGTGTACCAAACACGTTGGTTTGGAACAGAGATTGCATCTGTTCTAAGGTAACGGATTCAAAATGGCCGTGCTGTCCGCTGGCGGCGTTATTGACTGAAGATAGGAAGATAAAAGAGTGACCTCATGTAACAAAACAAAACTTATTCTTGATAGTTATTAATACTTGTGACGATCCAAAAATAAAGGAATTAACAGGCTAAGATAATATAACTGCATGACCTGATTGGGGTTGATCCTCGAATCTTGTAAAGGAAGGAGTGGGGGGGGGTGGGGAGGCAATTACATGATAGGGGTTCTGGAAGGGGTTCTCCTCAGTAGAAATATAAATATACACTTGAAAAGGTGCATTGTGAGGCATAGTTATAGGCTATAAATTTAACCGATAAGTAGGTCAAAACATATGGTTGTACTAATACCTACTGAGAATTCCTTGGATCAGAGCCTGAAATAATAGGAGGTGAAGGGATGGATGGAGGTTGATAATTTAAAAAAAACAAATCGATAACATAAAGGTACATACTGTGTAGCTGTATTCTTTATAAGCATTACAAGTTATACTTCTTGTGTTACCGCAGCATCCCCCCCCCACAACCTCACCCTAGGTTTCCCTGCTGATAAGTGTCATATTCAGATTTGAGTATATCATTCTCTTGAATGGTTTAGGCAAATCAAAATACGATCACCACAGTCATAATTTTGATCCATTAACGGAATTAATGTTTTAACTCTCTGCTAATTGTTTAGAGCCGATAGAGAGCTGCTTGTAACTATTGTAAAACATAGGTACAACATGCATTTCGGGCTGTCGTTTCCAGGAGGGGCCGCTTAAGTATACGCTACACGCTTTGGCAATTCTTCCGAAAACCAACAAATTACCTCGCGTTTCTGAGTTAAACATTGTGACATGTGACCTTCCGCGACTCTGAGTTGCCACTCCCCATAACTTACTTGGAAATATTCGGTAAAGTGATAATGAGTAAAGTTAATCATTAATATCAATATGAGTGTATGTTAATCCCAATAAGAGACTTGGCTTGTTGCGTTTCGATATCTTTGGCCTTAAGCCTCAAAGAAGCTTGTAAATCTGTCTGATTTAATAGTTGAATAAATCCTGGTTCAATCCTAAACTTATTGATTTTTCGCTCCTTTATTGTCTGAGTGTGCTTCATGCTGCATCCGTAGTATTCATGATGTATTCCTTTCTAGATTCCAGACATAACGGAACTCTTTATACACTATAGCTGGTCCTTATCAGAATAGCGTAGAAGCAGAGTACTAGTTCAGCTTTGAGGTCAAATAATCACTTGGTTACAATACCCAGTTAATATGGAGCCACCAGTCTGTGGAAAGTTCACATTGTTCAGTTTGTAGCAGTTTAGAGGTAGGCCGACACGAGCAAACAATATGAACGAGATTGTTTACTAGGTCATTTTGATTTACGTAACTTTGATTTGTCAAAGCTAGATAAATAAGCCGTTCACGCTAAAATAACCTTTCGGAGCCAAATTAAATGAAAAGCTTTCGTTATCGACACCCGATGACCTCAAATAGAAAAAAAAAACACCCTAACAATAAATTAATATATAATAGTGAGAGTCACCGGTGCGATTGAATTTGTACCGACAATAATTATTTGCTCTGAATGGGCCTATACAGGACCGTATTAACTTTCAAAGTTCCAAAGGTTGTAACAATTAATCTATTGCTATCTTCTTGAGCAACAAACCCGATTGATAAAATATCAAAACATTATAAAATGGTGGACAAAGTCTTTACCTTTAAGCATTTACTTGGGTTTTGTAAATATAAGTTACAGTGCAAACAATCACAGTTAATCGTAGATTGCTGTGAAAATTATTAAGGCCAAACTATCTTGATATATTGGAACATCTCTTTGGCTCGTAAGGGCGTTCACACTTTTATTAAACCTTAGTTTGTTTCGTTCGATAGTCCAATTCTCAAGTTGTGTTCTCTGGTTCATATACAATTGGTTTTAGGGAGTGATAGACAACCGTAGCAGAAGCGACTTTATGTAGTTGGAAGGAAGATAAGTCTGCGATAATCTACACAGCCACTACTTTATGTGAGGTTAAATGGAAATTTCATCCCAATTGACGATTTGAGATGGGGGGGGGGGGTAGTGGTGTGTCGTCTGTTTCTTGTATACCTTCTGTTTGATATCTTGAATTGATAGGGGTTTTTATGACTCGATGAACAATTTTACATGTATAATAGAAAAACTGCAGTTGTGTCTCAGAGTAATGACTTGCAATTTTGTGGAAAGTACAAAGTCATTGTTTACTCAATTGTCACATTCTTGTGAAACACTTGAACTGTACTGCATGCATTGGCGGGTCGGGGGTATTAAAACGGAGGTGTGCGTCCTTGTGATCGCTGAAGCGGATTACTATATGTAGGCTATATAGGAGCTATGGGTCCTCCCTCAGAAGAAAATAGAACTAATAAGATGTTAATGAGATGTTAACAAGATGTTAATTGACGGAATTCCGAGGCAGATATAGACATATATTATTAGGTCTTTATAATCAATGAAGTGCTTAGATTTACTTTTAATTTGATTTTGGGGTTGGTAAATGAGCTGTACACCCCCACTCAACCCCACGGACTCAGTGCCTGGCTGGAATGTGCAGCGTTGTACAGTGACAAATGGTGACCAAGTCCGAGAAGAGTTTTATGATATGCACCGCAGAAGTCCCGTGGACCGGATTTGTAGAAAAAAAATACATACAAGTGATATGTGGTTATAGCTCGACGGCCATGTTTGTTCATGGATACTTTAACACACTGCTTCACAGAACAATGTAGCCTTCACGAAGCCAGTTGTAACACTGAATGAATAATTATGTTAAAAATCTAATTAGGCCCTCGTTATTTATTCACATCAATCAAATACAAATTTGCATGACGCATTTGTTTGCACAATGGGTTTTTGAATAACAATACATATTGCACATCCGAAGTAATGACGAATTATGGTAACAGTCAGACATGCTAACAAGTATTTCACAAGAAAATTTGGTCAGCTATGACTTTGCAGTTTTAACAAAATTGCAAGTTTTCACTCCGTGACACAATTGCAGCTTTCAAACTAATACACAGGTAAAAGGGAGGCGCACTGTATCTCAACGATAACTACAATGCTCAAGGTCAAAACTTGACCGTACGATGGACATATACCGTTTCATGATTTTTGTCATATTTAATCAAACTTCAATATCACAGTAGGTAAAATATAATTTCTTTGGGTAATGGATTGAGAATCACAATACACACTTCAAATCCGAACTTGCAGGTTGGAAAAAGCAAAGCGTGCAGTTCAAGTGTTTCACAAGATTGTGAGAATTGAGAAAATTGCAAGTCATTACTCTAAGAGACAACTGCAGTTTTTTCTATCATACATGTAAAGAAACGTTCATATATTAAAGGCGTTTACTGAACGAACATCACATGCTAAAGGTCACACTTTATTTACACAATTATATGGTGTCTACATAAGAGAGGTTTACCATGGACTACACGGGACACTATATAAATATATTATATATATATAATATCACAATGGTATTCGTGATGGACATAGTTTACATAAGCGTTGCATTGTACACCTTTCGTCATATTTTTATCTATATGTTGACATTACGCAAACAAAGTACAAAGTACATATAAAGCCCTATAAAATTCACAGACAACACACAACCGCCTCATTCCGTTGGTTCTTCATCGAAATACCTTAGTCTTTCCACGTTTATTGGATGATTATTCAGTTCAGTTACCAGCTGAAAACAGTATGGCCGACTCTAATGTTAAAGTAGTGGTAATCACTGGGTGTTCATCTGGCATAGGTTTGGATACAGCTGTACTTCTTGCAAAAGAAAAGAATTTTAAGATAAGAACGTATATACCATGTGTTAGCTGAATCATGCGACTAATATCTCATGGTTTCGTTTTTCGTTTGTGTCTACGGCTTCGCCGGCGCAGGGGCGCAACCACGTAATATATATTTGTGTGACGCATGAGAAGGGCGAATAAGATCAGGGGGACACCCCATCCGACCAACTGGCAGACTGAATGTTAAAAAATATAGCATTATTTTGCATCAAAGCACCTTTATCAACATTTTTTTCAGCAGAGAGGTGCCACCTGAACGATAAAACATCTTAACTAATGGTCTTAGCCAACCAATGGTCGCAACGACGTTGGTTTATTAATTACACTATGCAGATTATCCAATTATTTGGGGCAATAAAGGGATGTTTCTCACTTACAAAAAGTAATAAATTACAACAAGACTCTAAGTCTAATGTTCATTTTTCAATAGGCGTTGCGTATGTATTCCGAGCTATACTCCAAGGTATATGAGCAGTGGCGTATGCTAGGAAGGTAACTTACCCCCTCCCCCCGCCCCCATCTCAAATTGTCATTCGGGATGAAATTTCCATTTAACCTCACGTAAGTAAGTTATGACTATTTAATAGCTTCAAGGAACGCTAGACATGATAGTCGGCTTCAATTAAGCCAGGATCATGTACCCCTCCGTCATCAAATTATTGTCTCGGCCCTGCCATAAAGGTTCAGCTCATATATTCCTCAATCAGTACCTCACACCCACCTCGCCCCCTCCCCGTCGCTCTCACACATTTGATATTATGTGCACGTCACTGTATAAGAGGTATGGAACTAGAGATCTAGCATTTGATTACCATTTGGTAACCAAGTGATATTTGACCTCAAAGCTGAGGCTATAAAAGAGTACTCTTGGAGGACAGTCACCACCGTGCTATTCGAGGCTATAAAAGAGTATTCTTGGATCTCATTCAACACCATGCTTTGTGAGGCTATAAAAGAGTATTCTTGGATCACATTTAACACCATGCTATGTGAGGCTATGAAAGAGTATTCTTGGATCACATTCAACACCATGCTATGTTGGCTATAAAAGAGTACTCTTGGATCACATTCAACACCATGCTATGTGAGGCTATAAAAGAGTTCTTTTGGATCACATTAAACACCGTGATATGTCAGGCTATAAAAGTGTACTCTTGGATCACATTCAACAGCGAGCTATGTGAGGCTATAAAAGAGTACTCTTGGATCACATTCAACGCCATGCTATGTGAGGCTATAAAAGAGTACTATTGGATCACATTCAACACCATGCTATGTGAGGCTATAAAAGAGTACTCTTGGATCTCATTCAACACCGTGCTATGTTAGGCTATAAAAGAGTACTCTTGGATCATATTCAACATCATGCTATGTGAGGTTATAAAAGATTACTCTTGGATCATATTCAACACCATGCTATGTGAGGCTATAAAGAGTATTCTTGGACCACATTCAACACCATACTATGTGAGGCTATGAAGAGTACTCTTGGATCACATTCAACACCATGCTATGTCAGGCTATAAAAGAGTCCTACTGTATCACATTCAACACCATGCTATGTTGCCTATGAAAGAGTACTCTTGGATCATATTAAACACCATGCTATGTGAGGCTATAAAAGAGTACTCTTGGATCACATTCAACACCATGCTATGTGAGGCTATAAAAGAGTTCTCTTGGATAACATTCAACACCATGCTATGTGAGGCTATAAAAGAGTACTCTTGGATCATATTCAACACCATGCTATGTGAGGCTATAAAGAGTATTCTTGGACCACATTCAACACCATACTATGTGAGGCTATGAAAGAGTCCTACTGGATCACATTCAACACCATGCTATGTCAGGCTATAAAAGAGTCCTACTGTATCACATTCAACACCATGCTATGTTGCCTATGAAAGAGTACTCTTGGATCATATTAAACACCATGCTATGTGAGGCTATAAAAGAGTACTCTTGGATCACATTCAACACCATGCTATGTGAGGCTATAAAAGAGTTCTCTTGGATAACATTCAACACCATGCTATGTGAGGCTATAAAAGAGTACTCTTGGATCATATTCAACAGCATGCTACGTGAGGCTATAAAAGAGTTCTCTTGGATAACATTCAACACCGTGCTATGAAAGGCTATAAAAGAGTTCTCTTGGATAACATTCAACACCATGCTATGTCAGGCTATGAAGAGTACTCTTGGATCACATTCAACACCATGCTATGTGAGGCTATAAAGAGTACTATTGGATCACATTCAACACCATGCTAAGTCAGACTATAAAAGAGTACTCTTGGATCACATTCAACACCATGCTATGTCAGGCTATGAAAGAGTGTTAGGTTATGACTTAGGGTGTCATCTGAGAGACTGCTCTAATGGTCTGTAACTTAAACGAAGTAGTCCAACCTCTTGCCATAGAAGGCATTGAAGGGTCCATTGCTTCTTTACTTCGCCATTATAATATATTGTGAGTTTGCTGTTTTGTGTATATGAGTATATGGGTTAAGTTATCAATTAAGTGTTACGTAAGGTAATAATATACAATAAAGAACAATATCAAGGAGACTAAATAGTTTTTAAGAAGAGTTAATTCTCTCCAAGTCTTATATCGAGGATCGAGGAAATATAATGTCGATCATAACTGATATAAAATTTTCGAATGTAGCATAAGAAAGAAAGCTATATTTCAAATTTCGATCCGATCTGACTTGACCCGACTCCAAGCGATGCTATACGCTATTCTATTTTTGTTTTCAGCGTCACAAATGATGAACCTGGTCCAGTGCAAACATCTTTCGCAACAAATATAAGCAAGAATAACCAAGGTGGGATATCTGGGCGTGATGAAGTCGACGTATACGCTGCATGGTGTTGATGACCTCCCAGGAAATCTAAGAAAAAAATTCGTTGCAAACTACGGACCGGTTATGCAAGAAACTATGCAGACTGGAGAAGATGTGGGCCAGGTGATAAAGAACTGCATCTGTAGCGAGAAACCGTCTCTGAGGGTCCAGACCAGTGACGCTATGAAGCAGAGAGCTAAGTTGACAAAATGACCGACGATTTGGCAAAAGTTATTGCAATAGGTCACTATCATCTATGTATAGGGAGAATTCATTATTTTTATGGGGATATTCCGGTGACAGACAACAAAACACTTACACGAACAGGAAAAGTATTCAACACTGTTATAGTTGAAAATCCCATTTCTTCTTCCTAACTCGAGATATGTTTTGAATGATTGAACCGATATTGGCTGACAAAACCCCCGAGTTTTTCAAGGAGTACCGGTAGATCACAGTAGGTGGTCTGTGATGTCGTAAACGACATCTTTATTTTACTATTATAATATTATCGTTCCTTTACCCTTGAAATCTGATACATTTGCAACTTTTGCTTACCTGTCATGGTTCTCATGTATTTAAAATATGACCAAAATGTAACTTTGCAGGCAACTCAGATTTCTATAGAAGGAACAGCGTAAAAATGTTTGTAGTTGTTCTTCGAGTTGAATCACTACTACGTTACATGTTGCGAAACGATAGACTGTGATGGTATTTACATCTCATTTGTTCGTTTTTTCTTGTTGTCTGGACTTTAATTTGTGGTCTTAGTCTCCTTTAATAATTATTTATCTGTTATAAAAATTCGAGTGTAGTTCCTTTTTTCAAATTACATTATGTATAAACTTACCTGGATGGTTTGATCAATAAAAGATTGAAGTAAAACAATATTCGAGTGTAGGCTATTTAAATAGGGATATTCTATTACTAATTATTCAAGTCGAGGTTATGGCAACATAAAGCCATCTTCTTTTCTGCTATATTACTATGATTGATTTATTTTTCTCCCTCTCCCTCTCCACCTCCACCTCCCCCCCCCCCCCATGTAACCATTTTCTCCCTTCTCCCGAATCCCTGCCTGATAGACCATATTTTAATTAACAGTACAGAAGCACGTTCAATGGTTTTGTAATGATGAATCCATAGCACAACGTGGTTTTCTTCACCTAAGGTTTGGAGTTTTACTGTAATCATACTTTTCATTCATGAGCTACCCGGATGATCATCCTCATTAGTCGCGGTCCGGAGAAAACAATTAGTGACGCTCTGGCGAGAACCAAAAAAAGGGGGGGCTGGCAGGAGGTTGTGTGTAGAGGGTACACGCAAAAAAATGGAGTGTTGAATTTTAACACTTTCCAGGTGTAACCGTTCACCCTACACCTGAAGGGTTACTCTGACCCTGAGTAGGGTTACATAATTTATGTAGCGTGGATTTTTTAACACCTGCAGAAGTGTACTTTCAGTTCGAGCATTCTGATTGGTCAAACCTCCCGTCAGCTGGATTCTTAGTACCGTGAACACCCATTTACCGTACCTAGCAATACCTGTACCAGTTTGTCGACATTTATCGTTACTAAATGTACTATAGTAACCACAGCCATATATACGTTCAAGCCACAAACGTTACGTACTCAGTGTGCGATAACGAGCTACAATGGCATGAAAATGACGTTATAGGAGACTGGGGCCTGGAAGAATTGATTGAAAAATTCGAAGGTATGTTTTGATATTATGTAAGTGTATGTGACAATTACGAGATATGCTTAGAGACCCACGACTAAGCTGGGTAGACGAATGCATTTGAATCGCTTGCGTTACGTAGACCTAACGTTAAAGTCATACTATAAGTTAATATAATAGGCTAGCTGCTGTTTGTCATAGTCAACTCATAATTGTCAACGAATCAGTGTAGCCTACATACAAGTAAACATTAAACGGAATTGCCTTCGGACGGACGGAGGACTTTGGTCTAGGCCTTTATTGTAATCTAGTGCATTCTATTCCCTTTTGTGCGTTAACCGTAACTTCGTATACCCTGCGAGTCACTTTTTTAAGTAGGACTACTACTAGGCCTAGTACTAGTAGTAGTAGGGTATACTTAGGCTATTTCAAGACAATGCATTTTAAATAGCATCAGGCATGGGCCTATAGTTACGCTGGTACTATGTTCAATAAGGGATAAACATATATTCATGTAATGCAATATATAATTACCACTAATTGCCATTTTAGCTTGTAAGTTGTAGCAAGTAGGCCGAAGCTGATGTGGATTGGTGATACTTTTAGACCTAGGCCTAGGCCCAACTATAATTTAGATATCTTATGGAAGTGATCTAGCTGTTATAATTCATTATCAATCTACACAATTGCATACAGTGGGAGTGAGCATTGTTTTAAGCATTGTTAACATGATGCATTGGTTATAAAAGTTGCCTACCTTGTCTGATGAAAGTTTAATGCAAGTTCCTGTTTTGACAAGTAATCACTATAGGCCATCTGGCTTTCTAGATTCAAACGTACTTGAAGAAGTTAGAATCACAACTGATTAAATTGTGTGCATTTTCTTTAGGAATGTTCATGTTTTGTGAGGGGTACATGTAAAAAACTGCTTATGCTCCAAGGTTTTAACACAACTTCATTATGATGGGAATTTTCTTTTCTTTTCTTTGTTGTTACTTAGGAAGCATCAACTTGGAATTCTATTTGCAAAAGATTTCAGAAAGACCTCAGCAATATGTGTTACTTCTTGGAGGAAGCAAAATACACCCCAAGCAGTCATTTGTGATCATCCAGAGACATGCCCTACCCCAGAGGACATTTATGAAGCCATTGATGTTTGCTTCAAATTATTCTACGTGTTAAATCTGAATTATACCAAATTGCAAGTCTCGGTGCCTGGGAATTTTTCCAAAAAGTTGTCTACAAGTTGCCTGGTGGTGTGAAACACAACCAGATTCGAGATTTTTATGCTCACCGTGCCGACAAAAAAAAACAACGTTACTGCAGTTTAGCAGTTGTCATAGACAGAATTCCATGTTTCCTCATCTCACGGATCAGAATGTATGTAAAGTTGATGCTTATTTGGAATTGTCTTTGGGAAGAGTTTTTTCTTTTTGTTTAATTTGGAATACCAAAGGCACGAGCCAACAACAAAGACAAAGTAACTGCAGTGTAGCAGTCATCATAGACAGTACTCCACGTTTTCTCATCCCACGGATCAGCATATATCTAAAGTTGTTGCTTATTTGAAATTGACTTTGGGAAGAGTTGTTTCTTGCGTTTAATCTGGAATACCAAAAGGCATTTGCCAACAACAAAGACATAGTCACTGTAGTGTAGCAGTCATCATACACAGCACTCCATGTTTTCTCATCCCATGGATCAGAAGTTTTCTAAAGTTGTTGCTTATTTGAAATTGACTTTGGGAAGAGTTGTTTCTTTGTCTTTAATCTAGAAACCAAAAGGCATGTGCAAAAAAATAATGTCGAGAACAAACTTAAAGACTATATATATAACCATGAACAATCTACATATCTCAACTATCTATTTCTATAACCATGAACAATCTATATATCGCAACTTTCTATTTCTATAATATACCTCTTTAACTATACTTTGTAAATATTATTGCTATGGAGATGGAATTCTTGGGCGTGAGCCAGTGAAAGTTCGAAAGTTGGTGCTTATGTAGGTCAGGCAGGATGAAGGAGAGATAAGGGGAGATGGGGGTCAAGAGGGGTTAGAGATGTGTGTGTGTGTGTGTGTGTTTCTACAGTGTATGCTATGTACAGACTACTTATGATATTGTGTGAGAGGAAGGGAGTTCACTGTTCACTTTGACTTTGACTTGGAATATTGGCCTTGTGTGTTGTTGTGCTGGCTGTTGGGAAAATGAAGGGTGTGGCTGAGTGAAGTGACTGCAAACTGATGAAGACCTGAGAGATTGAGTGAAGGAGTAGTGAAGGAATAAAAGTCACAGAACATTATAAATATTCTCTATTCTTATCTTTGGAATTCCACGCTTCCGCATGAAACTTTGCAGCTTTGTCGGGACTAAACTAACATCGATCCTCTACTCGACAAATAAAGACCAAGTAACTGCACTGTAGCATTTGAAAATGTTGGCACTTTTAAGTTGACTTAATTCCACAAGACAATACTTTTATAGCCTAAATTGTTCGTTTTACATTTAATGGGATATAATAAATGGACCTCTGGAATAGGAAGGTAGTAGGGTGTTTAATTGCTGAAAATCCCACATTCTGAATTGTTTGTGTTGTCATTGCTTTTTGCTCTCTCTTAAATGTAACTTTCTGCTGTGAGCGATTCAAACATGCATCCATATTGTTTACCTAATTACTAGGTAATAATTAACCTAAAACCTGTATAAAATATTTACTAAAAGGGTGCGATGTAAACTTTTCTGGCAAAATTTTACATAACAGTATTGTATTTGCGTTACATAATAAACATGTAAAACTTTACAAACCAGCAGTTAAATATACATCCAGAAGTATAAACGAGAGAGCACTATTGTGTGTTGAGAGTCCATTAAGTATCATCTTGACACAGATGACAAATGAATACTATATGGTGGTAATTCTACTCACTGAAGCCGAACTTTGACACCCAGAAGGCCAAAAAATGTGCACTAGAGTGTTAATTATACTCCCTGAAGTGCAATTTTGACACCCAGAAGTGCTAACAAATGAACACTTTATGGTGTTAATTTTACTTCCTGAAGTGTCATGTTGACACCCAGAAGTTTTAACAAATGAACACTTTATTGTGTTAATTTTACTCCCTGTAGTGTACCTTCAACACCAGGAAGTGTTATTTTGACACTTGTATGGGTGTTGTTAAGGCAACACTCGCAAAGTGTTATATTATGTTACACTTCTGAAGTGTTAATTTAACCCGGTGGGTGTTGTCCCTAATCCAAACAGGGTGGGGTGTTAAATTCAACACTTTACGATTCAAATTTAACACTTCATTTTTTTGAGTGTAGCATACCCATGTTCCCGTACTTATCATAATTCCCCGTCGAGTAACACTCTAAATCACCAGAGTAATGTACTCTATACTGCAAAGCATTGCAGAAGTTCTCACTAGCTGAACACTATACCCCTAAAGCATTGACACGTCGGTTACTTGGTATATCTTATTTTAGTTCTGAAGGGGCGCCCTAGTTTCTGTTCATATATAATCCGTTAAGTGTCCCACTGCAGTTACTTAAAATGTATTACCGGAGAGTACTTTGGTACTTATGTAAACTTGTCGATGTCCAAGATCACCTCAGAAGGCCTATATATATATACGTTTTCAATCGCCAATTTGATAGTGTCAGTATTGTTATCAGAGGAAGAGTTTTCTTTGCTTATTACGTGAAAATGTTTTGGAAATTATGGCAAAGTTTACGTAGATATTATGTCAACACAGATATTTGCTTTCACTACAAAAAATATCTGTAAACAGTTGTCTATCACTCTAATGTTTAATTATAAAGTACAATGATTTTAATATTCATTGGGAAGCTATAACCAAAATAGTTTGGAAGACTACATGTACCATTCAATGCTCTGTAACTATAAAAGTAACATGCTAGATTAAAAAAACAAAACAAATTAAATGAAGTGCGGGAGAATTATCTGAAAATAAACCAACTCAAGCAGCCATTCCTCCTTTCTTGTAAATGTCAATTTTCTTAGTATATATTATTCATACAGGGACGATTCCAGAGAAGGGGCAACCCCCCCCCCCCCACCTCACACTCATAATACACACAACGTCCCTTTTTTGAACGTTTTAGCACTATATATACATTAACTAATCCGTTAGGAATGAGCAACTTGTACATTTCTTGTAGAATTATCTGAATAGTACGCAATCATCGAACTAAAGAATTGTGATATAGTTCTGGTAGTAATTCTCAAAGTAAGGAATTTTTTTTGGGGAGGCCCAGCACATTCTTGGGTTGGTGGGGGGGGGTTCAGGTCGCCCAGAGCGCCGCGGAAGCGCGGGCGCTCCCCGAAGGCGTGGGATCTATGCCTCGCCGTAGGGGTCCGACGGGGTCCAGAAGAAGAGGTCCCGGAAAGCCCTGTGGTATTTACAAAACTGTGAGTATTAGAATGAAGTATTTAACTATCAGCAAGTGGCATTGGATGAACGAAGCTCTCCCCGAGGGCGTGGATGAAGGGGCAAGATCCCCGGAAGCTCCGGGGTATTTACAAATTTGTTGGCATTAGAATGAAGCCTGTAACTATCTTGAAATAGCATTGATGCAGACCAAACATATCACAATAGTCGCCATTTTACCATTTTGTTAATAATAGCCTAACTAGGAGTAACGCCGGGCCGGTCGATTAGATGATGCAGGGGCTTGCGAGTGTGGAGGATGGATGATAGTGGGAGTTTGGGGTTGCGAACAATTATGTCCCTCATTCTGTCTAACAGGAGGTGATAATTAGACAACTATCTACAATGGGTGCGGGCGAAACTTGACGAAAATTACGCATTTTTTTAAAGAAAATTTTAGTAAATGTATTACTTCATATTACATTGCAAAATTATCCATGAAATTAAGATTCTCTCCTAATTCTCTCGTCTCCTTACCTTTCGTTTTTTCATTGTTGTTTTACTTTTTCGATCCACACATGGTGGGTGGAGGGGAGGGGGTATGCCATTGTTTCTGAGGTGCACAGCCCCTGGTGTGTTTGTGTTGAAAATGGGCAATTTAATACAAGTTATCGCCATTGTGAGTTCAAGGATTGTCTGCAAGTTTTAACAGCCAGAAATATACTGTGCATAACATCTGAGAAAGGTTATGCTCAGTTGGCAAGGAAAATTGATTACTTTAGATTAACTTTTAGGCCTAATATAAGGTGATCACAAGAAGTACTTTGTAAACTTTTGGTGGTATAAGTCTACACCTACTCATGGTATTAAACACAGTACTTAATTATTTTGCATGTTTGACCACCAATCCACACTGTCAACAGCTTTTACATCTTACATACCCTAAAAACTTAACAAGTTCTTAAATTGTGCTGTTTTCGTCTTTCTGCAATTTTGATCTTAAGTTGAGGATATATCAGCAGTATCTCTCTGTTGAGTTGCAAACACATATATGCTTATTTTGTATTATTTTGTTGAGAGTACATGATTAAAAGAGACAGTTCTCATAACTGCTACTTATAGTGATGACCGTCGGTAACCATGATTCTAGGTTACGCAAACCTAGGCTTACATAGGCTGATCCAGCTATGGGACTAGTTGTACATTAAGGTTTTTTTTTAGCTATTTACACTAAGCTTTGGCTTCACTAATTTTATGTACAGACCATGATCACAGTTCATATTGTTCTTTCCATCTCTGATACATCCATCATTTCGATGACATATATACGTTCTCTATTTATATATCCAACTACAAGATAATATGTTCGTGGATTTTCTTTCCGCAAATCGGTCATTTTGGATTTCAACATTTGAACAGTTGTAGCCAAATTTGTTGATGGTCGTATGTATACCGTAATGAAGTAATATTTGAGACTTCTTGTAATGGAACGTGGCCGTGCTCTAATAACTATAAGTTCAATATCCGGTGTAGGGATGATGAAACATATCTTTGGCTTGCAAACTGACCAGTCCTTGAAATATAAGGGATAAGTCCTCCTCCATTTGCAGAGAATTGTCTGTCCCAACGAAATATATGGGTTTCTTGCGCCTAACTACCCTCTGTATTCCTGCTCTGTTACCTCTGCATCGACTAAGACTGGACTCTTCTGTCAATGTATTCATAAACGGTGAATCAATTGAATAGGTTTGCATATCATTTCGTATGCTATGTAAAGTCTTCTACTATAGTATAGGCTTCAACGCCTTTCCGTTGGTTCTGTGTTACCTGAGTGCAAAACGTATACACGACAGTCAGTGCAGAAAGGAAGAAGAAAACACCCAAAACACTCAGACATAATTAAAGAGTTTTATAGCTCTCCCAATTCTTTAATTTACAAAACGATAGCATAGCCCTGCAGGTTAGTATAACAACAGCATGCGGTCTAACGTCACATAAATTACAAATACACATCTCAAACACAACAAAACAAATAAGTCTACATGAGCTATATAAATATACAGGCAGCTCGAATCAAGCGCCCTCAGTTTGATATATGACCATAGACATGTGTTAGGTAAGTTATTTTGCATAGTATTACTTTAGTGTCATATCAACACAGGTATGAATCAACCAATCAGGTTATTGGATACATCGTTAGAAGGGCTTGGCGCATGCAGACTGTCTGATTTGTGAATGGAAGTTATTTTAGAATTGTAACATTCACCCTAAATGTATAACGTGTACCCCTCACATCACTTGAAATTTACATGTTTCTCACGGTTAATTATTGGGCTTCATGATATCTGAGAGACGTCACGTGACAGTGCATGTTGTTTATACCCCGTTAAATTAATAGACGCGCCGAGCGTAGTTTGTATCGTGATGTGACGTAACTTTAGAAAGGAACTAATCATGAAACATCAATCGTTTTTTAGTGAGTTAAACATATCCTATGCCGGATAATCTGGGATTTATGAATCTATATAAGCCATCTAAGAATTATAAACTTTAAAGTAAATGTAGAAAATAAACCTTTGTAAGTAGTCGAAGTAACCATGTTGATAAATATTTTAGTTACGAAGCTACTTTTATGGTACTACGAACTGTAAGTTGCTACGAGTCTATAGGCGTTATAAAAGTACTGGTGGGTCCTGGTTTCGATCCCCTTTCAACGTAAAGACTATGAAGTTTCATATATAATTTGATATTTGCGAAAAAGGATTTCTCACAATTTTATCTGGCGTTACAGGTGTCAAAAAAGGAGTGTTAGGGGAGGGTGGGTTGCACAAACCAATGGATTGTTTTTATGGCGCCTGACTGAATTATTAGTGATAATAAGAGATAATAGTTCACACATTCCAGCTAATTCCAACATTAATTTCAAACATGTTATAGATGACAGTCCACTCCGTTGTATTCATTTTAAACCACGAAATGTGGACGTAATGATTTTCTTACATGTCATATGCTAAGCGTACAGCGGTGTCCATATCTACGTCAAATGATAACCACTGTGACAACAACCATTTTGAAACTGCATTCCGCCATGTTGTTTTCATGGTATAGCATTCCACAGAATTATTAAAAACCGACTGCGACTGTCAGGCGCACAATCAACGAAGAAATGCTAAAGTTAATTAGCCATCGCTCAATGCATTTATTTTTTATGAATATTTGCTAACGCTAAGGATAAATAAGAGACTATATGTTGGTGCCTGGAGAATCTCATTTTACAGTTTTCTAAAGGCAACTAAGTACGAAGGTTGTTTAAAGAAGACGTTCAATAATGTTTGGTCTGGAAGTCACGGGACAAATATGAAATATTTAATCCAGCTATAAAATCAAACGTCAACGACAAAGTTAACTGTTTATATATGTTAGTTATGTCTCCATGTAGCTGAAGAAAGACCGATAGATGACTAACCGTCGTATTGGATGGTAAACGGGACATCGTATATGGTCTTAAAAAGAAGTGATACATTATAATGCTCTCTATCGTCAAATTCCGGTAGACAGATAAACCAAACAAGGGAACGACGTAAACTAAGGAATTAAGTAAAGATCAAGACCGTTGTAAAAAGGACCTGGAAAGCTTAAACAATGTGTTTAGTTAGCTAATTGGAAGGGCATCCTGCACGAGAGTAAATGTTCTTGCATAATTGTTAATTGCTTTATGAAATCAACGGTAGTATAATCAACTTTATAGTGAAGGATACCACAATTATCCACTCCACCTATACGACGACTATTTCAGTCGTTCACGAGGATAATAACCTTCATGCAACCAATGACTCACTTACATCGATCTAGACATATTTCGACGTGGTTTTTCCTTCTAACCTTAAGATTAGTTTCTTTGGCAAGAAGACCAGCGGCATCCATATTCGTTTAAGAATAACAAGAAGAGTATTATAACTCTTTCGCGAGTAAGTGTGGCTTCGTATATAAATATTTGCTTCCTATTTCTTTATACTTAATGTACTTAAGCAAAGTAAAATGTTTACACAATGTATCACAATCATGTTCATAACTGCAACAGGTAAACGTTTGAGTACGAAGTACATTCTAAAAATCGATTCCTGTAGTAAACGGAACAATGGTAGCCCAAAACACTGGCAATTGGCACTCAAAGCAATGATCAATAAAAACGATGTATTATCAATATTTGCGACGAAACATGGAAAATATTACATCAAGCAACGATTTTGTGTTCAAGTATAATCCATGCTTGGTGAGAGATATTCCATGATGCCGATAGCCAATCGAATATATTTTTCAAGTATTAAAATCTAGCGGATGCCCCAGTATGACAGGGGTTTAAAGGCTCTCTTAAGCTAAAGAAGAGATCAGTGAACTGAAATAAAGGATTGGTAACTGTTTATTGAAATGGGTCTGCTTTTGTTATCTTAACCACAAATGCAGACTGAGAAAGTTAAGATAAAAAATGCATTAATACAATACTGTGCCGCAACGCAAGAAATATGACCCCGTAGTGAGTTGAAAAATCCAGAACAGTGAAAAATATATCCAGCCACCACCGGGATTCGAACCCGGGCCTCCCGCTTTACATGCGGACATCCTAACCACTAGGCTATAGACACTGATGTCCAGAAGTTCGAAACCGGTAAGGAAGGTCGTAATTTTTGCCACCTGTATCAAACAATACTAGTTCTGTTTTGTTGACATATCTGCCTTACTCTAGAGATCAAACATGATGCTAACCAACTTGAAATCATATGTGATTCCTAAAGCCGGATCTCGAAAGAGATACTTTGAACAGACTATATATATATATATATATATATATATAGTTGGTTGGTTGGCGTCTATCTTGGCGCAGAGTGCTCTATGTCCAGTGGGCAGAGCGGAATATATGTTGATACTAGTTGAGACTAGTGGAACACTATAGTAGTTGTAACTCGGAGTTTCACGCGTTATAGCGATCGTCAGACAACTGGTAGCTTCACGATACGATACGATATACCTCGTATTATCCCCCACCCGAAGGTGCTTCAGCAGACTAAGGAAATCATAGTCGGAAATTATTGAGGTTCCAAGTTTTTGTGCGTGGAAGGACACCGGCGAATCTCGCCTTCTCTTTTCGAATAGTGAAGTAGCGAGGCAGGGGTGTGTAGTCCTGCTCCCGGACCGCAATTTAACGTCCCCTCCGAAGGACGTGAGAACCGCTTCTCACGTGTAGCCACTTTCCTACCACGAGAAAGGAGCGGGGTGAAAATTGGTGTCAGTGTCGACACCGAGGTTTGAACCAGGGACCTCAGGTACTGCAGACGTGCACTCTCCCGTTCTGCCACCTCACCGCTCTGTAGCTTCACGATAAATGATATGATACACCTCGTATTACGCTTCCACCCGAAGGTGCTTCAGCAGACTAAGGAAATCCTTAGTCGGAAATTATTGAGGTTCCAAGTTTTTGTGCGTGGAAGGACACCGGCGAAACTCGCCTTCTCTTTTCGAATAGTGCCCTGAAGTAACGAGGCAGGGGTGTGTAGTCCTGCTCCCGGGACCGCAATTTAACGTCCCCTCCGAAGGACGTGAGTACCGCTTTCCACGTGTAGCCACTTTCCTACCACGAGAAAGGAGCGGGGTGAAAATTGGTGTCAGTGTCGACACCGAGGTTTGAACCAGGGACCTCAGGTACTGCAGACCATAACGTGAAGCTACGGTACTGCAGGTACGGTACTGCTTCACGTTATGCTCCATGAATATATAGGATCCTCGTCGGGGTTGCCGGGGATTATAGAGTTGTTGGTGTATTGTTCTGCCGGTGTATTCTCTTTTGCGTCCGTTCTGTTGGTGGGTTTGTTAGACTTTCTTCGGTGTTCGGCTGTTGGTGTATTCTCTTTTGCGTCCGTTCTGTTGTTGGGGTTTTTTGCCTTCCTTCGGTGCTCGCTCCTTAGTTGTGTGTGGTTCCCTTGACGGTGTTTGGTGGTTGGACTGGAGTTGTTTATGTAGAACTTGTTTTCGTGGCGGCACTTCGATATGAGCTCTGGGCGTTTGTTCAGGAGGGTCCGTTTGTCTGTGTTGATAATGATGAGTTTTTCAGCGAGACAGAGGTTGCACCGCTTCGTCTCGTTGTTATAGGCTTTGGCTCTGCTGGCGATCGACCAATTGATAGTGAATGGCTGGTTGTTCTGTTTCAGCTGCCAGATGTGCTTCGAGAGTTCCGTTGCGTTTTGGTGTTTTTCGTGGTTGAGCGACATCTTGTGGTTACCGTATCTGAGCTTGAAAGGGGGTTATATGATCGCCGCCCATGTATATATATATATATAACTATATATATATATATAACTATATATATAGCACTGGATTGGTATTTACGTTTACTTCTCCAAGTTGGTGCTTAGGTTTACCTGAGGTGAAATGATTGGATCAACTTGAAATTTTACATCAGTATACCTTATGGTACTAGGACTGCATATCAGTCGTTATAAGTTGCTACCTACTTTTTGGGTCATTTGGCAAGGAAAAATCCAATTGGTCAAACCCTTACGGTAAACCTAAGTCTTGCTCTCAAAGTATATCCCCCAGTTGGTATATAAGTTGACCTGACGTACAGGCATCCGTAGTTTTCTTGACAGCCGCAGTTGCCTGTATTCAGTGTATACGCTCTACACTGTGTACACTGTATACGCCAGGGCTAACGCTAAAGCATACCCGTAGGCTGCATTGCATGCAACCCAATAACAGTTTCGGCTAATATAAGATGATGTGTAGTATCTGTTCCCTCCCGATGTAAGGGGACTGGGCTTGAGATCGGGTCAGTCGTTCGCCGGGAAGTTTGGTTTTCGTGCCCAGGTTCTTTCCTTGTTGACTTTTTCTTAAAAAAGTACCGTTAACACGAAAACGTCTCACCAACAACTTCAGGTAAGGTCCATGAGATTAGTCAATAAAGTTTGGTGATATTAATAACGTTGATATTATAACGTTGTTGCATACAGCTTCACGTTATTTGTTCATACCCATATTTCAATACTATAGTCTAGACTAGCTTCTAGCCTAAAACTTGTAAGGCCTAGCCTACGTTCGACTGTAGCCTAGGGCCATAGTCCAAGTCCTAACACTACCTTAGCATTGGGTCAAGGGTAAACTGGTCTGTAGTTTGAGCTACAAATTAATACCAACTGCCAGAGAAATTAGATTTCAAATAGGTCAGCTTAACTTCTTAGCCTACTGTGCATGTACAGTATGTATCATATATGGCCTTAGATTTTGCTGGACAATTATGTTACTGTACATTGCCCTAATCATGACCAGATACTGTAGCATGGTGGGCTTTTAATTGACGCACTTAAGGATTTGATCAATGATATCTATCAAGGAAAAATCCAAATTACTCAACTGTATGTGTTTTTCATATGTGTAGTTCCTCGGAAATGTTCTGATCTCAAAATATTTAAGGTTCTGTGCTTATGCACCGTACAATTGAGCAGAATTTGACCACAAAATGTCTGCCGTGTCAAGTTCTTTCATACCCCTAAATTGACACATTTGTTGATAAGCTAACTGTAGTGTAGGCCTTAGTATACATCCATTGACTTTAGATGCTGTTTGCTATGCTCTGAGCCTCTAAGCTCTGACAGGTCATGTCCCAGAGAGTAGTGTTATCATATTGAGGTAATGTTGGGTATTTTAAGGGTGTAAGATTTCCAAATGGCCAAAAAACGTGCAAAACTGGGGGGAGGGTGTTAAAAGCTTAAAAAATACCACAATTTGGTCAGCAAATACCTCAAATGGATTCAAACTCATGAAATATGTAATTCTGTTTGACTGCAAAAAAAGTTTAGGTGGCCTGCTGTATCGTTGCTAGTAATAATTTAAGGTGCGTCAATTACAGGGGTGCGTCAATTATGAAGCCTTTACTATACTGTACAGTAGCTATGCCTAGATTATTAGAGACTGAAGTCACCATGCAAATGCAACTTACAAGTAGCCTGTATTGAATAAGAGATGCTATAACTGCTAGAACTTTTCAAAAAGTTCTTATAAGTCTTTACTCTTCAAAATATTCTCAGACATTCTAAACACCACTGTACTGTAAGATGTCTGAATATCCCAGTGAGGGTATCAATAAAAACAGTTAAAGGATATAATACTAGAAAATCCAGCATCAAATTTGGGCCAATGCAGAATACCTTTAATCTAAGTCTCTCAAGTGATACATTGTGTTTCAAGTGTCTTATTTATAACTAGCCAAAATTTGTACAAAATAACAATGCCATGCATCCAAAAGGTTATTGAGTCAGTACATTTCCATAGTGTAACTATTACAAAAGCTGAGTGCACCTAATTAAAAGTTAACATCCTCCAAAAATATATATAACACAAAAATTTATAAAGCCTTCTATCCCCTCCCTTGCATATACTGTAAGTCATTTTGTTAAGTCTATTTAGATCCACCAAGTTGACTAAATGTGCAATATTCAGTGTTAAAGATCTGAGCTCTGTATTGGCCCAAAATATATTGGAGAGAAGTGTACAATAAAAATTGAAATAATGCACATCTACACTCTGACCATTTGATATTTATTTGATTGGCACTGTTAATGTTTTCTCAGACAAATTTGATGATCAACATTCTCAATCTCAAGATGAATGACAACAGCCCACTATCCAAGGGAATAACACTGTACGATGTAGCTGCCATGCAGTGAAAAAGTCAATATTGGAACGGTTGCAATCATAGCTAGAGCACAGATGCCGCCTGGGACAGACTGATGTGGTGACCTACTGCATCATTGACAGCAAAATGGAAGATATTTTCTGAATTAACCAAAAAGTAAGTTAATATTCTGTAGGTTTGACATCGCATAAACTTGATACCATAAGACTCTATTATCTCAAATACGAGTAACATCTGAGGTAATTTATTCCAAAGTTATGGAATGAAGTAAGAAACAATCAGAAGGGATGAAAACTTTTGTATGATCTGGTTAATGTGGTGGTATCTTTTCCTCTATGTCCATAGTATTTAACTACACTAGAGCTATATCCACTCTCTGGTTTTTAATCTTAAAGGTCAATGCAAGACAACACCAAATTGTCAGGCTAGGTCCACATAAAATGTACATGCATATTTAAATTTTGAAACCTTTACAATTGGTAAAGCTTGAATGACTTGCAACTTTTAAAAGCACTTGCTATGGTAGGGAGCTGTTTCAGCTCCAATTGAATGCATGGCTGCATAAATAAAATGTGTAATGTTGTATACAAGGCAAGATGAATCAAGAATTAATGGGCCCAAAATGGGATGGATAAACGAATTGAAATTTACAGTGAAAATAGTATATATGAAAGGTTGTGAGATGATTAAAATATTGGCTGAATTACAGGAGATTTAGTTTTGTAAAGCAGTTCATTGTTTTCTTCATTTGTAGAGTGTGAGGTCATGTGAGGTCTAATCGGTAATCGCAAAACATTCCAAGCTATATTGCGCGTGCTATAATTGGGACCAAATCAGCATATCTTTAAGAGAAAGCTTTTCTTTTTGTACCAACAGATGGATAGATCTACAGGCTAATACAGCAAAGGATATGCTCTAATTAGAAATGCCAGGCAAGATTATCACACAGTTTACAGTGGGGTGAATACAATCATCAACCAAGCTTTTCATCATGCTGTACATAGTGGTATACAGTAGCTCCTTGTTGGGCTTATCAATTAAATGCTTGCATAGAAGCCGATGCCAAGCAAAGCAAAAGTATGTCCTGTAAATCGCGAAGTAGATTCACACATCTCATGTATATCCTCTGGGACACAGCACATCTTTCAATGGAGTTAGGAAGTTGCTGGGAATAGTTGTTAGATTGGCACAGTAATGTAGTATTTGCTTCACATAAATGCAGAGCAGTAACAGAAAACTAACTAGTTCCAGGATATGTTACACTGTTACACCATATCAAAGATAGAGGAAATTAATAGTATAAGCTTGAAGCAGACAGAACCAAGAGAATGCAGACCAGTCTTCATGGGAAGTCTTCTACATATTTAACTGTATAAATGGACTCATTCTTTTGCAATGTACTTCTTGAAATATTTTAGTTTGGTGACATTGTGGCACTACATGTTTTTGTAAGTATTAGGGAACATTTGCAGCTGCTTGTCAAGAACATGGAACTTGTTATACAACTGAAGTGGTCCTGATGCTTAAGTGTTGAGGTTACTGGATATTTTGCTGCCTTACCTTGCTTTAACTGTTCTTAAATGCATTTCTCATGTTTTAATTTTGTATTCCAAACAAGATCAGCAAGCCATAGTACAGTAATTTTCAACAACCACCACACAGATACTTGTGCAGGACTAAGGGTATTTGTTAAGCAGATTACTATTATAAAAATCTTTCAAACTTTTATCCCTCAAAATCTCCAGGGGTACACTGCATTGTTTCTGAACCACAGTTTCACAATTCTACAAGTGGGGTTCAGGGGTTATGCTATGGGAAAAGTTTACAATGTTAGGCCTGACTTAATTACTGAAAGCTTGTGGTCTTTTATTACACCAAGAACCAGTTTATTCTTTAAACAAAATTAAATTATTTCCCCTCAAATTTGAGGGGAGTGAATACAGCAAAGGCACATGCAACTAGCACCAATGTCATGGAAACCTAGTGCAGCCCAATGAAACATACTGTAAAACCACAACACTTGTAACTATAGGTATGAAATTGTGCAATCCAGGGGTATAGTGTATAATTTTGTCCCTCCAAGCATGGAAACTCCATGATATTGTGGTAATTTGCATTGGTTACGGTATTAGATACAGCCTATACTGGTAAGTCTAGATAAATACTTGAGGTATAAGTTAGTTTCCAAAATGTTTCTCATGTATGAGAGAGGTCAGTAAATTGAGGTCATGAAATAGTGCAAGTATCCTGGTTTATGTGAAATAAATCTTGTGGAAAATATAAACTGGGATTGAAAATACAATCAACTGCTTGAATATGATTGTACAATTTTTATTGTGTCTCGTCTTTTAATATCATGCTAATCTCCACTACTGTATGTGTTTGGTAATAAGCCAGATTTCTGGGTAGAAGTTTAAAAAAACAAATCGTCAACAATTTTTGATGAATTTTAAGCAATCGCATTCACTGCCTCTATCTCTGTTTATGTTTTGAGTCAGCAACACAGTATACTGTACAGTAGTGAAAAGAAATGGACACTTTCTGTTGTTTTCCTGATCAATTGAAAATTGTTTGTTGTTTGACTGTTTGTTGCAGTATTCCTCTGAGGAGTGAAAAAAAATAAACATACAGTGAACAGTTGCAACTGCGCATGCATTTATGCATTACTTAAATTATGTTCTGATGCAATTCATGTAATATTCACTGTCGATTTTAGTTCAAAACTGCCAGTATACCATTAGTTCCTGAGCCATAATTTTTTTGCTTTAAAAATCTGGCTTTGAGTGTATAGTATTTTGTCAAAAACATAAAAGTGGAGGGGCTGCTTATCATCATTCCCTGAACAGGCTTTACCCAATTTGTTAACTATAATGGTAACATATCAAAATGTCTGGGGGACTTGCCACAGTGCTGACAATTTTCAAATATTTCCATGGTTCCACCAGGGATGTTAGAGATGGACAAACAACATTTGACCTTTCTTTAACGTTTGTTTCGTGCCGACATTAATACTGTTTTTGGTCCAATACTAATACCTAAATAGGGTGACAGGACAAAATCCCCCCGGACAAAGTCCCCCTAGGACAAAATCCCCCAGAGCCAAAATCCCCCTGGACAAAATCCACCCAAGCCAAAATCTCCCCAAGCTATAAAAAATCCCATCAATTCTTTACAAAAATGTGTCATCCCGGTCCCCGGTATCGTCATCCAATACATCCGGTACCCTCACCAGTATTTCCATTGGTACTCTCAGTGGTACTCTCAGTGGTTCCCGGACCAGTACTCCGACCATACCCCGACCGGTACCTTAATAGTGAGCCTGACAGTTACCCCCACCGGTACCCCTCCCTGACCAGTACCCTGGACTGTACCCCGGCTCGTACCCCGGCCGGTACCTCGACCGGTATCCCAACTGGTATTCTGAAAGGCACTCTGACACATACTCTGACACGTACCCTTACTAGTACTGGTACAATAAACAGTAATTTGACCAGTACCTTGACCGGTCCCTTAAATGTCACACCATGGAGCTATATCCCATGGCCACACTAACAGGTAGCCTCGCAATTACCCTCAATGATCTCCCGACCCGTCCCCTGACCAGTATCCGGACTGGTATCCTGACCAGTACCCTAACCAGTACACTGAGTGGAACCCTGACTGGTAGAGTGACCAGTATGATGACCGGTACCCTGACCAGTCACATGACCAGTACCTTGACCGGTACCCTCACAGGTACCCTCACAGTAACACTCGCCAGTACCCTCACTAGTACCCTGACCAATCCCCTGAACGGTACCCTAACCACTGCAATGTCCCATGCCTTGACTGTCACACCTGGGCCATCCCTGGTTGTTGCAGGCAGGCTTTGTATGGGTCAGGGCGATATTGTCCGGGGGGATTTTGTCCGGGGGGATTTTGTCCTAGAACCCCTAAATAGCACTCAAAACGGATAATCGTACCAGACGGTACCTGTACGTTGTCTGCTAGATTCATACTAGTGTTTGCACGGGTTACCCGGGTACCCGCCCGACACGATACTACCCGGTTCCTGATTTATTACCCGAATCCTACGCAAAGTGTGATATTTTTGCGCCCCAGCCCCCCCCCCCCCCCCCGGTTCCTATGCCCTTGATAACGAAGGTATTCCATGGATACCTTATAACTGCGTCACAATTTCAGCGGTATAGGCTAGATTCCTCCATTGACTTAGTGTGGTGTTAGGCAACCATGTGGTCGAACGTAACAGTAATAATGAAAGTATTCCATGGATATCTTTTAACGGCGTCACAATTTCAGCGAATATACAGATGGTTAGGCCTAGCTATATTTCTCATTGACTTAGTGTGGTGTTAGGCTACCATGTGCAAGAAATAATTATTTATTCGTTCATTTCATAAAAGGAAAGGCTGATAAGGAATTTTACGAGATGTTTATGGAATATAGACGGATGAACTAAAAAATATTCGTCGCAAGTGGCTTTTTACTAATCGTTTATTCCAAATGCGATCAAATTGCGCGATCTCGCGGGTAATGCGAACCCTGGGCCTGCATAATAGATAGTAGTAGTAGCAACTGTTTAAGAGCTAAATTGGATATTAGTATGGTCTGATAGAGGTGGAGAGCAAGCATTAGCAGCGGCGGCAGTGCGATGTTAGTAGTGATGTTAATTATATGAAGTTATTAACAAGTTAATGAAAGAAACAAAAGCAACTAGAATTATTGAGGAAGGTTTTATACCTTATCTTACATGTACGTATTTGAACATGAAAACATTGTAGAGAATATAATTCATTTATTATATGTAATTTCTTGAAAATCGTGATACACGAGTGTAAACAATTTTTTCCCGGGTACCCGGATACCCGACGGGTAACGGCTCTCGGGTACCCGGTTCCCGATTTTTGGACCCGTGTAAACACTAATTCATACGATGTCAAAAGGCTAGAACATGCACTATAAAATACTGTTATCAGTCGTGAGTAGGTATATACCACACTCATCTCATATCAGTATTTGTTTCTAATGTCATAACAGGCAGTGGCGGAGCGTCCATACAGTCAGGCGGGGGGGGGGGCGGACTCAAATGTGAAGCTGGCGCCCTTTTCAGCTATTCACCACTTTTTACTTATTCGCGATTATTTACTTTTTTTATTGCGCTCTCATCTACCTATTGACATTTGTCACATTTTGTTGGCGATGACACCTATACCTAAAGGGTCATTTCCGGCGATATAGGGAGTATCTTTACTCAAAAGATTTCTGTAAGCTCTGCGCCAACCTGTGGTGGCGCTCCGCTTAGATAAAGTCGAAAGCGCCCGTACAGACCTTTCTCGCCCCTCTGACCAATATCCCTAGCTCCGCCACTGGCTCCCAATCTTCTTCCCCGTCAATCCGTCTAGTGTCCCCCCCCCTTCCCCAACCGAACCTCGTATGTTAAAGGAATATCTAATGATTAGAGACACTTATTCTAATGTTAAATCAGCAAAGAGCAAGCAATAATGATTTTATCACTAAGATTTTTTTTTAATTTCTCAGTTACACCGTCATTTAACTTCCCACTCAATCTTACACTCCGTGATACTCTTCCATCCCAATGTAGGAAACTTCATCGTTACACGCAGCACGCAACGATCTTTGTTCTACTTAATTGATCCTAACTGAGTCTTTCAACTTAAAAGCATATTTTTTCCAAATAGATTAGTGAAAGTTACACGGTTTAATAAATTAGAAGCATCTCCTTGTTAAAGAATTGTATTATCGGCGTATAGTCTTCCGATAAGCGTAACTTAGGGTTGAAAGAAATCAGTGAGAGCAGGCAGTAATGATATAAACTTACATATATATATATTTTCAAATCTCTTATTGAACGAATTATCAGCCCCCTGGTTACATCGTCATTTATCATCCCTCCCCCATCCTGCCCTACCCTTCTTCACCTCACACACTCCGCTCTATGGGGTTAAAAGAAATCAGCGAGAGCAGGCAGTAATGAAATTTACTTACATTAATGAATTTTTTAAATCTCATTTAGGACAAATTATTAGGTCCCCCTGGTAACATCATTTACCCCCCCCCCATTCTCCCCTTCCCTTCATTACAATCACTCTCTTACACCTATTATATTAGATATCCTTGCAAAGCGTGATGAACTAGGTCCCTCATTTATCTAATGCGTGGGAGGAACTCGAAACTTTCTTCCTTATCCGCATATTCCAAGCTTTCTCCAAGAAAAGAGTTACAGTACCTATTACCCAGATTTTTAAAAATAGCCTCCCTCCTCATAAAACGTGATGATCTATGTCTCTCATTAATCTAAAGCATGGATGAACTACCAACTTTAAGCATATTACAAAGTTTTTCCACAAAAGAGCTAAGGAACCTACTACACACAAATTATGTAAATGTCACTAAACGGCATCCGTAGGGACATCGTTTTTTGGTCCACATTTGAGTTTCCATCATATCTTTAATCTGCTTTTCATACATATCTTTTATTGTGATTGTTATGATGACCACATCTAAGGACTTTTGAGTCGTATTATTGTATCCAGTGGAATTGTCTCGCTGAGATATAAAAGGATGAATTTTCCGTACGTTTTCACGGTAGGCCCCTCTGTTCAAGGTCAATGCACGACTATAACATTAGGTCCACTAAGTGCGGATATTGGTCTCCATTTGCCACTATTGCAGTAAACCCAACCGAGCAACATGTCTACGGTGTCTCTTAAAAGACAATATTATTAACAAGTTCGAAAAGAATTTTTAATCTCTTTGGTGTCATTTTAAAAGTATTTCTGATAACATTACGTACAGAATTCTTTATATGTGAAAGGTACATATGAGAAACATGACAATGACCGTGATAAAACCAATTTCAAGATTACTAGCGATCAATTCGCTCAATTTGTTTCAAAAAATGATTGAAAAGTGATATGAATTCCTTCTCATTCATTCTTTTTATTTGAGCATGTTGAACGCTTGCGATAACATGTCATTACGAATCATTGCAGATGCTCACCCAAACCGTTAAAAAATACCGTCCCTCTCCCCCCCTTCTCTTCCTACACTGAGCTCCCAACAGTGGCGGAGCGTCAATACAGCCAGGGGGCGGATCCCCCCCCCCCCCCCAACGGACTCATATGGACTGCTGGCGCCCTTTTCAGCTATTTATCACTTTTTTTACTTATTCGCGATTATTGACTTTTTTATGGCGCTCTCATCTACCTATTGACATTTGTCACATTTTGTTGGCGATGACACCTATTTATTCTTCGTTTATCTGCAAATTAGCAAGGCCCGGAAAGGGTCATTTCCGGCCATATAGGGAGTATCTTTACTCAAAAGATTTCTGTACGCTCTGCGCCAACCTGTGGTGGCGCTCCGCTTCGATAAAGTCGAAAGCGCCCATACAGACCATTCTCACCCCCTCTTACCAATACCCTAGCTCCGCCACGATAACAGGAGTGACTTTCCATATGTTATTGGTAGGAAATTGCAGGAATTATTGGAATCCTCAATGAAAACTATACGTAGGTAGTCTTCTTTGCGTGGGGATTGAGTTGTGTAGGTGTTACACAAAAATGTAGATATGCTTTCTTTATTCTTGTGGAAAGCCGCTTTCACTTTGATATCAGATAAACCTGTGGTACATGCAGTGAAGTAGCCAGGATTGTTCCAGTGGAGGGGGTGGGCGCTTGGGGGGGGGGGCTTGACCAATTTCTGGGAGGGCGTCTTGTTACTACCTGAGTGGAGTGCCACCATGGGTTGGCGCTCAGCGTACGGGAAATTTTCAGCTATAAAGACCTCCTAGATCGTTGGAAATAACACTTCCCAGGCCTTGTAAGCTGCTCTAAAGTTTCACAACATCCTTTATTTTGAGATCCCCATGTCTTGATATGGTCATCAAGTAGTTTAGAGAAATAGAAGAAAAAAGACAATCTGGTAAGTTGCTTTGAAATATCATGACATATCTCGGCATATGCGCTATGTCACGTCAGGTTTTTCAGCAACTATAGCCTACTGCCGGTCCGCGGTCGAAGGGTCGTTCATGAGTGGTCATCATGGAGATTCGATACCATGCAGACCAATGAATGATATATTTTTCGCACATGTAATTTTTTCGACACCCAAAATCCCAGTGGGCGGGCGACAAGCTTTCATGGGGCTGTCGCCCCCACCCCCTCCCCCCACCCCCCCCCCCCCCCCCCCCCGTGGCTACGCCACTGGGTACATGGTGCCGAAGCACATATCTTCAAAGTACTGTCTCCAACTTTCAATTGTTTCAAGCTACTATGTGACCAAAAAGAAGTTCTCAAGATGAAGTTGCAGATCTGAAAGGACCAGTAATTTTACTAGGAAACCTTTCGACCACGTACACCTTTGAAGTAGGATAGGATTACACAGTATTTGAATTCTTCATCGATCGGCTTGTATTAAATTAGCTGAAACTCTCATGGGCGTCAGCAGGTTTCAGAAAGTGAGGGGGACACTATACTATCTAAGCGGAGCGCCACCATTGGTTGGCGCGTAGCGTACCAGAAAATTTTGGGTACATAAGACCCCCTAGATCGCAGGAGACGGCCTTCCTGAGTCGTTTTTAGTTACATCAGAACCAGATCTGTGAGGAGAAATTTTGTCTCACAAAACTAAATTCCGACAGAAAGTACTGGTAGAAAGATGCCGTTCTGACACCAAGGGAGACGAATTACACAGCGTCCATCTCAAACGAAATATTTTCGGTAGTTTGGTATCATATAATATCCTGCATACAGGCAGAATACTGTCTGTAGGGCCTAAAATATATGATATTACCTTCCTGGTGGGGTCTTCGCCTTGTTTTCAAGTTGAAATGCGTCGTTGTTTTCTCTGATTCACAGTGTAGGGCAAGGGGAATTCCATTTCTGGCGAGAAGGGGTGCTTCCACAAAACACTCTAAAACATCGTTCAAACATCGCACAAACTTTTATCAGAGGTCTCGGACGAAGCGGGGAGGGTGAATATCGGAGGAAGGGGGATAAAGGGCCAAGCACTGTTCTAATTTCCAGTGCAATTTATTGATAATGATTCTTAAGTTAGATTCTACTTGAATCAGCTCAGCAATTGTGATAGAAAATCGCGCATATGCATGTGATTTTTTTTAATAACTGCTCTGAAAAGTGGGTGGGACAAATGATATGATATCCCCTCCACTTTTGAAAGTGGGGGGAACATGTCCCCCCCGTCCCCCACCTGTTGACGCCCATGGAAACTCTATAGACCAGTCTTGCAAGGTTTAAAGAAATGGCTCCTTACATAGTTGGCATGATTCAAATTCATCCAGTGCAAATTCATCCAGATGCAAATTCATCAATATAATTGGTCGAGAACTTGCTAGAACAGTAAGCTGTCTGAATTAGCATCTTCAGATCGAATATGGGTTTGCTGAGTTAGGGAGCAATATGTTCGAAGTACAAGGACCAACCAATGAACACAATTTTAACATAAGAGGCAGAGATAAGACACTATAGCAGAAATCATTATGTCTTCTTTCTGTTTTATTACTGATAAATGCAAATATTTTCATTAAAATCAATATGAAATTTCATGTTACTTTCAGAAATATATAAACAAAGCAACTTCTACAACTTCAGCTCATTCACATTCATGCTATCAGCTAGAAAATTTACCATGAGGCACATTTTCTATGAGGCATTGATGTGAATACCACTGATATAACTTGTGCTATTCAAATGGATAAAGGGCTTGGTCAAGTCATGAATAAGGCTCTGCCCCATATATTGCACATGTACAAAAAGGGTTACTGCTTACATGCAATACTTTTTTGATGGGGGAGAGAGGGGGCGGGGGAGATGTGGTAACAGTTGAAAAGACCACATCTTTTAATTTGTCATTTTTCTTTTGAACATATGCAAATGTTCAAAAGAAATGAAAGCACTTGGAAATTTCTTAAAGAGATAGGCAGTTGTTGCCCTTGCACTGCTTTGAAGTCTGCACCACTGTAAATATTGTTGAAGGAGTGGAGTTCTGCGAATCTCTTGATAGTCAAGTAATAAATTTTTCTTTCACTGTTTGTTAAACAGCTCCTAGCAATAACATGTATTTACACGACATTGTATCTGAGGTTCATTATGTAACCGCTGTTTTCTACATAGAGTCAAATTAAAAACCAATGTTAAACTTGTTCACCTGCAATGGTCTAAATTCAGAAAGTACATCAATATCATAACTCTTTTGCATGTTGTATAACGGTACTGAATTTGAAGTGGATTATATTTATCAATGAATATAGCAATGTTTTGGGTAAAAACAATTAAAGCATCCACTTGAACTTCATGTTTTCCTTGCATTGTTTGCTACTTCCTCCTATCTAGATTCGAAAGGGACATATAGATAAATGCTCAATACCTCAAACAACATTATTTAACCTTGTTTCCCACAAAAAATGTTCTGTCCCAGTTTCTGTAAACTACTCGGGATAAATGGAGGTGTGGGGGGGGGGGGGGGAGTTGGACAGGTTGTATTTGATGTTGTATTTGACAATAAAATTCACCTTCCCAAGGAAGTAATACAGTTCTTTAAGTAGCATTTTATGAAGGACCTACAGTATGTAACAATATCAGAATTGGTTATTGCCTCCTGCTGAAATGTCCAATAAAGACTCGCAGTATTGGAATGTTCATCAGATTCCTCATTTTATAGAAACATCTGTGTTTATTGAAACTTTCCTAGGATGTTGCCAACAAGATGCAGTTGAAGTCTACTGTACCTTGTTGTCAAAGGTGGAGCTCACAAAAAGTCCTATCAACTAGTCTTATTCAAGCAGTGGCAACATATGGGAAAAAAGAAAAGCAAAATATGGTACAATTTTGTTAATATTATTTTGAACTATTTATCCCAACACCCTATCCTCCTTTTAAGACTTTTGCAAGCTTGTAAACCAGTTACAGCACTCATGCAACATGATATGACAAAGGTTCATTGCCAGAACATGAAACTAGCAATTTGGAGTAAATTTGTTAAAAGAATGATGAAGTTAATACACTGAAATATTGAATGGGGCTCAAAGGAGCTTAAGAAGTCTTTTGAGGTACATTACTTGTTCTGATAAATATATTAATTGCCCTAAGATTCAGCTATTAAAGCAGCTACTAGTCAGATACTAGATAGTATGGGATCATGAAGGTTTTCAGATTTTACCTATATTGGCCTCAAATAACCTTTGACTTGGCTTAGAGCACTCAGCACATGATACACCTGCATACAAACTTCCATTCATCATTCCAATATTGAACTATCATGTTAACATGGCTTTCAGTTTCAGATATCTAGTTATCTCACATGGGCTTCTGCTATACTGTACAAATTTATAGAATAGTACTCAATGTCAGAAACCTATATGCACTACATATGACTACCAACTTTTCCTTGTTGAGTTAGATGCTCTATGTTACTCTACTGACCTTGAGTAGCCTTTGACCCTCAATGAAGCCAACACCTACTGAAAATTCCATTTTAAATATAAAATTAATGAAATGATTCAGAAAATACTTTATCAGAAAGGAAAACTATTATAAACACTTCTGTTCATACTGACCTCAGCGTAAACAATTTAGAGACCAAGAACATATGGTATAATAACTATTAGCTAACATTTCTTCCTTCTACTCTGCAATTTTGAGAGAACAATAAGCAAAATTGATACTGGCAAATGTAACATGGCAACAATAACAATAATTCACAAATGATGATGACATCAGAAAAAGTAGCAACCATGACAATGATGATGATTTGAAAATCTTAATGAGCAATCCTAAATGTAACTAGAATATCACTTTTAGTAGAGCAGGGTTCTCACAAGCCCGTTTTAACCTGCAGTGGTCGTGGTTTGAATATGATTTTGCCTCTCCCTGCATGGTTTGAAAGTTGAGCGCCCGGGCTGAACATTTATGAACCAGGAAAAGTTTGCTGCCACTTATCTGGTCCGAAAAAATTATAGCATGAGGTAAATTTCCTCCTGGGTGCATAATTATCATAACAGGTCAAGAATTTTTACCAAAGGTGATCATATTTGAATATCTGGAGTCGGCTCAGACTTGAAGGGTCTTGGATTTGGCTCATACCAAGTGGACTCGACTACAGCTCTGCCATAAATATAAAAAGATAATGGATTGTTAATAATTTATTATATGATGTTGAGAAGGTAGAGACCTAGAAAGTTAACTCCTAAATGTAATGGATAGCATTAAACTCTTCGTTTCACTAACAAAAGGATTCTCAAATACAGTACTAGCAACATTACAGCTGAAATAATGGATCACCAATACGATGCAGTGAGGAAAGGGAGTTTAATAAAGAGCATCCCTCAATGTAATGACTAGGATAACACTCTTAGTTTCACTAACAAAAGGATACCACATGCAGTACCAACAAGAGGGATGCCCATAATATTGAGGGTCCACTAGACTTAAGGTTTGCTAGACCCAACACCCCCATTGTGGGAAGCATTATTGAGCGTCTAGTTAGCATTATTGGGTAACTGAAAGTATTGAAGGACCTTGGTGACTCCCCTCCCAGTAGTTTTATAACATTTATGAACCAGGAAGAGCTTGCTGCCACATATCTGGTCCGAAAAAATTATAGCATGAGGTAAATTTCCTCCTGGGTGCATAATTATCATAACAGTTCAAGAATTTTTACTGAAGGTGATCTTTGGTATCTGGAGTCGGCTCGGAATTGAGGGGTCTTGTATTTGGCTCAGACCAGATGGACTCGGACTCTGGCTAATTGGACTCGACTACAGCTCTGTCATAAATATAAAGAGATAATGGATTGTTAATAATTTATTATATGATGTTGTGAAGGTAGACACTTAGAGAGTACTCCTAAATGTAATGGATAGCATTAAACTCTTCGTTTCACTAACAAAAGGATTCTCAAATACAGTACTAGCAACATTACAACTAGAATAGTTGATTACCAATACGCTGCAGTGAAGTAAGGGAGTTTAATAAAGAGCATTCCTCAATGTAATGACTAGGATGAAACTCTTAGTTTCACTAACAAAAGTATACCACATGCAGTACCAACATGGGGGGGGGGGGAGGATGCCCATTACATTGAGGGTCCACTAGACTTAAGGTTTGCTAGACCCAAAATCCCCATTGTGGGAAGCATTATTGAGCATCTAGTTAGCATTAATTGGGTAACTGAAGTATTAAAAGACCTTGGTGTCTCCCCTCCCAGCAGTATAACAACTGGAATAATGGATTGGTGAAACAATGTTTTATTTGATACAGCGAAGTAAGGGAGTTACATGAATAATAGTTAATGCAATGAATATGATTAAAATCTTTGTTTTACTAACGAAAATTATTCTCAAATACAGCAACATAAGAATTTGTATAAATGGATTATTAATAATGAATTTTATGACGCTGTGAAGGAAGAAAATTCATTAACAAATTTTAATTTGTATGCTGTATGTCATATACCTGTCCAGAAACTAAAAAGAAAAATTCAAACTCATAGAATGCACCGTACCTGGCTCCAAGCAATGACATATAAATCTAGTCCTCATTGTATCTACAGAAGTTGTTTGTCCAATTTTAATCGAAAGCCTTTCCCTTCATTGAAAATTTTGATCTTCAGTAAAAATATTCTTCTGTCTGCAGATTTTATTGATGACAGTACTTCCTTCTCTTGTGGAGAAATTCCACCAGCTCTTGTTAACCTACAACAAACCAAAACAACATTTCAATCATATGTCGAAGTTTCACTGAAGTAAATTCCATGTAAATATTTTTTAAAGCCTCACATTTTGATATTGACATTGTTGCAAAAGGTACAAATAAACACATCATAATCAAGGTTAAAATGTGATGGTGTGTTAACACCTCAAGTCTTTGCTTCACAATCCTACCTACAATTCATTCCAGCCTGCCAGATGGCAGATTTACAGTACATTTGGTTTTCAAAGACTACACATAAAGTCATTTCAATTCTGATAACATTCTATGATGGTGGAAGTAGCAAAGTAAAACAAAAGGTTTGGCAGTGGACTTGGTGGGAAGTGGAAAGTCTTTCTTACATTAATTTGTTAGCCGTTGCCTTAGATCGTTTACAGTTTTTGAAAATAAACAGCAAATTTTCATCATCTTTGTTCGTGTTGAAACTTAGTACAGTAAATTTATATTATGCATAGTGTGTGTTGATCAGACTTAGAGGATATTAAAGGGAAGGCTTTAGAAAACTAACTTCAGGTCATAGGGATTTAAAATATATCTCACAGTCAATACTTACTGAATATTAAAGACAACTGGGGATGTTTGCAATATATGCTTGTGGGAGCTCCTTATTTCCATATAAGCCATTTCTCGCTGCATCCCATGGTCAGCATGAACCAGCAGCTCAAAGTTACAGTATTTTGATATCCTGTGTCGACCTTGAAATTGCAGCCCTGTACTTCTTGCAATAAAGTGGAGCATATCTGCTGTGGTGTTCTCATTCTGCATTCATGCATTCCTCAAATTGTGCCAAAAGTAAGCCATCTTTTCTGACAAGAGAATGAACATAAATAAGTCCAGATAATTGTTTCATAAATTGCAAGTGGAAGTCTTGACAGTGCAGTTCCCTATTTGATGTCAATACTTAGTGTACATGTTGTCCAATATTCATGTCAGTTTAGTTAATTTAGCTATCACTTTTTTCATGGAAACCGCATATGCAACAATTGAGAAAAATGCCACACTACTAAGTTTGAATATTGATCTATTATTTGGTATGTAAGTTGTACCCAGGAATTTAGCATGCAATCACTTCAAGAGATTGACTGAGTATTCATGCATGGTTCAATGCCTCATCTCGCATGCAGTTCATTTACTTAAAAATTGCATGCACCCTACAGTAGACTATGTTTACCGGTACATTTAGTCCCTCAACGTATCATTTGGGGTTTAAGCTCAGGACTACTCGTGTACACAGACTTTGGCATTATGACTGAGTTCATTTTTAATGTTTGGTTTCAGTGATGTTGAAACTTTCCACTCACGATGGCATATGTGTGCGTGTGCATTGGTAGGAGTACTGTGTTTGTGATCCTAGCTTGTAAACACAGTTTCTCATGACAGTAAGCTTTATTGGACAGATCTCATAGTTGGTACAGTATGTATGTATAGATGCATCACAAGTACAAGAAGCCTATTGTTTTTGGTGAAGGTCAAAGGTACTTTAGGTAAAAATGGTCAAATTGTGAAAACTCAATTTGAAGCATGGATAGATCTATTTATTGGTATGTCTAGGCCAGTGGTTGGGTCAACAGGGCAAACTTGTGAAAACCTTATTTAAACCATACATCTCAAAGCAGGGTACACTAGCTTGCAGACTTTAGTATCATGTTATATCGCTACAGAAGGCTTTCAGTGGTCTTTTTAGATCCCCAACTGTCACTTTGAAAATGTTGTTTATAACAGTTCTCAATAGTTTTTTGCTGTATATTATTAAGATACAATAAGTTGTACATGCAGCCTACACATATACAGTAGCATACATGTCAAATTGACAAATTCATAAAATGAAACTTATTACATAATGGAAACCATGTGCAGTGCAGTTTGCATAATGGTGATCTATTTATACACCCAACCAGCTAGTATCGGATCATAGCAACATGTTACCACATGTATGCATTTAAGTGTTTTGTCACACAGTACAGTGCTAACATCATACAAGGGAGTTTTATTTGTTCCATAACAACTCTGATCATAATAGCCTGTTCGTGCAGGGAGTTGTAATGGAACAACTCCCTGGTTTGTGCTATGGACATGAGAACTATTTAGTGCCTGTTGAACATTAGTCTTGTGCATTTTCATGTTACTTACTAACACCAAATTACTGCACACAGATGGTCATTTTTAAAAGTATGAAAACTGAATACAATCAAGAGCTTTTATTTGGACATGATACCCAATATGAAACTACTTTAGTTGCACATACTGTATGTATGCTGGTTTTTATCATGAATGATTTTTATAGGAGCCATGAATTTTTTTTATTTTTTATGAAGTAGGTCTGGATTCCCTTGGCATTATAACCTGATTGAAATTTAACCTCTGTGATTGCACTAATATGTGAGACCATTGATCAACCTAATTAATAGCTTTTAATGATGAAGACACAGATAACAATTTCATAACTCATTAGTGTGAACACAATGCAAGGTTCAATGAGGTACTGTTATTTCCTTAAAATGCATAGCTGGTGGTTTTTCAACATACTCTAATCCTTTCAAATATGTTACATTGAATCTTTACACTTTTCCATTGATATATCACAGACTGTGTTTTTTTGTTATGGGACTCTGTAAAACTGGATCAAACCTAGCAATTTTGGACAAGGAATTTGCTCTTTTTGCAAAAACTCCTAAGTGCTCAAGTGACTGTACAGTAGGTCACCCTGTGAAGGCATTGTGGGACTTTGAGGAATACTTTTGATCAAGCTATTACTTCAGCACTATTAACACTACCCACATCATAACGTTAATATCAAAATGCCTAAATTACTTAACCATGATTGCGTTGTTATTCTAAAATGAATACTCAATTGTTTACCTTCAGCCATGATTCATCCCATAGGTGCAGGGGAAAAAAACTCATGTTACAAAAAATTGTTGTACACTGCTACACTGAGGCCCTGTGTGACTTAGTTCTCTGAATCAGAACCAATGACACACCACTACTACTGTACGCACAGGGCTAAGTGATGCACACTAACACATATAGAGAATATTGTGGGGATGAATATTGTACTGAGACGGCAAACGTTTTCACATTTTTTACTTTTGTAACTCGTTTATGGAATCTATCAGGCCCTTTCTTTTACTGTAGTGTTCCGTTTGCTTGTGTATCTGTTTTTGTGGAGTTGTGACTTTCTGACTGCCTTATTTTATGGCAGAGAGATTGAGACATACCCAAAGATTTATATTTCGTGAAATGGTTCAAAATTGCATCGCACGAATGCAAGTTCTTTCATACCCCTAAATTGACACATCTGTCGATAAGCTTACTGTAGTGAAGGCCTAAGTAAACATCCATTATCTTTGGATGCTGTTTGCTATGCTCTGAGCCTCTAACCTCAGAAAGGTCAGGTCCCAGAGATTAGTGGTATTATATTGAGGTAATTTTGGTTATTTTTAGGGAGTAAGATTTCCAAATGCCCCAAAACATGCACAAACACAATTTGATCAGCATATACCTGAAATGGATTCAAACTCATGAAATATTTAACTCTGCTTGGCTGCAAAAAGTTATGGTTGCCTGCTGTATAGTTGCTAGTACTAGCTACAGTAGTAGTAGGCTAGTATAGTAATAGTAGGCCTAGTAATATTTGGAGGTGCGTCAATTATTAAGCCTTTACTTTAAAAGATCTGGAAGATCACCAGGCTGCAAAATGTGTAGGTTGACCAGTCTGTTACAAGTATATACTTTAATTTATTTATCATATTTTATATTCCGAGTATCAGCAAAGGCAGTAGCAGGCAGCTGTGATTTACCATAGCCAGTAATACTGATAGGTCCAATTTAGGGCTAACGTTAGGCCTAGGCTAGTCTACTCTAACTCTAACCATGGTCTTACTTTATTTGTGTTCAGCATGAAGGTATTTACTCTAAATGTTATTAATATATCCGGAACACTTTTAAGGAATTTACTTACAATGCATATACTCCACCAAAGTTCCAAAAGCCAACTTCAAATGGGCAACGTTTACGGTAACCTGCGGCACTTTCCTTCGTAGACTACATGGCTAGGCCCACATAAAGTAACGTTGAATGTAGGCTATTGGGATAGCAACGATACGATCCGATCGACTGCCCTGCCACCGAACACAGAAAGAACTGCTTATGTGTGGGGGCGTTGTTTCGTTACGTGTAAATTTGCCAGTTAAAATAGAAACTCTTATTTTCTTAAATATCCCAAATTAATGGAAGAAAACATACAAACACGAAGATTTCAGTGTAATTAGAGGAACCTGTAAGTTTCGGAATTATATATAGCCGCATTTGGTCAAAATCGAGGTGTAAAGTTGGGATCAACATATATACCATGTTTGTAATTCTGTTATATACCCTTCGGAATTACCTCCACTTTTGAGGGGATATTTTACCCTTTAAATGAACGATTTTTTTTTTGTAACTTCGGAATTGATAAGTTTATGAGGTTTTCTCTTAACTCGAAATAATCATTCATCAAAGGAAGTGAAATTGATTGAACAAGAAGACCCTAGACTTAAGTTTACCTGGTGTCAGGTAAACCTATCCCCGAGGTAAACCTAAGTCCCAGCTATCATGCGTTGAAGTAAACAAATATACCAATGTGTATATATATATATATTTATATATATAGATATATATATATAACTATATATATAGTGAAAGTTATATATATATAACTATATATATACATATAACTATATATATATATATACATAGTTATATATATATATATATATATATATATATATATATATATATATAAATAAATATAACTAGAAGTTAGTTGCTCTTATTCCACTACGAACATATCCTAATAGAGGAGAGTGATTAACTCTAAAATCAATACAACCTCTATGACTTACGTGAAGTCTACAAGTATAAATAATGTATTACTGGGGTAATCCCTCAGCTAGTAAAAATAGCAACAACAGTTAGCATACTAACTATGTAATTCAACCCATGCCTCTACTAACTTAGACCACAGGTTGCAATGACAACTGACACCTTTTGCTAGGCTGCAGGTACCTAAGCGTCCCATCGGACCAAGAGCAGGCTATAAAACGGAGACTATGTCACCTAGATAATCTGCTGTATATATCTGGTCAGATGGAGTCTGTACCAGTGAAAGGTGACTCACATGGCTAAATACATGCTAATACTGTAATATTCTAATTAAACAACGCAATAGTGTCTCGGTTCACGAAATAGTCAATATGCCTACCAGCATATTGCTACAACTCTTTCAAATATAAAGGTTAACAGAAGTTCGGCTAATCATATCACCATGGAAACTAGTAAAAGTGTAGAATTGCATCATGGGATCTAAACATAGCTCGAATAGGGGAAACTTAGTACAACTAGATACGAATATGAGTACATTACAGTAACGGGTAATGCTAGACGTATCGTAAAAGTACATAATAAACTAAATAAACATAGCAATGTGGGTTCTCGTTGGACCAAATAACCTAAGTACTTTCAATACTCTCCATTTAACTCAATGTAGGGTAGGTCATAACAATATACACAAGATGTCAAAGGTTGAGGGCATTATATGTGCCATAATCAACTATATAAATATACTATTAAACAACAGGTAACAATAATAATGATTTCACCTGTAGCCATTACAGGTACAACAAGTTTAAGTAAAAACTTAAGTCTGTGTGCATGTAGCCATCGCAGGATCGAAATCTAAATGGAGTCTGTGAGCATTCGGCCATCACAGGGTCAAAAATAGTAAATACAACACAATAACACTTAATGAGGGCTACTATATATTCCGTGTGCACATTGCCAGCACAGAACTAACATGAATACATTTTCAAGTAGAATACACTATGTATGCAAAATGAAAATGAATACGTTCCTGAATGGTCTGGGGCAAAGTCAAAAGATGAACTCTTACCTGTGTAGAAATTATTGGAATCATTTTCTAATGAAACTGGTACAGTCTGGTACAGCCAGGTGCATGGCATCTTGGTGCATGGCAGCATGGCAGCTTGGTATCTTGGTGAATGGTAGAGTTGCTTGCAAACTTGGTTGTGTTAAGCCATTCTTAGAACAAAGGTAAGGGTGTTACCCCACCTTACCACACAAGATTTTACTTAGACTGGCTACCAATACTCCAGGAAGTAGCTAAACTGTCTTCCCACATCTTTAACTTACTCCACCAGATATTACAGAGAGCGTGACAACACTAACTACACTTAAGGGAGAATAAAACAAAGACTGGTCTGTTAATATTGGGAATAACAGAGTAATTATCACTTACTTAGCGTAACCTAAGAGAAACCTAAGTGTGACCCCAACCACACAAGGCTTGGCGGTCCTTTTAGCAGGTATTAGTCCACTGAGGGGTAATGCACAAAGTTCACTGACTCTGTGAGCGTTACTGGAAAATACCACAAAGAGATAAAAGGAAAATGGAAAAATAAAGGTGAAAGGGAAGGTATATTACACAGGGGAACAAAACTATAGACACGAATATTAGAACATATTAGGGGTGCTACAGTAATATAATTTTATAAATGATTACATCAAAAGTAAAGGATATTGCTAACATATAGGTGAATAAAATGTGTTTGTATAATCGCTTATCAACTCCACAAATAAGTATTTCATAGAGTATATGTTGTAAAAGTTGTCCCAGATCCATATACCTACCGGAATCGTATAGAGAGGGCTCTTCCAAATATATTTTGTTTATAACTTTAACAGAACCATTTCCAATATCCCATATTCTTAACGTATCCCAATCTCACTCATCACTGTACAACTTTATTATATAAAAAAAATGTGGCGTATGCGACATTTGAAATCAAAACATTTTTTTCCACATATATGTGATTGGTAATTGACAAATATTCATTAATATTTATTTGTATATCCTAGAATCGGTGAAATCGATATGTCCGGTGACAGGAGTTAGCAAGCAGTACGGGACGCCGAATATGTCATTACCGAATTGCTACCGGTAATTCAAAGTGATCTTTGTTGTGTTGGAGTGTGGGATATAACACAATTATAAGCAGGTAGAAATATTATCAACGTCTTTGGAATGGCATTTATTTATATTGATCGAAAACGTCTTCAGTAACAATAATATGGTTAGGACTTTCATAGGCTACTACGTACAGTAAACATAAAAACACTTAGACGGAATGGGAGAAAATGGTGAAAAACATTATAGAAATTTAATAATATTCCGACAATGAATTATTATTGGCGAATTTTCTTAAATATTGCTAGAAATGTGTTTGAATAAGCGCTTATCATATATAAGTATAAACTGATGGCTCTCCTCCGATTGTCGTTGAGACCGCCTACTTCCTTGCTGCAACATTACAATTAGAGACACTAAAGACATATGTTTGTATCATTGTAACTAATCACCACTTACTATATACATCTATATCATTCTGTGTAACTCACGGCATATATGCAGGTACAACCATTTGGCTGTTTCTTACTTCCAGTAATCATTTTAATCCAGTTTTTAACATTTTGTCTGACACAGTAAAGTTTAATTTGATCTCTTTTAGTAGGCTACTTCACTCTGATCCTCTGTCACCACATTGCGAATACAATCCTGTAATGACAACTAGGTCATATACCTCTACTAGGTTACGTGAGGAAAGGGGTATGCAAATGCTTCGACACAAGAACTCCGATTTCTTGGCACAGATAATAACGTCTGACAATTTGTCTGTGTATCATTGTAGTAAAGAATCCAGCCACGATTCGTCATCATTCAAGATGTATTTCCTTGTGATGTCATCATATCGAACACGTGGAACAGTGCTACGTGGCTCAATCACGTTATTTCATACGGTTAATACGTCCATCAGATTCCGTTCAGTATCGTAAGTTGCAGCCATGTTGTTAGTCATATAGAAGCTTGTACATACCAGCAAGGAAAATTGAAGGCATTACCTTGTAAATGACTGTTTAACGTTTTAGCAGTTAAGGTACTTTGAAATCATCATACATAACATGGAGTCAGTCAAATTGCATATAAAATGGGTAGTTCCTGGTCATGATAATTCATGGTGAATTGTATATTGGAGCAGTTTACTGCATGCGTGGTATTGTAACATATAATATACTCATATCTGGAAAACCAGCCGATACTCATAACTAGTCCACTAACTACCGTTGCTACCTGTAACACATGTTACCTTGTTACGAACACAAAGTAAAACATAATGATGCACGAATATGGGACATGAACAGTAGTAATATGTGTTACAGGTGGCACCAGAAGTTAATGTACTCGCCTTATGTTTGAAGTAGAGTAGGTACTGTACCGTTTGATTCCAGTTCACAACTCTCTTTAAATTACGCCAATTCGTTATGCCGAGAACGAAGATATGCAATGTTCCCTTATACCCATAGGCTATCTGATAGCATAAAACGACTAGATACGACTTCATTTTCTAATCGCGTGTTAAAATCTTGCACCCAATGGTTGGCACAGCAACTACTGTTATGTCCCACAACCGTGTATCAATTATTTTCAGTAATTACTACTTTGTGTTTAAAACATTTGTTACAGGACATGAATAGTAGTTAATGTACGAGCCATGAAAATCGGGTGGAAAAACAATATTATTGTTGTTGTTTTAATCAAATTATTGATGAATTTAACACCACAGTAATTAAGAACAAAACCACATCGTTAAATAGAAATACTCTATTCCGTGCTAGGCCAGCAGAAATAACTATTCCCGTGATTCGTCTAATATCCGAAAGGTGCTGTTTGATATCGATATCTCATTATTCCGAGCGATTTGGTGTTAAAGTATGTTAATACGTTGAGAGCGTGTTTTGCATGCATTAAGTCCTATATCAGTAAACGAAGAACAAACACGGTTCTTAGTGCTTATCATTTGCAGTTCCATATTCGACTTAATATATGTTAATTCGTAAACATATGTGGTAAGCTTTAGATAATGCAAATATAGTAATTTAATCCAGTAATGGTCAAAATACTGATAATTTGACATTTATTGTGTGAGATGTAAACAACCATTCTTATCCTGTTGTTGTGGTTGAATCGCGAGTTCTTAAAATCTAACTAACAATTCGAGATATAGGAGCTTCTAAGTAAACAAAGCACCAAAAGCACCATTACCTTGTTATAATAATGACACTTACATTATATACAGATGTCGATATGTGACACACTAGATTGCATTACATAGATTATGGATCTTAAATGTGACCGACTGATAAATAACGTGGTGTAATTGGACATCCGTACGTATGAAGGTCCCTCCTTGGGTAACGAATTCGCGTTCATTACTTATGTCACTCTCTCAGAAGGTCAGCAAGTATCTCCTTTATTTCTGCACCCTTTTTTTCTCTGTTTCATTTTGGATCAATGGCAGAACTCCGAAGCAAATGTATTTTCGTCTTTGCGGTGTTGCTGCTTTTAAACTCAAATGGTTTTCGGGTAAGTCTCTAAAATATTAATAAAATGAAATAATTTCTTCAATGTAAAATTGATTTTGTTTTACTTGTGTAATTTTTCACTGATTAACAATTTGGAACTCAGTATTTCATTAACTTCAGATTTAAAAACTTACCTTTTTTTCTACATATAAAATATAACAACGGTCTACCTGCGCTGACTTGTTACCCCGAGTATTTGTAGAAATATAACGATTCGTGAGCTATCCGCTCTATTCAAATCTAACTTTTTTGAAACTTAGATATTTTTTTGGGGGAATGTTTTGCATTATCGAGCATTATTCTGCACACAATTATCTCTCTGTATTACTTGATTGCATTTACTATCTTGCCCTTATATTTTCTTATGTGGCCCAAATATTTGTACTGTCCATTCTGTATCATTGTTGATACAAAATTATGAATTACATCGTTGACTTTTTTGAGAACCAAACAAACACGTAAATGGAAAATCTACAACATAGTTTAACTACGTAGTACATCTACCTTTTACATGTCTTTTTAGAGACCAAACTACTTAAAATCAACACGAATCCCTTGGATTAGAATTTTGAAACATACAAAAAACACATATATAATGAAATGTCTTAATGTATAACTTAAATATATCTCAAATTCACAAAATTCTGTTTTTAATACAACAAGTTTCTCGTCCATCTTGAGTGAAAGCCTAAACGGTCTTGTAACGAGAGCATAAGGGTTTCCAAACCCTACATATGATGAAGTATCCATTAACCTATGCTAACAAAAATAACGTTATGATAACTTGTGAAATAATGATATGTTTATCAAGAAAATACAGAATGAAGTGTAAAATCCGAACGTATCAAACAACTTACAATTTCAACAACGAAGTTATTTCTTCACAATGTAAATTTGTTTCGTCAAGTCATAAAACTATTCATATTTTCCGAATACAACATTTATCTCTCCGTCAAAATGAACGCCCAACTAGTATGATAAAATGGTAAAGTTCAGCCATTGATTTAAAAAAAAAAAATAACACATATGCATCGGGAAATGATAATTAAACTTTGAATAAGTTTAATATCTAAATTGCTGTATTTACAAAGTTATACTGATATGATCAATCTGTTGGATTTAGTATTCCGCAAAAAATAATTTCTTATACACAGAAGTTTAATATGTCAAAATTAAAGTATTGATAGGTTTTCGTGTACATAAAAATAGCAGCTTTACGCAAATTAACTAAATTATTTTTTTTTAATTTTTAAACGAGCTAAGAAAACCTCAGTATTGTAACAGTTCATCTAAGAGCAATGAAAACACTTTAAAATTGGCTTTTCACGAAATTGTTAATATGTTTAGTAATACAATTTATAACTGACAACAACTTGGATATTTGCTCGCTGGGCAGGTATCTGTAAATCATTACACAATTAACGCATTAATGTAACACACTCTTCGATTCAGGCAAGTACGTACGAATATATATTGATCAGTTCATCATAAAAATACCCAAGAGGAAATAGAATGTATCTTAAAATGATCAACAATAATTTTTTTGTCAAACATCCCCACAACACCTTATATTTGCTTCAGGTAATTTGGCAACCAATATTTAAAAGCCAAGTATCACCGTTTTATACTAGCATTATACTGAAATATCGTTTCCATTAGTGTACAAAAAGTTTATCTTAATAATTCTGTAGTTCATATTGAAACTTTTTTTTTTCATGACCAAGCAATGTCAATCTTAATATTCCTTCTTAAAACGTATTAACCTCCTAATTTCAATCGTTCCCTTAGTATTTTGCGGGTTAAGGTAACACTGTATGTTCTCCAATGATTTGTTTTCCCTCTGGCGGTCATAGCATCGCATTACACATGTATCTGTTAAAAATGTATTTGATTCGGTCATGTGCGTCAACCATAGGAATGATTTTTAACGCATGTCAATGTAATAATCATCAACTAAATGTGAATATTTAAATAGTCGACAAACATGTAAGAATTTTGCACGAAACTTTCCTTTAAGAAATTAGAGTACGACAATTATAGACTAAATGTTATGAAAAGTGATAGGAAATAAAGTATAAATAAAAAATAAAAAACAATGTGAAAAGTTTTAAGTTTTGACACTTTGACTGTAGTATCAGAAAGTGCGTCTACTAACCGACAATAAGAAAGAAAGATTCATGCCAAGAAAGTTTTTTTTTTTAAAAGTTTTACCAAAACAAAGTCAAGAAAAAGTAGAGCAGTAACACAGACTTGTTCATTAACATTACTCAATCATCCCAGACAAAAACATAAATAAATGTATATATCTTCTCGCTGTGCGTTTCCGTTGTAAAGTTCCTGATTCTGTTTTTTAAAAGAACAAAAACTGTAGAAATGTTGTCATTTATGATTCAGAACTATTTTCCCACGTTGTCGACAAGACAGGCTTGAAGCCATCATATCATCGTTTCTTCATGCAAAGTCTTTAATTAAAACTATTGAAAACTTTACCATAAAACACGTGATCACGTAGACAAGAACGGCTATTATTCAAAATCGTGTTGTTTTTATTGAGTCTAGACGAGGTTTTATTGCCAAGAATTTTCAAAATAGATATAAATTTACACAAACTCTATAAATTGTTTCACAAGAAGCCTAAACGGTCTTGTAACGAGAGCATATGGGTTTCAAAACCCTACATATTATTAAGTATCCATTAACCTACGCTAGGAAAAATGACTTTATGATTAACTTGTTAACCAATAATTTGTTAATCAAAGAAAATATCGCATGAAGCTTAAAATGAAAGTGTATAGAACAAGTAACAATATCATAAAACAACTTGTGAAGTTATTCCTTCACGATGACAATTTGTTCTGTCAATTCATAAAAAATGTTCACATTTTCCGAATACAAAATGTATCTCTCCGTCAAAATGACTGCCCAACTAGTATGATAAAATAGATCAATTCCAGCTTTTGATTTTTTAAAGAATAAATATGAAAATGATAAATAAACTTTTGAATCAGTTTAATATCCAATTTGCTATTTTTACAACTTTATACTGATATGATCAATCTGTTGGATTTAATATTCGAAAGAAGCATAATTCCTAATAAACAGACGTTTAATATGTGAACATAATGTATTGATGGGTTTTTCGTGGAAATAAAAATGGCAGCTTTACGCAGTGTAGCTTAAATGTTTTCTTTTTTTTTACAAAACGAGCCAAGAAAACCTCAGTATTGTAACAGTTTATGTGTGCAATATTTAACAATCAAGTTTATACTACAAAAACAGTACTAGATCATTTCAAAATTAGAGAATTCCAAGCACTTTTAAATTCTCGTTCACAAAAGTGTTAATATGTTAAGTATAACAATATATATATATATATATATATATATATATATAAATATATATATATAAATATATATATATATATATATATCTGACAACAACTTTCAAATTTGCCCTCTGGGCAGGTATCTTTAAAACATTACAGAATAGACGCATTTATGTAATACACTATTCAAAACAGGCACGTAGGCCTACGAACAAATGAATATTGATCAGTTCATCATGCAAATATACAAGAGGAAACGATTGTATCTTACAAGGATCAACAATTATTTGCCAAACATCCCCAACACACCTTATATATGATACAGGTAATTAGGCAACCGATATTTGTAAACCAAGTAACCCCTTTTTGTACTAGCTCAATACTGATACATCGTCTCTAATAGTTTTATGTACAAAATGTTTATCATAATAATTCTGTACTTTGTCTTTAAATTTTGTTTTTCATGACCAAGCAATGTCAATCTTAATATTCCTTCTTAAAATGTATCAACCTCTTAATTTCAATTGTTTCCCTTACGATTTTCCGGGTTAAGGTAACACTGATTGTTCTCCAATGTCTTATTTCCCTCTGGCGGTCATTGTATTGTATTACACATGCATCTGTTAATAATGTGTTCGATTCGGTCATGTGCGTTTATCATATGGATGATTTTGACGCATGTCAATGTAATATTCATCAACTAAATTTAGATATTCTAATATCCAACATATTTGTAAGAAGTTGCACGAAACACCGCATTAAAAATAAAAATAAAGTACGAAAATTATAACCTTAATGTTATGAAAAGTGATAAGAAATTAAGAATAAAGTATAATAAAAAAAGTTAATGTGAAACGTTGTTAGTTTTGAAATTTTGCATATAGCACCAGGAAGATCGTATACTAACCCACAATAATGAAAAAAGATTCATGCTAAGATTTTTTTTTTAATTGTACCAAACCAATGTCAAGAAAAATGAGAATAGTAAAACAGACTTGTTTATTAACATAACTCAATCATCCCAGACAAAACAATATATAAATACGTATGCCTTCTTGCTGTGCGTTCCCGTTGTAAAGTTCCTGATTCTGTTTTTTGAAAAGAACAAAACTGTAGAAATGTTATAATTTATGATTCAGAGCTTTTTTGCCACGTTGTCGAGAAGACAGGCTTGTATCCATCATTTCCTCGTTTCTTCCTTGCAAAGTCTATAATTTAAAAATATTGGAAATGTTACCATACAACACGTGATCACGTAGACAAGAACGGCTATTTTTCAAAACCGTGTTGTTTTGAGGAAATCTAGATGATGTTGATTGTCAAGAATTTTCAAAATGGATATAACTTTACAAAGTTATATTTGAAAGTTGATGTGTCTGTTGAACAGTTACCTGTCATTTCTTTTAAAGTTAACAGATATCGTTTACTTAGGCACTTCTATTTTTTCATAACTATTCTGACAAAAATAACGTTTTGAAGAAGAATTTTTGCACGACTGGTATATCATTAGCTTCTTCCCAACATACTTAATTGACGAATTATCGGATAATCTCAGCACATGTAGACCATGTAAGAGTTGTCGTGAACCAATGCACAAATAAAATACTAACTAATTCTAATATGTTATAATCAATAAGATAAATGTGATGTCTTACTGAATTAGACGGATCGTGCATTTCATGCAATATATCTGAATTATTTCCTCCTTCAACGTAGTGTCTTACTTTCATACAAAGCTTTGCGCGCAGGCGTCAAATGTCACTTCCTTTTATATCAAGAGAAGTAAAGAAAAATATGTGTCGTTATGATATTATGTGTTATCCTTGACTTAGGATACTTCAGAGAATTACGCCAACCATAGGTAAGAAAAAATATCCATGCACGTTCTGTTATGAACAAGGATGTGTTTTCATGGGAGCTGGGTTCACGGGGATGTTCTGGGGCGTTCAAGAATGGTTTCATGTCTTAAATAGATACAGTAAACGTAAAGTTGCCGAAAGAGTATCCGCTTTTGATGTGCACAAAGGGTAATCAAAAAAGTTTTCGTTATGGATACGCTAACTTGTATTTTGCTATACATGAGGTTTTTTTGAATGAGCGTGAATCGTCATTATTAGCATTTTTCGTAAAAAGTTTGCAATCGTTCCATCACATGTGCTTTAAAGATTTTCATCCTTATTGTTAGTTTAGCTTATTAATTTTAGATTAATTGAAAAAAAATAACTAGGAGGGAACTAAAGTTCCCATCAAGTATTAGGCTTTGCCCAAATATTTTTTATTCCGAACTTAAACTTGTTTTTTTTTGTAATTTCTAAAAATATAATGTATGATTTTAACCATGTTTTTGTAGGTTACAGATAACTCTGCATAATGTATGCACATTAAAAGCCTTAATTATTGCAAACGTTTTGAGTACAATATTTCTAGAAAGATCGACATATTTTCTATGATAAAGCAAAAAGTTGCTGTCGCAAAAGTTTGTTGGAGTTAACAACAAATGTCGTACTTACATGTTATACAGTTGTAACTTTCAGGCGAACGAATGTTCAGTAGCTGGGGCGTAAAACCTAAACGTGTTTTGTGATATTGAAGACAAAAAAATGTTGTTGATACTTGTCTAAGTCAATCAAGTAGCTTGTACGTACCACTAGGAGATCAAAGTTTACGGATCATGAATTTTCTTCATTTCTTTTCAAGAAGGACAGAATAAAGTGTCTCATTGTGAAAATATAATACAATTTGGTGAATATTTTAACTAGAATACGTTTGCTCATAGTTCAAGATTTCTGCAATAATTTAATTTGATTTTATTTAAATTTCCAAACAGAAAATGGTAAACTTTGAATTACATCGTTTCAGCATAATATATACCTTTTAATTAGTGGTAGCAGGTTACGGAAGCGTATGAGGGACACGAACACATTTCAAAACGTCATACATCCTAAAATCACCGTTTTTAAGAGATGTTCTTAGTATGCGAAAGGGTAAAAATGTAAAAATTACCGCTTTTGGTCAATATTATGCAACTTGGGAGCGTACTAAACAACTTTGGCGGTTATCAAGGGTTTTTTATATTGATAAAAGCTTAACTATATCAATTATTTTTGTTTATAATTCACAACACACCTGCATTGAACAACATTCATTACTGCCAAAAAAATATTATGCTGGAAAATGTACAATCGGAAATGCTGATGTTTGTACTCTTAATTTTCTTTCAATAGTATATTGTAAGTTTTCTTTTCGCTTTCTCAGATAATATGTCATTCACATTTTGATTAGTATACTGCACAGGGAATTATTACCCTCATCTGCTTATCGTTGTTATGATCCTTTTATTAAGTTAGTGTATGGTGACTTATGTTTGTTTTATGTATAGTAATGAGAATAAGAAGACATATGATCATATTTTCAATTAATGAAAGTTATTCAATAAAACCTACTTTTAATATTAGCTATGCTTATCATCAGTAAAATCAATGTTAAATAAATATTAAGATTGCGAAATATTCTAGTACTGCTTAGAATTTAGATTGTGAAATTTTCTTTCCGTTCTTATTACCTTTTTCTATAATAATTTACAAGTTGGAAATTGTTCATTTATTTGAATCAAAAGCGAAATCAGATTTTATTTTAATGAGCTATAAAATTATGTTCTGTATATTTAAACTTAAAATCATAGGATCTGTTAAAGTGAAGGTGTAATAGATTGGCGTATGTCCTGTATTTTGTGATACATTGCTCTTCTTACAACCTTCTTAACTCGATATTGTTTCTATATAATGTATTTTAATTAATCGTACATTCCCTACAATTTTTTGTTACCTCAGATATCGTCAAGCACAAGAGTCAACGATTCAAGTAAGTTTTCGTTCTGTAAGGGTAACGGTTAATATAAACTACCGAGAACTAACCAATTAACAGAAATTTGTTATCTAAATAATAGTTCGGAAAAAGTTTAATTTAGAAAGGAACCATCTAGATGTATATACTTCATATGTGGTACTTTCTCCTATTTCAATTTGTAACATAAATAATGACTTACAATTCTCAATAATTTCCTTGTACTGTGTATTGAAGTAGTTTTAGCGCTGATTGGGGTAAATTGTAGATACTCAGCGATAATAAAACCGAAAGAAATACAAGTCATTAGTCAATGTTTATTTCAAGCAATTAAGAAGTTCCGATTATATGTATATATACTTGTTAGTCATTTGTGCAAAGTTAGTTGGCCTGACCCTTCGATCCTAGCAGGATCTTCTTCAGAGGCTAAATGGCAAGTAACAGTAACAGAAGGGATAAAACACACATTTTGTTTATATCTTGTATACTGCAGACTCGTTCAATAATTGAGCACTTACAAATCTCAGGTCAGTGCTGATGAACGTTAGATTGTTATAAGGTGAAAATAGATCCAAAGCATACCCTCATGTTGAGGAAAGCTATTACTAATCACGCTTGCTTCTGTGACCATGGTGATCAAGGTAGTTCTTTGCGTTTATATTTTTATTTCAAAAAGATATACTTGCTTATATTAGCCTCCATGAATATTAGCCGAAAATGATTGAATACATTTTCTTATGGTTCATAGTAGTTACCACGTCATGTTAACTGTGTAGTTTAAACAAATCTATTGCAATGTAGCATATATATTATATTTGTCTTGAAATCAAAAGTTTACATATGGGACTCTATCTGCAACAGTTTTACGATTTGTTCTCATCTTCTTCTTTACATTATCTTGGTCCTAGATTTGCAGTATTTTCTATTCCAAACTCCGGAGTATCCAAGGGATTGTCATGAAGTACTTAACCAATGCTCTTCTACCAACGCCAAATCCGGTGTATACCTGATAAAACCTGACCAGTACCCGGAACCATTTCAGACATACTGTGATCATAACACTACATCTGGAGGTTGGACAGTAAGTAATATATTTCAAGATGTGAACACTTACAATCTCAGACGTTACTCTCCAAGATACACTTTGTAGAACACATTGACATTTTCAATCCATTTTTAATGTACAGTGTGTCGGATGATATACCTTGTTCGATGTATGAATATTTGAAGCCTAATATCGGAAACAAAGCTCCCAGAGTAATTACATTGAATTTTAATACGATTAGACAACTTATTGTATGTGCACACCCATGGTAGTGATCTTGATATGTATAAAGATAAGATATAACGCAACATCACAGATGTGTTCTATCTTATTCGTATTTCTTGATGTGAGCCGCAACTTTTGGCTATATGGTTTAGTTCATAAGATAATAAAATTTATCCGTTAGTTGTCTACGTATCTTTTGAATTCTTCAGGTCATACAACGACGTGTTGATGGATCCATCGGCTTTAATCGAACCTGGGACGAATACAAAAACGGAATTGGTTTCTTAGGCAGTGAATTTCTGATTGGTAATGAAAAGTTATCTCACTTGATAAACCAAAAGAGGTACCAGCTGCGCATCGAGCTAGAGAATTATGCAGGCCAGTCATATTACTTGACATACGACAACTTTCGCATCGCCGATGAATGGGGGAATTTTTCTATAACAAGTCTTGGTGTTGTCGAAGGAATAACAGGTTAGACTTTTATTCAATTATTTTTTTCCATATCTTTGTACTCAAAACGGAAATTGAAGAATGCTTAAAAAAAAGGTTTCAATGGAGGAAATAACTATCATACACAACTATATTTATTGATTCCCATAGTCGAATACTTGATAATGTAATATTATTTTGTATGTGTGACATAAATGAGTATCAGTTGAATGAGCCTTAACAATACAAAATCCGGCTTAGATTTGATCCTATTTTAACAATCAGTAAATGTTCCGAGCGCCCATAGCATTACAATGGTAACACGATTCGCTAATAAATTAATGTCATAACAGTGAGTTAACACTTCAAGCTAAGATTAACTTGTTGTGGTTTCAATTTCCCCAGATTTCCCCATCACCTGGTGCTCATCCAACAAGGATAATTATGACAATACATGTGAAAGAACTTGTGAAAGTCCGAATGATTGTGTCATACTGGATCCAGCGGATCCAGAGAGATGTCTTTGTCCAGAAAACCACATGATTCTTGGAGACAGCTGCATACCTCAAGAGCAATGTGGCTGTTACGTTCAAGGGGAAGGCGTCGTATTAGCAGTAAGTTTATTTGATGCCGTTCACAAGTCTTAATATATTACATGAAAAGTACACTATAACATAAAATCTTGGATTTGAATTGATTGACCTTACTTTTTATTTTATCTGATATTAATTATCATGATTATTGATGATATTAATTTTCACTTCCATTCCGGTTTTATGTGTTCTTGCAAAAGTCTTCTAATTGAGACCTAGCAAAATACAAGGCATCCAAAGCAATTACATCCAGAATGATGAACTTTACCTAACATATTTAAAACGCACACGACCATTTAATAGTAGAAATTCAGTTGTATTCAGAGAGCAATACCAAGCGTTGAACCGAATGAACATTGATTTTACTTTCACTAGAAAATGTCGTTTAACATTTATCATTTCCAGGAAGGTGAATCATACATTAATTCTGACTGTTCCTTACGGATAACTTGCAACAGTAACGTACATACAAGTGAGAGTTACAGTTGTAGCGCAGACGCAACCTGCGAGGAGCGGAATGATGTCCGTAGATGTTACTGTAACGAATGGTTCGAAGGCGATGGTCTTACATGTACCCGCAGTGGACCGAGAGACTGTTCTGATCTTTACGCAGCAAACAGAAGAAATAACGGAAAATATACTATTTATCCCGCTGAAAGCTCTGGTTTTGAAGTTTATTGTAAAATGTCTAGTGGTGGTTGGACAGTAAGTTTTAACTATTAAAAAAACAGAACTTTACCATGTTAAATGTGTATTTTCTCATATAACAAGACTTCTTAGACTAACATTTAAATTATTTGATTAAATTGATCCATTTTCCTATCACTTTAATCCAATCGGATATTGACCTTCACCAGTTAATTTCTCTAAATTATTGTAGTACAAATGAGATATTTCATATATTACTCACATCCAATCGATAAACTCTTTGATTCTCATTCTAGATTTTACAACGACGTACAGGTAGCTCCGTCAACTTTTATCGAAACTGGAATGAGTACAAAAACGGTTTTGGAATTCCCACAGGAGACCATTGGATTGGCAACGACAAAATATACAATTTGACAAAACAAACAAACAAAAACTACCAACTTCTAATAGAAAAGACAAACACGGAAGGATCAACATACCACAGCCGTTATTCATCTTTCAGAATCAGTAACGAGGGAGATAAATACCGACTGTCATTGAGTGGCTACAATGGAAACGCTGGTATGTATTGTGTTAAATGTCAATCATACGCAGACTTGTAGTCATTGCGTAATCTCACTCTAGCATAACTGCGTGTAGTCTTAATCACATTACATGGTTTGTACTCGTACATATACTCAGGTCATGTTATATAGATAGTGTAGATACTAATGTAGACCTCGTGCTTACAGTCTCAAACTCATTGTTTATTGAACACTTGCTTAACATTTTAGCACGTGTTCGTATAATTATATATCGTAACATCATAATATATCTTATCAACTAAATTCCTATATAGTTTTGCGTCTAATTTCTCGCTTCAGCATTCAGAGTTTTTCAATCTTAGACAAGAAAAGGCTTAATAACTAATCTGGAAACCTTATAAATTTCATTAAATATGACTTAACCGTTTTCAAAAGAGAAACAAATTAACTTTCATTAGACCATTGAATATTCGTTTATGGAATTATTAAGAGGCCTATCATATTAAAATTATAATAGAACATATCAAATAATTCGGAAGTTTTTGTGAGAGATCAGTTGAGAAAATCGTACGTGTTACATTTCCAAATAGCATTACCCGCCTTATTTCTTATATGTATGAATGTATAATCAGAATATAGTTAAATAATTTTTTGTCATTATCAAATGGATGTTAACACGTCAGATGATAGATAAGAACGTTTCACAAAAGATGGTAGTGACAAAGATGAGAAGATCCAACACTTTACATATTTTCCCTCTTATTTGGAAACCTAGTAGTTTAAAAATCAAAACTATGCTTTTATTTGGCAGAACTTGAGTTATTAGCTGTTAACATTTTTACTCATCTCACATGTACCTTTAAAACGCTTTATTATATAATATTCGTCGCAAAGGTGAAAGAGTATCATAAAGTTTACTATTTATCCCAAATATGTATTAGTTAATAATGAACGATGTATGAACTAAGGTTCCCAGACAAATCGTCAACATTGGAACCTCTCCAGAAAAACTGGAAAAATTGACACCTATCTTCAATTAGTAAACTGCGAAAAGAAAGCTCAAGAGCTTCTATATGAACCTAAAATAATAGTCAAGCCCAAACATGAACTAACACAACAACAAACGCAATAACAACCGAAAATTACAGAAAACTAACCCACGGTAGTTTAATAACGTCCAGTATGCAAATAAGAAGACTTGACAAAATTTAACTTCATTAAGTATTTGCTTATTTCTATCCAGGTAATAACGCAATGGGAGCAAATTCAGGGTATCGATTTAGTACGCACGATCAAGACAATGATGAATCGAGTAACTTCGACTGCGCAGAAAAACATCGAGGTGGCTGGTGGTATCCAGATGATAGTAATACGGGCTCTACCAGCAACTGTTACTCATTCAGCAATCGCGTAGCTACAGGTGACTACGAGTACTCTGACTGTATCTGTCATGATTATTGTTATTATTATTATTATTGTTATTATTATTGTCCTTCTAGCCGTCCACATCAGAAATGCTATAATTGTGAAGGCTGTACTGGTTATTATTATTATTGTAATTATTATTATTATAAAAGGATATGCTGCGCAAACAAAAACCCGGCATATGAGACAACTTTCTATTCCTGCGGGTACTCCAATCTGAATGGTGAATACTCGTCCAACGATTACCGCGGTATCTTCTGGAAGAATCTTCACGGTTCTGATTGCGGTATCACAACGACAACAATGAAAATTCGTTCAGTTCAATGATCAAAATAGTAAGGTAAAGTCTTCAAGATAACAATGATATGAAACGGTTGGCGAAATACTTACATATATTAAATAAGAAGGAAATGTCGAAGCTTTGGAAGGTTTGTGTATTTGGAAGATGAAAGTGAATGAAAGGTACACTAATGAACCGATGAACATTTTATAGTTATTACGTACAGTATCCTTAACATTGATCTGTTTTGCACAAGTACTACTTCCAAGACATTAATATGTATTAAGGGACAAAACCAAGTGATGGTGAACTATATATCTCATGTAACTCGATGACTTCTGTAATTGCATTGAACTTGGAATGTATTTGTTAAAACGCCATCTTAAATAATGGCACTAGGAATGATATCAAATAAATTACAATAAAAGTACCTGAAAAGAAAGCACCAGTATGATGACTAGTATTATTTTCTTCAAATGCTGCCATTCTGTTGTATAGAAGCAGCTAATGGCAACGTAGGAACGACATCATAAACGTTTCTATATGCTTTCTGAGTTATTTAGTTAGTATGTCTGACGAGCAGTTCTTCCAGTAGACTCCTTAGTAAAAGCTACTCTTATAGTCAGAAAGAACACAACCAACCGAAACCAACTAATATATTCCATCCTTATTCCCGAATTACTTTCCTTACAGTGAAACAATTAGGTCATGTATTATCGTTCTATAACTAAAGAAGCGTTTACATTCACACAAAGTTGATCATATATATAATGAGTTATTTGTCAAAGGTTTATACTCAACCAGTCTCAGTAACTTTGTCATTAGTCTACATAACTTTCTTTTTCTCTTACTCATCTCCATGTAAGAATACGATGTAGCTTTTATACATCTCATTTGCGAGTTTTAGTTCATGAATAAATTCAAGCAATATCTAAATAAGAAGTATAGGAGTAAACCTTGGTTATTAGTAAATAGAAAGAACAATTGTTAGAAAACATCAAAAAAGAAAGGCTGAAAGAGTGGACAGATTATAGCAAAGGCTCTAATACCTACATGTTTCATTAACATCACCCCATCCGCTTTCCTCCAATTAGACCACCTAAACTGTGACTAGAATATTTGCTTTAAATATCATAGCTTTGTGTTCACTTATGGACGACAATTACTACAACGAAAAAGATGAGATTAAAAAACCGACTGTAGTTCATCCCTTAATATTTGAGAAATGTCAAACATTAAGAGCAAGATAAACGGACTCGACGTATTATCCTTTTCAATGCCGTCACATTATTTTTCTTTCGTACAGACAGGATTGTTAACATTGACTTTAGGTCACTCATAAACATGTTTATTGTTTTTTATTGTAGTAATTCTACTTAAGACGGCAGATAAATTTCGGAAAGATTCACATTCACACGGGTCGTATCTTCATCTTCAAAGAACAAGATGTGATACGTTTCCATTTAAGTAGATTTATTTAGTATACTTTACCGGTCGGGACAATTTTTCATAATCCTTAACCCCCACGTATCAGCCCACGGGAGCAAATTTATAACAACCTAAATATGTTCCGACAAAGTATTCTTATTGGATTAATGATGAAAATTAATATTGACGGATATTGCTAACAGTTACTAGAAAATATATTGTTCAATATACGCTTATCAATGCTATAAATAAATATTTCAGAAAGATATGTGAAGATTCTCCCGCAATGCATGTACTCTTCAAAATCGAGTTTAGGGGCTCCTCCAATTATGACGACAGACACTCAATTTTGTAACCATATAGTAATCGTACTTCAAAAATTCGGAGAATGTTCCAACAAACGTACTTTTACTCTGGTCGTAGTACGGAATGCCATACGTATAAAAAATGTCCAAAACAATATAAGCATCTCCAAATAGGAGTATGTCCTAGTTTATATAGGTATGTCGAAACTAATATGTCCAAAAATAAAATGAGTATGTCCAAAATAATATGAGATTGTCGAAAAATTAGATGAACATGTCGAATGTAACTGCTAATATCATATTTGTAGAGAACATTTTAGCGTTTGAATTCACGCCATTTGTTGCAAAATGTCCAAAATAATATAAGCATGTCCAAAATAATAGGAGTATGTCCAAATTTATATCAATATATCAAAACTAATGTAAGTATGTTCAAAAATTATACGAGAATGTCGAAAAGAGTGTCGAAAAACTAATACAAAAGTATCGAGCGTATTGTAATGAATATTTAGGCGTTGGAAGTTACGAAACGTATTTTTAATGGTATTTATATATATATATATATATATATATATATATATATATATATATATATATATATATATATATATATATATATATATATATATATATTGACCGAAGGAGATTTCAGCAACAATAATTACATCAAAGGCTACTCTGTAAAATGAAAAAAATAACATAGCCGAAAGGGGGAATTTCTGGAAGACCGTGAGAACGTTTATAACATTCCGACAAATATATATGATATAAAATATTACGTTAATATGTTGTTTTCAATATTGATAGAAATATGTTGAATAAACGCTTATCAAGTATTAAACACGGGTGATGACTCCAATATGTGTGCCCCCCGGAAGCATATAGAGGGGGCTCTTCATATTAAACAGGAAAGATACTCGTGTAGCCAAACTGTTACATGGATTGTGTAGACCTAATTGTTTTTAATGTTATTTCACGTTTTTCTTTTCTCTAATTTAACTTCATGTAAGCAACACAAGATCTCATGACATCTCACTTAAATACTATCACAAGATGTATCTGGAAAAAGTCATGTATCGCCTTACTAAGTATTTACTGAATGGATGGTACGAGATCTGCCTGTAAACGGAACAACTGAATCAGTCCATTGACACAACAGTAACACCAGTGTCCGTGTCATCGCCTACGCAAACTTTCCGCGATCCAGCGTTACAGTTAGGGACAATACATACCTATAGGTTCAGTCGGCAACTTATTGTCATTGAAATAATATACGATCATCATTCCAAGTAAAGTTGGGGCAAATATGCCTAAAGAGATCCAAGTTTGCGCTAATTCAGAGGTTTGCACAGGCTTATGCGTAATTATAAGTACAACATACTTAAATAGCGGAAATGTATGTTATCATTGAGTAAAGAAGCAATGATCATTATTTAGAGTTGACTGATTGACAGTGTTAATATCAACGTTTTGGATAAATTTAGGCTCACAATTAAAGTTGATGCGTTTTACTTTGTTGTCTATATGCAGGTTGTATTTATGCGTCACTTTTGATGAGGAATGACCCTTTAAACCCTTTGAGGCTCATCAATTAAAGTGGCTGGACGTCTCAGTCCAACAAACAGTTGCAAATTTAATAACCTTCTAAATGTTTTTTTTATATCAAGAATACAATTCTGCCTTATTAAGTCATTCTTTAAACGTTTGCTCTTACATGAATCTGTCTTGGACAATAATCAATTATTTCATTTTAAGCTAAGAAATCACAACTGCATGATTGAACGAAAGATATATGTTTAGGTTAAACGTAAAGAAATATAGAACGACATCAAACTAGAATATCAAAGAACGATTCTTACAAAATAGATATTTTGTTATAAACATATTTATCAACTTCTCTTTATCTTGAAAAAACAACATATTGGTTTCTTGAAAGAACATTAATCCGAAACAAGCTTTGATTTCAGAAAAAACGAGTATCGGAAACTGCTAAATTACAGGAAATAACGATTGAAACGTTGGAAGTAAACGCCTTTGTTTCATTGTATAAAATAATATGATGACACTTTATAGATACGTCATAATCTATTTTCTTGTAATGTCATCAGATCAAACAGCACAAAGGCAACCATGAGACTTCAATTAACATGTTTACAAATTTCATCTAGTTTTCCAGCAAAAGTGGTATTGAAAGTTATCCAAGAATGCTCTCTCGTTTACATAAAGTTAAAGGAAAATTATTTGGTTCCGAACATTCAGTCTTGCAATGAGCGCGACTCGCCATTATCAATTTAGCACTTAAGTAAGGAGCATTCGGAGATTTAGTACACATTAACATATATATATATATATATATATATATATATATATATATATATATATATATATATATATATATATATATATATATATATATATATATATATATATATATATATATATATATATATATATATATAAATATTGAAATATAAATATCACTCAAATTCTTCTTTTAGCGTGGACTATTACGATACACACCATATGGAACGATTGATAAAGAAGAACTCAATAGGCGCTATTGTATCTTGCTAAGTGGAATATTAAAGTGTTGTATGTGATCATTCAATAGCGAAATATTTATGTCCACATATACCAGCTATCAACTAACAACTGTATTCCAAGTTTGGATTCAATCTGATTTAAGGTTGTAGAGTTATTGCAAATTTAAAATTTGGCATCTCCCCAAAAAATGGGACCCGATAATAATTTGCGCCTAAATGGTCCCAAAAATATTTGGCTCAAAGCGGCTCAAAATATAGTTTCCCCTAAAATTCGACCCTCCAAATTGTTGGCCCAAGTGGTCCTGCAAGTATTCGGACCCAAACAATCTGCCCCAACATGCTTTTGACGTGGAAATAAAATTTCTGCCACCCGGCAAAAAAACGGGCCCGGATTTTTGTGGGCGAAGATGGCCTAAATGTACGAGCTATTAACCAACAACTGTATTCTAGCTTTGGCTACAATTCGACTTACGGTTGCGGAGTTATTGCATGTGAAGAACCGGTGGGCCTAAATGGTCCCAAAAATACTGGGGTCCACAAACTCGGGCCAAAAGAATGTGTCCCAAAATGCATTTTATGTGGAAATATAAATCTGGACCTACATGTGCTAGTTATTAACCAACAACAATATCCCAAGTTTGTCTACAATCAGAAACACGGTTTTGGAGTTATAGTAATGTAAATATTTTTACGTTTGATCCAATTACCTCATTAATATTCATAAGGTCAGTGCCAAAAAAGATGGAGCACAACTTCTTACTATAATACATCTACATAGAAAGTATGAAAAATATCCATCACTCTGTTTGGAGATATCGCGGACCCACGCAAGTGTCACAGAAGCGCGCGCACACACACCAGCATACACGTCAAAAACCTGGCTGCGTATCCTTTGCTACCAGCAAGCAACCAACCATAGCAGCAACGCTGAGAAATTTGTTATGAATGGCAATATTTCTGAGCGGTTTATCCATTTGTTTGTGCAAAAAAGTAAGACAAAGCAGCACATCGGGTTTCATTTCCTTCCTTCCATCTCCTGTTTTGCTTGGAAACACTGTCACGAACATATTGTATGCAATATGTCGTTGTACTAATTACTAGGGATAAATTGCGCTGTCCCAAAATTGCGCCTACACAATAATAGAACGACCTGCAACTTGTTTACAATCGACGTACCGCAGAGAAAAGGAATCGGCTCCAACAATATAGGTCATTCTCACATGCGGTATTCCACACACAAAATGTGGAAAAAGTTCAAATTGCAAATCTGCCAAGTAGTCCATGTACAGAGTATGCCATCAAACTAGATAGGAAACTTGCATATAAACTAAATATTTGAAATGATCAAGTCTCACACGGGTGGAATTATTACCCCAAATTACGGTAAAATTAAGTCGGAAGACATTTTGCTACTCACATGAAACGCATGCTGGTCTTGAATAGTAAATAGTTGTAAAACAAATTTCTGAAGGCCCGGTTTTGGGCTCATAGATGACGACACAAACATTTCTTCCAAACGACTTTGGTTCACCATTATTCAAACATTATTTCCACAACATTTCAGCAGATTTGGACGAGATTTCTAGGAGGAGGAGGAGCATTTTTCACGTTTTCTGAAAAGGATCTCTTGTGAACTCAAATGACCTAACAAATATGATTGCATAAAAAAAAGCTGAAGTTGCACAAACCTCTGACAAACTGTCAGTCAAATCCAAAGAAAAATGACGAGATGGCAGTCATTCAAAAAGGTGGAAAAAAGTGACAGAATTTCGGCAGCATGGGCGATCGCTATAGCTCATCTGAAAAAATTCAGCTGATCTAGAATGTTTGTTTTTTTAAAAACTTTTACGTTTGGTTTGCTGCCGTGTAATTGTTACAGATAATAAACATTCAGTCAAAGCCCAGCAAAATAGCTGACATGTTTACTCAATCAGATGTGAGGATACTCGATTCCGCAAACAAGGTGTGACGTAGGCATCATAAAACAAGGAAGTATTGTTCATATAGCAAACCGCTTTTAAACTTCGAATCTTCCAAACTGTGTACATACATATTGATAGTGTAGAATATATCATACAGTACATTTCACGGTATATAAGATGCATTATACTAGCTTATGCATGTTAGATATAAATATATATATATATATATATATGTTGCATGTTATATAATGCTGTGCATGTATGGATGTTGTATGCTGGTATGCATGTTGTATATTGCTGATTAGTAGTATCACTTCCTGTCCTTCGATACTTCTTTAATTTTGTCTCCCAACCAAAAGCGTAGTAACTGAACTAAAAAATAACTCATAAAGGGTTCTTAAAAATATGGATAATAGCAGCTTAACCAGCACAAGTAAATCAGCATTCCTACTCTTTTCATCGGTTTGGTAGAATTGACGTCACAACTACGCACAGTTACAAAACCATTGATCATTAACCACACACTGAACGTAATAAAATTAAAACGTAGCATCGTAATTGATACTCGTTTTAAAAAACCAAATACATTGACAGGTATTGAATTGCAATATCATTGATGTCCTTGGAACTAGAGACACGATAGTCCATGAGTATACAATAGGTTTTATGCTTCACTGATGGGAACAAGGACAATTCAACATTATTCAAATGAAGCTTACTGTACTTTATATTGAATGAAAGTTTAAGATGCAAATAGCTACAAATAATATTAAATTAGATTGCGCATGACCACTAGCCTAATTAACACAGAGGCCAATGTACATCATTTCCTCGTATGAGCTGTACCTATAATCCACACCATATTTCAAATGAAATGATGGCATTAATGGACATCCATACCACTACTAAGGTCATTTCAGTAAGGAGTTGATCACCCCTAAAGAGACACTCTGTGCTATTTGCCATCTTGCACTTCATCGAATATGCTTTCGGGTGTCATCTATACAAACCCGAAATCATGGAGAAGCTTTTCAAAGTTTGTTTGACTGTTTTGACGATTTGCAACTCGTTTGGAACAGAAAGGGTAAGTCTTTCTATTATTTAATATTTTTAATATTTTACCACTGAATATCTACTGACTGTTTCGAAAATAACATAAGTTGTGTTGCTGAGCTAACTCTGTTAATATTAAATGATGTGACTAACTGAAGTAAGAACTTCTTCCAACAAATAGGAAAACATCGATAAAAATACCTGATGAAATTCAGTAAGAAAGGCCTTCAATTTAAAATACTTAGAATTGTTAACCTTGCGAAAGAACAACAGTGTTTTGACATATAACAAAACGTCTTTAATTGAACCACACATACTGGAAAAAAAAACTAAATTAGATCAATTGGTTTTTCTATGCCTAAATAAAGTATTCTCTCATATTTGCTCACATGTAAAATACTAAGAAGAAAAGCTCATTCATATATACATCCTAAACGAATTTTGTTACACACCAACTAATAAAAGTCAATCAAGTTGCGTGACATGGCCAGGAAAAAGTAATCTCTTTTCAAACTATTAGTATATCGCTCTCCACATATCCTTTACAGCACATCAGTGCACAAGGTTACTCTCTAATAGCCAAGCCCACCTTTCTGAGGTACATATCAACACGTTACAAAACTCCTTCATTTCATCAATTATTGAACTTAATTAACAAGTAGATTAATCAAGTTTATAAATTCATGTTCCATAATTTTGTCTACAAGTACAATAACTAACACTTTGAAATTCAATCATTTCAGCGATAACTAAAAGCTAAACTATAAAATCCAGTTATTTCTAGATTCATAAGTGAAAATGTATCTTCTTGTTAAATATCCAGACATGGGATTCCCTATCGATACAGAGCGATAGTCGCTACTTTTTGTATGGTTATGTGTTTCTAATGTTTTTTGTTAATAATACAACGAATAACTTGATTCCCATCTGTTTAAAGGCAACTTCCTTTGTCAGCTCTGTTATTTTGATATGATTTCCAAACAGGCTCGTTAGTGCTTGTATTCGTCGAAGTTATCATTATGAATCCATCAAAGCAACATCTGCGTTGACTAATCTAACAACAAAATATTTCTATGTCATAATCCAATCACAAAGATGCTTAAATTTACTTCAAATACAAATAGTCAACAGTTTGGTAACTACTGTGAACAAAACTATAATGATGAGGTATATCCTTTAAATAAGATACATACTTCAAAGGGTGGTAGGTCCGATTCAATTTCATCAAATTTGAAACAAATGCTCAGTTTTAAACTTGATAATATTTCTGTAAACTATCATCCAAATGCGAAATTTGCAGCTTTAAATTTTCTCAGGAAACACCTAAATGTTTACTCCCTTCACATGCTCATCAATATCACTTTGAAATATATCGTTATTTATGTAGCAATGTTTTAAAAACAGTCTGCAACAAGGCATTAAGATATTTTGAAATGCATTTTGAAAAAAACGTAAACATAAAGATCACTAATTTGGACATGTACATTTTCAAGGAAACAAGGTTGAATAACATTAATTTAAATTAAAACTAACTAGTAATTATAATAACGATACTCGGCTTAGTTAACTTGATAACAACAATTGTTTTCACCGCAATTTTTATAGATCATGGATATAAGAGCGGAGGAAATGTAAGACATTTTCATTTATTTTATTTAAAATGATAAAGTTGTAAAGAACGTCTCCTATCGCATGCCTTTCTAAGTGACAGTTCAATAAGATTGATTTCATAAGTAGAGATCACAGTTATTTCCTCAATGAAAATGTCAAAACGAGAAGTAGTATCATTTGACCAGAGGTTACTCCTCTATACTCAGACTTAATGTCCTATTACGATACCAAGATAAGGGGAAACTTGAAAGAAAGAAAATGAGATTTTAGTAGTGAATGGAGTTAGTTGAGATATTTTGATATATCGTTACCTAAAAATAAAAAGTACAAAAAATGTGCACATCCCAAAATATGGTCATATTACTATCAAGTAATTAATGCAAGAAACAACAAAATAAATTTATGTTTAACTCACTTTCATGAACATTGCACTTTTTGAAATTTCTGTTTTAATTCTCGTGAGTTAGAATGAAACACCTATAAAGTATTGTTTGTCGAATGTGTGAGAATTGTTTAACTGTTTACAAATAATACTGTTTTTTTACGAACATGATCTTTGAATTGTATAAACTAGAATATTTAAAAGATTGAAAGTCGCTTTCCAATGCCATAGACGTTACTTATACGTATAAGTTGTTTTATAAGATGCCATTTTGGTAACATCTGAATTACCTCTTCGAGTCATTCGAATAATGTAAAATAATCATTAGTTTTGTAATTGTGACCGATGTGAAGTCTGAGGGAAAATAATAGTTATTTTCATAAAATAATACTCAAAATAAAATCGTAGTAAGATGTTTCTTTAGTCTTTGAGTCCAGACAACTAGTCACACAAAGAATTTTTCCAAAATACTCAACAAATAAATCAATTTCACTGACGAATTGTATGTTCTCATGCATTAAATCAGTTTGTTACGTTGTAGTTTTTAATATAAACTATATTCTGGAAGAAAAGCAAAAGGCAAATCCTCTATTTTAAATAAAGGTCATATAACTAGCGGAATAACTTAGTGCAGATGCAAAGAACATTTCTAACACTTTACAGATAACCTGATGCTCATTCTGGTTGCTTGCCTTTAAATAATTATACTTTTTAATTTTCATTACAATGTTATGTCGATTAGGAATACCTTAATACATGTTTTATTGTTTTGTCTTTAGTTTTGTTTTTGGTTTTTTTTTTACTTTAAATTCGGATAAATCTATAAAAGCCAAAAAAAAAAAAAAAAAAAAAAGCACTGAGTATAAACAAAAACATTTTCAACAAAACGTATATATATATATATATATATATATATATATATATATATATATATATATATATATATATATATATATATATAAATATATATATATATATATAGATACAATTGTGAAAAAATGTATTAGGTGATATTTAAAATCTGGAAATACTTCAAAGAAAGACAGTTTTTCTCTAATTTTTTTGTAAATTATCTAATCACAAATACCGTAATTTACATTGATTTTCACAAAAGATCTCCATAAAGTCGTGACGACCATGTAAAGTTCCTTGTATTTGACAAACTAGGTAACGTTTAATAGTCTCAATTTGAATACCGAAATTAAATATAAAACCTTCGCGAAGATATTCTCATGAATGGCCAGATTTCCTATAATGGGACCACTGAAAATGTACTCTAACTATAGCATGTATGTGGTGGGAGTAGTCACCGATCCCCACCCACACTCTCCCTCTTCACTGTTCTCCATCCCTCCCTCCCTCCCACCGACTTGCACATTCCTTTCATGATACCATGTGGCTGGTCGGTGTAGTACAAAACTTAACGTTTCGTTTGTCGTTTTAAAGTAACAGATAACATAATTCAGTGTAGAAAAGGAAACTCTCCCTATATTTAAGAAAACCCATACATGATAAACTTTTACAAATTAAACAATATCAAATCTATTACACTGTATTTAAATGTCTCTTTTCTAACACGTTGCAAAAACTAGAAAGCATTGTCATAACTCTACTCCATGTATGGTTATAATTCGCTCGAAAAACTTTCGGTTTACTGATATGTTTAAAGATATCTAATTAAATTCCTCCATTTGATATTTCGTGGCTATCGTTCGAACGAGTAATGTATACAAGAAAAACAAGACTTGTGTCACTCAACTTACTGTGACAATAAACTACAATGGTTTATACAAATAGAACAGTAACGTCTCGTACAGTGTAAGTCATTGCTTCCTTAAAGCATTATCGACGATACAAAACTTTGGCTACATCCCAAAACAATCGCCTTTGAACGCGTTAATATCTTTGTAGAAATGATACCATGTTGTGTATTTTACTCTGTTGGCAACAGCAAATTACATAGTGTAATTATTTCGATTCCATTGATTTTGTTTTTATGATTTAAGGTAAAGTGGTTTGATATCCTTGTATCAAAGGATTGTATTCTTCTGTAAACCGTAGAACGTTTTAAGGCTATATTGACAAGATAACCAGTGTGCAGACAAAAATCAAGAATTTGATAAAGACGAATAAGTCAGGGAATTCTTAACATTTCAGGGAAGAACTAAAGCGTGTTGTCTTGTTTATACAGAGAGTTGGAAATTCTATACAATATGTTTTTCCTTGACAGATAACATCGTAATGTCATGAAACGTGAACTGCCATATATTCGTCTGTTCTAACATGTCAGTATTCAGAATTTACCAAACAAGATAACATAGGTAATTTTTTAAGGTGCTACCGACCATTCTTACTGTAACAAATTTAAAGCCGACTCCGTGTACAATTGTTACTACTTATGGTACTATAGAATTATAATCATTGAATGACTTGTCTGAAAGAAAGAAAACATTCTAAATTTCTTTTGAAAGTTCGCCCTTTCCTTTTGCACTTTTTCTGGTGAAATTCTATATTTCTTGCAATTTTCATCATTGTCATGTTATAGAAGATAAAGTTGTACTGTTAAATGTTCTATTTTCTCTCTATATCACGTAGATTTGTAGAATTAGCGTTCAACAAGGATATCTTAAATTCTCTATTTCATAACAAACTGGTGTATTGTATTATAGGTTTGCTTTTAATGCTGTGATTTTTTTTAGAAAATGACAAAACCATTAAGACAAAAATTCTCTTCAACTTATTGGTGGCTGTGTTTTTACTACGTCACACCTTATAGCTTAAAATTAAATATTGATCCTTACAACCCAGTCATTTAATAATTACGTTTCAGGTTTCTAATTAGCAAGATATAAAAGTCTATGGCTAAGAACTTACCTTACAAGTAAATGGAAGCTTTCACTTAGAGTTCATTTTGTTCATGTTTGCCTTTGTTCTTTCACGTAAGCTTACATATCATGTGCCAGAGTAGCTGTAAAACCGGGACAATTTCAATAATCTAAATCTTCCTGGAAGAAAGTTGTAATATAAAGTTCAACTCTCTAAGTGTTTATTGATATTTGCAATATCGGCGGCATATCAGTATCGGTAAAATTTAGCCTCATTGACGATAACGGCAAACTAATATTGAACTTTTTCTTCCACAAAAGGCCAGTTTCGATTAATAGCAAGTGGCCAATATGCCGATCAGCTAGTCAAATAAGCATGACGCAAGTTCTGAAAAATATTGACAGATCTAAACAGACCAGTCATGGATACTTACCGTTAAAAACTCAGCAGTCTTTGTCGCGCCTTAAAGGAAATTTCACCAGTCTGGCTGCTGTATTATACAATTGCATATTCAGAATAGTAACTTAACTTATGTGAATATATGTATATAACTACAATGGTAGCCTATCAGTCCTCCGCTGAGAATAAATGTTATAAAACGTCGAAAACCCCTCATCTAAATCATTCCAAAAATTGTGTACATTGCAATAGCTGCAAAGAGTATCATGGATGCCGTTTGTTAAAACATCAATGACTGATGAAAAGATTGTATTTTGAGAATCAAGTTTGCGTATCACATTTTTTTGCCGATTGGTTTACGAAATATTTCAAACACGAAGCACTTGCTAATTTTGGCTAGACTTAGTTGTTAGTATAGCCGGCTAATGGAAGGAAATAAGAGTCTACGGAAATTAGACAATATGTAAAAGTAAGCTGGCCTGACGTTTAGATCCTAGCAGGATCTTCTTCAAAGGCTAAATGACAAGTAACAGTAACAGAAAGGACGAAAACACACAAGAAATAGACAATCAAAGAACATGTTTTCGTTTTCGTTCTGATAAACGCATGAACTTACCTTACAAGTAAAATGACACCTTTCAAATCTCAGAGTTTCATTGTGCACGGTAAGTATCAAGACACGGTAATCTTAGTCAAATAAGAATAGCTGGGACGATGTAAATGATCCCTACGTGTTATTAAGGACTGATAAACACAAATGCGTTACAACATATGTCTGAAATGTCTTATGTCAAAATATAACTTGAACAAAGAACATCTGTCTGTTTTAAGCAACAAAGCTGTTAAAGGAAGCAGCCGGCTATTGCCTTTGTTCTTTACATGAACTTACGTATCATGTACCAGGGTAGCTGCAACACCGGAAAAATGCCATTAATCTAATGTTTCCTGGAAGAAAATTTGTACTCTATAAGTGATCATTGACCTGTAAATAAGATATAGAATATAGACAAAAGAAAAACATCAGTAAAAGTGGTGATCCGGAGAATTTACAAGAGTTTAAATCGACTTAACTTGTTTTAAAATAACATATTATGGACCAGTTTGCAAAATGTTCTTTGTTTCACTCGAACTGTTTTTATAAGACATTAGCTTTAGATTTAATCTGATCCTGCTTAGTGTTGACTGCATCAACATGTTTGTCTTGTAATGTATTCATTAAAAGTATTTTATTACACAGGGAATCGTCGGTGTCGACAGAATATCTTCAGGTAGGTGTAGTTGTTATGTTATATGATTGACCTTATGATAAGAAGTAACCTCAGTAGGCTATATCACTTATGTATTATAAATGTTAACACCTCAGTTGACCAACTTGAATGGCTTGAAATGTTGGTTCTGTTGCGTTCCGAGGGGTCCTTAGCACGGCCAGGAATACTGCCAGAAGATCTGTATGGAGAACTCAATGTTAGCCTGTGTATCAGTTAACTACCGCAGGGCAGCAACTAGAGACCAGGCCAGGTTACAAACACACAACAAAAATGACCCTGCGCACAAGACTTTAGAGTGTGTGAGATACTTTTTAAGAAAAAGTCACCCAGGAAAGAACCTGGGCACGAAAACCAAACTACCAAACGACTGATCCGCTCTCAGCCCCAGTCCCCTTGCATCGGGACTGTGACTGTGTGATCATCGTCAGGTGTGTATCACCATTCCCTAAGGGAACAGATACTACACATGATCTTAGCCAAAAGGCCGAGAAGCGTGTGTGAGTGCCAGTTTTTTAGAAAAGAACAATTTTATGGGCGTTCATTTGATCGTCTCACTCTGGTGCATATACCACGCAATATAACAGTACAACATGGGGAGTACAATCCCTTTAACTATTTAATTAACAACAATAACATTATGACCCAAAACATGTGCAGACATGTCGTAGACATTTAACTTAATGATAATGTTGGTTTACTAAATCCATAACTCTCTTAATTAGTCTATAAAACACAGCAATTAACATTTAACCCCCTAAAATTACATCCTAATAGATTATGAATATTCATGACATGGCTGGCTATGAAGCTAAGTACAGTTTACTACAGATGAGTATAAAGGCCATTCACGTTACAGTTCTTTAGTGGTCGCTCTAAAGGTTTTTTTTTTCAATCATGTCACCATTTCCGAACATCTATTATGAAATTGATTTCCTCTGAGTCGTATATTTTCGATCTTTTCATGTCCAACGTGCTACATGGATATTCTTTCATGTACGTTAAATGGAATTTGACTGTTTTCATTAGTCTTTAACTACTGATAACTACGAAAACATTTGATTCAAATGGTCTTTGAATTTTATGTTAACGTAATTGTTTCAAAACAGTTACATCTGAGAATCCAACCACGATTACCTTATTAAATTTAATATTAGTCGCGATATCTTCCTCTATACGGTAGTTGAGTAATAATTGGCATAAAGGCTAATCTATTATCTTAACTCTCATAGTTACAAAGCCATGTTTATTACAATTGGCTCAGAATGCTATTTTCGTTAACTGAAATGATTTTTCAATCGCGATAAAATGTTTATTTTGTTTTACTTTTCATCCAGGTTTTACATACTTTGTTTTTCAACAACCTGAGTATCCGAGAGATTGCAGAGAAGTATCGAATGCATGTTCCTCTACCCACAACACATCTGGAGTGTCCCTTATTAAACCAGATGGCTACCCGGAACCGTTTGAGGCTTACTGTTATAATGATCTTGATCTTGGTATACCAGGGAGTTGTTATGAACTCCCTGGTACAACTGCCATATAGACTGTACACAAATCAAGCATGGTGTTATATTACGTATTGGTCAATGATGTTCGTAGTGTTTAAATATTGATATTATGGGTGAGGTTTATTGGGATACCAACGGAAAATATCTAGGAGAAAACAAAGTTGAAAGTTGCAAATTTTTCGACTTTTATGCCACCATTTGAAGTAAGATTTAAATAGATAAGCTATATTTATATATGTCGTTATGGCATAGAGGAGTCAGTGAGGTGAAAAAAAATCATAGAAAAGAACGCAAAATGCTGTTTTAAAGGGATTTCCAGTGGCTTCAGTTGTTAGCTTCATGAGATTGAACACGCTGGAACCTTTCTCAATCTGTATACGTGAAAGCCACATCTTCATAACATTTAGTACGACGAAGATACGATTTTTTTGGTAATATGTTGATATTTTGTGAATGCATTTGGGGAGAACACAGTGACTTATGTCATCAAGGTAGTTCACCTGATTGTTTATTTTCTTTAGTAATTAAATCTCTTCTTCACAGAAGGAAAATAATATTTCTACCGAAAAGTTACATTTCGATCATATTTTAAATATACATGAGAACTTTGACAGCTAAGCAAGTATGTAGCTATGTGCACAGCTTACTACGGGGGAGTATAAAGACCATTCACGTTACAATATAATAGGAAAATAGACATGTCGTTATGCAATCACATACCACCTACTGTTATCTACTCCATAGAAGAATCTGGGGTTTAGTCAGTCACTATCGGTTTCAATAAATCAAAACATATCTCGAGTTAGGAAGAATACATTCAGATAGGGTTTTCAACTATAACATTGTGGAATACCTTTCCTGTTCATGTAAGTGTTTTGTTGTCTGTCACCGGAATATCCCCATAAAAATAATGAATCCTTCCGGTGTGGAAATTAGAAAGTGTATGTCTATTAATTTATGATACCTTTGGTTAACTAATATACATAGATGATAGTGACCTATTGTAATAACTTTTCCAACTCGTCGATGATTTTGTCACCGCTTGGGTCCACTAGTGCCGCCTTAGCTCTCTGCTTTTTTGAGTCACTGGTCTGAACCCTCAGAGACGGTTTCTCGCTACAGATGCAGTTCTGTATCACCTGTGCCACATCCTCTCCAGTCTGCATAGTTTCTTGCATAATCGGTCCGTAGTTTGCAAGGAATTTCTTTCTTAGATTTCCAGAGAAATCATCAACACCAGCGTCCACATCGACTGCATCGAGTTCCCCGCCTTGGTTATTCTTTCTTATATTTCGAACGAAAGGTGTTTGCACTGGACCTGGTTCAACATTTGTTACGCTGAGAAAAAAAATCAAATACAATAGAATAGCAAAGAATGAGATGCAATGGACGTCGATTGGAGTCGGGTCAGGTCGTGTCAGGTGGGGTCAGGTGGGGTCAGGTCGGGTCGGGTCAAGTCGGGTCGGGTCAAGTCGGTTCGAATCGGTTCTTAACGTTGGCATTCTGTACTATGCTATGCAGTTGAAACGTGTTTTCATCAGTTATAACCTACAGTAGGCCTTTAAATCTTCGGTTCTCGATATAAGACTCCGTGAAAACTCGTAACACAAAACAGCCAACTTACAATATATTATATTGGCGAAGAAAAGGAGCCATGGACCCAGCAATGCCTTCTACTGCAAACTTCGAACCGACGTAGAAGTCAAAAAAACGGGAACGCTGTAAAAGGAATTAAAACAAATTGTTCCTTTCAACGTTTGGTAACAATAGGCTCAAACTACAATTTAGTGTGCTACAGACTGTGCTACAGAAAAACGATGCTTCCAGAGAAATGAGCTCATCAATTGAAGAGGATGGATTACTTCGTTCAAGTTACAGACCATAATAGCAGTCTCTCAGATGCCACCCTAAGCTCATTACCCAATACTTTCTAGGGGTCCGAGCCCGATATTCATAAGGACCATTAGTCATAAGGGTCATTGTTCAAAAGGTTCGTTAATCCATAATCGAAAAAAGGTTCGATATTCAAATAGCAAAAAAGGTCCGTTATTCATAATCGGAAAAAATCATAATAACAAAAAGGTTTTTCATAATCGGATTAAAGTGTAGGTCAGAATTCACCATAAATAACAATATGGAAACTTACGTAATATGCCACTGACTGAAGATATGAAAATAATATGACCAGATTTCCGCTCTTTCATCTTCTTAACAACTTCTTGAGTTATGCGGAGTGTACCAAACACGTTGGTTTGGAACAGAGATTGCATCTGTTCTAAGGTAACGGATTCAAAATGGCCGTGCTGTCCGATGGCGGCGTTATTGACTGAAGATAGGAAGAAAAAAACAGTTACCTCATGTAGAAAAACAAAACCGATTCTTCGTAGTTATACTAACAATTGTGATAATTCAATAGATTAAAAAGGCTAGTATAATGTTTCAAAATAACAAAGCAGGGATGGATCCCGAATCTCATGAAGAAATGGATGGGGGTGGATAGCTAATTAAAATATAACAAGCCGCCCTCCCCAGTATAAACAAAATTATACAATTGAAACGATGCATACGGAGGCATAGTTAGGCGATAAATGTATCCTCAAAGTAGATCAGAACGCAAGGATGTGTTGATAAACACTGACTTTGCCTTGGATCCGCGCCTGCAAATATACTAGGTGAAGGGATTGATGGAGGTTAACAGTTTTAAAGTTAACGAATTAATACCACATTGATAACACAATCATTACATACAATGTAGCTTTATTCTTTATAAGCGTTACTGTACTCTGTAAGACTTTGTCGTGATACTGTAAGTTATTAAATGTACTATTCCTCGGAGGTTTCCCTTATGGCAAGTGTCATATTCAGATTTGAGTATATAATTCTCTTGAACGATTTAGGAAAATCACAATACGATCACCACAGTCATAATTTATATCTAAATTAACGAAATAAATGTTTTAACTCTCTGTTTATTGTTTAGAGCCGATAGAGGGCATCATTTAACTATTGTTTACGGGTAAAACAGCGGTACAACATTCCTTTCCGGTGGTCGTTTCCACAAGAGGCCTCTTACGCTACACGCATTGGTGATTATTCTGAAAACCAACAAGTGACCTAAGGGAGCGGCAGGCTGAAGCTGGCCAACAGACCGCTGGTGAACCGCAGAAAAATTAACACAGTCTACCTCGATAAGGGTATTGAAGGTCATGTAGTAAATCTTGTGTGCCATCAAATGACCATCATATATGGATGTAAAGAACATTATTCGTTCGTTTTCATGACATTTTATGACAATCAAAGTGGCTCTACTACCAGCAGGTGGGCGTATTCAGACAGCGTCCTCAATAAATCAATTCAATAATAGTACTACTACTACACAAGGAAATAGGAATAATGATTTCTGCAAGTAATTGCTTAATTTAACAGGCCACTCGCCACCAGGCACTCTCGCTGCCTGGCACTTTTATTTGTTAGCTAGATAAATAAAGCGTACATGCTAAAATAACCATTCTGTGCCAGTTAAAAGGGAAATGCCTTCGTTATCAACACCTTTTTTGGGTGTCAACATCAATTGCCTATCAACACCCATCAACACACATCAACACACATCAACACACACATATCAACACACGCATATCAACACACATCAAAACACATCAACACACATCAATACACATCAACACACACCAACATCAACATCAACACCCATCAACACACATTACCTATCAACACACATCAATAACCTTATACCATATACGTACACATTCTCAAAAGACTGTAGAAAGGGCATATATTGCTACGGCCGGTACAACAAAAACTTTCTCGTTCACTTCACTGATTCCCAAAACCATTGCATTGAGAGATGAAAAGTAACTTGGTACCCTGAAATATGCATGCTTAGGTATATCAGAGGTCAATAGACGATGAACGATCGATAATATCTTAAACTTTAAATAACACCTACTTAGCACATCAATTCGTCCCTCGCTGTCATAGGTGGCTTTTACAAATTTCTCAATCGACTCTTCTTTAGAGACGTCTAACTCTTGGATGAATAAAGTCTTGTTTAAAGTTCCAGCAGCCGCCTTTTCTAAATCTCCTTTCTTTTGTAGGTTTCTCATGGTTGCTAACACCTGTACATGTCACACAAGATATTGAAAACTATAATATGAACCAATTTGATAAGTGTGTAAGTTACATAGTTTCAAAATTATTTACGAGAGCTCAAGGGCGTAGGAACCGGGGGCTGGGGGCGCCAGCCCCCAGTGAAAAATATGTAGGGGCGGAAGTATCATTCCGCTCCCCGCTTCGCAAGTCAGAAAATCCCTTTTTCATTTCCAAATGAGAAAAAAATCTCATTTGGAGCACCAAATTGCATCTAAGGCCAGGTGAAAATGCAAAATTATTTACAAAATGAAGTGGGTGTTGAAATGTGCTATATTGCACCAAATTGCATCTGAGGCCACCTGGAAATGCAAAAAAAAAATCCAAAGGGGAGGGGGACACCCCCTCCCCTTAGACCTCTCCCTCAGGCCGGCCGTCAGTCTTCAGCCCCCCACTCAAAAGTACCTTCCTACGCCACTGCGAGAGCTACTCCTTCTAGCCAGACCCCAGCCTTCTACGAACAAGAGCTATAGCATTTTACCATAAAGAAGTCACGGAGGTGTTTCATATTACGAGCAGCTTTGTATAATATGTATACTCGGCCGACATTTGATCAAAGTCGTCTTAATCCTCCCCCAACACTTCCATACTTCATGTTTATTTTTTATTACATTATATATATTTTTTCACAACAAGGAAATGATGTACTTCAAGACATTGATGACTCATTCCTGGGTGTGCTGAACGTTTTCAAATTTCCCCGATTGATTTAGGGATAGAGGAGCTGAACCGTTCTGGAAATGCCACAGGTGAGACAACAATTTGATAAAGGAGGGGTATCTGAGCCTGGCTTCATTGAATCTGACTCCCATGTCTAGGGGTCCTACCTCAAAAACAAAATGAGGCATATTTAGACTTTAAATTAGTGTTTTAACTAGCTCTTAATGGAGGAATGAGCTAATAAATTCTCAAAACTGTTTATGTGAGGTTGAATGGAACATTTAATCTCGACTGACGATTTGAGGTGGGGGAGGGGTATATGTAATCATGTTCCCTTCCTATACGCACGCCACTGCTCAAATATCTTGGAGTACCTCGAAATACATACGAAACATTTATTGAATAATGAACAAGAACTAGATAGATTTATGGTCTTGTTGTAGTTTTGTGAAAATCACAAACATCCCTTTATTGCTCCAAATAATTGAATAATCTGCATAGTGTAATGAATAAATCAACGTCGTTGAGACCATTGGTTGGCTAAGACCTTTAGCTTACATGTTATATCATTCAGGTGGTTCCTCTCTTTGGACAAATGTTGATAAACTGGAGGATGCTTAGATGTAAATTAATGCTATATTTTTTGACATTCAGTCTGCCAGTTGGTCGGATGGGGTGAGGGTTCCCCTGATCTTATTCGCCCTGCTCATGCGTCACAGAAAAACATATTACGTGGTTGCGCCCCTTCGCCGGCGAAGCCTTAGACACAAACGAAAAAACGAAACCATGAGATACTAGTCGCATGATTCAGCTAACACATGGTATATACGTTCTTACCTTAAAATTCTTTTCTTTTGCAAGAAGTACAGCTGTATCCAAACCTATGCCAGATGAACACCCAGTGATTACCACTACTTTAACATTAGAGTCGGCCATACTGTTTTCAGCTGGTAATTGAACTGAATAATCATCCAATAAACGTGGAACGACTAAGGTATTTCGATGTTGGGAACCAACGGAATGAGGCGGTTGTGTGTCGTCTGTTTCTAGCATACCTTCTGCTTTATAGCTTGAATTGATAGGGCTTTATATGGACTTGCATACTTTCGTTATGAATTTACTGTATATTATAACAGGGAACAAAGGACGAAGTTTTAACAACTCCCTGGTTTTAATTTGTTTACTGCAACGCGTATGTAAACTATTTCCATCGCGGACCGATGAACGGAATAATTGCCCAGCGTTCGGTCAAGTTATTCATTATCGAAGAGATACATGTAGTACGCATGTCCTTAGTACGTGTGCAATGGTTTGATATTATCTTCATTTTGCAATAATCCCGTTATTCCTGAAAACAGTCTAACGAAAAGAGGAAAGTTCGAAAAAGTGATGTTGTGGGTTTTTCAATATTACAGCAAGGCCTAAGCCTTCTCACATGACTTTTACCACAGATTTTTATAATAAAATGAAATGTTACTTATAAAGTAAATGTAAACCACAACAAACTACGGTGACAAATAACACCCACAATATTAATATATTATGTCTATAGACATATACATACTTATATTAAGTAGGATGCGTTAACCATATAGATATATACATGCATGATTGTATCAAAAGTTAATGAGATTTTAATATTGGTATTTTGTGAATGCATTTGTCAAAGAGCAAAGTGACTTAAGGCAATTCACCTGAAGAAAATGTTTTTTTTTTTCCACTTGTTTTTCTCTACTTTAATAATTATATCTCTCCTTCACAGACGTAAAAATATATGTCTGAGAAAAAGTTACATTTCGATCATATATTTTATACATGAGAACCTTAACAGCTAAGTAAGCATTGCAAATTTAATTATCAGTCTTCAAGCGGAATAATATTACAATTGGAAAATAAAGCAATAAGACCATTTGAATATTCATGACATGGCTGGTTATATAGCTATGTGCAAAGCTTACTACGGAGGAGTATAAAGACCATTCACGTTACAATACAATAGGAAAATAGACATGTCGTTATGCAATCACATACCACCTACTGTTATCTACTCCATAGAAGTATCGGGAGTTTGCCAGCCAATATCCTTGTTTTAAATCAATGAAAATATATCTCGAGTTAGGAAGAAGATATTCAGATGGGGTTTTTAACTATAACAGTGTGGAATGCTTTTCCTATTCGTGTAAGTGTTTTGTTGTCTGTCACCGGAATATCCCCATAAAAATAATGAATCCTCCCTGTTGAAAATTAGGAAGTGTATGTTTATTAATGTATGATAACTTTGGTTAACTACTTTTACATAGATGATAGAGACCTATTGTAATAACTTTTCCAACTCGTCGGTCATTTTGTCACCGCTTGGGTCCACCAGTACCGCCTTAGCTCTCTGCTTCATTGCGTCACTGGTCTGAACTCTCAGAGACGGTTTCTCGCTACAGATGCAGTTCTTTATCACCTGGCCCACATCTTCTCCAGTCTGCATAATTTGTTGCATAAACGGTACGAAGGTTGCAACGAATTTCTTTCTTTGATTTCTTGCGAAGTCATCAACACCAGCATCTACGTCGACTTCATCACGCTCAGTTATCCCACCTTGGTTATTCTTGCTTATATTTGTAGTGATAGATGTTTGCACTGGACCAGGTTCAACACATGTTACGCTGAGAATGAAAAAAAAAAATATATAGTAGAATAGCATAGCATCGATTGGAATCGGGTCATGTCGGATCGGATCGGATCTTGAAATATAGCTTTCTTTCTTATGCTATATTCGAAAATGTTATATCAGCTATGGCAGACATTATATCTTTTCGATCCTCGATATAAGACTTGGGGAGAATTCATTCTTTAAAAAAAAACGAAAAAAAAAGGAAAAAAGTCGCCTTGATATCGTTCTTTGTTAGTACAATAGCATATAATTGTGTCACACTGATAGAGTATTACCTTACGTAACTCTTAATTTGATAACTAACCCATACTCATATACACAAAACAGCCAACTTACAATATATTATAATGACGAAGTAATGGAGCCATGGACCCTGCAATGCCTTCTATGGCAAACTTCGTTCCGACGTAGAAGTCAGTAAACGGGAACGCTGTAAAAGAAATAAGAACAAACTGTCTCTTGCAACGTCTAAATAGGTAAGTTAAAAGGTGACAATAGGCTCAAACTAAAATAGAGTGTGCTGCAGACTGTTAAAAAACATTGCTACCAGTTTTGAGAAATGACCCTTCAAACGAATAGTTCATGAGTTGAAGAGGTTGGACTACTTCGTTTAAGTTACAGACCATTAGAGCAGTCTCCCAGATTACCACCTAAGCTCATTACCTAACACTCTTTCATAGCTTGACAAAGCATGGTGTTGAATGTGATCCAAGAGTACTCTTTATAGTCTGACATAGCATGGTGTTGAATGTGATCCAAGAGTACTCTTTCATAACCTGACATAGCATGGTGTTGAATGTGATCCAAGAGTACTCTTTCATAGCTTGACATAGCATGGTGTTGAATGTGATCCAAGAGTACTCTTATAGTCTGACATAGCATGGTGTTGAATGTGATCCAAGAGTGCTCTTTCATAGCCTGACATAGCATGGTGTTGAATGTGATCCAAGAGTACTTTTTCATAGCCTGACATAGCATGGTGTTGAATGTGATCCAAGAGCACTCTTTCATAGTCTGACATAGCATGGTGTTGAATGTGATCCAAGAGTACTCTTTCATAGCCTGACATAGCATGGTGTTGAATGTGATCCAAGAGTACTCTTTTAATAGCCTCACATATTATTATATTAAGGCCTGCAGAGTTTTGCTTTTGTTTCTTCCGAAAACTCTCCAAGAATTTATTATATTGGTTGCTCTTTTCATTTGGTTATTTTGTTTGGAAAAATAAGGATATCAATTTTGAATTGATAATAAACAGGTAAGTGGGCGGGGTGAGCGATTTGCCATTCTCAAGGATACAGCAAAATCAAATTATCTGCTGGTAGGCCTTTATATTTCCTAGATTTAGAACAATTTCTGACTATTATTGCTTCGACCAACATCCTCTATACAAAGATATACAGCTGTTGAAAGATTCTCTCAATTACACTCAAAAAAATGAAGTGTTAAATTTGACTCGTAAAGTGTTGAATTTAACACCCCACCCTGTTTGGATTAGGGACAACACCCACCGGGTTAAATTAACACTTCAGAAGTGTAACATAATATAACACTTTGCGAGTGTTGCCTTAACAACACCCATACATGTGTCAAAATAACACTTCCTGGTGTTGAAGGTACACTACAGGGAGTAAAATTAACACCATAAAGTGTTCATTTGTTAGCACTTCTGGGTGTCAAAATTGCACTTCAGGGAGTATAATTAACACTCTAGTGCACATTTTTTGGCCTTCTGGGTGTCAAAGTTCTGCTTCATTGAGTAGAATTACCACCATATGGTGCTCATTTGTCATCTGTGTCAAGATGATACTTAATGGACTCTCAACACACAATAGTGCTCTCTCGTTTATACTTCTGGATGTATATTTAACTGCTGGTTTGTAAAGTTTTACATGTTTATTATGTAACGCAAATACAATACTGTTATGTAAAATTTTGCCAGAAAAGTTTACATCGCACCCATTTAGTAAATATTTTATACGGGTTTTAGGTTAATTATTACCTAGTAATTAGGTAAACAATATGGATGCATGTTTGAATCGCTCACAGCAGAAAGTTACATTTAAGAGAGAGCAAAAAGCAATGACAACACAAACAATTCAGAATGTGGGATTTTCTACTCTACTACCTTCCTATTCCAGAGGTCCATTTATTATATCCCATTAAATGTAAAACGAACAATTTAGGCTATAAAAGTATTGTCTTGTGGAATTAAGTCAACTTAAAAGTGCCAACATTTTCAAATGCTACAGTGCAGTTACTTGGTCTTTATTTTTTTGCACATGCCTTTTGTTTCTAGATTAAAGACAAAGAAACAACTCTTCCCAAAGTCAATTTCAAATAAGCAACAACTTTAGAAAAATTCTGATCCATGGGATGAGAAAACATGGAGTGCTGTGTATGATGACTGCTACACTACAGTGACTATGTCTTTGTTGTTGGCAAATGCCTTTTGGTATTCCAGATTAAACGCAAGAAACAACTCTTCCCAAAGTCAATTTCAAATAGGCAACAACTTTAGATATATGCTGATCCGTGGGATGAGAAAACGTGGAGTACTGTCTATGATGACTGCTACACTGCAGGTACTTTGTCTTTGTTGTTGGCTCGTGCCTTTGGTATTCCAAATTAAACACAAAGAAAAAACTCTTCCCAAAGAAAATTCCAAATAAGCAACAACTTTACATACATTCTGATCCGTAAGATGAGGAAACATGGAGTTCTGTCTATGACAACTGCTAAACTGCAGTAACTTTGTCTTTTTTGTCGGCACGGTGAGCATAAAAATCTCGAATCTGGTTGCGTTTCACACCACCAGGCAACTTGTAGACAACTTTTTGGAAAAATTCCCAGGCACCGAGACTTGCAATTTGGTATAATTCAGATTTAACAGGTAGAATAATTTGAAGCAAACATCAATGGCTTCATAAATGTCCTCTGGGGTAGGGCATGTCTCTGGATGATCACAAATGACTGCTTGGGGTGTATTTTGCTTCCTCCAAGAAGTTACACATATTGCTGAGGTCTTTCTGAAATCTTTTGCAAATAGAATTCCAAGTTGATGCTTCCTAAGTAACAACAAAGAAAAGAAAAGAAAATTCCCATCATAATGAAGTTGTGTTAAAACCTTCTTGGAGCATAAGCAGTTTTTTACATGTACCCCTCACAAAACATGAACATTCCTAAAAAAAATGCCCACAATTTAATCAGTTGTGATTCTAACTTCTTCAAGTACGTTTGAATCTAGAAAGCCAGATGGCCTATAGTGATTACTTGTCAAAACAGGAACTTGCATTAAACTTTCATCAGACAAGGAAGGCAACTTTTATAACCAATGCATCATGTTAACAATGCTTAAAGCAATGCTCACTCCCACTGCAATTGTGTAGATTGATATGAATTATAACAGCTAGATCACTTCCATAAGATAGCTAAATTATAGTTGGGCCTAGGTCTAAAAGTATCACCAATCCATATCAGCTTCGGCCTACTTGCTACAAATTACAAGCTAAAATGGCAATTAGTGGTAATTATATATTGCATTACATGAATATATGTTTATCCCTTATTGAACATAGTACCAGCGTGTTCTATAGGCCCATGCCCGATGCTATTTAAAATGCATTGTCTTGAAATAGCCTAAGTATACCCTACTACTACTAGTACTAGGCCTAGTAGTAGCATGGTGGGCTCATAATTGACGCACTTAAGGATTTGATCAACGATTTCTATGAAGGAAAAATTAAATCACTCAACTGTATGTGTTTTTCATATGTGTAGTTCCTCAGAAATGTTATGATCTCAAAATATTTAAGGTTCTGTGCTCATGCACCGTACAATTGAGCAGAATTTGACCACAAAATGTCTGCCGTGTCAAGTTCTTCCATACCCCTAAATTGACACATTCGTCGATAAGCTAACTGTAGTGTAGACCTTAGTATACATCCATTGACTTTAGATGCTGTTTGCTATGCTCTGAGCCTCTAAGCTCAGACAGGTCAGGTCCCAGAGAGTAGTGTTATCATATTAAGGTAATGTTGGTTATTTTAAGGGTGTAAGATTTCCAAGTGCCCCCAAAAACGTGCAAAACTGGGAGGAGGGTGTTAAAAGCTTAAAAAATACCACCATTTGGTCAGCAAATAGCTGAAATGGATTCAAACTCATGAAATATGTAAGTCTGCTTGACTGCAAAAAGTTTAGGTGGCCTGCTGTATCGTTGCTAGTAATAATTGAAGGTGCGTCAAATACGGGGGTGCGTCAATTATGAAGCCTTTACTATACTACTTAAAAAAGTGACTCGCAGGGTATACGAAGTTACGGTTAACGCACAAAAAGGAATAGAATGCACTAGATTACAATAAAGGCCTAGACCAAAGTCCTCCGTCCGTCCGAAGGCAATTCCGTTTAATGTTTACTTGTATGTAGGCTACACTGATTCGTTGACAATTATGAGTTGACTATGACAAACAGCAGCTAGCCTATTATATTAACTTATAGTATGACTTTAACGTTAGGTCTACGTAACGCAAGCGATTCAAATGCATTCGTCTACCCAGCTTAGTCGTGGGTCTCTAAGCATATCTCGTTCTTGTCACGTACACTTACATAATATCAAAACATACCTTCGAATTTTTCAATCAATTCTTCCAGGCCCCAGTCTCCTATAACGTCATTTTCATGCCATTGTAGCTCGTTATCGCACACTGAGTACGTAACGTTTTGTGGCTTGAACGTATATATGGCTGTGGTTACTATAGTACATTTAGTAACGATAAATGTCGACAAACTGGTACAAGTATTGCTAGATACGGTAAATGGGTGTTCACTTATACGGTGGTACTTACACTAAGAATCCAGCTGACGGGAGGTTTGACCAATCAGAATACTCGAACTGAAAGTACACTTCTGCAGGTGTTAAAAAATTCACGCTACATAAATTATGTAACCCTACTCAGGGTCAGAGTAACCCTTCAGGTGTAGGGTGAACGGCTACACCTGGAAAGTGTTAAAATTCAACACTCCATTTTTTTGCGTGTATGACAGCTGATATGCCAGGTCAACAAACTACATGCGCAATTGAGTTTTTGAGTGTAGATTAGAATTCACCATAAATAACATTATGGAAACTTACGCGTTATACCACCGATGGATGATATGAAGATAATATGACCAGATTTCCGCTCTTTCATCTTCTTAACAACTTCTTGCGTTATGCGGAGTGTACCAAACACGTTGGTTTGGAACAGAGATTGCATCTGTTCTAAGGTAACGGATTCAAAATGGCCGTGCTGTCCGCTGGCGGCGTTATTGACTGAAGATAGGAAGATAAAAGAGTGACCTCATGTAACAAAACAAAACTTATTCTTGATAGTTATTAATACTTGTGACGATCCAAAAATAAAGGAATTAACAGGCTAAGATAATATAACTGCATGACCTGATTGGGGTTGATCCTCGAATCTTGTAAAGGAAGGAGTGGGGGGGGGGTGGGGAGGCAATTACATGATAGGGGTTCTGGAAGGGGTTCTCCTCAGTAGAAATATAAATATACACTTGAAAAGGTGCATTGTGAGGCATAGTTATAGGCTATAAATTTAACCGATAAGTAGGTCAAAACATATGGTTGTACTAATACCTACTGAGAATTCCTTGGATCAGAGCCTGAAATAATAGGAGGTGAAGGGATGGATGGAGGTTGATAATTTAAAAAAAACAAATCGATAACATAAAGGTACATACTGTGTAGCTGTATTCTTTATAAGCATTACAAGTTATACTTCTTGTGTTACCGCAGCATCCCCCCCCCCCACAACCTCACCCTAGGTTTCCCTTCTGATAAGTGTCATATTCAGATTTGAGTATATCATTCTCTTGAATGGTTTAGGCAAATCAAAATACGATCACCACAGTCATAATTTTGATCCATTAACGGAATTAATGTTTTAACTCTCTGCTAATTGTTTAGAGCCGATAGAGAGCTGCTTGTAACTATTGTAAAACATAGGTACAACATTCATTTCGGGCTGTCGTTTTCAGGAGGGGCCTCTTAAGTATACGCTACACGCGTCGGCAATTCTTTCGAAAACTAACAAAGTACCTCGCGTTTCTGAGTTAAACATGTGACATGTGACCTTCCGCGACTCTGAGTTGCCTCTCCGCATAACTAACTTGGAAATATTCCGTAAATGATGATGAATAAAGTTAATCACTAATAACAATATAAGCGTATGTTAATCCCAATAAGGTCAGCTAAAAGAAGTGAGTTTTGTTGGAGTGAGTTACAGAGACTTGGCTTGTTGCGTTTCGATATCTTTGGCCTTAAGCCTAAAAAAACTTGTTAATCTGTCTGAAGTAATAGTTGAATAAATCCTGGTTCTATCCTAAACGTATCGATTTTTCGCTCCCTTATTGTCTGAGTGTGCTTCATGCTGCATCCGTAGTATTCATGATGCATTCCTTTTTAGATTCCAGACATAACGGAACACTATATACACTAGCTGGTCCTTAACAGAATAGCGTGGAAGCAGTGTACTAGTTCAGCTTTGAGGTCAAATATCACTTGGTTACAATACCCAGTTTCTATGGAGCCACCAGTCTGTGGAAAGTTCACATTGTTAATTTTGTAGCAGTTTAGAGGTAGGCCGACACGAGCAAACAATATGAACGAGATTGTTTACTAGGTCATTTTGATTTACGTAACTTTGATTTGTCAAAGCTAGATAAATAAGGCGTTCACGCTAAAATAACCTTTCCGAGCCAAATTAAATATGAAAAGCTTTCGTTATCGACACCCGATGACCTTAAATAGAAAAAGAATACCATAACAATAAATTAATATATAATAGTGAGAGTCACGTGCGATTGAATTTGTACCGCCAATAATTATTTGCTCTGAATGGGCCTACAGGACCGTATTAACTTTCAAAGTCCCAAAGGTTGTAACAATTAATCTATTGCTATCTTCTTGAGCAACAAACCCTATTGATAAAATATCAAAATATTGTAAAATGGAGGACAAAGTCTTTACCTTTAAGTACTTACTTGGGTATTGTAAATATAAGTTACAGTGCAAACAATCAGAGTTCATCGTAGATTGCTGAGAAAATTCTAATGGCCAAACTATCTTGATATATTGGAACATCTCTTTGGCTCGTAAGGGCGTTCACACTATTATTAAAACTTAGCTTGTTTCGTTCGATAGTCTAACTCTCAGTTTGTGTTCTCTGGTTCATATACAATTGGTTTTAGGGAGTGATAGACAACCGTAGCAGAAGCGACTTTGTATAGTTGGAAGCAAGATCAATCTGCGATAATCTACACAGCCACAACCAACTTGAACAACGTGAATTGGCAAAATGATTTTGTCCTTTAAATATGAAACCAGGTGGGGCCACGTTTGGCTAACACTAACCTCACTTTTGGAAGCCCATGAATGCTATAGTGCCGATACTTTCAGTAATAGACTAAAACAGCTGCAGGAACACTGCCTGTTGCAACTAGGCAATATGCTGATTTATGCCCTTGACTAGCTACAATAGAGGTTGATGGTCTCCTGTAATTTATATGTGGTGCTTCCTGTAGTAGGTTGGACTTAGTTTATTCATTGATAACAATTAGCGCTTAGAATGAAAACTTTCCCTCTGGAATGGTTGATTTTGTATTATGACATTTCCCCCTCATACCCGGGCTGCAGTGAAAGACTCACCTTTACTTTCACCCGTATACCTAAGACACACGCACGCACACACCAAAAGAGCGTACGCACACACCCATACACCCGCATACACATTCTCCAAACACTGTAGCAAAGGCATGATGCTGTACAGTCAGTACAGCTAAGACTGTCTCGTTCACTTCATATTCCCAAAAGCATGCATTGAGAAATATATATACAACTGTGCTCTTAAATATACACAGTGGCGGATCCAGGATTTCGCCGAAGGAAGGGCCCAGATGGGAAATGCCTAATCGTCGTCCTGGGGGAGGGGTCTAAGGGGAGTGGGTGTCCCCCTCCCCTTTGGAAAATTTCACAAAATATGGAGGTCCTCGGTGCAATCTGGTGCTACTTTTCGTGAAAGTTTGGAGTAAAATTTATTTCCAATAAATCATGTATTCATGGTTTGCCGGGCATATATTTGCAATTTCGAGCAATGAGCTGGGATTTACGTCTTTGGGGAGTAGGTGGTGATGCAAACTACTTTTTACCAGGCTACTCCAGGCCATTTCATCTTGGATGCCCCCTTCCAGATGGAGACTATTGATGCAGTCAGAGTGCCCCTCTCACCTTCACTTTATCAGAATGATGGTGTACTCTTTTTGCAAATTTATTTTACAAAAAATTACACGCACAGTGGCGTAGCTAGGATTTTTTGAGTGGGGGGCCACGGGGGCTGTTCTTTCTTGTGGGGGTGCCGGAGGTTACTATCTAAGCGAAGCGCCACCTTGGTTGGCGCGGAGCGTACAGAGAAAATTTGAGATTTCAGCACCCCCCAGATCGCAGGAGATGGCACCTGTGAGGCAAAATAGCAACCAAAAAGATGTGCAACTTTGGTGACAGAAATACAAAAAAAGGTTTTTTCTCTTTCATGCTGACTGGCCTTGCCAACTCAGCCAGACTTTTATTTTAACTTGAGGGAAGTTGGCATCATTTGTCGTTTCAAGCTGTCAAGGCCTTTCTCCCAACTCAAACCCCTGTGGGCTACCGGTAGGTTTGCAGGATATGCCCAAATGTGGACTTAAATAGCATTAGAGGAAGGGGATGGAAGACTAACACGCATCGATGTTTCGGTAATGGTCCACATTGGTGGCTCGATGCTAATTAGGCCATTTATTGGGTTTCTTGAGGCAGCTGTCATCAGAATCTGGGTTTTTGTGTCAATCGATGACCGATAACATGTATTGGTATGTAAATTTCTTCTTCATATATCCTGCAACACTCTAAAAACAAATGAGTGGATTTCATTCCATTGGAGTGATTACTCGGCGCACTTCAAATTAAGAGTGAAATTTAACTCTATTGGAGTTAACCCTCACTCCTAATATGAGTGAATATAACTCTATTAGGAGTTAAGATTTACTCCAATGGAGTGGAAATTCACTCTTATACCGGAATGTGCTCAGTGATCACTCCCATGGAGTGAAATTCACCTATGTTTTTATTAGTACAGTACAGTGCATATCATCATAGACGTACGTACGTACGTACTACGTACGTTCGTATATCAGACGCACTCGATACCACGATACGGTCCTGGAGAAACTATTTCCACTCATCATTTTTTAAGGCGATACAGTCGTGAGTATTGAACAGGCACAGCCACATGTTTGCAGGAATTTCAGAATTCCCAATATTTTATATCTCTACCAGTAGTGAAAATCATGTTTCGACAGTTTCGTGGGCATAAAAAAGTTGTTTTGTGGAATATTCCATGACATATCAGGGGCGGATGCAGGATTTGTGACAGGGGGGGGGTCTGACTGGTCCAGCCGCGCCTGAACGTAAGACTATCTAGGCGGAGCGCCATCATCGGTTGGCGCGGAGCGTACAAGAAAATTTTTGGCTTTACAAACGCCCCAGATGGCCGGAAACGGCACTTCCCGAGTATTCTAAGCAGCATGTACCAAGCCTGAAAATATGGATCTCATGTCTGCAATTTCTCAATTGATGAGAAAAAAACAATCTATGAAATATGGTATTACATATCAGATGAGTTGAGATGATACAAAAATCATAATGCCTTTAGCCCCCAATCCCCTCCCGTTCCATCACCACTGTTTGATGCAGGGCCGGATCCAGGATCTGGAAGGGTGAGGGGTTTGCTCATGAAAAATTCGTTAGCGCATCCTAGCAGCCTACCGCTCTGTAACCTCACCGCCGAAAAAATTCGAACACCACCTCAATTTTGAAACTTTTCGGTCTGAAAATTGAGATCGTTAGGCATTTTGGCACGTGTGCACACTACAGTTCATTTGACGGAAAAGACACACCTGAATGACTTGTGAGGATAACCGCTTTTCTGACGTCCTACATGTTTAAAATTGGCGTTTAATTTAATTATTTTTTCTCTTTCTGTTTTTCTCTCTTGTTTATTCTCTTTTTTTTTTGTTTAGCCAAGAGCTGGGGGGTCCGAACCCCCTGACCCCCCCCCCCCCCGCTGGATCCGCGCCTGCATATATTCATTTGACTCGAGGCAATATATGAAAACCTGATACCTCGGCTCAGTACAAACGGAGCCAATCTTTTGATAGATTGTTGCGCTAGGTGGAAGCACTGAACATATTTTCAGCAGATATCGATATCGCGCAGCACAACAAGGTTCGTGGTATATGGTCGCAATCGTCGCATCGACCATTACCATGCCATGCTGTGTGACCATTCTCATGATTACTACAGATATTGTATTTTCTTATTCTGCCAGATGCAGACGAGATAATTGTGTAACTCTATTTACCAAATTATTGAACAAAAAATATAAGTGAATCGCACTTTATTTATTTTTTTACAACATTTTATTTTACCCTATTCCCAGTGGGGGCCAGTGGGGGGCAGCCTATTTCATGGGGGGCCTCGGCCCCCCAGGCCCCCAGTAGCTATGCCACTGATCACGCATGGGGCCATTTTCCTCGAACGCGGTAAAAAAAAAAATCAGGATTTTCAAAAAGGGGGGGCCCGGGCCCCCCGGGCCCCCCCTGGATCCGCCCCTGATACATGCCATAGCAATAGCCATAAGGGACACCAGGGGTCAATAAAGGAAAACAACAATGAACGATTGATAATATCTTTAATTTTAAATAACACATACTTAGCACATCAATTCGTCCCTCGCTGTCATAGGTGGCTTTTACAAATTTCTCAATCGACTCTTCTTTTGAGACGTCTAACTCTTGGATGAATAAAGTCTTGTTTAAAGTTCCAGCAGCCGCCTTTTCTAAATCTCCTTTCTTTTGTAGGTTTCTCATGGTTGCTAACACCTGTACATTTCAAACAAGATATTGAAATATATATATAAAAGGAACTAATGTAAGAAGTGTGTAAGTTACATATTTTCAAAGATACTTACGCGAGATACTCCTTCTAGCCCGACCCCACCTTCTTGTCCCTACAGAGGTTCTTGTTATTTCCCCCTCCCCCTCCTATCCCAACACTTCCATACTTCTCTGTAGGCGTAGAAACAAGCGCCGGGGCAAGAAACTATTTTTATTTTTTTCTTAACTAGGGTGTAATCCAAGGCATTGATGGCTCATTCAGCTGGATTCTTTGAGTTAAGAATCATTTGAATTAACAGTGCCTGGTAATCAAATGCTAGATCTCTAGTTCCATACCTCTTATACAGTGACGTGCACATAATATCAAATGTGTGAGAGCGACGGGGAGGGGGCGAGGTGGGTGTGTTGAACATTTTTAATTTCCCCATACTGATTGAGGAATATATGAGCTGAACCTTTATGGCAGGGCCGAGACAATAATTTGATGACGGAGGGGTACATGATCCTGGCTTAATTGAAGCCGACTATCATGTCTAGCGTTCCTCGAAGCTATTAAATAGTCATAACTTACTTACGTGAGGTTAAATGGAAATTTCATCCCGAATGACAATTTGAGATGGGGGGGGAGGGGGTAAGTTACCTTCCTAGCATACGCCACTGCTCATATACCTTGCAGTATAGCTCGGAATGCATACGCAATGCCTATTGAAAAATGAACATTAGACTTAAAGTCTTGTTGTAATTTATTACTTTTTGTAAGTGAGAAACATCCCTTTATTGCCCCAAATAATTGGATAATCTGCATAGTGTAATTAATAAACCAACGTCGTTGCGACCATTGGTTGGCTAAGACCATTAGTTAAGATGTTTTATCGTTCAGGTGGCACCTCTCTTCTGAAAAAAATGTTGATAAAGGTGCTTTGATGCAAAATAATGCTATATTTTTTAACATTCAGTCTGCCAGTTGGTCGGATGGGGTGTCCCGCTGATCTTATTCGCCCTTCTCATGCGTCACACTAATATATATTACGTGGTTGCGCCCCTGCGCCGGCGAAGCCGTAGACACAAACGAAAAACGAAACCATGAGATATTAGTCGCATGATTCAGCTAACACATGGTATATACGTTCTTACCTTAAAATTCTTTTCTTTTGCAAGAAGTACAGCTGTATCCAAACCTATGCCAGATGAACACCCAGTGATTACCACTACTTTTACATTAGAGTCGGCCATACTGTTTTCAGCTAGTAACTGAACTGAATAATCATCCAATAAACGTGGAAAGACTAAGGTATTTCGATGTTGAACCAACGGAATGAGGCGGTTATGTGTCGTCTGTGAATTTTATAGGGCTTAATATGTACTTTGTACTTTGTTTGCGTAATGTCATATAGATATAATAGATAAAATATATATATATATATATATATATATATATATATATATATATATATATATATATATCATATAGATAAAAACATGACGAAAGGTGTACAATGCAACGCTTATGTAAACTATGTCCATCACGAACCGATGAATGGAATAATACCATTGTGATATTATATATATAATATATTTATATAGTGTCACTTGTAGTCCATGGTAAATCTCTCTTATGTACACACCATATAATTGTGTAACTAAAGTGTGACCGTTAGCGTGTGATGTTCGTTCAGTAAACGCCTTTAATATATGAACGTTTATTTACATGTATGCTAAAAAAACTGCAGTTGTCTCTTAGAGTAATGACTTGCAATTTTCTCAATTCTCACAATCTTGTGAAACACTTGAACTGCACGCTTTGCTTTACCAACCTGTAAGTTCGGATTTGAAGTGTGTATTGTGATTCTCAATCTATTACCCAAAGAAATTATGTTATACCTAGTGTGCTATTGAGGTTTGATTAAATATGAAAAGGTATATGTCCATCGTACGGTCAAGTTTTGACCTTCAGCATTGTAGTTACCGTTGAGATACAGTGCGCCTCCCTTTAACCTGTGTACTAGTTTGAAAGCTGCAATTGTGTCACGGAGTGAAAACTTGCAATTTTGTTAAAACTGCAAAGTCATAGCTTATCAAATTTTCTTGTGAAATACTTGTTAACATGTCTGACTGTTACCATAATTCGTCATAACTTCGGATGTGCAATATGTGTTGTTATTCAAAAACCCATTGTCCAAACAAATGCGTCATGCAAATTTGTATTTGTTTGACGTGAATTCATAACGAGGGCATATTTATATTTTTAACATAATTCTTCATTCAGTATTACAACTGGCTTCGTGTAGGCTATATTGTTCTGTGAAGCAGTGTGTTAAAGTATATCCATAAACAAACATGGCCGTCGAGCTATAACCACATATCACTTGTATTTATTTGTTTTCTACAAATCCGGTCCACGGGACTTCTACGGTGCATATCTTAAAACTTCTCGGACTTGGTCACCATTTGTCACTGTACAACGCTGCATATTCCAGCCAGGCACTGGGTCCGTGGGGTTGAGTGGGGGTATACAGCTCATTTACCAACCCCAAAATCAAATTAAAAGTAACTATAAGCACTTCATTGAATATAAAGACCAAATTGCATATGTCTATCTGCCTCGGAATTCCGTCAATTAACATCTTGTTAACATCTCATTAACATCTTATTACATCTATTTTCTTCTGAGGGAGGACCCATAGCTCCTATATACATATAGTAATCCGCTTCAGCGATCACAAGGACGCACACCTCCGTTTTAATACCCCCGACCCGCCAATGCATGCAGTACAGTTCAATTGTTTCACAAGAATGTGACAATTGAGTAAACAATGACTTTGTACTTTCCACAAAATTGCAAGTCATTACTCTGAGACACAACTGCAGTTTTTCTATTATACATGTAAAATCGTTCATCGAGTCATATAAAGACCTATCAGTTCAAGATATCAAGCAGAATGTATACAAGAAACAGACGACACACCACTACCCCCCCCCCCATCTGGGTAAAGGGGCAAGATTCCCGGAAGCTTTGGGGTATTTACCAAATTTGTGGCCATTAGAATGAAGCCTGTAACTATCTTGAAATAGCATTGATGCAGACCAAACATACCACAATAGTCGCCATTTTACCATTTTGTTAATAACAGCCTAACTAGGAGTAACGCCGGGCCGGTCGATTAGATGATGCAGGGGCTTGCGAGTGGGGAGGATGGATGATAGTGGGAGTTTGGGGTTGCGAACAATAATGTCCCTAATTCTGTCCAACAGGAGGTGATAATTAGACAACTATCTACAATGGGTGCAAACGAAACTCGACGAAAATTAAGCATTTTTTTAAAAGACATTTTAGTAAATGTATTACTTCATGTTACATTTCCTAAGTTATCCATGATATCAAAATTCTCTCCTAAATTCTCTCGTCTCCTTACCTTTCGTTTTTTCATTGTTGTTTTACTTTTTCGATCCACACATGGTGGGTGGAGGGGAGGGGGTATGCCATTTTTTCTGAGGTGCACACCCCCACCCCCCCAAATAAACATAGCTATACGCCCCTGGTGTGTTTGTGTTGAAAATGGGCAATTTATTACAAGTCATCGCCATTGTGAGATCAAGGATTGTCTGCAAGTTTTAACAGCCAGAAATATACTGTATGCATAAAATCTGAAAATGGTTATGCTCAGTTGGCAAGGAAATCTATTACTTTAGATTTACTTTTAGGCCTAATATAATATAAGGTGGTCACAAGAAGTACTTAATTATTTTGCATGTTTGACCACCGATCCACACTGTCAACAGCTTTTACATCTTGCATATCCTAAAAAATTAAAAAGTTCTTAAATGGTACTCTTTTCGTCTTTCTGTAATTTTGATCTAAAGTTAAGGATATATCAGCAGTATCCTCTCTGTTGAGTTACAAACAAATATGTTTATTTTGTCTTGTTTTGTTGAGAGTGCATGATTAAAAGAGACAGTTCTCATAACTGATACTTAGTGATGACAGTCGGTAACCATGATTCTAGGTTAAGCAAGCCTAGGCTTACATAGGCTGATCCAGCTATGGATTAGGGACTAGTTGTACATTAAGGTATTTTAGCTATTTACACTAAGCTTTGGCTTGACTATTTGTATGTACAGACCATGATCATATTTCGAATTGTTCTTTCCATCTCTCATACATGCATAATTTCGATCACATTTATACGTTTTCTATTTATTTTATTATTATTTATTATTTATTTTTTATCTCCAACTACAAGAAAATATGTTCGTGGATTTTTTTCCCCTCAAATCGGTTATTTTGGATTTCAACATTTGAACAGCTGTAGCAAAATTTGTTGATGGTCGTATGTGTACCTTAATTATAGTAATATTTGAGCCTTCGCTTGTAATGAAACGTGGCCGTGCTCTAATAACTATAAGTTCAATATCCGGTGTAGGGATGATGAAACATATCTTTGGCTTGCAAACTGACCAGTCCTTGAAATATAAGTGATAAGTCCTCCTCCGTTTGCAGAGAAATGTCTGTCCCAACGAAACATATGGGTTTCTTGCGCCTAACTACCCTCTGCAGTCCTGCTCTGTTACCTCTGCATCGACTAAGACTGGACTCTTCTGTCAATGTATTCATAAACTGTGAATCAATTGAATAGGTTTGTATATCATTTCGTATGCTATGTAAAGTCTTCTACTATAGTACTGGCTTCAATGCCTTTCCGTTGGTTCTGTGTTACGTGAGTGCGAAATGTTTTAAGCGACAGTCAGTGCAGAAAGGAAAAGAAAAAACCCAAAACACTCAGACATAAGAAAAGAGTTTTATAGCTCTCCCAATTCTTTAATTTACAAAACGTTAGCATAGCCCTGCAGGTTAGTATAACAACAGCATGCGGTCTAACGTCACATAAATTACAAATATACATCTCAAACACAACAAAACAAGTAAAACTACATTAGCTATATAAATATACAGGCAGCTCGAATCAAGCGCCCTCAGTTTGATATATGACTATAGACATGTGTTAGGTAAGTTATTTTGCATAGTATTACTTTAGTGTCACATCAACACAAGTATGAATCAACCAATCAGGTTATTGGATACATCGTTAGAAGGGATTGGCGCATGCAGACTGTCTGATTTGTGAATGAAAAGTTATTTTCGAATTGTAACATTCGCCCTAAATGTATAACGTGTACCCCTCACATCACTTGAAATTTACTTGTTTCTCACGGTTAGTTATTGAGCTTCATGATATTTGAGAGACGTCACGTGACAGTACATGCTGTTTATACCCCGTTTAATTTATAGACGCGCCGAGCGTAGTTTGTATCGTGATGTGACGTAACTTTAGAAAGGAACTAATCATGAAACATCAATCGTTTTTTAGTGAGTTAAACATATCCTATGCCGGATAATCTGGGATTTATGAATCTATATAAGCCATCTAAGAATTATAAACTTTAAAGTAAATGTAGAAAATAAACCTTTGCATTTAGTCGAAGTAACCATGTTGATAAATATTTTAGTTACGAAGCTACTTTTATGGTACTAAGAACTGTAAGTTGCTACGAGTCTATAGGCGTTATAAAAGTACTGGTGGGTCCTGGTTTCGATCCCCTTTCAACGTAAAGACTATGAAGTTTCATATATAATTTGATATTTGCGAAAAAGATTTTTCACAATTTTATCTGGCGTTACAGGTGTCAGAAAAGGAGTGTTAGGGAAGGGTGGGTTGCACAAACCAATGGATTGTTTGTATGGCGCCTGACTGAATTATTAGTGATAATAAGAGATAATAGTTCACACATTCCAGCTAATTCCAACATTAATTTCAAACATGTTATAGATGACAGTCCACTCCGTTGTATTCATTTTAAACCACGAAATGTGGACGTAATGATTTTCTTACATGTCATATGCTAAGCGTACAGCGGTGTCCATATCTACGTCAAATGATCAACAATGTGACAACAACCATTTTGAAACTGCATTCCGCCATGTTGTTTTCATGGTATAGCATTCCACAGAATTATTAAAAACCGACTGCGACTGTCAGGCGCACAATCAACGAAGAAATGCTAAAGTTAATTAGCTATCGCTCAATGCATTTATTTTTTATGAATATTTGCTAACGCTAAGGACAAATAAGAGGTTATATGTTGGTGCCTGGAGAATCTCATTTTACAGTTTTCTAAAGGCAACTAAGTACGAAGGTTGTTTAAAGAAGACGTTCAATAATGTTTGGTCTGGAAGTAACGAGATAGGCAGATTGTACGTGACGTGCTAGTTTATTAAGGCAAGTAAACATCGCCAAACTCAAAATATCAATGTGCATTCAATGCTCTAGCCAAAATAGTCTCGACTTTAATTACTTGCAAAGACTAAACGTTTTATAGTTTGGAACCTATAGCTGGTTTGTCTCGTAATTTGAAAATAAAAATAAAATAAAAATAAATAAAGGAAAAGATGTCATTAAATATGAGTATCGAGCGTGGGTTTTAGTTTATTTTTTTTCCCCAGCGATCCTCGTTTGAGGTACAATGAACTTAAAGATAAGTAACAATATACATGAAAAAAGAAACTGTATTAAGACGGCATCCTGATCAAACAGGAAATATAAACGGAATAAAGAAATCAATATCAAAAATCAAAATCAAAAGCAAAATCAATATGAAAACCAGCAAAGAGCATCTGAGTTATACTTTGCACATTAAAAGTAAATTGAATGTATCTGCAAAATTTACATAGGTTTTATGCAACTCAGATAATACTGCTTTTTAGAAAAGTTGTTCATTTTCAAAGAGGTGGGTCGTTTCCTGATTTAATAATAATTTCTTTCCTGATAGAAAGTATGGACATTGAAAACGTATAAATGGAGTTCAATTCCCAGCTTCTTTAGCATTCATGAAAAACAATGTTTCGATATCGGTAATAGGAAAATGATTATATGCTCACCGAAATTTACATAAATTGGTACGATTAGTACAGTTTAAGACTGCTACATAGGTTTCAAATTTAGTAGACTGACACATTCTTATACTTTACATTTACACGGAAGATCGAATTATTTTAAAAAAAAATTGATTTTGACATATCGCTAGTTTGTTCGAACTTCCCCATTCTACTTCTGCAACCATACAACGCAAATCGCAGTTTCATGAGATCACACAATACATTACTTCTGTGGGAAAATCGATCATGGGGCAAAAGAGCTTTTGCTGCTGCTGCCCCTTCTCTGTGGAACAGACTTCCAGAACATGTAAAACATAGTCCATCTCTTGCTTCTTTTAAACACTCTCTCAAGACTCATCTGATGAAAACTGTTTGATTAATTGTTCACTGTTGGCCATTTTTGCTTGCATTTTTGTCTTGTACTATGTTTACTCTTTGTTTGTTTGCTGTCGCACTGTTTGAGTCACTGCGCCATGAGCGTCTTTTTTGACGGATACCGGCGCATTATAAATGTCCATTATTACTATTTTTATTATTACATTGAGAGTTGGTGTAATCGTCACACAACTAATCTGGTTTAGAAATAACATTCAACCTACGCATTTATTTATTTAACATTAATTATAAAGGAATTTTTGGGGCATTACTTTTCCATGTGAATTAATAGTAAGTGTAGTGTGCTCTTCTATATTCCTCACAAAAGACAAGCCAGTCTATATCCAGAATATTCGTAACTTTTAATTATTATCCAAGATGAGTTGTATATGTCATAGATGCGTAAGAATTTAAAGTTATGTTTGCAAGTTTGTGATCACTACGATTTAGATTCCTAAACCAAACGTAAATTATGCTTAGCTCAACATTTGTGATAAATTGATGTTCATGTATAACATACAGTATACAGTCAGGCATAGTTTTGTTTAACTTAAGTATTGGTTCTTGGCAGAATTGAAGGTGGATAAAGCTTCAGTCTGATTGTAAACTTGAAAGCCCCATAACTCCACTACCGTACACTCAGACTGCTAGTATACAAGCTGATCAAATATTTATAGTTGCAAATCAATTAGAAGCACTAGATGATATGATTTATTTAATATACTATGTAGAACTCTCCTTGCTTTGTTTATCTGTTCGTTTGCAGCTTTCGTCAATTTACTGTTGTAATGGAAGTTCAACGTAGTTGCTATAGGTTATTGTAAACAACAACGATAGGACAAAATGCAAAATACTGGTATATTTCTGACGTCACCCCGTGAAAAATAAATCTTCGATTGATTAGAGTTTACGATCAAATGGCTGGTATTACAATACTAGTTAACACTATTTGAAAGCTAATTGGAAGTCTTTTTCGTTTCCAGAAAGCACAGCAGTATCATCGGCGTAAAGCAAGGTGAACATTGACGAAAAATATAACCAGTTTCATCACGCGATAACTCAGTACCATAGCCCTTTATAATAATGACTAATAATTTTTTTTTAAATCATTAAGAAAAAATGTAAACAAAATTGTTGACTGATTTCCCCCTCTCTTACAACTCCTATATTACAACTAAAGTGATCATATTTCTCACAATCTATTAAAATATATGATTTAGCGCTCTGACGCAATGCGTGGATAACACGATAGACTTTCCCATTTATGTTATGGGCCATTAATTTATGCCACAGACTGGAACTTTCCACCAAATCAAAACTTTTTTAATAGTCTAAAAAAGCACAATACACACGCCTTTGCTTACTTAACTAAAACTCAATTATACCATGTACGACAACATTATTATGCGTTGTAGAATGGTTACTTCTAAAACCAGTCTGCTCATAACCAATTAGGCCTGTGGCGTTTAAAATATACGACTATTCAAAATAGAGGTAAATAAGTTTCCAGTGCAACTTAGAAGTGTAATTGTCTACAATAGATAGAGGTGTACATCAAGAACATCTCAGTTCTGTTACTGTTATGCAATCTGTTTTAATAAGACCTATACCATGTCTGTGTGCAAGGTTCGTCATAATTATATTAAATTGCTGTTATGCTGATTGCGATACCCGTACTTTAACGTTAATAAAGCGGAAGAGGAAACACAATTTCAGACTTCTGTTCTCAATGCTATGGTAGAATGAGTTTAAAATTTGTTTTTGAGAGTAAATGTTTACAGCATGCATATAAGGATACATATTAACATATTACTGCTGGTATAATATAGAGAAGGCAGTAGTGGCTGACCAGATGCAGTAAGGAATAAATGGCATATTTATAAAACCCATAACAACTATGTATTATATTAGACTATACTCTATACAATAAGCGTTAACGTGTCCCTCTCTGTACATCTCTCTGACTTGGGGAAGTTATATTCAAATCTTTTCGAATGGGGTGGGAGAGAATGAGGTAACGTTGGCGTGGTGGTGGTGGTTGTGGGGGAAAGGGGGTAGTGGTAAGTTGAGATGTCTGGGATTTGACACACTATTTGGACTTTACCTTCCAGTTATACCGATTACTCATTTTCGCGTAACGTTAATAACTGTGCGAAGTTATGCGCGCAGTAGGTGAAAAGCTGTACACAGACAGGCTTTCTATCATTTACTTTTTAATTAAATTTAAAAATCTTGATGATGCATTTGCGAAATTTGGAACGTTCATCTTTCGCATGATACAAAAGTTAATAGCTGTCTCATATTAGGTATAAACATACAATGTCTGTTACTTTAAAAATTCAATGTCCCCAAATAATGACATGTTTCCATGCTTCTTTATACAATTTTGTAAGCTAGAATAATCAGTCTACTTACATTGGTAAAAGTGATATAAACTATAATTACCTTGATATTTTCCCAACGTAATCGGTTAGTTTATACCAAATGTATATTTTATCACAAGCATGATTCTCTATTTACAGCTATGTTGAGACGTTCCTGATAAAACTTAAAGACGTCCTGTAAACACAACTAATTGATGATAGATAAAAGCCCTATGCTGTGCATCAGAAGTCTGGACGATTGCTGAGAATATGTTCTACGTCGAGTATAAACCTCTGTTTGTGTGAAGCCGGAGCCGAATGTTCAGGAAAAGAAAGATTTCCATCCTCAGACTAGAGTACATTTGATAAGGTTGCACAAAAAATTAGATGACTGTATTAATAATCACTCTACATCAGGGGTGTGCAACCTTTTTGAATGAATGGGCCAGATATAAGGGGTGAAAAATCGACTGGGCCGCACCTATAACAAACGACCTGCTGTTTATTTCAAACCTTTGATTCCGAGGACTTTCAAGCAATAGGTATGTGTACTTAATCGGTATTCACAAAAATATAATGTCAAGACACTACAGTTGATAACTAATTGGGATAATAGGCCTACCTGACAGCATCATTAGGGCCGATAAATTCTAAGTAGCTAGCTCATTTTGTGTGATGATGTAAAATATATTGATTTTTTTCTTGAGACATCTCACGGCCGAAAAAAAATTACTGCCGAGCCGCATGTGGCCCGCGGGCCGTATGTTGCCCACCCCTGCTCTACATGAACTTAAATAATGATAACGAAAGCAATTAAACAGAAGAAGAAAAAACACGGTCCCTCGCAAAACCATAATGTCACTGATAATGTTAACACAAGCCATTCTAATTATGCGGGGCTCATCCCTCAACTATATAAGCCTATACCGTTACCTATGCCATCACAATTAATATCCATGTTTAGAAAACGTTTTGTCTTTGCATATCTGACAGTTTCGGTCATTTTGGGACAAAAAGAATAGTCGGCATACTGATTGAGGCTTAAATGTATTTTTGGTACAGCATTAATATAAATTTTGATATTTAACAGACCATTATACCCACTGCTTACTAATTGAGCTGACGTAAGAATTCATTGGGGCTTGGTGATATTGAAGAAATAGGCTGTTACAATAGTAAAACAGCAAATACTTATACGTTTGGTTTGTCACTCTCAACTGATCTTTACAATGTATATATATATACTCGTTTTGATTAAACTAATTCAGGCACATATAAGGTGAAGTGAAATGTCCAAACGAGTTTATATGAATCTGTCTCCGTAGTCACAATCTGGATTTCTTTTTGTAAGAGAAATGCACGCCACAGTACAGATAGCAACTACTGCAGCACATAGTATCAGCAATATGAACACGTCGTCGTATGTACCACGAATGTCGTGAACAAAACCTTTCGCAGTTGAGAAAAGTAGAGAGAGAGAGAGAGAGAAATGAATAAACAAATAATTATCTGCAAACATATTTTTATCATACAGAATATAAAGTATGGAACAAGGCAAACAAGGAGCAAAGCTTCAAATAACGCTGTGTTCTCATATTCATCTCGGTAGTAGAACATCGATGAGTTGTTTAAAATAGGAAGTAGAAAAAGGAATAAGGGAACTAAACTTGCTTTGCATAACATTGTAGTGTAATTGTTATCTATTGGCATGAATACTTTCTTCAAACATTATCTGAATAAGTTGAAGAACAAAACATGATGTTTGAATTTGAAAAATCTTTCGAAAGTTTACGAAGGTCAACCAATAAACCAATAAATGACTTACCTAATGATGGACCGCTCGAGATCACCGCAGTACCGATACATATCATCGACCAAGCTGCAGTAGAATTAAAGTGAGGCAAGCATGTTATATATTTGCCATAACTGAACATCCACGATGATGTATAACCCAAGCAGAATCCAATCACGCCAGACGCAAAACACAGTAAAACGAATTCATGTGTGCATATTGCCAGTAACAAGTTTGACATTAGTAATACAATCGGTGACGTCATCACGATCAGTCGACTTTGCCATTTCAAATAGAAAACCAAACCAATGACAGCCCGACCAAGCAACATTCCACAACCGCCAAAAGTGGTCAGCAATACTGCTTCCCCTTGAGTGTAGCCCTTCTCGACTGCGTATGGTATAAGAAACATGGCACATGAATTACTTAAAAACATGTGAGTAAGTTGAGCTGCGTATAGACAAAGTATGGTCGGATGAGCGACCATCGCGTCATAGATTCCACCAGAGTCATACGCTGGTGTCGATAGTTTTTGTTGCTTTGGCGCCCTCAAAGAGTTTTCGCCTTCTTCGTCACTATCCTTTCCAGTATGGCTTTGGCTTTTTCTTGACTGTATAAGCACCCCTGATAATATCTGGTTCCACATAAGAGCTCCGAAGAGGGTTAGTGCACCCGCTAATCCGTATTTTTCCCGCAAGTATTCTAGTAACGGCGGGAGCACAGCCATACCAATATTGGCCGTGAAACATATGGCGCTCATTGCCGTCCCAAAAGAATCATCGAAAACTTCTCTTACAGCAATATACAATGGAATATGGCTGAGACCAAAGCCAAGACCTGCAAAAAAACAAGTAACTATATAGATAAAATGAGGTGTAGGTGTTTATTATGTTTAGATCCTGAAAACCTGGATTTCGGTAGTGAAGATGCTTGTCGAGTAATCATATGATAAACATGATACAAAAAAAAAGATATTTTAAAAGCAATTACAGGAAGTAAATCATTAACTTCATACCGGTATAACAATGATCGTTATTGATTCAAACATTCAGTTTGATATTTTATCCAAGAGGACACAGACTGAGATTAGATGATCCTTTAAATTATCATATTATGGGTTGATGTCTTGTTCCGATAAAATCAACTCATGTTCGAGAACCAAACTTTCGTGTTTTTGATGAAACCATTTTATGACCCTCACAATGGACCAAAAACCTGGGTAAAACTATGTTCGGCTAAAAGCAATTTCAGAAAATATTCCTGTCTTCCCCACTTATTATGGTTTGACCGTTCAATTGTCTGAAATGTATGAAATGTGCTTCTAGTTGAACAAAGTTTTAACTAAACTATATCTGATGTTATCTCCACCGTTAATTATATTGTTCGCATGTAAATACAACATATAACTACATACAACATATACCATGCAACATATATCATATAACATACATACATTCTCTTACAGCAATATACAATGGAATATGGTTGAGACCAAAGCCAAGACCTGCAAAAAACAAGTAACTATATACATAAAATGAGGTGTTGGGGTTTATTATGTTTAGATCCTGAAAACCTGGATTTCGGTAGTGAAGATGCTTGTCGAGTAATCATATGATAAACATGATACAAAAAAAAAGATATTTTAAATGCAATTACAGGAAGTAAATCATTAACTTCATACCGGTATAACAATGATCGTTATTGATTCAAACATACAAACATATATATAGTACAGCATAACAACATATAACTGAAATAAGCCATATTCCATGTACCTGATAATCGGTTACGTTTTGCCATGGAAAGAGGAAGACATTGCGATCTTGTACCAGCTTTTATGCATATATTAAGTAAACTATTTGTTTAATCTCAGAATGCAATATTTATATTTAATATGTACGTAACATATGTTGTTACAAAAACCTATGATCTAGAAATAGCTATTCATAAGCATATTTTGTAATCTTTTCGTTTAGACATGGTTTGCTAACTTAGATAAGAAACTCACTGTCAACTATGTTAATCTTCGCCTTGTGCCAAATACCAGGCATCAATTTGTCTAAACTGACGTCAATTTTGACAACCCATTTGATGGTTATGCTATAGTTATGAAAACTGTCCTTCACCAACTCCATATTAATAGAGGCGACCGTTAAAGTCTCTTCATTTAAGTATGTCCTACGCACTAAAACAGATAAGAAACTCGTTTCAACTGACTTAACCTCTACTTTGTACTATACTCAGCATACATTATGTTAAAATCTGAAATCCACATTTGACAACCACTGCATGTGGTTTTTAAAATATGATTATATAACCTTCATCCAGAGTAGATTGTTAAGACATAAAGGAGAGCCAAGTGCGATATTTAGCAGATATACTATACTACTACAATGAGTTTGGCACGGGTCCAGGATTAGGGATTCTACCCCAGATTCAACCTCGCACAAACTGTAAAAGTAATTAATAACACAATAAGATTTTTTAAAGATTTTTGGTTTGGTGATCACGACATCCTACTTACGTAGTCGGCTTCAACAAGCCAATGGTCCCACCTCTGCCTTATGAAACCCTGAATCCTCGCCTGGCGATAACTAAATTGATACAAAAGTTGAACATAAATAACGATCGACAATGAAGATGGCGTCATTGCGGTGATAATGATGACGTCTTTTCATTATTTCATCAAGATTTCAGCAGAGGTTATATACTCACCAGTGATAATATTTGAGGTCAATAGCAGCCAGGAATTGTTGGCTAAGAACGCTTCAAAGATAAATCCGGCTCCAACGAGGAAACCTCCAACCACTACGATGGACCGAGAAGAGAATACTCGCATCAAGCGAATGACGAACGGTGCTGAAATAAAGACAAGGACATTGGAACAACCCACAAATAGATAAAACAAAGACCTTCACCATTGTAATTATAAATAGTTCTGACGTCATGCAATTGGATGAAGTCAGCTTTGACGGAAATGAGGCTAAGCTGACGACTTAAGACCAGTGGCGGCTACCAGCTATTATTTAAAGTAGTTATGTAATTAAACACCAATACATTTCAAAAAATGACATTTGAGACAGAAAATTGAAGTTTGAATTGAGAAGTTCCGACCATTGAGCTGACATTGATAGCTGACCCTCTATGTTTCCAAACAAGATTATGTCTATTTCAGTTTTCAAGATATTTATTATTAAAATGTACAAACAAAACATTTCTTTGTAATTTGACTATAAGTTACTAACAACAAGTTACATTTCATGTAAATATAGCAGAGCCTTTGTAAGTAAAAGACTGGCTGCATGTACCTAAAATGTATGCGAAACTTGTACTGTCAAGTTACAGAGAAATGTGTCAGTTTAGTAATCTGTCAAATTAAAGGGGAAACAATTCAGTTAATTATCCGACAAGGAAAGAGAACGGAAAAGTAATTTTATTGTTACAAATTAATTTTAGTAACATCAAAGCAGCGTAAAAGGCTCCCAACGTATGTCACATAGTATAGTTGTAAATGAAAGACAGTTACTTTTACTAGCATAAACCAAGATTAATGTCGATGGTCATTAACTCATTTCATAACAATCCTAGTCTTGAACACTTTGATAAATCTGTTCACCAGACATTGCCTATTTCTATTATACATGTCATATATAAAACGTTATTCGGATACGTTTGGAGCCCCATGCAATAGTCATGGAACTATCATACAAATTTCGTGAACGGGCCTGCAGTACTACATGCAACTGTGACTCCATGCTGCACGTATGGCTATTACGGCCGTGCACATCATCAGGGGGTTTAGCGTAACAACCACGCACCCTTATGATAACCTACTACGATTTACCGACTGTGTGTAACATTAGGCGTTAGAACAGAACTCAGTACGGCAAGTAATGGTATTCTGGATTGGCCTACGTATTCCAAATATGATACTATTGTAGCATACTCTCACTATAAAGTATACAAACTGATCATTCTTGATACAAAATGGTATTTTGATTAAAACCAACAGAGAATGTAAGTAAAATCATATCAATGAAACTCCTTGATTTAATCAGTGATTAGTCGTCCTCGACTAGTGGACCTTATTAGGTACTGTAAGTTTACATTTTGCGATTTAATTGGGTAATATATACACGAAATATGTCATTAGTTGATGCGGAAGATATGTTTATTTTTGTCTTGGAAAACATCCATAAGAAACTGTATAATAAAATAACCTTAAACCTTATAATATATTGAATCATGTATAATAAATATATTTGTTTATATCAATTTGCAGTTCATTTTAAAGCGTAGAAATATTTGAAATGCTTCTCAAAAATGAACAAATATGGCCTTTTATGTGGTAGCTAACAGCGGTCTCAAATTCAATTCCAGCTGTTTAAATTCATATTTGCAAATAATTTCCAAAGACGTTTCTAGATTAGATACTCCGGTTGTTGGGACTCTGATATTTGCTGGAGATTTTTATCGATCGGAAACGGGTATAGAAAATGTAACCTTTACTGATAACGTGTTTACTTTATCGCTGGTTTATCAAATATAAAGATATATATCTATATATATATGCCTTATGTCATTCTTTATATACTCCTTTCGTTACTGTGACATTACATTGACAAAAAAGTGGTATATAGTTTGCGTTACGTTGTTAAGGTCTAAGGCTACCTAGAATATTTCCTTTTACACCTATGTTGTGTTTTAATTTGATTTTTTTTATATTAAACCTTGTTCCGGTTAACATGAGTAAATGAATTTTACAAACTTTGCTAGAGATTTTAAAAGAAAGCTTTGATTGAAGCTGCGAGATAGGAATTAATAATCATATAATCATTGAAATATAAATATTTAGACATTACTCAATGTATTGCGATCATAAATGGTTGACGTCACTCCTTAATGTTGCAGATACTATTGAGTGATCAAACGTTACACTTAAGTTCTCTTATACAGATCCCTTCTAGCAGAACCACGTTTCCCTTTCAAGATTTGCTTTTGTATTCCTTTTAATAGTTTCTACCACCACCGCAAAAAGAGTAGGATTTTGCAAACCTGCAACGTAGGATAATCCTCGCAAGATGGAGAATGACAGTGCTACAAATGGTAGAGATCCTCGTGTTTGACTGACCGTGTCATTCAGAATCACACCTAAAGCTTTACCACATCCCAGGTTCAAGAAGAGCCTAATGGTGACAGCGGTACAAATCTTAACTTTCTCCATCTTCTTTTCCCTTCTTATCAACTGTAGAGTAATCTACTATACAACATAACAGTCTTTCAAATTGATCCTCTTCAAAGCCTGCAATGCTGCAATAATATTTAGACCGAACCACACGTTTATATATATAAATATAAATATATATATATATATTTACATGTAAATATGTACATATTATATATATATATATATATATATATATATATATATATATATATATATATATATATATATATATATATATATATATATATATATATATATATATATATATGTGTGTGAGATGATGATACTTGCGGGTATAATTATTATAATACGGCTTCATATTTCCAATTAGACAACAGTTGGCATTCAAGTTTATTTGATATTCTATGTGAGACATGAAAATTCACTTAGTATATATATCAATTCGTCCCTCGCTGCCATATGTAGCTTCGAGAAATTTCTCAATAGACTCTTCTTTAGAGACGCCTAGCTCTTGAATGAAAAATGTCTTTTAAAAAGTTCCACCAGCCGCCTTCTCTAAATCTCCGTTTCTCATGGCTTCAAACACCTGTTCATGTTACACAATAGGTGAAACAAAATAACAGTAATCAAAGATGGAAGTTTACTTTGTGTTTAAGATAAGTACAAAGAGCTCCTTCTGACCCTCCGAAGCGTGAATCTTCGAATAGGGAAACTTTTTATTTGTCCATAGAAACCTACAACGGCTAACATTTTAACTATGAAGAAGTAGGGGAGGCAAAGTCTTCTTGCTACTTCCCTCCCGCACTTAATTCCATACTTTCTCTGCGGTGCAGAAACTAGGACCAGGGTCAAAAGTAACTTTATTTTGATAACTAGAGATGAAAATTCTGCTGGATAATTTGAATTAACAATTTAACCAAATGAACGCATCAAATCTTTTTATTTATTTGCTTTAACTTTGATTTACTTAAATTTGATCTCAAGGTTTCAAATAACATGAGAACACCATTTCACTATCCCACACAACAACCACCTTTATAGCAGCCTATATAGCTTGTAATGATTAAGCTTGCGGGTCCAAAGGTTTGACAATGATTTTGACTTTAACACTATATTGAGATAAATGTGTACAGATATACTAAGCTCGACATATAGTTAATGAATCACTGGATAAAATTGACATATTTAAACCAGCTATAAAATCAAACGTCAACGACAAAGTTAACTGTTTATATATTTTAGTTATGTCTCCGTGTAGCTGAAAAAAAGACCGATAGATGACTAGCCTTCGTATTGGATAGTAAACGGGACATCGTATATGGTCTTAAAACATATTTAAACCAGCTATAAAATCAAACGTCAACGACAAAGGTAACTGTTTATATATATTAATTATGTCTCCATGTAGCTAAAGAAAGACCAATAGATGACTAGCCTTCGTATTGGATAGTAAACGGGACATCGTATATGGTCTTAAAACATATTTAAACCAGCTATAAAATCAAACGTCAACGACAAAGTTAACTGTTTATATATTTTAGTTATGTCTCCATGTAGCTAAAGAAAGACCAATAGATGACTAGCCTTCGTATTGGGTAGTAAATGGGACATCGTAACTATATGGTCTTAAAAGGAAATGATACATTATACTGCTCTCTATCGTCAAATTCCGGTAGACAGATAAACCAAACAAGGGAACGACGTAAACTAAGGAATAAAAATAAAAGATCAAGACCGTCGTACAAAGGAAATAAATAAATATATATATAAATAAATATATATATATATATATATATATATATATATATATATATGTCATACTTCCGCACATGCAAGATGGATAGGCGGTGTGGTGTGAAGAGCCTAGTTCTTCGTTTCTGCTTTGCGTTACTATGTTAAGGCCCAATGTTCCCTGGAGTATTTCACCTATATGTTGTAACTTTTAATATTTGTCTATATTTAATCCTGTTCTGGTTAACATGAGTAAATGAATTTCTAATATTTGCTACAGTTTTAAAAAGAAAACTCTGATTGAAGCTGCAATATAGGAATTTTAATAATATTATAATTGAAATATAAACCATAATAGACATTACTCAATGTTCGGCGATCATAAATGGTTGACGTTAAATTCAAGTGAACACAATTAACACTTCAATGGGACCTTAACATTCATATAAGCCAAGTAAATCCTCATCTCGAGAGTGACATTGAACTCATATGCATCTCTGCATGTCGTGCCAAATCGTTTAACAAAATGCAAAGTAAAATATCAGAAAGTGAATCTGTTCAGATTCTTGCACAAAAGACCAAACAAGCAGACACCTTTATGCTTATCCATTCATATCTTCAAGCCTATTTCTGGTGGACCGGGACGGGGACGATATAAGGGATACGGGTGTGGCAGGGATCTTTTTCCATATGGTTGTGTCTGTGCATTTTCTATGGATTAACACCCTTCTTTCGCGTGTCGCCATAATAACATGATGGGTTTCTTCTAGTAAAAGAAATAGAAGCGATGATAAACACAATTTTTACTGCCACTAAGATGGTCATAAAAAGAAACACGTCCACGTACGCACCCCGGATGTCATGTATAAAACCTGAAGAGGTTGAAAAAGAAAGAAATATGAATGAAGTTAAGTAAAGTGAAACATGTTTTTATTTTCTCGATAGAAGAAGGCCATGAAGAGATAACCATTATATTATCCATTCATTCAAACAGGGGATTATAAGTAGCATACGATAACTATTACTAAATTTGATTGGTATATTAGGCTCCTGAGCAGATGTACATGGCATTGAATCACAATGTCCATTATTCCGGTTATATATTTGTATTCTTAAATATGGAACTTTAAACATTATATGCACGTGTTAAACAGATACTCCGAAGTACACTAATCGGGATGTCTTTATTTTCGATTCAGTCATATATTTGCTTTTGGGCCTAATAAAAATTGACGTATTCCCGCCCTAAAGAACAGAGTACAAGGAAAATACGGAGACCGATGTAACGAAATATAGTATCCAAAAGGTTAATATATCGGGTGGATAGAATTACGATTAATGAGAAGGTCAACTTTGATAGATTTTAGGTAACTGGTGGTAACTGTTAGAGAGTGACCCAGTGGGATGATGTCATTATTGTGGTTTATTATACAAATAATAAATGGTTATGAGTGGAAAAGTGCAAATATTTCATGAGTTGGAAGATGGAATGTTCCATTCAACGAGGCGCAGCCGAGTTGAATGGAACAAATTACATCTTTCAACGAATGAAATATTGGCACTATTGCACGAATGGAAACCATTTATTATTTGTTTTATACAACACCTTCAAATTTGGATATAATTGGATGTAAAATGCACTCATGCAACAGATTGTTTTGAACAGACAGGTTTCTCTGCTCTCTTACCATTGAAAAAAGTGCTATCAAAAAGTATAACACATGGTTCTATTTCATAGAGTGCAATAGAGCGGATTTTGCATGCAATCGACGAGCAATTGACCAATCAAATGGCCGGAATATAATTAGGTGTTATATAATGTAGCATCATGCATGACATGTCTGTCGAACAATAAACGATCACACGATTAGTCACCTGAAATTCCAGCGCTGAATGTTACTCCAAAACCCAAACATAGCATCGACCAAGCTGCAGTAGAATTGAAATGAGGCAAGCAAGCTATGTCTTTACCATAGCAGAACATCCAAGACGTTGTATAACCTAAGCAGATTCCCATGACGCAAGACTCAAAACAAAGTGAAAAGAATTTTTGAGTGAATATTGTTAATACGAAGGTTGCCATCAGAAGAACATTCGGTAGTACGATCACGACCACACTACTTTGCCATTTCAAGTAGAAAACAAACATTATGACAGCCCGTCCAAGCAATATTCCAGATCCACCAAAAGTAGAAAGCAAGACTGCATCTCCTTGTTCGTAGCCCTTCTCGACTCCGTAGGGTAGAAGAAAGATACTCCACGATGTAAATACAAACATGTGAAAAAACTGTGCTGCATAAAGACAAAGCATTGTCGGATGAGAGACGATCGCTTGGTAGATGCCACCAGAGTTTTTCGCTGCAGTTGCTGATTCTTCTGGTTGGCTTGGTAAAATGTCGTCGCCTTCTTCGTCACGTATTGGATTGTACTTATCATCATTGCTGTGCTCTGTGTTGGCCTTTGACTGAATTAGCACGCCTGACAATATTTGGTTCCACATAAAAGCTCCGAAGAGAGTGAGAGCACCCGCTAATCCGTATTTTTCCCGCCAGTATTCTAGTAACGGCGGGACCACAGCTATGCCAATGTTGGCGAAAAAACCTGTGACGCTCATAACAGTCCCAAAAGAATCGCCAAAACTATCTGATATTGCAATGTACAGTGGAATATTGTTGAGACCAAAGCCAACACCTGCATGATAACAAAAAAAGTGTAATACGGTAACGATTAATAAGAATAGCATGCAGCCTGTACTCACTTGAAATATCTGGGGATTATTTATCTTTCATTACACGTAATTTGAACATCTTGTCAATAGAGGTGTTTGATTGATACAAATAGATAATTTACAAACGTTTAACAGTTTATCATTAACATTATATGTTTATGGTTTCCCTTCGACTTTCCGGAATTCTGTCGAGCTTTCGCTTGATATTTTTCTAAAATTGAGATGGATAATGAGTTATGAATCCTTGTGATAACCTATTTGTGGTGAAACGAGTGTTATAAGAGTGTTATAAGACGTTTGGTTGGGAATCGAACATTCTGCTGTGATATTATTCTGCGATAGACATGACCCACTACAGATAGCAAAGTAAGAAACTCGTTGACAATTCGGTTGACTTTTCCTCTCACATCATTTCTCGTACATCATTTATTTTTAGTCTGAATTCCTTTTTTTCGGTCCATTTGTTTGCTAAACTAGACATGGATGTTATTAAATCCTTACATACTTCACACACCTTCTTTTAAAGAAGTATGTTAAGTCTATTCACTCAGAAATGAGTATGACCAACCAAACAAGAAACTTTAACGTAAACTACATGCAATTTCTTTCTGCATCACCCAGCATGCATTCAGTTTTCTTTTTTCAATTCAAAGTCGTTTTCTCTTTACAAACCATTTGTTGGCTAAACTGATAATCAAACCTATAAATAAAATCAGCCCCTCCCATTAGGACATCAATGACTTCAGCTATGACGTAGCCATTTTTGTGATGACGACAATGGCGGTGATGAAAATGTCTTCAATAATTCAACTACTGTTTCAGCAGAGGCTGGATACTCACCGGATATGATAATTGATATATATAGTGTCCAGAGATTACTGACTAAGAACGCTTCGCATATGAATCCGGCTCCAACGAGGAAACCCCCGACTACGACAATAGTCCGAGAAGAAAATACCTTCATCAAACGAATGACAGGTGGTGCTGTAATCAAGCATAAAAGAAAGATGAATACACACGGCGCTGCTTTCAAGCTAGAGAGTTTACCTGGATGTTGTATGAAACCATTGTTTCACTTTTGGGCATATTAAATTAAGGCAAATTGGTGAGAAAAACAAACCTGCCACGTAGGCTACTCCTTGCAAGATAGAGAATGACAGTGCTACCAATGGTATAGATCCTCGTGTTTGACTGACCGTGTCATTGAGAATAACACTTAAAGATTTCATTGATCCCAAGTAGAAGAAGAGCCTTATAGTCATAGCTGCAGAAATCTTGAATTTCTCAATTTGACTTGATGTCGCCATGATATTCTATTTGATCAAGTAAGTGTGTGTTTGACAGTACACTATTTAATAATGATGGTATCCAAATCATACAACGTAACAAAACACTAATCTCAGTTCTGGGATATGCATGAATGACACGAAAAGGTGTGGGTATGCTGCACGCTGGTATTATATCACTTCAACAAGTCCATAGGCAACAGACGATCCAAATTCAGACAATATTACAAACCATGACAGGAGCGCATATTGACAGTAATTATATAATTACGTTATTATATTTCAGTTGTATTTGTGGATTAGGCGATTGCCTTTATTAAAATATCGACGTTAACTTATAATAGATGACGAAGCTCACCAGGGCAAGGGCGATGATCCGGTAGCAATCCAACCCCCCACCCGCCCCCAATAATAATATTAAAAATTACTATAATAATAATGATTAAAATCGTCATCGTCATCATCATCATCGTCGTCGTCGTCATCGTCATCGTCGTCATCGTCGTCGTCGTCGTCATCGTCGTCGTCGTCATCGTCGTCGTCGTCATCGTCGTCGTCATCGCCGTCGTCGTCGTCGTCGTCATCGTCATCGTCGTCATCATCGTCGTCGTCGTCGTCGTCGTCGTCAACGTCGTCGTCGTCGTCGTCGTCATCGCCGTCATCGCCGTCGTCGTCGTCATTGTCGTCGTCGTCGTCGTCATAATCATCTTATCATATTTGATATCTGTGTGAGGTTGAAAGTAAGGGTGGGGAGGGGGTTGGGTGAGGGAACTAAACTAAACCCCCTACAGCAGAGTATCAGCTTGAGGGTTAACTTACTATGGGAAACATTGTATGAGTTTGTATCCAACACACTATGACATTGCTTACAACGGGTTCTGATACCCGTGCATCCCAATCATCAAAATCCATTTCTCTCCACACTTTCATACATTTACGGTAAGTAGAAGTGCCCTTATGCAGTCCTACACTGGTATGCTCATTGACAGGATTGTTAACTTTTTTTGTAACATTATAGTAGTTTCAAGTTAATTTTTTACTTCTGTAATTCTCATGAAAGTGTTACATCGTTATGTTGGGCTATATCACCCTTGAAACAACAGTTTGATATAATTTTAGCCTGCAAGTCTCAACCGCTACTTTACATATTTTATTAATAAGTTGGATACAGTTGGTAAGGTGTAATATGTTCATCGTCGTGGGCAGCTCGAAAACGTGCACGAACATATAACAGACCGGAATTAAAAAATTTCTGTACAAAAGATTGTTCTTGTAAATACAACTTTACCCAAGACAGGCCGGTTAAAAGTGTGATTGCTGCAGTTCTACACTTCAAACATTTGATCTCCAAAAGCTGACATCTTCTTTGGAATTGCCATTTGTTTGTCAATTCTTCATTTCCAAATTTAAATGTTATTATGTGTTACTGTTCTTGCTAGTACATGGATCTATTAATATTCGTGGAGTACATGTCATGTAGCTCTAATTAGAAAAGAGAGGAAGCTGAAACAGACCCTGCCGTTTTTTTTAATAGAAAACAAAATGGGGGCAAAGTAAACTACGTTTCAATTGTGTTGAAGCAATAAATTGATACCTTGATAATCTTAAAAGCAAAGTCCAGATACAAATGTATTTTTAACCCCTTGTTCAAGCTGCATTTTAACTTATGCATGAAATTTATCGATAACAAATTTTGAACATAATATGTGTTATGCAAAGGGTGAACCTGAAGCAACCTGTTTTGTGAAGATTTAAATCTACTTGGGTACTGAACAATAACATTTGCCTTGACTGATGGGAACAAGGTGAATTTAAAACAACAAAAATCAAGACAGTTCCCGTCCCCTTTCTTCACACCCACCTACACCCATGGACACTTTCACTATATATGTTCGGTAAGCTACTGTAACAAACGGTCTCTCTCAATTAATGGATTTTATACCGATCTTATAAGCATTGAGATCCGTAGCGAAACTTTTACCAGTGTTTATTGTAATCGTCATTTAGACAAAGACAGAACTTGGATATCAATCAAGGAAAAGAACAAAAATATCAAAACCTTACATGAATTTGTACCTTGTTGTCATAGGTTGCTTTAACATATTTCTCAATTGACTCTTCTTTTGAGATATGCAACTCTTGGATGAGGAAAGTCTTTTTTAAATATCCATCAGCCGCCTTCTACAGATCTGCTTCCTTCTGTATATGTATATCTCATGGCCGATAACACCTCCAGCAGTTGGAAAAGATGTTGAAAAGACATAATCAAGTAAACAGAACGTGAACACACAACTTTTAACATAAGTTCGATACTTATGTAGAGTACAATATAGTCGTTTTTTGTGATATTCTCATTACCTGCATAAGGGGAGAGGTTGAGTCCCTCTAACCCACCACACTACAGAAGTATTTGTGATTGCGACCCTGGTGGTCGTTTGGCATTGTTTGTGTATTTTACACATATCCCTATACATATTATAACTGGGAGATAGAAATCATAACTGAAACACTGTTCATTTCATACCATCTTACCTAAAAGTGTTCTCCCTATATAAGGAGAACAGCTGTATGCAAAGCTATGTCAGATGAAGACCATGCAATGAACGCTACTTTAAGATTGAATTCGTCTATGTTGCCTACACGTTAGCAACTTATATATCACCAAGGGAGATAGGGACCCCAGGCACCCTTCGTAAGAGCTGGCTTAAATGACCCAAAGAAGGACCCTCATTAATGAAATCTCAGCCGATACTCATAGCTAAAAAGTAACTGGTGCCACCCGTAACACATGTATCGGGCAACTGACTGACAAGTCGTTAGCGATATATGTAATACGTCCTCCGCGTTAGCAGAAAATTGTCTATCATGACGGGAGATAACATAATCCTTGATTCGTAATGCCTGATCCGGTAGTTTGTGTTGTGGTCTCTCATTGTGCCATTCCTTGTCCAATTTTTGTAGTTTCGCTTCTTGTAGCGTTATAAAACACAGTTTTTTTTCAAGTTCGAGATTGTATGATCTAGATGTAAGAATTTTGCTAAAATTAGATCGTTGTGTATGCTTTATCCGTGTATGTATTCCTGCTCTAGTACCTCTGTATTGTTGTATAATCGACTCTTCTTTTAACTTGTTCATCAACCGTGAGTCTATTGTGAACTCCTTCATTCCTGTACGAATATTACGCAATGTCTGGGAGCTATAAGTATAGTCTATGGTTTGTAGTAATGTTTTCTATACTACTAGTAACGTTCATTATGCTACTATAGGCCATTGTAGAGTATATAGTAAATACATATAGGAACGTACCTTTGAGAATCATAGCGGAACAAATAAATGTTTTTGCAACACTCAAAATATTACGAAATTCCTGCAAAGTCACATAACCAGGGTTAGTTCTTCCTCTTAAAGAAATCCACTCACACGTAGACAATAAATAAACAAAGAAAAGAGAAAATAACTACAAGTACCATTCTCCACACGGATATATTTTGATATATATCATAGTCGCATATATATATATATATATATATATATATATATATATATATATATATATATATATATATAAATTATGCTCTAAATACGCCTCAGAATTCATTATTGATCGAACTGGTGGATGAATTCGACCATGTTACCTTTACGTTGGAAACTAAGCAAATGAGATATCACAAAGATGGGAAGAATTGAAATTGTTTGAATGCAGAACCAACGATGACTATACGTTATTATAATTCATTTTTAAACTTCAGCTCTGTATTTGCTATAGCAACTATGTGTTTGATTATAACGATAACACAGTTAATTTGCTGTATTGCAATACAGCGGAGTGAAATTGGTCAATTCCTCTACAAGAAATGTCACATAACACTGATAAAAAATTACCCCACGCATTGTAAATTTTTTTGCAAACACCGTTATATGTAGCCTTTCACCAATCATCTATGACCTCGCGGGATCACGCAAGTCAATTGGAGTTCACTGTCCATTGGAGTTGGAATTGGAGTCCAGATGGAGTTGGAGTCCATTGAAGTTGGAGTCCAATGGAGTGCAGTAATGCATACAATTTATGGCCAACACTGTTAGAGTTAGCTAGAGAATCCACATGAGACAACTGAATAATTTACAGCCTTTTCTGCACTATACTTGTTCTCTCTACAAGAGTATAACAGAAACTGAGGAAATACTGTACAGTACATATATACAGAAAACAAGAGTATAGTCAGTATTGCGAAGTTCAGCATACTGCGAAGTTCGGACACCCCTGAGAAATACACGATTTCACCATGAAAACCTACAGGAAGAGCCAAATTTCACCAAAAAGTACGAAGCTACAGTTATTTTCTCTCCAAAATGACCCGTGTGCAAGAAATTACTTACATATTTGTAAATAAAATGACGAAGATCTATGAAGTCTGTTATAATTACTGAAAGAGCAACTGCGCCACCAATTTTATCACCAGCGCCACACTGTGGGTTGCGTGTCCGAACTTCGCAATACTCTAGCAAAGAAATACCAGTTCCACAATCACGAAGAATCTTCTTGGAATACAACGTGAAAACAGTTTGCAGGAAAGAAAGTTTGGCCGTGTATCGTACTATAACACAATTCTCCCACCATATCAAGTATATTTTCAGGTGATTTATACCAGAAGATTTAGTTTTGGGGTGTTTTAAGTCTTAAGTGTCCGAACTTCGAAGTCACCATGCTACTTAAAGATAACACAATAACAAATACAACCTGATTAACCTAACAATAGTCCGAAGCAGAGCTGTAGCAAAAGGCACTTAACTGATCCACAAACTGCATTCCTTCTTACTACATTATAATAGAGCTAGGACCTTAAAGGTCTATATACAGTATTAAATGGAATGTAAGACTACACTTCTCAACCTTTTCCCCAAGCAACTCGCAACATGGCCCAACTTTAGCAATATATACAAGGCAAACTGTTGACCCAGCATTAGAATTGATTGTAGTCCAAACCTTTTTTGCCTCTAAGAAACCGCCGACACCAACCTTTCGTCCAACATTTCAGCAGTGAAATTTGACAATGTAGGCCCAACATTGTTGTGCTATCTGGGAAGATGACACTTCATTAGTTCCCATAAGTAATTACAGTTGTCTTGAGAGCTCGTTTTCTGTTCGTATTCAATTGTGAATTTAGGCTCGTTTTACTCATCAGTTGCTTTACTGTTCTAACAGTAAATACGTACACCGAACCAATGAGGTCGAAAAATCTACTCTGGTCTTTTCTTGTTTGCATGCCTTTTCTCAAATATGTTCCCCCAAGTAGTTTTGTTATTGCTGGAATATCTACAATCGTGTCCTGGTATAGGCGGAAACGCCATTCTGGATGAGATAATCGTTTCTTTGGAGACACCTCGGAACTTTCTATGATTTTATTTTGAGTTTCCTTTTGCAAGTGAGCGATTCCTCCAAAGTAACGTTCATTTTCAGGATGTGTCACCGTGTTTGTTTCATCCATATTTCTCCAACGTACGTACTCTATGTTTGAACCTGGGAGGGAGGCTAAAGTTTTATATTGTGACTTGTAGTCGGGAATAATTCCATACGGGAATAGTTCGAGGACAACAGACTGTGGCTGTAGGAATATCATCAACATAAGCAGTGCGCCGTGAACACCTATCATCAACTTTGCACAAGAGGCCTTTTCGATTAGATCAGTGAGGGAATTCTCTTCTAAACTAGTTGCTATAATTGTTAAACCAAATCCTTCCGATATAGCGCTGATTATTTCATCCTCGTTCACAATGATCCTGTTGGTCTTTCTCCTGAATATGATACCAAAGTCGTCTCCGTTACAATTGGGATAAATAGCTAATCTAGCTCTGACATGTTCCGTGAAGTTGTTTATGTGCTCCCATGTTGCGGTGGTGTTCATCACCGGTCCTTCTGGAGATACAAAGTCGTATTTGAACCACACAGTTTCCTTTGAGAGACCAACAATGGCATCTTCAAAGCATGTGATAGTGTTGTCTTCCTCAAATGACAGGTCCACCTTCTGTAATATCGGATTATCAGTAAATGTGCTGTAAAGGTCACGAAATGTTCCAACATCTCCTCTATCAAATAGCATTAGGGTAATGGCGCCTGGATTCCATGCTTTATGATGCAAAAACAACGTCTGATAAATTGGGATCATTTCATCATGAATGAAATGTCCAAGATTTCCCTCCACAAATCGTGCAAAAATTAAGTATTTGCCATCCATGAATTTAATTTTGACCTTACCATTTTGAATTGCGCTCGCGGATGACGATACAATATCACATGTGTATTTCATGTCTACAACAGATGTTAGGCTAAGAGCTTCTCCTAACTCCGACTTCATGAGACTTTTCTCTTCCGTTGATGAAACTCCAATGGCTACAAACTTATCAAGTCGAGAAGAATAGCACAGGTTTTTGAAACGACATACTCTGTCCGTTGAAACGTTTCCAGAACAGAGCCAACTTGTTCTTTCTGCGACTTTCTCAGAGTTACTTCTGTGTTCGACGGGGCATTTGAAGAATTGCTGGATGAAATAACTACTTGCAATTGCAAGCAGGAGCACGCTGATCCCAAAAGCAAGATGTTGTGCCATGATCTATACTTAAAGATACACTGAATTGGGTGTAGGAGACGTGCGTTTATGAGCCGGAATAAATTCGCCGGGATTTGTATTTACTATTAAAACTAGTAGATACTGAATAAGCTTGTCGGACCTGCTATGCAACAAATCCTCGTTACTATCCAACAATCTGTCCGGCTTTCTATTTGAAGGAGCTCAGTTGTATATCTGTTGTATATTGACAACACGTCTTAAAAGCAGTGACCCGTTCCATAAGCCTGTGTTTAGTATTTGAGTTCCATTGACTCTATTTGTCTCATCGAGGTCATTTGCAGTGTGTCTCCGTGGATGAAAATCTACAATTTCGAAAACTACAATTATAACAGTAGGTAGCTGATAACCTTCACACTTCACGTTTTAGAATTGATACCGACAAACATTGTTTGGCAATTCGTGCAGATTCCCTTTGGAACTCATTGCCACAGCTCCAATTTACATCGTGACACGTCACAGAAACAAAATTGGCCCCCAAAAACGTTATTACAACATCGCAGAATAAAAATGACTCAACAGAATTGTAAGAAAAAGTTTTCCATGTGAAGCTGTAATTTTGAATTCATTTTAATGCAACAAGTGACAACTTTCTATCTTCAAAGATTTTTAGCACGACTGGATAAAAATGTTAGTATTTTTTTTTTATCATACCCACAAATTAAATACGTGGGGAAGATCACTTGCATGTTAACAACTCGATAGGTCTATATCGCACAATATGTAAGCTTTACACGAGTGTAGCAAGCTCAACGAACAAACTACTGTAGCCTACATCTAAGGCAAAATTTATTCGTATGAATCACAGGCTATAGCCGTGAACCTTTTGCTAAAATGAGTATCGTTAGTCGAACAAATAAAACAGTACATGTCTAGGTTAGTTGCATTGTTAATAGTCTAATTTCAGAGAATTTCCTATAGCTATTGTTTCTTTTGTTAGTGTCTAGTTTGATGGAACACATCAGTGCACAGCTCAAGTGTAGAGAGTTTTGTGTATTAATATGCATTACCTAGGCTATGAAACTTCAACGTAGCGGTATAGCCACTGGCATAACAAAGCAAGATGCACCTTTCCATTTGAAATTCAAATTCGAAATAACCTTACAACAAACAGCAGTCCGTTCTGGAGCATCACCCACTTAATTACTGTTATAAACCACTCATAATTTGTGGTTCAAATCAATAACAAGTTCTACTTGGAGAGACAGACTGAAGTTGTATCCATTCCAAATTGACATAATGGTATTGATCCTACTTGCCACTCACATACTTACAAGGACTCAGTGTTGGATTTCTGTTGACCTACCATAATCATTGGCCACTACCATAGTCACTGTGGTGTATCTTTTCATTATGACAAAGGAACATAACAAACATATAGTCTCTATATATCCCCACATAACAGGTTTTCAATATTTGAACAATGTTGGCTTTTCACATTCCCTATTTTCAGTAGCATTATTGAGAGAGCTTAGGTACAAGCTTTTATTGTGTGCCTTTGTTTACATTTAACTGCAGAAGAACAAGTCCTTATCTAAAGCAACAACATATAATATATCATACACTGTAATTTTCACCTGCCATGCTGAAGAACTGAGTGAATATTGCCATAAATGATACCTAATTTGCCTAATATTAATTACAAATAGTTATAATCTTGTAAAGGTAATAGGTATGTAACGATTGCAAATGACCAGTAAACCTTGACTTGTTTCATCATCAACTGCTAATGCCTGGGATATGCCCAGGTTTGAAGTCTTTAAAGACTCATAAAGTCGCTGATTACCCTCTGCAAACTCATCGACTCTTTTAGCCACTGCAGAAAGGTTGTCATAAAGAGTTGAAATGTCATTTCCATTTACTCTCTAAAACTCTCTCTCTAACGGAAATAAGATTTAATAGGATAAATGAAATTGACATATGCAACATAATTGAACAAGGTGGCGCACTGACACACAGAATCATACAAACAAAATAATCAATCAACAAACAAGAGCCCAACGGGCACTATGGTTCCTTGCTAAGTGGAATATTAAAGTGTTGCATTTTAGGTGGAAATAAACTTTGGGCCCACTTATCCCAAAAAGGTCTGACAAAATGTTGGGCTCGAATGGGCCTGAAATAATTGTGCCCACATGTACCAGCTATTAGCCAACAATTGTATTGCCAATTTAGATACAATCCGAATTAAAGTTGTGGAGTTACTACAAGTTTAATATTTTAGCCCCTCACTAAAATTTGGTCCATATACAATTTTGCGTCTGAATGATCCCAAAAATACGTGGCCCAAACAAACTGGGTCCCTCACTAAACTGAAACCCAAAAGATGAGGGCCCAAATGGTCCCAAAAATATGGTCCCTACACTTTCGGGTACAATAATGTGTCCAAAAATGCATTTGAGGTGCAAATAAAAATTGGGAGCACTCGGCCCAATAATGGGCCAGGATTTTTTAAATATTTATGCATACATGCAACAGCTATTTACTAACAACTGTATACCAAGTTTGGCTACAATCCGACTTGAGTTCGCGTAGTTATTACAATGTAAAGATTTTATGTTTGACCCCATACCTCATTGATATTTACATCATTGCCAAAAACAATAGTGCACACCTTCTCATTGAATACACCTACACAGCAAGTATGACAAATATTCATCACTCCATTGTTGAGTTCTCACAGACCCAAGCATGTGTCATAGACGCATACACACACACACAAACCTGACTGCATAGATTCATTTGCTTCTAGCAAGGAACCGAAAAGGTGTTTCAGGATTGAGAACTTACACAAGTGTTGCAGTGAGTCATACATTTCTATATTCATTACCATATATTTCTGCTTGACACATTTTAAACAGAAAATCCATAATGCTCTGGGATTCCTGTGAACACTATCAAATGTCCCAGAGGTACTTACAATAGCGTGGTCCTTAGTATGACTCAAAATACAATGCAACATTTCATTCGTTTTACCTAACCTGACCTTTGATTTCTGCTCCAACCAAGAGTTTTTTCTCAATGTAGAACAGAGCCAAATATGATGTTCATACCAGTTATGATAAGGATGTCAGTGTTGGACTTCTGCCGAACTCAAATGATGTTGGCCTCTGCTGTAATCGACAGACATTTTCAACCTCTTCTTCTTCTTCTTCTTCTTTTTCTTCTTTTTCTTCTTCTTCTTATTATTAATATTTAGTGTTACACCTCGGGTGACCTTTCATCTCCAGTTAGTGAACACACAACTGATCATCCGCTACCCAATGATCATCATCTCTAAGATTCATTCATTGAACATTGTATGAGAAGCATTTTACCATTTTAAAAACAATAACTTCAACTCACCTGTATATGACCTTTGACCTCCCCATTTGAAAACACCACTTATAATTAATATTGTAATTAGATATTTATACTACCACTCATGAATAATTAATGTGATGGTATCCGTTCCTAATGTATATATAAAAAACTGCATTCTGTCATATATTTACACCAAATACAAGGCAACTCATGCTGACAGTTGGAAAGATATTGCGATTTTAAGAATTTTACATGAAACCCAGCAATCATTAAAAAACAGCAGGGATCGTCTGCTACTAATGACCAACATATATCACATAAGATATCAATTCATCATGTAGTTCTTGAGATAGCATGTCTACAAGCTCATGGTTCACATACATACACACCGAATTGACTGCAGAGGTTCGACATCGGAACCAAAAGTTAATTTACCAAGCATGATGTTCATCCAAGTTTCATGTGACTTAAGTCGCATGATTTTATATCACACATGCATATCATCAATTGCTTGCTTGCGTTAAAGTAGTGTTTTTGTTGCCAATATATTTTTTCTTACATTACGACCGTTTGAACAATTGAATTATTTTGTATATACTTTCAATACTAGTGTCATCTTCTGCAGGGTGTGGGTTTTAATCTTGGTCCTCAGTGTGTGATATTTTTCTTTGTAGGATGAGGGGTTCTCTCTGCCTGCTTTCTTCCATTTCGAAACTTGTCTGTTAGCCTTCTTTTCCAACATTCCTAAAATGAGAGAAAAATACTTTTATGCAAACTAGCACCCTGTATGATTCCATGGCAATTAGAACAGTGTGGCTTTAAACTGATATCCATGAAAGAATCACCATCCCACCTTTTGGCAACAATTCAAGCATGACAGGTTTGGCACTGAGGTTAAATCTTAAATAGTGTTTATTATATACCAGTTTTATGTACAATAAACAGTATCTGCCTTGCCTATAATTCTTAAGGAGAAAAAAACAGCCAACTGTGAAATACCTTTTCCAGTGTTTTGAACTCAAAACAGTATTTTAGGCCCACAACTGTTGAAAATTTACTACAAAATATTGACTGTTTATTAAATACATAAACTGGAAACTAGGCAGACCAATAGGTTTTGCAGCGGCAGAAGATATGTTTATGAATATAATACATTTCTTAAAATATTAAACTATTCTATGTATTTATTAAACCAAACAGAGTAAGCCCCTCTCAAGTGAAAACACGGAGCCTTCAAGCCCAGTCCTCAAAGACCTTGATAAGTTTCATAAAAATCCTAAATTTTAATACCGCAAGCAAGAAAACAATATCTTAAGCAATGGCAATTAAATAATGTAAAACCAATAACCAATTTATCAGCAGATTATATCATTCATTACGGCAAGCTTTTCAACCAAGGGTGGTGATACTCAGCAAAAGAGGAATCCCTTTGCCATAAAAAACACCAGAAAAAAAAAACTATCAATCATACATAACAGAGCTAGATATTCAGGCCAGATAAATAACTTACATGTGGTCTCAAAGCAGGGATGACGCTGAAACCGAGACAAGGAAGGCGTTGAACAAGGGTCCTTGCCACCCCATCATACTGGGCTTTGGATGGATACTTGAAGAACTGAATTGAAGAAGTGGGTTATTTACCTGTACTTACATTTTTTCCCACAATTCACCATGATCTAGTCTGCAAGATATAGTCAGTACAAAGGGAACTAGATGAGTGGTAATCAGCTGATATGCTATATCAAATCAATATAGTGTTACTGAACATTCCAAAATAAGACGCACTTTGACTCTTCAAACTTAGAATGATCCAAAATGACCACCTTTTACTTGTAAGTCTTTGACAACTATTGTATGATAGTATGTATTTGTGTTGTTTAAGAAATTGCCTTAAGATATCCCTTGATGTTCTTTGACTTCTGCTATTGTTGCTGACTTAAAATATCATTTAGCTAAGTTCATTAATCACACATACAGAGGTTGTCATTTGATATAATCAGCAGTTTGGCTAAGCTATTGCTTTAATAACCTACAACTGTGAATAATAATAATTTATGTGACAGAAAATATGTTTGAAGACCAAAAAAAATATTCTATTTGAAGTTTTATAACCCAATTGTCTTGTGCATTTATCCATGTCTCCAACAACATGGTTAAACACATCTTAAACATGGTTCAATAACCCATATCTAGAAATGACCATAATGAAAGACATGTCAACATTCCATATTCTGAGGTTTTTTGTCAAGAAGGTACTGGACATCCTTTCTCTCTGCTTTTCGGTTGGAAAGAGGGCCGCGGCATCAAGATACTTTAGAAGCTGCGATGGCGTACTCTCTGTAGGGATACTGAATGGCACTGCCCATGGCTTGAGGGATACCACATGCTTTTTAAATGTAATATGTTGATGTATTAAAGTTATAAAAACATGTGACGGCATCTATTTATAAAAATAAGCTCTCAATTTTCATTGCTTTATTTCAATGTTAGAGAAATAATGATTTTCCATTGTAAGGAAAAGATGTCATCGCTAAAAGGACCTCTTAATTGATTTATATTGGTAAAAAGCATATTTTCCATTTGTTAACTTGTTAATAAAGGAAAGTTGAAATGATCACTTTTGGACACGTTTTAAATACTCAACAACATTTATTGTTATGCTTTGTAGATAAATAATTGATATAATGAGTGCTATGCTATCAATGTTAGCAGAACATGTTTCTGATAAATTATGAACTAAAATATGCTTAGCTGGGACTGTTTTGTCGCCAACTGGGCACGTCGGCATGCAAGCTGTCTCAGATGGAGCTTTAAACTTAGGCATGGCTGATTCCTGGGGGAGGATTTGGCTTGCTGGAAGATTCTGGATATTTTCTTCACTAGCAGAATCAATTTCCTTCCTAGTGTTCACTTTTAATATAACACAATCATTGTTATGTGATGCCAGAGACCTCACAGTCCTGTTTTAATGATGTACTGCATGTACTTAGCACCATTGTTGACAATGTTCACCCAAGCATACCAGGATTTTCAAGCAAAATAATAGTTACAAAGACAATCAAGTACAATGTAGTGGCAAATTGTTTTCCTTTATTAAAAGATATGAAAAATAATGTGTTTTGCACTGCATGTGGTAAACATGAAACAGGAAAATATTTAGTTATGTCTGGTGAATGCAACTCTGGGAAAAACGATACTTCTGTGGCCCAAAGATCCCAGCATTGCGTACACAAAACTACAATGTCAGAGGATGGATCAAGGAATGCTCCTGAGAAAGACCTTATAGCATGTTGGTGAGCTGCGCCTGGCAACATAAAAATGGTACCATAGTATTTTGAATAAGACACAGTATCGAGCCCACCTACTAAGAAATAAACTTTCCCTGATAACACACATATACCAGTGAGAAGGGCAAATTAGAGGATGCCCGGTTTCTGGGACTGACTGTTCACTGTGCAAAACATTATTTACTGAATTATATAAGGCTATGTACACCATTTTGTCATAACCATGACCTAAGCCAAGTTGTACTGCTTCCATCATTTCCAAGAACTTTCTCAACTAGCTTTTTTCAAATGATTCTGAAATACAAAAGTTGTCTGTACGCGGTCTTCATACTTTTAAATACAGTCGAAATAGAACTTCTGCTAAGAAGTGATTCTAAACCAGGAACACTGTCGATGTCGACACCATTCAGCTCTAAGCACCGCTATTTTATATTAAGGATCAGTTTGATTTTGCTGCTGTTAATGACTCAACGTCTGCCAGTCATTCACTTAAACAAGATTTGGACATTTGATACATTTCGCGCCATTTTAGTATCATCATTCCTAAAGTATGCTGGCTGAAAATTGGCCTTTCATGTGGTGTTTCATGTGGTGGTGATGAACCATCACAAAAGTGTTCATCCAATTTATCTATCTCCATATCAGCAGTCTCAATCTTCAAGCTGTGCTCATACATTTTTAAGCACTCTACGCACATGACTAAGTTAAGGGTCCATCTTATTGTATGCTTTCTCAAAACCACTTATCTCACTTCTAATGGTAAAACCCGGCTCTGTTGAATGGACTGCATGACTGCAAGAGCGGTGAGGTGGCAGAACGGGAGAGTGCGCGTCTGCAGTACCTGAGGTCCCTGGTTCAAACCTCGGTGTCGACACTGACACCAATTTTCACCCCGCTCCTTTCTCGTGGTAGGAAAGTGGCTACACGTGGGAAGCGGTACTCACGTCCTTCGGAGGGGAGGTTAAATTGCCGTCCCGGGAGCAGGACCACACACCCCTGCCTCGTGTCTTAAGGGCACTATTCGAAAAGAGAATGCGAGATTCGCCGGTGTCCTTCCACGTACAAAAACTTGGAACCTCAATAGTTTCCGACTAAGGATTTCCTTAGTCTGCTGAAGCACCTTCGGGTGGAAGCATAATACGAGGTGTATCGTATCGTATCGTATCGTAATGGACTGCACGGATGTGTTGTATGACGTAACTATTCTTGTTTGTTTGGTGCGAATTGCATTTGTGACAGACATGTGAAATTACTGTATGTACACAATGAATGTTGGAAGCATTTTCTCTACGTGCATCATATCATAGGACTGGGAACTTCCTTCCAGACATATTTGTAAACAACTGAAGAAAACTTGAAAAAAAAAACTTGCTTTGTAATCCTAAGCAATGAAACTGTTTTATGGAAAGTTAAGTGAGCAATATTTGGTTCTTCCATGCTATGTGCGAATAAACGTGTACGGTTACACACATAACATTGGGCCTTAGGTATATGACTTATCACACTAGCGCTGCCAATCTTTATAATTATATAAACTGAAGGTAGGCCTAACATTAGGCTTAGACTAGCCCATAGGGTTATAAATGTCCCTGTAACTTGCTTCCATATACAAAAACGTTGGGAGCGCCCGTTTATATGAACCAGTGTATGAGTTGATTTGATTTCCCTTTTCAATGAAACTTAGCCTAAGTCTTCACATGTAAACAATACGAACTTAATTCAATAGAGATCTCAAATAACCTATTTTTTTTGACGTCCAAGTTGATTGATGATGATGATGATGATGATGATGATGATGATGATGATGATGATGATGATGATGATGATGATGATGATGATGATGATGATGATGATGATGGTGATGATGGTGATGATGGTGATGATGATGATGATGATGATGATGATGATGATGATGATGATGATGATGATGATGATGATGATGATGATGATGATGATGATGATGATGATGGTGATGATGGTGATGATGGTGATGATGATGATGATGATGATGATGATGATGATGATGATGATGATGATGATGATGATGATGATGATGATGATGATGATGATGATGATGATGATGATGATGATGATGATGATGATGATGATGGTGATGATGGTGATGATGGTGATGATGATGATGATGATGATGATGATGATGATGATGATGATGATGATGATGATGATGATGATGATGATGATGATGATGATGATGATGATGATGATGATGATGATGATGATGATGATGATGATGATGATGATGATGATGATGATGATGATGATGATGATGATGATGATGGTGATGATGGTGATGATGGTGATGATGATGATGATGATGATGATGATGATGATGATGATGATGATGATGATGATGATGATGATGATGATGATGATGATGATGATGATGATGATGATGATGATGATGATGATGATGATGATGATGATGATGATGATGATGATGATGATGATGATGATGATGATGATGGTGATGCCCATTACATCGGTCACCGCACGTGCGCGTGCATGTTGTATGCTGCGCGGTGACAACCCGAGACATACTCGCTGGCTGGTAAACACCCCTGGCACTGCCCAGTTCTTCTTCTTACTGAGAATCGTCGAGTCTTCCTTTAACTAAGCGTGTTTTAGGTTAAGCAAAAGTGAGTAATAGCCGGGAAAGACAATAAAACCCTCGTTTGCAACAAGTGAAGATACCAAGCTATAATATTGATACTAAATTTACTCAGAGGAGTGAATACAATTACTGTAATTTTGTTGGTTCATGAGTAATGTTACGAAGCAGGCGAGTATAAATGATTTAACTAGCATTAAATATTGAATTCTATTGAATATTGAATATAGAATATATTGAATATATTGAATAGCATTGAATATTTTAACTCATTTCTACTTCATATGTTCTTCAGTGTAGTTCTGCTACAAGAAAACATAACATATATTATATGCTTATTTGTTCAATCATGTGTAAATCACACCACGCGCAGAAGTTATCTTCATTAATAGGGAGGCATTGTCTGTTCAGATTCCACTAGTCAGGTGTACATGGCCATCATCGGAAATGTGCATGAATTGAAACGGGAATTGTGATTATGTATTATCGAAACTTCCATACTGCTCTTTTGTTTCCTGATGAATTTCCTTTACACTCTAACAACGCTTCAAGTATAATGCTGTACCAGAAATTTTTCCGATTTTTCTCAATTTAAAAGTGGAGTAGGAACACCAGAGTCACTGCAATACTTTAACAGACTGGACAATATATATATATATATATCTATATATTAACCAGGAGTAACTTTGCTTAAAATGGGGGGAAAGTGTGAGTCCTTCTTCTGTATTCCGACGATTCTAGGTAAGTTATAAACTATGTATAAGTTATTATTCTCATAACACATGACGGCATGACTGTCATGTTGTTATCCAAGAAAAATACAATATAAACTCTCAGCTCAATGTAAAACTTACAACAGCTTTGGAGAAATATTTGAAAGGTGACACCATGAATAGACGAGATTATCGGTTCAAAGAGGAAGGCATTATCTTCAACTTTTCAAATCGTTTACCTGTCGGAGTTACCTAATTTTATTCATCAATTCCTACCAAAATTATTAATTGTCGGGAAAAACAACTTCCACAAGTTGTGCAGTATGACTTATATTGGATATTGTGCTTTGAATTGTTTAAACCTGTAACATGTGAATTCGTTAATCATGTATTCTCGAGCCATTGCCAACTACAATGATAAAGTCTTGAACAAATGAAGTTGTACCATATATTACCCGACTTATAAATTTATCTCTGTTGTCGGGAGATCAGTCGTGAATCTAGTAAACAAGCCATTATTCGCCCGCTACTGAATTGATGTGAACTTGGTAGTAATATATCCATATCCTATATCCAAGTTTACATCTTCATCTAAGCGTATTGAGAAAACTGCTAATGTCCAACTTAGCTCGTTCCTTCTTAAAGTGGATTGTATAATATATTAGATAAAGGAAACGACGTGTGTGTCTCGGGTCGGTTACTTCCGGTCTTATATCATCTATACGCTTTAGTTTATAAACACTGCACCCTTGGATGAAATCCTTCTCCGTCTTGGTTTGAAGTACATATGATATGGCGATGATGCCCAGTCGTATGTCACTTGTAAGGGGAGTTAAGCTCCTGTTGCCATGATTGAATCGTGCGTAGAAGAAATCCGTCTGTGAATGCAAAGGAATATGCTTGTTTCGAAAGACGAAAAAATTGAGATGATGAATTTCACTTTAAAGTTTGGTAGTAAGACAGGTATTCATCATTATTGTAATGTACGCTATGGATGGCGTCTGTCTTAATCCTTCCGTTGCACTCCGTAATCTTAGTTTTATTATTGTTTGTGTTGTTATTTTATAAAGACTGTGTCATGTCTGCTCATGCAGCCAGTGTCTTTAGTCCAGCATCTTTTGCGACTTACAATATTGGTAAGGTTTGTAATGCTCGTGACCAGCATTCTGCTGAAAAATTGGTTCATGCCTATTGTTACTTCCCGTGCTAGTTTATATGACTGTAATAGTGTACTTTGCAGTCTCCCAGCCTGTGAAATCAACAAATTCAATATTCATTCAGAATTCTGCTGCTCGTTTAATCACAAAAACCAAAAAACATGATCATGATTACTCTAGTTTTGAGAGAACTGCTAACATTGGCTGCCAATTAAACAGCGGCATCATTCTCAAAATTGTATGCTTTGTTTTAAAAGTCTACATGGCAAGAAGCCGACCTACTTGAACTGTTGACATGACGTTATAGTAGGTACATATATCACTCGAAAGCACCGGGCCTTCACCAGCTATTGAGTAAAACTAAGTTTTATAGTGACAGTGCGTTTTATATTTGTTTATGGAACGCCATGCCGCCGGCGCTTCTTCTTTTACTCACGTTTGTTTGTTTTAAGTCCCAACTTCAAACTCATCTTTTTAGCATGTACTTTAATGACTGATCTTGTTTTAATTAGCCTTTACCTCGTTTATATTAGTTTCCTTAATATACTGATTGATATTGTTCATCATCATCAGGAGGGCGTTGTGGTCAAGTGGTCAAGGCAGTGGACTGGTGATCTAAGGATTACAGGTTCGAGCCCTGGCCAGATCATTGCGTTGTGTCCTTGGGCAAGGCACTTTATCTCCATTGCCTCACTTCACCCAGGTGTATAAATGGAGACTTACGAGGTAACTTGTAAATATAGTTGCGTGCGCCGGTTTCTGGCTGCACCCTATGGGAAGTCCCCCGGGGGACACGTGGTTGTGGTGCACTGTGGTGCCCCAGGAGAGATTGATTGATTTGCGCACACTTTGGTGTGTGGGTGTGACAAGTTACCAATGACCAAGGCTAATAGCGCCTTTGAACAATTTATGTTGACTGGGGCTATATAAATGTCTTCTGATTGATTGATCATCATCATCATCATCATCATCATCATCATCATCATCATCATCATCATCATCATCATCATCATCATCATCATCATCATCATCATCATCATCATCATCATCATCATCATCATCATCATCATCATCATCATCATCATCACCATCACCATCACCATCACCATCACCATCACCATCACCATCACCACCACCACCACCACCATCAATGACCATTTTGATCGTTGTTGGTGGTATAATAATGTTAGATTACAAAAGTATTTTTTCCCCCATATCGATATGCATGCCCACCCAAGTGCGCAAAAGAATCGGAGTCGCTTTTTCTTTTCTTCATCTCCGAAGCTCCGGTATAGTAGTGAGCAAAATAAGTAAACAAGAAACCAAAGAAAAACAATACACAGCATTATGACCAAGGTTCAATAATGTTGTACATCACTTCGATTCCTAAATATCACCGTACGTGTCTGTATGATGTCTGTCAAGAAAGAAATTCAAATAGTCAGTAAGTTATTCTGAACATAGATCAGCATCCCAGCAAGTTGAAAGTAATTGTGGGTATAAATCGCCTTGTGTAAAGGTAATTAATCATTTGAACGCCGTTGCTACCCGTGAAATCAAGATTAGTAAAAAATAGTCTAATTATTGCTAATTTTTGGGTGCAATGTTTCACCAACTAGTATGCCTTCCTGATTGACATATATACCTTCTTGGATGTTCATCGTTCAAAGAAAGGTAAAGTCAAGAAATTCATAGTAGTCCAGAACTTAGATCATTACCTCGTTTTATGTCCTCACTTTCTGACGTGCTTCACCATTAATGACGTCAGTGTTTCGAGTTTCATGTAGAACGTGCTTGTCAGCAATCTTCGCTACGCCAACAAAAACAACGTCTTCCTGTCTGACTTCCTATGATTCATAGCTTGCCCTGTTTGGTAATACAAGTTGGTCATTTGCAGTAGTGTATACTCTACAGATATATGGAAATTAAATAAAAATGGGTACTACTCTTTCAAGTAAGGCGAATGCAGCACCGCGTCCTACCGTAGGCCAAACAGCAGTGTACCAAACAATATGGACAGGTGATGTATCAACTCATAAGTTGTCGAAAAAGAAGTCGTCTCTGTTTTGTAACATTATAAACTGCGATGTTTTCTTAATTATTCATAGTCGTCATCATTGATCTTACTTGGTCTGGTAGGAAATAACGAGTAGCAATAGTCTCGATCAAAAAGGTTTCTCTCTTCACCAGTAGAGCAATACCGAAACCAAAACAAGAGTTATGCACGATTTACACAACAATGGATACCTTTAGTTAAATTGCATTAATATTTGTTATCGAAATAGTTACCGTAGAAATAATAACATTCAGCAATAAGATAGGTCAGTATTTAAGTAGGGCTGGAGTCAATCTTGTGCTAATTTTGCTAAATAATACCTGAACCCAGACACAGTTAGGCCGTAACTGCACTCGCACCTTCAAAATGTTAACTTTTATTTCATGTTTATTTCCACTGTATACATTACCCTTGAATTTTAGAATACGCACCCCTCCCCCCCCCCCCCACCGTCTTTATGCTTGGCAAGATATCATATGATCATGGTAAAATAATCAGTAAATAGAAAATACAACTGTGTCGCACTTTTGGCAAAAACGAAAGTTTGCAAAATTTTTAAAGGGGATGGTTATTTGCTTCATGGGATTCCTTAAAATTTTCATATAATATATTTATAGACTTCAACGTTAGAGTCACGGAGATGATGATATGGAATATATAGCGGTTCACCTCAGCTACAGACGATTGGCCGAAAAAAAAGTTCACAATGTTACACAGAGTTCTGTATTTTTTCCCTATATATGTGCGTCATTCGATAATTACAACTTACTAAAAATGCCAATCTATTGACGACGTCATCAGTCGATTATATTCATTGAACAAATTCTATTTCCATCGCTCAAAAATCCACCAGACTATATGGAAATACTCTTTTATTAGTCCTGACTAGCGTGAGTTCCACTATCATTGCTCAAATATTGACTTCAGGTGGAATCTTGGTGTTGATAAGTTTTATTCCACAACTGTGCTAGAAAATGTCCATAGAAAATATTCCTGTTTGTGAGGGATGTGTAGGAGGTGTGTTCTTTAGGAAATAAATTTTCTATAGGATTTATCGTTACAACTGAACCTCACTGTTGTAGTAAGGTGCGTGGGATATAAATCCTATGTATTTGCATCTATAGTCCTTTTAAGATATTAACTTACATTGTTTTTTTCTTAGTAGGTTAGTATATGTAACATTTAATGATCCTCTCAGATTGAATCGATAATGATTTGACGCCTCAGTCCATTCATAATCTTAAATAGTGGGAACCGGGAGGGCTTGGGGGGGGGGGCTCAGCCCCAATGCAAAAGTTGAGGGGAAAATGCATGATAAGCCCTCCCCCCAATATTTACCAAGGTTACGAAACGTCCATCTGCCCATTTTTCAATGCATACTTGTCGATCTGTCCGATGCACACGTATACTATATAGGTGTAATAATTTTAGTCAATGCTGGGGTGACCCTCGGCCCGTCCCCTGGCTATAGACCACATTGTCACCCCAACCGCGTCTTCACGCCCCGTGAAAAGTGGACGCAGTGAGTGTGAGTACCGGTAAGCGCAACACAACTTCGTCTTAGGCCAATGACTTGCCTCATTTCAGCCAGTTCTCCAACATCCCTTTACTACATTAAAAAACGTCTAGCTACTCTCTTAAAACACCATCGAATATACAAATTATAATGTTTTTACAGATTTTTACGTGCAATCTGAGAAATTGTAGGCTTAAGACCCATATTTTAGGGCTAGGTATTCGCAGCATAAAACACTCGGGAAGTGCCGCTTCCGGCCATCTGGGGGTTTGAAAACCCAAAATTTTCTTGTACGCTCCGCACCAACCCATGGTGGTGCTCCGCTTAGATAGTCTCCACGCATTAGCCCCCCCCCCCCATTAATTTCCCCGTTCCGCCGCGCCTGATCTTAAACAGTTGATGCAATATTAGTTGTCCAAATTTAAATCTCTCTATCTTGCTGTCAACTTGAAAGGTACAATGCAACCAATCAATAGTGACATTTAGGCATTGGCAGAACGTGGAGTGGCATCCTGAACAGTGATCCATCTTCACTAAGGCAAACAATATACTATACATTGTTTATCGCATTGCATATATAACACTGAAGTTGATAGTGTCTACACGTGATATTTACTTCACGACGTATCATTGTATATCCACAGATAAATTTTTTGCTCCATCAAAGCCAGTGTCCGACGACGAAGTTTCTAGTTCGTGGGTATCTCCTGGTACATATCCTACTTCATCGTTTCCTAACACGAGACAAATAGCAATTTCAATTCCCACCTCTGCGTCTGGAAAAGTTTCATCGACAAGTGGAACAATCCACGGATCTGAAATTCTTGAAGGTAAAAAAAAAAGTTGTCAGTTCACTGAACCCCACACACACAGACGGTGTTCCTCCAATTCGCTTTGAGATTGTTTGATTATTGTTATGTAACATTCATTCATGTTTGATATATGTCAATTCAGCAAAGACTGGGTACATTACAGTTGTTAATAGCAATGACAAATGTACTAATCTGTTCGTTCTGATTCCAGAATCGGAACGAGATACTTCCGCTGCCAGAACTGTGTCCCTAAAATTATTCCGTGTATAGAACCTATATGAGGCATTGAAGACTCGCCCGAACCGCGTGTCACCCTGTGAAAAAGTTAACTCTCCGTTGCTTGCAAGTGAAGTTTTTCTCTTGTCGCTACAAAATGCAGATCGTAATGAAAATGATACTTTGTTATATCTTTAGCTGGACCTGATGTCCATCGCTGTACCGTTTGTACAGTGCAGTGGGTATTGACTGTACACTAGTGTCTCATTACCGACGGTAGCAAGCTGTGTGTGTATTTTCTGGGATCGATGGTGGTGTCTAACACTTCTGTTACACCTCATTCGAAACTAGGTCAGATTACCGGCGTTAGACGTGTCTTCTTTACGCGAGTCTTCACACCCTTTAAGGCTTACTGTGGGATATTCCACGTTGACCCTACCCCAATTACCTCAAGAAAGAACAAAACAAAACATAAAAAATGATTGTGCATTACGAATTTAGAAACATTCGATTTACAATGGTTATTTCTATCATGACTATTGATAGAATTAACGTATTACATTTAATTCAATTCAACATGAAACGACGCACATCAGTGTCAACAGGGTGCGGAATGTTTTCTTTCAAGGCTTAAATGCAATCTATCATCTTTACTGAAAAACACTTTTAACCAGCTTACTAATTTGAATATTTTCTTCTCCTTAGTAAACAGGTCAGCGCCCCTAGGACTTGTCGTTGGTCTACTCTTTATGTTGCTTTTATTCGTGGTCATCATAATTGGGCTTCGGTAAGTAGCTTACTCAGGAAAACCAAAAGATGGTGATGCATAGAATATCAATAGTGTCAAACATGGCAGAATTAAGAAGTTTTGAATCTTTCATTCATTCATAGTAGTTAATTTGCCTGTCAGTCTGCCATACTGTGAAGTGGGTATGGCTGTGTGGTTGCTTCGGACCCAGTCGTCTGTGGTGGGCACCGAGAAGGCTAGATAGGATGGTCCGTGGGTTGTGCGTACTCAATCATCCTCTGCATCACTATAATAGCATGGGGAAACAAACTTTGAATCGGGGGCCCAAAGTCGGATGTCGACGACATGGTTGTTTGAGAAGGAAATTGTGTGACAAATAGAATAGCAATGAACACTTTGGATTAAAGTAATGAAATCATGTCCATTGAAATTCAACAATACCATCATATTTCACCTTTAATGTCCATTTTGCCAAAACTTATTGCAACTTTAAAACATTATTATCCCAAATGATTGGCTGCAACTGTCGCGTATGGTGATTCCAATGATGTCAATCAAAAAATTGAGATCTGAGAAAAAGTTCCCTAGGAGTTTTTAGGTGCAAACTTTGTTCATGGTTGCAGGAGGATCTAAATTACATACATAAATACATACATAGATACATACAGACATACATTATGTTTATTCAGAAGAAAGCGATTTCGGTTCATTAATTATATTGTGTAAAATATATCAAACCGATGAAATCCAATTATCAAGTGTTCCTGCGAACAAAGTATCCCGGTGGACCTTCTTTCGTTTGAGAAGTCTTGAGAACTGATTGGTTAATAGTTATATGATTGTCATTGCCATACCATGATTGATCTGTTTCAATCACAAGTAAGAGCAGAAAGACCCCTTAACAATAGCATGGCTGAACCAATGATTAGTTACTTCCAAACCACCGGGTGAAAGTTAAATATCTCGATAATCCAAGAAAGCTTAAATCAAAGAAATTTATGAAGAACTTCATTGTTTAATTTTCAAAGTTGTCATAACGACCTTCGGAACTTACTAAAGGTGTTACCGTCGGGATCAACGCCTGTTAAATATATCTTATTATTAGGTTAGTACGATCATTTGCTGCTAAGATATAATGCTCAAAACCTTTATTTTCCTTCAAATATAGGTCATTAAGTTTTATGATACAAAGAACTTATATATGTCACTGAATTATCAGTGACTGAGTTTACAGTATAACTACTGTTAATCTTAAAACTTTGTACCACAGTAAAAATTAGATTGTGCTGATAAATATAATAAATCGGTAGCATGTGCTATTAGGAATTCAGTTAGAACTAAGGATTTGTGTAATTCCAACAAATCCCAACAACTGGATTTGTCGAATATTCCCAGTTCTTAAGGTTGTAATGCTATTAGCAAATGCTACCGATTTATAGCACGATCCAGTTTTAACTTTGGTACAAAACTTTAAAATTTACAGTAGTAACAGTGCTGTTCTCGGCACTTTGAATTCAACAAGTAAGCCTTTCATTAAGAAATCTGGCTACATCCCTGCAGAATTAACGTAGACTAACGTAGGATAAACCTATCCCTAATAACTTAACCACCAACTCTCATTCTCTTTACCAAGCAGACACCGCAGAAGGAGGTACAAGGCTAAAGGTAACAACACAGTAACATATCTGGACAGCCTACCACCAAGTGGATGCTATACCACTGTCACTACGTATGGTCAGGATCACGAGTACACACATAATATCTCCAATCCTTCACGTATTGAGCAGCAAGAGAGTGAAAGGGGCAGCGAATACGAAACATTTTCACCGATGATAAACATATATGAACAGCCGATGGGAACAGCTATACGCAACTATGACGATACTCCAAGTAATCATCAAGGTTACCTGATTCCTAACCAAACGCCACCGCCAATAGGAGAGTTGACAGCGCACGATAACGTGTAATTGGTTCCGAGAGGTGTCACTTAAAAATCAAAGAAGTAGCAAGATTTCCTTAGTTTTGAACAGTTAGGTTTTCATCTGTTGTTATTTCATCCACTTATCTTCTCGTGTATCAACACTATAGTACAAGAATACGTTGTTCCATGACAGAAATGAAAAAGAGAAGGAATAGTTAAGTAAGTGTGTTTACTGTTCTGATTATGTTGCTTCCAATGGTGATTCTAGGCACATCACTAAGTTTGATATGTTATATACTACACAAATTAATGGAATTAGTCCAGGAGTAATCTGTGACTTGTCATTAAAGTGATTATGCCGATCAGTCTTACACATAAACTATATGAGATCCCTTCTATCTTAATTTTCTGGAAAACGTATGACTTTTATAGCCTCTAATAACACAATTACAACGCATCAATTGTTTTTTTCAAAGTCAAATGGTGTTAAATGTCATCCGGGTTTTTTTTTTTTTTTTTGGTTCTTATGAAGTTAAAAAAGCATGTTTTGTCATAAGAAACAACAATCTCATATGCAGTTTATGAGCTTGACTAGTCATATTTCAGTTCATTTAATAAATGACAAACTTTACTTAGTACGGATTCTAATCATAGTAATAGAATTACTCCCTATACGTAACAATTCATTTATTTGGGAAACTCATTAATTAAGGGTATGTACAGGTTAAACTCTAATAACGTCTTAGTTTGTATAGGGAGTAATTCTATTTGGAAACATGAATGCAACGTTTTGCGAAGTAGGTTAAAACTTAGTGACACTTGTTAGTGAAAGAAAAAGTAAGTAACGAGTCATCTTATATGAAATATTGAAGCGTAAGAAGTTACCGTGTGTTTATTTTTCCCTTCACGTGGTATATTCAATGTACAACTACATAATATAACATGATGAATAACATAATTAGGTCTGTTATCTCTAACATGAGTGACGTGTGACGAAAAAGGTTTTATGTTTTGCCCTGAAAGTGCTAGAAAGTCAAATAACAGTCATTCATGTTCAAACGTCAAATAGAGTTTCTTAGCATTTCTTAAAATTTCTTAGCATATCTTAGCAAATCCTTGCTCACTCATACATTAAATTGTCTACACTTTGAAACCCATCAATGGTTCGATGATATATTATAAGATTAAAAACTGAACAGAGTTTGCAATAATTTTGAAAACTTTTGAGGTCAATCTTTTAACACGTTCAAATAGGAAGCCAATACTGGTGACTTTTTGCGTTTGGGATACAATTTTACCGAGCTTACGGTAAAGTATTGCGGATAAGTATTACGGTAGAGTATCACGGTAGAGTTATCACAGTAGAGTATTAAGGATAAGGGTTACGGTAGATTATCACTATAGAGAATAACAGATACGTCCTGCTAAAGTGATGCGCTAGTTTTACTTTTCAATGGTTAACATGGTATTAATCCGTAATTGAATACGACAACCTTTCCTCGCACAGACAATTTTCATGTTAGTATTGGACTGTGTCACGTCAAATCAATAAAATTAATAATCTAATATAAAAGTTGTGAATTTAAGCTATTATTTTGAGATTTTAGTTTCGAGAAACATGGTGATTGAAAACTGTGCAATGAATTTTAAAAGTTGCATCAAGTGCCTTTTCATGTTTTCATTGTAAATACCACGATATGAGCATGAGAGATATTCGACAGAAACTATTTTTTTCTCTACAGCAAACGTTATTTTTTCATTATATAGAATGATATATATTTGATATATGCAACAAGAAAATGAACGATTTTATCTTAGCGGGAAGTATTGGTTTGTTGGACAGTCCATTTGTTAATTTGTAATGTATTAGTTATAATATGTAATTTATAAAAATGTGATTAGCTGAGTTAAAATTCATGAGAATATAACATAAAATTTATGTTAGTTTAGTGATTGTATAACAGTGACTATGAATAAAGTTATATTTATAGCCAAGAGAACAATGTTTTGTGAGCTCTTAATCGTAGTAAGATGAACATGGCAAAGGTAGAAGAAGCTCAAATATATCCGATACACTATTTATTGTGATTAACCAAGTAGTTCCGCTTGATACAAACAAGCAATATCCATCTCACGAGATCTACGTTCACAGCAACTCTACTGCACCTCCTCCCAACCCCCAAAACGTAATGACTAACCAATCTTTCTAGATATGAGATCCCAAACCTAAGATCGTAGCATTCAATACGAAAATTTATAATCTTGTATATTTATTTGTTCCATCGCATTTTACAGTGTGAAGGGAAGTCTCCTATAAAGCCTGCAAGGCTTAACAAAGTAGGAGACTCCCTAAAAAGAAAAAAAGAGAGAAAAACTTAACAATAGAAAAAGAAAAGTTGATAGTAGCATCTACATGAAATGTGAATTCTTCTCCGATGTCATTCGTCACACCGATCATTAACTGACAGTCTCCCTCAGAAGCTTAAATTTCCAAACCATTGTTTTGTGTCGAAAAATCCAGATCCATCCAGATATAAGTGCCAATTACTATAGAAATTATCCGAACTATCTTCTCTTCTGTGAAAGACCTATTAGAACGAAAACCAAAAATGTATATAGTTCTTTGTTTAACGCATATATATAAATAAAAATAATCGAACATTTTTTATACATTTAAATTAAAAATACCATTTTCTCTGGTTTTTAGTCTTCTGAATGGTCATTTAAGAAATCGTCGCATCTAACAGCTAAGAGAGATTTAAAACATCCAAGCCCATGGCCACAACATCCCCTTCGCCCACTTCCTTACCTTCCACGAATTGAAAATACCAACCATTGCTCTCTAGAGTTCTATGATTCTCTTCACTAAACAGAACAACAATCGTTAACTAACATAATATGACCATCAACTATATTCTGCATAGCATATTCGTCGAAAATGACCCCCATAGATGTTACCCTGTTACGAACACAGAGTAGTAATTACTGATGCATAGTTGTAGGTCATGAACAGTAGTTGCTGTACCAAGTTGTCATTTAGTGCGAGTTTACGCGATTCTAAAATGACGTCGTATCTAGTCGTTTTATGCTCTAAGTAGGCTTATGGATATGCCCGAACATGGCCTTTTATCGTTCCCGGCTTGACGAATTGGCGTAATTCAAAGAGATGTGTGAACTGGATTCAAGCTGTAACGCGTACCTCCTTTCCTTCATCTCGTAGACATTTTCATCTTCATGGATTCCTTGTCCAGTCGCGTAGTTCATTGTCTTACATGGAACAAATAAACAGCTTGGCAGTTGTTAAAGTGCGACCAGTAACACATGTTACACCAACACAAAGTACTAGTTACTGTTGCACGGTTGTGGGACAAGAACAGTTGGTGTTGTACCAGCTATGAGAATCGGCTGTTTCATCCAAGACTAGTACTATATACCATGGTTCGAGTTCTCCTAGTTAGGATCAGACTACCAAGTAGAAAAGCGTTCGAGTAAACATTTGAGAACCCGACTACAGACTCGAGTTCGAGTTCGTTATTATCTGAGTACTTTCAATCGTACTCTTGAGTTATTGAATAAAGAAGAACCTCATTTCGTTATAATTTATTTTATTTATTTCATAAAAAAAATACACAAAATGACAGGTAATTGAATCTTCAAAACCTTGTGCTTATAATTGCTCTTTGATGATCTTATCACGATTGAATGTGTAGATGATGTTTCACAAATTCTGAAATTATATGCTAAATTCAAAATGGCTCAATATTATCAGAGGCTTTCTGATATTAGAGTAAAATGTTGAAATATCAATATGTTGTTTGATGTGTAGTAATAGTTCAATTGTGCTACTAATTGTTACCAACGTATACACAACTGTCGCATCCTTCAATTGTTAGTGAGTGTCGACATTTCACTTTAACGCAAAAGTGTACGATGACTTCTGTGACTTTTTACAATTAGTCTCTAAAACAAAAGAAATGGTCATCGACTTTAGACATAATGTTATTCCACCACCGCCTGTAATTATTAAAAAGAATGAGGTAGTGTGTTTACCTATAAATATATGGGAGTGGTTTTCAACGATAAATTGACTTGGACGGATCATGTTGACGTCCTGGTTAGAAAGTCGAATTCGATATTACATTGTTTGAGAAAAATGTCACTTTTCAATGTGCGTAAGGAAATTTTAGATATGTTCTTTAATGCTACCATCTGTAGAGTTTGAAGATACTGCCTCAATTGCTGAGGGGGTAACGTTAGTAAGACAGAAAGGGATCGTGTTGACAACACACTAAAAAAGCTGAAAATTATAATAACAGCAATTTGAGTCGTTAGGTGGTTGCCTAGTCATTGGATGGGTATAGGCTCTCTGTCTTTAAGTATTTAACTTGATCTTACCCTCTTAGTTATTATTTGTAAATATGAATATAGTTATTTATATATTTTTGTATTTCTTATAATGTACGAGTATAGAAATTTTCGATTTTATGGAGCAATAAAGTTTTACGTACTTACTTAGTTACATACTGACTTCTTTCTGTAAACTTAGAAGAAGCTAACACAATTAAATTGGTGACATGATAGAAATTATTTTTCCCTTTTATTTTGAGGGAATGTTCATTCCAATTATCGCGTATGAAACAGAATAACAGTTGTCTTATCACCTCTAGTCAAACAATGGAGTAAAAATATGAAAAATGGAAGATGTTGAGGGTACTTTTGGTTGTTCAGCAGTGAAACAAAATGGTTGTAATGTCGGCTTCAAAGCCACTTCCAAAAAAAAAATATTTTTAGCCATTGGGGAGTATCTTCTCACTGTCATGGATGTGATCCGAGAGTTATTTTCTAACGTATTCATAGATTTCCACGTGGTATATGAGACTTTTACTCAGTTTGAGGTATTTCAACATTACAGAGAAAAGCAGCGAAAACAGCAATAACTTACTAGACGGTAAACCGCATAGATTAAGCAACAGCTTTTGTCTTTTATTTCAGTCTTTGTAAATATAAAGAAAGTATGTTCAGTCCGACACTGCCAAGTATGGGCTATCCGACGCCACATACTGTCCTCTCGTCGATGGGTTGTGAAGAGGAATCAAATAATCGTCTTGAGTATTTTGGGCATTAGTTCTCACGTTTGCTGATTGGAAACTCATTGTGCATCCATCATTGTATGTTGCAGTTTCACGCGGCTGTTCATAGATGCTCGGTGTTGGCATCGTTGAAGAAATTGCTTCGTAGTAGCATTCGTCTCGCTTGTCTTGCTGCGGAACAGGTGGACAACTAGGTCTGGTATTTACGAAATTGTGAGAACGGTCAGTCATAACTCCAGTCACATAGCACCCTCTTGATGGTTGGGTGTTTAAGTGTATTACTGTTACGTTATCTCTTCTGCTGTTCTTCCGTCTACGATGCCTTCTGTATAAGGAAGGGATAAGGGTTGGTGGTAAAGTAATGAAGTAGTGGAAAATAATACTTTAATCAGGCAGTAGGAATGCTTTAATCCGGCTTTAAGTTCTTATACTATACATTTATTTACGGGCATATTAAGTTGCTTCAGAGAGCCCCGGTGTCGAACATGAAGATATTAGAACAAAAGGTTTCCACAAACATCCTTTACCAAATTGTTTCTTTTTACTCTCCAAGTAGTGAAAAACTGCCAACATTTCGGATTCTCCTTTTTCTCTGCTAGAGTAGACTTACTTCTCTACCTCCATTGTGGCAACAAATTCATCTACTGCGTTCATAGATTTTCAACGTAATATTTTGGTGTAGCTTTCTGCTTCGTTTCTTGCACAGAACTTGCACGTTATGTAAATTTTGGTAAATTTTAACAAAACACTATTTTCTTCTCCGATCACCGTAGTATCGGCACTGCTTTAGCCATGTCATCGATGAAATGTTTATTCCTCATCTTTCTCGGAGCTCGGAATTACCAACCTTCCATGTTGTCTATATACGATACCCTGTATTTATGTAAACACCAAACACACACACACACACAGGAGAGTGCTCAGACAAAAGAAAATAAAGCTTTCTTTTATCAGAATCATTCACAGGTTATTGATATTTGTTATTAAGCTACTCACCGATGACCAACTAAGACGGCAATAAGGAGAAGCAGCATGAAGAGAAGGCCAGCAATTCCGCACCCAACAAAAATTACAAATCTGTCATCTGAAGAGAAGATATCATTTATCATGTTTTGGTAAATTATTAATATTTCTTAAGCGGACAAATTAATTGATTCAAAATGAAAATATAAATTGTTGGCTGGTTGACAATGTATTACTTTCGTGCCTTCTCGAATGATACAATACGCCAGGTCTGTCGATAGCTTTTAATAGCCTGCTCATAGCAAGTTTATATATATATATTTTTTTACATAAACCTTCCTTTTATTTTCGGAAGTGAATGGGGCAATAACTATCGGATGGACTTAAGTAGTGTTGATATTAATTTAAGGGTTGCATATGAGTCCACTGCTTGTCCAATTCCGAGACAAGTCCCTTACCAATGAAGTTCGAGTCGAACACAAGATAGAGTTAAGCGAAACCTGATTACCAGTTCAATAATGAACTTGATTATGTTGGGTCTAAACGTGAGTTCTGAATATCCCCCAATAATTGATATCAAATGTATTTCCAGTTTTGAATCTGAACGCAACTAACAATGTATACATTGTATACTACAATCAGTGTCTGTGACCTTACAATGTAAACACGGTCAGTTGATTTAGTCTTAAAATACATAACCTAATAGAATATATGGGAATGAATGGATATATTACGTTAAAGGTCCTGAGGGGATCACAGAGGCTCTTGCATTGTCAGCTATTAGCAATTTTGTATACACTTTTCATTTGGCAAAATATGGGAGTATACAGCCCCTCTCCCCACCCCACTCTCTCTTTAACAAGGTATTTATGTATGTATATTGAATAATGCAATAATGAGTAAGCTTATTCACTACTTGTTTGAATTTCCATGCATGTATATTACATAATGACTAAGCATTGTTCACACCTTGCTTGTATTTTTCATGCATGTATATTGAATAATGCAATAATGACTAAGCATTGCTCACTACTTGTTTGAATTTCCATGCATGTATATTACATAATGCAATAATGACTAGGCATTGTTCACAACTTGTTTGTATTTTTCATGCATGTATATTGCAGAACGCAATAATGACTTAGCATTTTTCACTACTTGCTTGTATTTTTCATGCATTTATATTGCATAATGCAATAATGACTAAGCATTTTTCACTACTTGTTTGCATTTTACTGTTCGATCTGCTCTGCATATTACATTACTTGACACCGGATGTTCAAGGCAACGCTAATTACTGATTGTCCTAACAGAAGTTTTGAAAGCACTGTCATAGAGAGATCCGGTATACAAATAAACTTAGTTCGCAATATACGGTGTGCCTTTGACCGATATTGAACATTTTGCTGTTAGAAATATATTGACATCAGAAAGAAGGGAAGATAAGATCACTTATCATGATAGTTTTACATTTCCTAAGAGAATAATTTTTGTATTTGTGTATTCGAAAAATTGAAAACTGACTACCTTGTCTATTTTGCGTAATACCATACTGAATATATCAAACATTAATTAAAGATGGCGCTTGGAATGAACAATCTGTAAAATAGATATCCCTGTTCTATCTCCATTCTCATAGCATTTTTGTATGGCCAAGACATGAATTTTGCATATTTGCTGATTTTTCCCCATTTGGTAGTAGCAGAGCGAATAATGTCATCATGGCAACGCAGTTAAAGACCCCTTTTTTTGCATTGCAATATAAAGCTCACTAATTGTTCAAAAGGGGAAATAATATTTCTACGAAAACAAAGTTCCCCTTTTTATAAGAGGATAGAAAAGGATTTTGAAGGTTATCTACCTTGTTGAAGAGACTCACCACCTATACTGTGAACTATTTCCTGGAAGAAGCGAAAGTCAATCTACGTCAAAATACGTTAATTATTCAATCGATCATAGTTAGGAACAAGATATACATGTGAAGATGGAGGTTTTCACCTGACAGATTTTTTTTTTTTAATTCTAAACTGTCTGCCACTGAATTAGCCATTAAAGAAGTCATAAAACATGCATGATAAACAAACCCAGGAACACTGAGCATATTTTGAAAATGTAATAATTGTATGTATCGTATACCTTCGAGAATTCCATAATTTGTGGCTTTTGTAGTATTCCAAATTGACGAAGAGTTAACTTTTGTAGTTGGTGAGGTAGTAGAAGTTGATTTTACGATTGACCCTTTTTTAGTGACGGAGGCGGACTTTGGGCCCGGAGCGCTGGATGAGGAGGATGATTCAGAGGAGAAGTACGAAGATTCTGAGTAGTCTGAGGATGGTGAGAAGTCCGATGAGGATGAATCCATAACCTGCTCGTAGAATATTGGTCTTGAAGTAGCATATTGTTTACCTGAGTCTGAAGAAACCAAATTTTCATGTGATGTCCCATATCACTTAATGATAACATTTATAACTGTTTTTATGCATTTTTTACCATATCAAAATTTTGTCACATGCTTTTTAAAGGGAAATACTACAGAACGTAATGCAATAAATGTCAACACATCTCTTGTCATGGAGGTCAGGGCGCCACCACATATACGTTTAGAAAGAATTTTGCCCTCATCCACTTTTTACTTTGGTTAAAAACTTTAAGAATTACATTTATGTAGTACCTGTGTTCTATGTTGTTCCGCTTTGCTGCTTATATGACGACTAGATGCAAGGTTTCAAAATGACGTTGTATTGATGGTAAAGATAAAGTATGAAATAAGCTGAACAACATGATCGATATAACCTTATAGGAACTTACCACCATTAGAAAATATGATTTAAATATGGCAATATAAGCGAAACTTGTTGATCATAGGAGTAGATATATCAGGAAAATTTGTTTGAAATTTACACTTTCAACAAACATTTCATACATATTTATCGATTGAGAAATGAAATTCCTCACTAACGCTAGTCACGAGAAATGTGGGTGGAGTTCCAGAACAACCTAGTTTATGGATTTAGAACGAATGTAAAATGTAAGCTGTTCTCTCAATTTAACCGAATCTTGCAGTTATGTCGAACATATCATAGAACCACAATCATGGTAAAAGTTGTATAATAATAACCAAACACAGGAGTAGATGAAAATCATTATGGTTCAATATACTTTGACATGTGACCTACGATAAACTCAGTCCCCTACCCTTCAAAAGGTGAATTCGTCTTTTTTGTCTTGCGAATATCAAAGTTTCATCGTAGTCCACGAAACAATGTTTACATTCATTTTGATCACTTTTGAAAGCATTATTCTGACAGCATCTTCACGTTGGTACGTGGCAGAGAATAAACATAAGGCAAGTTATTACAAGTTACTGTTACATATGCACAGTATCTCCGTCTGTATAATGTATTTAACGGTTAAAACAAAATACCATTTATGACCAATTTCAAGTTCTTTGCATTCTCGAAGCAAATGTAGGCAATTGCTCCATCTGTTCAAAGAACGTTGTGCCGGAAATAGTTCTCACCAACTACTTCCTTATGGATAGGCTAAACATAAGGAGTGCACAACTCGCACTAGTGAAAAGAATAAGATAGTACGTGTAAGTGTGCGGAAATGGTCATGAAACGGTTCACTAGAAATAAACAAAATGGTGTCAGGCAAAGGAATTGGTTCTATACACGCACGTCACCTCTGTACAACGTAAACAAGTGATGCTAAATATATAACGTATAGGCTATAGTGGTGTGGAGTACACCCGAGAAGTTATAATTACGACAGGTCAAGGACAACTGTTGAAATCGAGTAACAAATAACTGAAATCAAGCTTGCACTAACAGTTGAGGGGGAAGGCAGAGGTACCCTATAAGGAACAAAAGGAGTGAGGTCAGCTGGGGAGGGTTAAGGACAGAAGCGATTCAAAACTTGAAGGACTGAAGTGCTAGTTTAAACTTACAAACTGTATAATTTGACGTTTACTCTGTAAAGTGAGCGACATAGTGTTATTGTGTCGATGCCAATGAAGTGTCGTTGTCAGTGCAATTGGCAGCTTCGATTATTAGTATTGTTTTTAATTTAATTCACAATATATATTCGGTAGTACACCATTATTTTTATAAATGCACACTAGAATATGGTATACTACACCAATTTTGTGGAGGATAAATGTAATGCACATGAAATAGAATAGGAAGACTATCTTTGAATATAAAGTAATATAATGTACCCAAACTATACCCCCATTCATGGAGGCTATCTAAAAACATCATGGCTTTGAAATGTTTGCGATTATTTCATTCTTGAAGACAGTCGACTTACAGTTAATTTTAAAATGATACTTTTCGTTTAGTCCGAATGTCAAATTCTTCGTTTATTTGAGGCTCATAACGTCTCAAAATAAGAACGTTAGTAAAGTTATAGATGAAATACTTTTTAAGAAAAAGTCACCCAGGAAAGAACCTGGGCACGAAAACCAAACGACTGATCCGCTCTCAGCCCCAGTCCCCTTGCATCGGGACTGTGACTGTGTGATCATCGTCAGGTGTGCATCACCATTCCCGAAGGGAACAGATACTACACATGATCTTAGCCAAAAGGCCGAAAAGTTATAGATGAAATCACAATAAACAGTAGCATTATGTTTGTAATTCGACCATCTGAACACCATTCAATAAGATATGTTTATTTAACCTCGATGACTTACCTTTAAATATCAGTGTAGGAGTTGGTATTAGATCCTGTGACGATGAACCGACTGCACCCATTTTAATTGTCCTTCTTTCATAACGTATACAATTACTGTAATCCAATCACGTTATGAGTATCACAAACAGAAAATACAACTGCACAACCGGATGTCAGATAGGAGACTAACTGCCGTTATAACCCGCTAGCGGTTAGGAATCATAGTAGCCAATATTACATGTAAGCGATAATCCAAAAAATATGATCTTTACATAACAAATTGTGTGTTGCTATAGTATTTAATGGTCAAACTGTTTACAATATCTGCGACCGCCTGTAAGGTAGCATACTCCATATATAAATTCCCCCATTGACTTGCACTGACATAAAAAATCGTCAATGTAATGTGGTCTGTAAGACTGTAAGTCTATATAGAAATTCCACAAGCTAAACGCTAAACCTCACTGGGATAGGTGACCATAGAGATTTTGATATGAGAGCTCATCGTTTCGTCATATGTAACAGGAGCGTCGGAAGCTATTTGGAATTGGTACGGCATATCAGAGTGTGGCCATCTATCATAATTATCGGAGGAAGTTTGGTAGGTCAAACTACGCTCCGCGCCACCATGGTTGGCGGGTAGCGTAATTGAGAAAATTTTGAAAAATGCCTCCCAGATTGCAGGAAATGGCACTTCCCGAGCTTGAAAACAAGACCCCTGCCATGCCAGAGTAGTCACATTAGCCTACTTGCCGTCATCATTATTGAAAATTATTGAAAAATATACCTCCCAGATTATTTTTTGCCATTTTTCTTTTCTTAGTGCTACTTTTTTTCTTTTCTTTTTTGCGCCGTGAAGATTGGTCCGGTGTTCACCGGACCTGCCGTACCGGCTACGACGCCCCTGTGTAAACAACTTAATGCCTCTTTACTCACAAGTAAACAATTTTCGTGCTCTACTTTAAGAGGGCCTAAAATGGTCGTAAGAAGAACGCCAATAGCACTGCACCTTCACCGCGTTTTATAGCGCATCACCGTACAGCGTCCCACCTAACTCACAAATCTTCCTTGTCTTCAATGTATATAGTTCCATGCATCAGTGCAATAAACTTATTACATTAATCTGCCATTGGCGAAAACCCTCAAAGGAAAATCATGTGTTTAGGAAGTATATCTTTTGAATTCTTGTAGAAGAAACCCCTCTTGGATTTTATCATTGAACAAAGGAAGATAATGAGCAAGTAATTAATAAAGTCATTCGATTGTCAACATGTCCTCGCCCAGAAACCCTGCCGATATTAGCATCAGTGAATTAGTTTTTGAAACATGTGGCAAAATCAACTCAAAAAATTGATTTTAAATCACTTTACTTTTAATCATATATCTATAACTTATTATAATATGTAAATGGGTTGTTTTGAAGTTTATAAACCTGACCTTAAGTTTTTTCAACTATCCTGTAGTTACAATTGCGACTCTCTGCAAATGTCAAATCCTCAAAACATGGTGACGTTTATCATGTATATATGTATATTAGATCCTCCTGCAAGCAGGAACTCGCGAAGAAGCCTAATTGGCTTATCAAAGCCGTAAGCTGACCGAAGTCAGTCTCTCACATTCATATTTAACGTCCATGATTATGAATTGTTAATTGTCAACAACTCTGTAACTGGACGACATACATTAATCTGGGAGTGACTCGAACCGGGGACCTTGTGATTGAAAGGCACCGGTGTTAACCACTGAGTTAACACTCCAAAATCGTTTTAATGGCGCTTTACCTATAAAACTCTACGAGGAACATTCTCTACTCTTCCTCAATGTATACTACTCTTTGAGGAAGGTACTACCATTACAACGCTATCTATAACATTGAAATATTACTATCCATGCATGTTCAACAAATTAATGAAAATGAATTCACAACGCAGATGTAATTTTTTCCCCCCTATCGTCCTATTAATGTCAAGTTCATTCCATGCTTTATGAAAAGAAAATATCATTTTAAGGTCTATGTGATTAATGTATGTTTCATTGGTCGAAAGTTTGACCAATGATATTCTTATCGGATATATTTTCTTCTTGTTTCCTGAACAGTAGTCGACATATCAATCATGATACTTATTATTTTTAGTATGCTCACTCATAAAGACTATCAAGTTGTCTAATTTGTTTGTAGCATATACCTTCAATGTATTTGAATGGACTTACATCATAGTTCCTTTAGTAGTAAATATCAATTGATAAGTATGAGCACATCGATCTGAAGATACAAGGACTGTACAAGGCGTATGTCATAATGAAGAAGCAAGTTCAACGTTAATATCACAGGATAGAAGAGTTTTTAATGGGGTTGAAGGCTTTTTTCAACCCTCATAGAAAACTATATGTGTGGTATTGCACCGGCTTGCATGATTCTGTCTTTAACGGCATACTGTGTCGTGTATGGGGATCTCATGTATAAAACTGTTGGGGTGTGTAACGTAAAAAATTAACCAACAAAGAACGAGGGTAAAATAGATTCATTGGGTTTTGTTAGCATGGTAGCTTATGTTATATTTGTCAACCGTCTTGTGTTTTTTCTTCTAATTACATTACAATCACATTCGTGTTAAGCAGGCATTTCTTGGTAGACAGTTCTGTTTTTCAAAACAAGACATTTTATGGGTTATAAGCTTACTCTCAAACATCCCTATAACTTTCTCATGTTCATTCGAAATACTTCATATTTATACGGAAACCTCGGGAAGTATTCCTAAGGTAACGGATTTCCTTTTCAAAGTTAAGTTCTACTTACAAGTTGAATCTTATCTTTGTAAGAGTAAGCCGAATCCACTGATTTTTGTTCACGATTTAGAAACTGTTTTTAGTAAGCAGGATTTCCTTGGTCAGTTAGCGCCCCGGTTTTTATATAGGGTCGCATTGCTTGTTTGGTTTCCTGTTTAGTATTTCTTCTTCGTAATGTTTTGCTTCTCAAACGTTTTGCACGTAGCGATCTTTATATTTAAATAGTATTACTGTATACGTGTTGTCTTCTCTGCAGTTGCACTGTGTCTTGGTAATGATGTGTACTTTAAAAATGTATATATATAGGCAAGGATTGAATGTTTTATTGTAATACTAAATAACTCACTAAATTATCATGTTTATTTGTATAAAAGTCAATTAGTCAATAAAGAAATAAAAAAAGAAGAAGATACCTGCCTAAACTCTACGTATACGTAGGTAGGCCAGGTTACCATATTCTGCAATTAAAAAGCATCAACATGATGGAACAGGTTTAACAATAATTGGATGCAGTAGAGATATAATGACATCAAGGGCTATTTCAAGTAGCAAAAGTCTCCAACCACGGTCACAGAAAATTCCACTAATTTGAACTTTATATAATTATATTACGTTCCCTTTAGCCAAATTAAATAGTAATTAAAACCTTGAATGGTACACGATCCATATCCATCATGTTTAGCGTATATGACAGAGGTCTTCACGAGGAATATCAACCCAAACAGTAATTAGTACAAGTCTTGATTCGCTTAGGAGATATTCTCTATAGCTCAGGGGTGGGCAACCTACGGCCCGCGGGCCACATGCGGCCCGCCAGTGATTTGTTTGCGACTCGTGATACTGTCTCTAGAAAAAAAAATCAATCTATTTTACATCACCACAAAAAAAAACGAGCTAGCTGCTTAGAATTTATCATCACTAATGATGCTGTCAGGTAGGCCTATTATCCCCATTAATTATCAACTGTACTGTATTGACATTATGTTTTCATGAATACAGATTAAGTATACAAACACCTCTTGCTTGAAAGTTCTCGAAATCAAAGATTTGAAATCAACAGCAGGTCGTTGGTAAGGTCCAGTCAATTTTTCACTCCTTATATCTGGCCCATTTATTCAAGAAGGTTGCCCACCCCTGCTCTAGTGTAAAAGTCATGACTGTGAGCTGTCATTTATGTAAATTTGTGATGTCATACTGCCACTAGGATCTAAAAGCCTATAACTTTCTCGTTTGTTTACTTTTCAAGTTTTCAAGATAGAATGTGAACAATGATGACAGTGATATCAATACCAACATTAGATCAAGTCAAAAGCTTGCATAACCCATCAATATTCCATCTCCATTAAACAGAAAATAAACAGTGTAATAAATAGAAATTCATCATAACTTGAAGGACAATGATGTCAGCTTTGTTCAGCCTTGTTTTTGAAGGAACACGTAATCTTTGATATCTCCCTTATTAAATAATAATGAAAATTTTAATCATATTTGAACATGTCATATATTTATGTACTTTACACTATAGTTTTCTATTTTGTTGGACATATTCTGAAGTATATACGTGTTTGCGCCTCTGTTTGGGAGATGTGTTACGCTACTTGCTGCATTAGCCAATTCAAACAGCAGCTCTAAATAGAGGACACCCATAATCGTGATGTGCTCTTACAGGAGATTTTATTGAAGCCAATGTGTAGTGTGAGTAGTAGCATTGATTGTACTTGTATTTTTCATAGGTGTTTCGGTGCGGTAACATGCATTAGTTATTCATTTGTATCCAATGTTACCCATTTGTTTCCCATGTCACTGTAAAAGTCAACGCTACAAAGGAGTAATGCAATGCGGCTTGATGGTGTGAACTTCCACCGTTGTTGGTAAATCCATAATTGGACAGATCCATCGGGACGTCACAGGTAGCTTCATCAGTACAATTTCCATTGTTTCTCTGTAATTCCTTGCAATCTGTAAATTAAGTGAACGAACATACAAATCAGGCGTTAAAAGTGACTTAACAAGATCGGTATAACAGTTGAGCCGAGATGTAAATTTTCACAAATTATTATTCAGTCATTGCAGCAAGGTGTCAAGAATAGATGCATTACCATATGCAAACTTAAGTAAACGGTTGCATATTCTGAACATGGACATTTCGTCTGGAGTTCCTCGGGGAACATTAATGACAAGACTGAAGCTGTTCTTTATAACATAAAACTGTTTGCTGGCTTGCCAAGATTCAGTCTGCCATTCCTAGCCAGGATAACTACAATGACCTCATAAATGACCTACAAAGTCTCCAAGAGTGGGTGAGAGTTTGGCCAATGTCCTTCACAATGCTAGTGAATGCAACTGTTATGCATCTATAGCAAGCAATATTTCTCACTACAATTTCTACACCCATGTTTTTTTCTTTCTTCAAGTTTCTGTTAGATATACCAGTATCGGAGATGTTGTAAAATTATAAACAAGTTTGAATAACATATGAGATTCCATCAAGATTAAAATAAGATATGACATGAGTGATGTGACGTGTTAAGTGATGCGATGCGACGAGACTCACGACTCGAACGTGGCACACCGCGGTACATGTACAACTCTGCACTGCTTTGAATTTTATACCCAGTAAACGCTAAACGTTTTCATAATTTTTTTAAAAGAGCCTCTAAAATATGTTTTTATAACGTTAAATGTGGTGTTATAAAAACGTCGGCATAACGTTTTCATAAGATATTAATGTTATATTAATGTTATATTAATGTTTTAACGAAAACATGTTTGAAATAATTAATAGCCTGAAAACGTTTTCGTGACATATTTATTACACCACAAATAACGTTATCAAAACAAAAGACGAAACGTTTTAAAAACGTTTTAAAAACGTTTTTGTGTTTGCTGGGACTATACTGTACTGTATGACATATCGTTATGTATTTTATTACACTGCATTGTATTGACCCTGCATGACATTTAGTTGAATTACATCGCATAGGCCCACATTACATGATAAGTTTAGTTTAGTAGAAAAAAAAAGGAATCAGGAGGGACACTCAAATCCCCATCAAGAACCTCTATAGGAGAGACAAAAACTGAAGACACGAACAAATAAAGTTACATTATAACATTACATAAAGTTACATTACATGCACATGCAAATGTGCAGCATATCCGTTATGCAGGTAATTGGTTATCGTCGTTCGTAAATTTGGAAATCGGTTCTGGTTCTGCGGATATATTTCCGAGACTCCGAACCTAAAAATAGTAATCCGCGTTGTAATTCAGTAATGCTGAATGGCAAGGGCGACGGAACCGGGGGGCACGTGCCCCCCCCCCCAGTTTTCCTCAGGTTAAAATGTGTCCTTTTTCTACATAAAAATTGTACTCTTGATCACCTTATTAGGTCAGCGGTAATTCAGAAAGAGATCTAATCCTAATTAAGAACTATTAAAGAAAACTTGTTCCTTGATTCCCAATTTGCATATTGGATATTGCAGTGCTAGTATGCCCTTCGACGTCGGTGCCCCCCCCCCCAGATTAAAAGTGCTTCCGCCGCCCTTGCTGAATGGGTAACTCGCTGGTTACTTTAACTATGGCGGGCTGAACTTGTCCAGGGAACAAACACGCTTGCGAAAATAAATGACTTCTCTTCTACAATGTTCCGAACGCTGATTGCCAAAGCCTGAAATAACATGGTGAAAAAAGAAACATCATGACATATACAATGGAAGAAATATAATTACACCGTTGCTAAAGAAGGTACTGCCAGGGTGACCAATAAAACAGCACCACCAACTTGTTTACAAACTTGTTTACAAATTACCCTACACTAGATTAACGGGTTGTTCTAATTAAGAGCATTATTGTCTCTGTTAGGAATACATTTAGATAGTTAGGATCATTAAGGTCAATAGTCCTTAATTTAGATATATACACCTATAAGCCCCGCCTCTCACTGATGTAATAAGTGACAAGTGGCACAAATTGTACGTACATGTTCGTAACGTAACCAACAGAAGCAAGATAAATGCAAGTGATGTCGCCTACCAAAGGGTTTTGCACAACGTATAACAGCTTAGGCACTTCATTACGTTGGCGTGAGAAACCAACAAAGTGTTGTTAATCATTTGCAGACGAAATTATAACTCACTCCAACCGAGAAAAAAAACATTCAAACCACACCTCTAGTGATACTTGTGAACCATGGCGAGTCCTCGCACTCGAAAAGTATTGAAAGAAATAAGAGCGAAAAATGACAACAATGTAAGCTGTGGTCTGCCCTCAAAAGCTTAGTTTACGTAGCCTAGCTTACCATAGGGTATACAGGCCTAGTAAAGACGTAATATGATTAATGAAATGTAGGTTCGGCTAGGCTACGCACATACTACTTCTAGGCCTACATTAGCACCTATGAATAATATGATATAAACAGAATAGATAGATTGACAACTGTGCATTGTCTTTTACACTATGGTCGTTTAGGGACAGTTTATTTTAAGTTGGTGTAGGCCTTTCCTAACAAAGGTCTATGGGCCTTACAGAGTCAGCCGTAACTAATTTAAAGATCTATGTCATCATCATCATCATCATCAGTTATTTTTACGACGCTTAAGCGACCACAAATGTGGGAGAAGCCCGCAAGGGCTTATGGATTACAACTTACATGTCGGGTGGCTTCCAATTCAACATTTTTAACTCAAATTTGGAATCTTTTCAATTTAGAAAGTAACATGCATTTGATCTTGATTGTCTAAAGAATCGTTTTTTGGTTCTTTTTGCAGTTAAAGTTACATCACACAATATGATAATGTATTTTTTGGCTCATTCGTAGGGTATCGAGCAAATTAAAATTCAAGCAAAAATATTCCTGTTTCAGTGTTTGTATATATATCAAAACATTAATCAGGCACAGGGAAAGGTTTTGACCTCAATACCTAATAAGTTGATATGCATGAAACTGTGCTGGCAATTACGTCAACTACATTCAACACTTAGGCTGCAAGTCGTACACAAACTTTTTTCAAATGGAGCCACAAATTTCTTATCAGAATGTTGAAAGATTACATCGTGCGATGACGTAATTTAATTTCATGTAGAAAAGACATCAGCGTTTCCTAGCTAAGAATATTTCCTACCCCTTGTGTTAACCACAACCAAAACGAAAATATTTTCTCCAATTTTCTTAAAAAAAGTATTCTACCATTAGCCTGCTATACTAACAACTAAGCCTATCCGAAATTAGCATGTGCTAGGTGTCTGAAATATCTTGTATTTTTTACAGATATTAGATTGTATTTCATATAATTTACGATAGTCAATTATAATTTTAATGCTGAATGCATGACTTAAAGTGCGATTTGACTTTCATTCTGGCAGTTTATAAGTATTGGTATAGTTATTGAAAGAATATAAGGATTGTATCATCGGAAATCGGGCCAAAACCGATATTGGCAATAAGTGCACAACACTAGACAATCACATAAACAATTGTATGGTTATGGATTGGTCAGTTTTGTTTGTGATATGTAATGCATCATAATGGGGTTTAGGCAGATATTTAAATTTATACTGTTGACTTTCATGGGTTTTGGCAAGGAAGTCTTGTCTGTGAAGACCAGCTTGGTCCATTTTCAGTCAACTTTTTCATTGTGTGATAGGGATTGTGTCATACTCATAGTTCTTTGTTGGGTCTCAGGGCTATCAATGCTTAACTCACTTTGTGGCTTATACTGGCCCGATCAGGCTACCAAATTGTCAAATGGTGTTTGTGTGAACGAGGAAACCAAAGAAGAACACACATACATAGCCTATTGATATTTAGAATTGTATCGTTCCTTCCCATGCAGAAATGTTTTGAATGTGGTGCTCATAATCCGCAATGGGTCAGTGTCAGCTATGGTGTGTGGATATGTTTGGAGTGCTCTGGAAAACATCGTGGTCTTGGAGTACATCTAAGGTGAGTTCAACACGCTTCAAAGTAGTCATGTTGCCGTTCTATGATATCGGCGATATATATCAATATAAATGTTTGCCAACCCAGTCTTAGTTATCAGTATTGATTATAAAAATAGCGTCTGCAGGACACAGCTTCTTAAAAATGTCTGCATCCTTGCAGTCCTTCATGAAAACATGCACATTAAAATACCTGTACAGGAACACACATTACTAAGCTATAATAACCCCTGACAACCACTGGCTTATGCACAATGGAAGCCTTTATATAGTGATAGGTCTATAATACGTTCGATAGATAAATCAAGTGATAAATCCTGTAACTAATACACAACCACAAATCACTGGAATTCAGAAGCAGGAAAATTTTGCCATACACTAGTTACTGTATATGCTGGCCTAGACGTCACGCAATGCATACTACTGTATGATACAACTCTGTTACATTGCGTCTGTGAAAATGTAGGCTATGAGTACGATGTGATGTTGGAAATCAAAGCTAAACAGTGCCTAGAGATAAAATGCAAGAATAAAACTAATGCACTTTTAACTGATTTATTGAGCCAGTGAAATTTTGTAGAAAATATTATGTCTGTAGATCTCGACGACACAAGACCTAGTATTTCCTCACAACTTTTATGAACCTCTGTCGTAAGTTACCATTGACAGTTACCCAATACAATTTCATTCATAACTTTTATTCAAAGTTGAACAAATTTTTCCTTTTCCCCAACCACTATAGGCAAGTTGGCCCAACCCCGGCCAGTTCTGACCCCTTTCCCACTACAGTATGTAAATAATGCTTTACACAATGTTGACTAAAAAACTCAAGCTTCAATGGCTACGTTTGACGATGTACAAACGTTGCACAAAAAAAATATATAACTGAAGCATGCGGTCAAAGGGACTACAGAAAAGTTAACAATTAAGAAATTACTGTGTTATGAATGCACATATTACTTTAGCAACTCTCAATGCAGAGCCAACAAACATACTGTGAGATGAAAAATCCTTTTCAGTATCAGAGATGTAATAGCTTCCCACAAAATTTATAAATTGTCTCAACTCATAACATTTTGTGACAAATGCCAAGCAATGATTCAAATATTACCTACTATTCTTAGAAACAATTCAACTTCGTAGCACTATCGCTGTTTGTCAAAATGTTTTGTCAGCAAGGCCTAACGTTATGATAATTGAGTGCCCACATATGATAGCCTATAGCACAAACTTCACAATTTCTATACACAGGAAAGTAACGTTACAAGTAATTGTATTTTAAACTTGTAACATACTTTGTGTTCATTGAGATGCACTACAGATGCAAGAATTTTACCAGACAATTGGTAAGGGACTATGAGTCATTTACTGTACATACAAGTTTCATTTTTAATATTTTGTTTTCTATTTGTTGTGAGCAGTTTTGTGAGGTCGGTAACGATGGACAAGTGGAAGGATGCCGAGTTGGAGAAGATGCGAGTCGGAGGGAACAAAATCAGCAAAGAATTCATGAAAGACCAATCAGATTATAACCCAAGTTGGACATTTAAAGAAAAGTACAATAGCCGAGCCGCTGCTCTGCTCAGAGACAAGGTAATTTAGTTTCTCAATAATGCAGAACGATGCGCATTGTTAATATATATCGCTGATCGCGACACAATTTTTTTGCGGCCAACTAAATGTTCCGTTTAGGTTTTCTGACAAACAAGTGGTTGCAAGAAATTCGAACTGAGTAACTTGACAAACAATATCAAAAATAGATTATTTTTTGCATTTTCCAAAAACTATTTATAGGCTTGTTCCATTACTAAGTGTTTAATTAAGAGCTAATATGATGTAAATATTGAACCAATAAGATATACTGTACATGTATGTTTTGTAAAATGGCAAAGAAATGCTGCTTTAATAATGTCACAGCACTTCTGTAAGTTGCTCAGGGCTAAATACTCTCCTAATACCATAAAATGGAGAATTTTTCCAAAAGAAAGATATTGCTCAAAGGGTTTGAAATGGCTTACAGCCCACAACAATAAACAGCTGAAAAAAAGTGAAAATATGTTAGCACACCTGTACTCATTTTACATCAAACATATAGTAGACCTCCGATCACTATTTAAAGGTTACTTTTGCTATGAACTGCTCAGGCTTTGGTATGGTTGATGAACTTGATACGCACAAATCATTAAGGACGCTTTGTCACATTTGCATCACAACACATACATAGTAATACTATCAGCATATTGATGTCTTAAAAACTTACAAACAGAAACAGAATGATACCCTTCCTGTAAATGCTAACAGTCAGTAGAAACTGAATAATCCCATCCCTGCAGAAACAGAATGATCCCATGCCTGTTGATGGGACCAGTTCACAGGAACAGAATGATTCCATTCCTGTTGATGTGACCAGCAGGCAGAAACAGAATGATCCCATTCCTGTTGATGGGACCAGTTCACAGGAACAGAATGATCCCATGCCTGTAGATGTGACCAGATAAATGATCTATTCACTCTCCATTTGCCTGCTGTTGTGGCATTTTTGTCAGTTTGTCAACCTATGTATTCCAACCACGTTCTTCAGTTTGGAAGTTGCCATCTCAATTTAGCAATCTGAAAACTGGTATGAAAATTCCAATGACTGTGACACACCTTGTTTTAACTGGGTGGCTGTAATGGTACTGTTTGTTAGTTGCATCACTTAACTGTGTATGTGATATACTGTGGTGAACAAAACCAAGCTACAAAGGCATCCAGTTTAACTTTGGGATAAGGGTGTCACAAAGGGAGATGCATGACAGGTACCGGAGCTGGGGTTCTTTACAAGGATTCCATGGGATGGATTCTATAGGATGGTATCGCCGAGTGAGTGCACAGCCCATGATCTCCAGCCAACAAAGCATCAATTAATTTTTCTTTAACAAGGTTCTTAACTTAAGTTTATTTTTGCAATTGATTCAAGACATCCTGGCAAAGTGATTCACCAATAGCATGTTATAAATGTTTCATATATGCAGTCCATGTTTGCACGGTAAGATATGACATCTTGCACGTAGCTGGGACAGTGACTGTACTGTCTGCCAAATACAATGGGTAATTGATGCACCAAAGGTACTGTACTGTCTGAAGACCTACTGTAGTTTAAGGAACGGTACAGGTTTTGCGATGGGTGAATGTGACCTATACAAGCTGGTACCTCAGCTGACATAAACATCATAGAGTAGCCATGTACAGTAGCTGTATACTCAACCGTTTGCCTACCACTCTGTACCTTCTGGCAATCAAGGCAAAACATTCTTTTAAACCTTTGGGAAGTTTGCATTTTATATTGGTACTGAAATGCAATAAGAGGCTGCAAGTAATGTTTATTAAGGCATGAATGTTTTGGGGTGCTTGTCCCCCCTACCTAGGGCACATTAGTGTAACATTGACAAATGTTGATCCTCTAGCATAGATCTGTCTGTCTGTTAACCTGAAATAATAACTTGACATAATTTACTGCAGGTAACTACTGAATCCAAAGGAGAGGCGTGGTCTGAGAGCACATCGTCAGCCCGGGATTATAAGCCGTTTATCGCCAGCTCTACGTCAAACCGTCTGAGTGCTTCTAGCAGCGCAAGTTCCTCCATCCATCAATCTCATAGTTCACCGAACTTCACTTCATACAGCTCATCAGGAGGCTACCAGTCAGCGCAGAAGTCACAAGATGGTGGCAATGATGATTGGAATTTAAATTACGGCATCTCTAAGTAAGTCAAGTGTCCAAACCCACTGTGCACACTGGTATTGGGAAGTTGGATACCCTCCTTACTACAAATATTTAGATTACAACATCTCTAAGTAAGTCAAATGTCCAAACCCATTTTGTACACTGTGTATTGGGAAGTTGGATACCCTCCTTACCACAAATATTTAGATTACAACATCTCTAAGTAAGTCAAGTGTCCAAACCCACTGTGCACACTGGTATTGGGTAGTTGGATGCCCTCCTTACCACAAATATTTAGATTACGGCTTCTCTAAGTAAGTCAAGTGTCCAAACCCACTGTGCACACTGGTATTGGGAAGTTGGATGCCCTCCTTACCACAAACATTTAGATTACGGCTTCTCTTAGTAAGTCAAGTGTCCAAACCCACTGTGCACACTGGTATTGGGAAGTTGGATGCCCTCCTTACCACAAACACTTAGATTACGGCTTCTCTTAGTAAGTCAAGTGTCCAAACCCACTGTGCAAACTGGTATTGGGAAGTTGGATACCCTCCTTACCACAAATATTTAGATTACAGCTTCTCTAAGTAAGTCAAGTGTCCAAACCCACTGTGCACACTGGTATTGGGAAGTTGGATACCCTCCTTACCACAAATATTTAGATTACGGCTTCTCTAAGTAAGTCAAGTGTCCAAACCCACTGTGCACACTGGTATTGGGAAGTTGAATACCCTACTTACTACAAATATTTAGATTACAGCTTCTCTAAGTAAGTCAAGTGTCCAAACCCACTGTGCACACTGGTATTGGGAAGTTGGATACCCTCCTCCTTACTACAAATATTTAGATTATGGCTTCTCTAAGTAAGTCAAGTGTCCAAACCCACTGTGCACACTGGTATTGGGAAGTTTGATACCCTCCTTACTACAAATATATAGATTACGGCTTCTCTAAGTAAGTCAAGTGTCCAAACCCACTGTGTCATGAACAAATGCACACTACCAACCACTACCAGCAAAGAATAGTAATGAAAAGTGATGGAACCGAAATATTGATACAGATTATGTTTATAAATTTAGGTCCTAACTTACACGGTTTTAAGAATGACGTTTCTTGCTTTTAAAGATAGTTTTATATTCTTTTCCTGACAGAGAAGAAATATCTTCCCAAAAGGATACCTTTTTTGATAAAAAACAAAGAGAAAATGCATCAAGACCAGAGTGAGTAATACAAATAGTTCTTTCCAAATAAATTAAAGGGATTCCTAGCCTCACTGGTAAAAGGTTTTGCTTTTGCAAATTTTTATGATATAATCCGGATGAATTTCATATAATCGAATTTTAAAATGTGAATGATCTCATGTATTTGGAACTAGGCAGTTGTAGTAGTGAACCAACACACACTACACCACAGACTGCCAATCTGTAAAATACTACATTTATTGAAACTAGGCAGTTGTAGTAGTGAACCAACACATACTACACCACAGACTACCAATCTGGAAAATACTACATTTATTGAAACTAGGCAGTTGTAGTAGTGAACCAACACACACTACACTACAGACTACCAATCTGGAAAATACTACATTTATTGAAACTAGGCAGTTGTAGTAGTGAACCAACACACTACACAACAGACTGCCAATCTGTAAAATACTACATTTATTGGAACTAGGCAGTTGTAGTAGTGAACCAATTTACACTACACCACAGACTACCAATCTAGAAAATACTACATTTATTGAAACTAGGCAGTTGTAGTAGTGAACCAACACACACTACACTACAGACTACCAATCTGGAAAATACTACATTTATTGAAACTTGGCAGTTGTAGTAGTGAACCAACACACTACACCACAGACTGCCAATCTGTAAAATACTACATTTATTGAAACTAGGCAGTTGTAGTAGTGAACCAACACACACTACACCACAGACTGCCAATCTGTAAAATACTACATTTATTGAAACTAGGCAGTCGCAGTAGTGAACCAACACAAACTACACTACAGACTGCCAATCTGTAAAATACTACATTTATTGAAACTAGGCAGTTGCAGTAGTGAACCAACACACACTACACTACAGACTGCCAATCTATAAAATACTACATCTTTAGCTTCCCCAGACTGATAGCGACTTGACCTAAAACTAGTAAAATCTTTCTCAGTCTCTGTCCACATGCCAACACGCACTGTCAGAGTGCAGACCACTTTAGCATGTTATGAGAGAAGAGTAGTTTGTCTCCATTCAAATCGGATAAATTCTTATCCTCCTCTCTCTCTCACTCTCTTTTCTGTTGCAGAAATTTACGACCAAGTGAAGGAGGACGTTACACAGGGTTTGGCAGTTCGCCTGCACCACCTGCAAATGATAATCCAGACTACATGGCCAATGCAATGTCATCATTATCAATGGTAATCCACACACATTGGCTCCCATTTCATTCTCGGTTTTGTCTTCTCGCCACGTAATAATTTTGATTTTGTGCGTAAAATTTAGAGGTCCTTGCTTTTGATCTTGGAACTGCTTCTGTGGCCTACTGCGTTTCCATTCAGTAATGTACACAATGTTTTGCACCAGATGAGCAGGTGGTATGCACCCATGTTTTAAAGAAGGCACTTGCATTTTCAGTACTCTGTGCTATCCATTATGTAATATAGAAGCACAGAATAAGGTCTCTCCCATTCAGTGTCAGAAGAGATGATCTAACAGCTTAAAAAAGTTGTTTAGTACTTTTTGAAGTCTTTTGAAAATTTCTTCCAGATTGTGCTACAAGTTGTGCACATGAATGTACTTCTGAACTTGTAGTAATGTTAAAGCAAAGACAGTAATACTTCTCCAACTAATACTTGCTTATGATGTGCTCTCTCCTAGGGATGGTCTGCATTTGCATCTGGGATGGGTAAAGTGGCAACATACACCAAAGAAGGGGTAAGTTTAATTAGTTGTAGAACCCGTTGTAGAAAAGTGTTTATTTATTTATTTTATTTTTTTCCAGATTGTTCTCTCATTCAATTTTGCAAGACGATGTTGTATCGGTGTAATTGTGATCAAGCATGCTTATGTAAATCTTATTCAGGATTAATAAAGCAATATACATCAATAATCAGTACTTTTCAGAAATTTCACCAAAACTGTCATATGTCTTTAGTTTTGTAGGAAGTGCATTTATAGAACAGAATCTCTTTTTGAATCTCTGTTGGCTGGTGGATATAAAGTTAAAGTTAAAGCACAATCTCCCGGACAATATCAGGTACCTTCTATAAAACTTTACTGTGGCTTTCTTTCTGATTTAATTGGTACATGGCCAAAGTCTGTTTACTTTCAAGAAAAGTCGAACTTCAGAGCACAACTCTATATTTGAGTCTCTAACAGTACTATCAGTTTCTCTGCCAGACACTTTGACTGCTTCGCCTCACTGATATATGGTATCTGTTCTACTTAATGCTCAGGAGAAGTGTCATCTTAAAACAAGTTTAAAATAAAATAAAACTGTTAGCAAACTGCTTATCCACTAGAGAGCCTGTGTAGGAGAATGTGTAAAAGAAACGTCAGGCCAACTTACTTTTACACATTCTCCTACACAGGCTCTCTAGTGGATAAGCAGTTTGCTAACAGTCTGATGTTATTTTGACGTCAGGCCAACTTACTTTTACACATAAAACAAGTTTAGTCAGCAAATGTCACAATAGAGTTTTGAAGGCAATGATTGGTCTCAAGATTTAAGAGTTATTTCATCAAATGTTACAATAAGTGAGAGTTGTATCCTCAGTTGTTGAGTTATAGGAAGAACCACTGTAGACTGTTGCAAAAAAGATGAAAAAGAAAAACTGTGAAAATTCTGCACTTTTAGGTGAAAAACACACATTCTGATTCTTACAGAACTTAAGAAGTTTAGAGAATTGTCAAGACGTTTATGTATCTGGCAATAGTAGAGTGAGTGACATGGAAATGAACACAAGCAAATTGAGATAAAATGCAGAAGAAAAAATAAAATCTGAAAAGAAAACCGAATTTGTATGATGTCTTTAAATTTGATCCCCTTGACGTCCAAGCCGACATTGCGTTGGTAGCAAAGTTCAAGGACAAAATAACAACATGGAACATGAAAAGAAAAGATATGCTGTCACTATCACGATGGTATGACAGACCACCCTCCTGTGATTCATTTTCCTGGAGCAATAAAGGTTCTTCTGCAAATAGATCTGGTGACCTTGACAGATCCGTATTTAGAATTTTGACCAAGATATCAAAATGGTATTTTCACAATTTGTGTGTCTTCCTTGTAAAAATCTCACTCTGCCTGTCACAGGAATATGCCGTGAAATGCAAGTAATATCATATATGCTGTGGGTTGTGTACCTACATGCAAATCAATAAACTATTTCACTGCATTGAGTACTTCATAACTTGCTTTTTATGAGGAATTAAAAGGTTGTAACAGCAAAGATTTCTTAGAAAGAATGAAGGGGATATTCAGTAATGTGTGAAGATTATTTAGCTTGGTCAGAATGCCACAGAATCAGAAGCAAAATACCCTGTCATATTCATTTGAGTCAGTCAAGTTTAAATTCTATCAGGAGCATGTATATTTAATCATCAAACTTTGTCAGATTAACCTGAGATCTGACTGCTGATTGAGTCGTGCATGTTGCATCCTCAGGTTTAGTTACAATAGAGTGTATACACGATTGGAATGTCATCAGTTTTTAGTCACAAACTGCGTAAAGTGTTAATTTTTGTAGTAATCTTGGGGGTTACCAAACGGTGACCCTTAGAGGAAATGCAAACTTCCCTTGTATGATACTCTGTAAGTTTCAGTCAACTAATCAAAAGAGATAACATTAGGTTTCCAAATAAATATGGAAATGTTCATGACTTACTTTGTGAAAAGTAAAACATTTTCACTGTATTGATTAATTAATAACTTGCTTATTATGAGTAATTAAAAGGTTGTAACCACAATGGTTTCTCAGAAAGAATGGCTTGATCAGAATGCCACAGAGTTACAACCAAATTGAACATTCAAATTTAAGTACAAGTTTAATTCAAGGTCAAGTCTGAACCAACATCTTTCACCATCTCATTAGATACGGTTTAATTTTACTGTACAAACCCAGTGTACATCTGCCATATTCAATTTACCACCCATTTTCATATGACATAAATTGTTACCTCTGGTGTTTTCTTTGCCTTACCCGTACTAGATCTCTCTTAGATCTTTCAAAGCTCACCGAAAACCCCCCTCTTCATTAATTGTGTATTTGGCGGGTCATCTTAATCCAGTCTGTAACCCACGCATCACCCTCTTTTATGACTTAATTTACTTTTCTTTCCACCTCAGTTGTATTGATTGAACCCAATACAAAAGACAGCTATCAATAAATTTTTCTATTCACCAAATAAATGGAAACCCAAAACTAAAGTTAAACAAAGGAATCGACCTGCATAGGTTTGCACAAATACTGTCATCAACTAACACAGAGAACAAGAAATTGAAAGAATTATATAAAGCTGTCAGTTTGGTTGATAGATCCAAATGCAGACAATTTTGCTGGATTATTGTCTGGTCGCAGGAAAGGACAGGTCAATAGGTTTTTGTTTCATATGTCCTTCATCAGTTGCTAATATTGACAGCCTTATATTAATTAACAAGTTTTAGTCGAGAACAAATTTGAATCATGTTCTTTCCAGGAGTACTGGAGCTAGAGCACTTCTTTATTTAATGTCTCGTACAGTTGCTAATACAGAGAAGCTCCGAAGCATTTCTTCAAAATTAAACTTTACATCTTGGTGAAGCCTCGGCCCGTATTTGGTTATGAATCAAAAGCCAAAAAATTTAACCAAGATTGTCACATGTCAGTTGAATCGAATAGCACCAGCAGGATCGTTAAACAATACACAAAAGCTCATGACCTTAACCACCTTTAACTATTAGGATGTTTATAAAGAAGCAGGGAATCCCCACCGTAGTTCCGATTATATGTCAGTCATCCCACCACCTCCTTGAGTATTGTGTAATATTGTGTAATAGGTACAACAGATCGCACAGTGAACATATACCAGTTGACAATATGCCAGGTTTGGTATGAAAGCTGTCAGTATGATTCATGTGGTCAGTAATTCATTGATAATCACCTCTTTTTATTACCAACCTGAGTAGAAATTTAGAAAGTGTAAAGAATAGGAAGCCAACGTTTGCTAATGTTGTACTACAATCTGTCAATATATCCCCAAGGTATTCCTTTCTTCGTTTTTTCGATCATATTTGTCTCTCTTTTCTGCCCCGGTAACTTCATTGTTACCTTTGTATCAACCCCTCAATTCACTGGTTCGTTTCCTTTTTGCTTTTTAACTAGTTTGTTGTTTTTTCCTCCCATCTTTTTCTTAGAAAGTCGTTGCTATTTTGTCAAGCCATTTACTGTATTTCGGGTTTGATGAATTATTCTCTAGAGCATAAAAGACACTCAACACAGAGTAAAAGATAGGTTATTTGTTTTTCATGTTTTCTTTGGATTTTAAACGGCCTTTGGGAGGATGGGACATTCTTCCACACTAGTGAAATGATCATTGTCATGTATTGAGTCTAGTTTTCGCAGTGAATATGCCTTTGATAGCTTAAAGGCACTACCCCGGGTTCAAACATGGTACACTGTGACGTATAAATGAATTCAAGGAATTACAGGTCGTGTAGAGTACATTATCTTATAGTTTGCTGCAGGTGTTGAGTGTATTACTTGAATTGTTAGCAGTAGGGGAATTAATGGAATACTGTCCAAGGGTTTACAAACAACCTTACAGAGGATTGAGATTGAAATTTTAGGGAAGGGAGAAAAAAACACACCTCTGATGCAGAGGAGAGAGGTCAGGACTTTAGGTGTTGTACATCCCTCCCATTTTGCACCCCCCTCCCCCGCTCCAAAACCCATCATTTCAACCTCACACAAAAATGTCCAAAGTAGTTTTTATCACAAGCCTGCGTAAAGACCTTATGTTAGACTTCATTTATTGTCTACTGTACATACTGTATGCCTCAGATCGCACCAGTTAGTGCATCAAATACTTTCAATCTCTTCTGGGAGGAGGACCCCACACTGCTATATATGAGGTCAGCTTCAATTACCCCAGGGGCCTTACCCCTCTCTCCTTTAGAAAAACCTAGATCTGGTCCCTGGACAAAGAGTTGTTTAAAAACTTTAATGTACCATGTTTTGTACAGTATTTTCAATGCATATGATCCTGTTGGGAACTTTACTGATGAGAAGAGTGCTATGTACCACCTTGTTTTTTTTTATCAAGAAATGTCAATCAGTAAAGGCTGCAAGCTGCGGTAGTTCCCAAATGTTGAGTTTGCTTTCATTTCACCCTCTCCCCAGACTCCATGCCTACCCAATCTCCCTTCCTAAATCTGTTTCAAAAATGCATGCTTTAAAATTAACTAAAGACAGAGAGATGAATAATAACTTTGAACCAAATTTGTTGACCAAATACTGTAGTTTAAAACCTTGTGCAGACATTGCGCCACACCCATAGTAACAGTTGTACTCTCAATGGTAATTCTTGCTATGTATGCTTTTCAAGTTCATTCTAGCAGTCACTAACATAAAAACAGAAGTTGTGTTTAACTTGTAGAGGACAGAAGATGGACGGTCACCTATATTTACCGAGGATTGACCTTCTCTGTGCATACAGTTTAAACTATTCAACCATATGGTTGTTTAAAATTAGAAGTTGAAGGGCATGGAAAATTGTATAATTGCTAACCACATCAAGCTGTAGCACAATAGGTATGGTCTTTAATAAGTCTGTATTGGTATTGTTGTATCATTGGTATAGTTATTAGTATTATATTGGTATTGTTGTGTCATTGGTATTGTATTAAGGTTAATATATATTGATCTCTCTGTAGCGTGTAATCTGTAATAACAGTCACCTATGCACTTATAATGCAGCTGTTAATTGTCACAGTAAGCTCAGCTTCCGTTCTGACTTTTGTTAACTGTGGGATTGTCAGCTGTTTGTAAAGTACAATCCTTTTAAAAGGTTTTAATTGTCCTAACCAAGAAAATTTACCAGAATTCAAACTTTTGCAGATCTATCTCAAAGTAATGATAGTGACAAAGATATAAATTCTCATTGCAGCTAAGAGAAGAGCATATCATTTGTAACAATTAGTGGACATTTCTACGGGCCCTTGGCTTCACGGTCAGGGCAAATTATTAACAAAAGTATGAGATGACCAAAATGCTGTTCGGACGGCCAAAATTAGCTTTGGTGGTGGTTTGGAGGATGACTAGTCGTTCACATTGATTTCAGATTGCATTGTAACTAAATATCCCCGCAGAGGTAACATGATAAATTGGTGTCGCCCTTTGTCACTTCGAAAATACTATAAAACACTCTATGATCCATCTGATGGGAGTTTTACTGGCACAAAGCTGGTAATTCTAGTCACCAAACCTAAACAGGACAACCAAGAAGTAAGTTCTGGTTGTCTGAGGGACAATTGGTGTATATTGGGGTCGTACATTCATATAACTTCTATTTTAGAATATTCTGTTTCTTTAAAGCACTTTGTAAAATTGTTGCACAACTTCATTAATTTGCCTCATTCGCTTTCGTAAGCTGGATGTATTCTTTGATGTACATCATTCTTCTATCAAGGACTGTTTCATGAAAGTCCTATAAAGACGACTCCCAACAATTGTGCACTCGAATAACCTCTTTCACAGCTTCAGATATCAAAGCAGATGTTATAAACATAATCAATCTTACTCCATACCATCAAGTATGACAGAATTTTAGAAACTTTTTGCAGCCTCTGAGTTCTCACGAATCACCCTGTACAGTATGCTAAAGTTTTACTTTGAAAAGTAAGTTTCTTCATTTGCAATGGGTAGAAAGAAAAGAAAAAGAATAAAACGTTTTCTATAAATGTGAATGATTCATTTGTTATGTGTACATAATCTGACAAAGACTGCCAGAAATTCAAACTGGGATGGTCAAAAACCTTGTCATTTACAGTATGTCAGCATCGTTTTCTTGTTTCCTCGGCAAACTATTTAATGCCCGCAGAAAAAACCTTCCGATTCATCAAATTTTGTCATTCGGTGATGGATCAGTATTGCATTTATTGCTGGGAAAGATAATTACACATTCTCCTCTCCAAAACATTCTCTCAGTTTATCTTTTTCAAAAACACCCTAAGTGTTTAGAAGCGATTAATTCCTTCGCATACATTTTATTTGACAGTTCATCGTAGATTAAAGGAAGATAGGGTATGGAAACCCAAAACAGCCATAAATGTCAGTTTTGGTTTTTTTCTTGCTCGAGGCTTTTATGAAAAGAAGCCAGACAACAAAAACATGTCTATCAGCAGAGAATACATGTAGGCAATCCTGTGTACATGTCATGTTTTTCTGATAAACTAGAATCCACCATACAGTTTACTTTGTACAGTGCAATACAGTACATTACAGAGAAGATCTACACTAAGGTTTAGTTAGATTCCATTCACAAGAACCACATTGTTTTCCTTGTTTCCCTTAAAAAACTTGTCAATTTCATATATTGTAATCAGCTACCTTTGGAATGTTTGCTTTATTATATGTTGTAGATTTTGTAGAAATTTCCACTAATCGCAGAATAGTATACATGATAAATGATGAATACATTTCAAGATCTTGTGTATATCCAGTTGATATCCACAGTATTATTTATCTGGTATACACAGTGTTATTTATCTGATATCCACAGTATTATTTATCTGGTATCCACAGTATTATTTATCTGGTATCCACAGTATTATTTATCTGATATCCACAGTATTAGTTATCTGGTATCCACAGTGTTATTTATCTGATATCCACAGTATTATTTATCTGGTATCCACAGTGTTATTTATCTGATATCCACAATATTATTTATCTGGTATCCACAGTATAATTTATATGGTATCCACAGTATTATTTATCTGATATCCACAGTATTATTTATCTGGTATCCACAGTATTATTTATCTGGTATCCACAGTGTTATTTATCAGGTATCCACAGTATAATTTATATGGTATCCACAGTATTATTTATCTGGTATCGTATAGCAAACTTAATACAGGTTTGATGGAAAGTTGCATACAAGTATGCAAATATGTGTTGCAGGTTTCGTGCACATGCAGAGGCATACTGTTTTCATCAGTATATTCATCAGTAGATTTTTAAACATTGTCATCTAACTGGAAACTACCTTTTCCCTGCAGTAGTAGTAGTACACGCTCTTTTCATTAGATTGTGCCATTAGCACAGCCTGCACAGTAGCTACAGTAATGTCAAGAGCTTCCAGTAGTATAAACTGTAAATCAAACTTTTCTCAGGACCGTCCACAAACTGTTAGGTCATCGTACAATATAGTCCTCAAAGTTGTTGTTATGCAATTTTTTGCAAATTGCATCCCCTATTTTATTTATTTATTTGTCTGTTTATTTATTTTTATTTTTGTAGTTATTCATTCCTTCATTCATTTTTTTTATATATTTTTATTTATACATATTTATTTGTTTAGTCATTCATCCATCCATCCATCCATCCATCCATCCATCCATCCATCCATCCATCCATCCATCCATTCATGCATGCATTCATTTATTAATATATATTTATTTATACATATTTATTTGTTCATTCATTCATTCATTTATTTATTATATATAGTTCTCGGCTCCTTTCATATTTTTTATTCTTCTTTCCCACTCCGGCTCTTAAGTTTTCTATTTGCTGTCAGTGCATTTATTCCCTGAGATTCCTCTGTCTTACTTTTGCTGCATTTTGATTGCTGTATTTTTCATATTTTATTTTTCATATTTTTTTGCGGGCTTGCTCCTTTCGAACTTTTTTTCCTGTTTGCTTGGGGCACACTGTGTACCAGATGTAAAGCGTTTTCCTGTCCATACAGTAATAACGATTGATACTCAACTAAGTTTGAAGTACGTATTTACTAGCTTTATGGCCCTCAGGGTGCTCTGTAGATGAAACTGTATACCAGGAGTCAGCATTGGATATTAACCACTGTCTTCATTATAGCTGGCCTGGGATTTCTGGCTCCCTCACAGGAAATCAAGAACAGTTTGTAGTTGATTTTGTTACAAACCAAGAAAGAGAAGCAATGTGTAAAGTGTAATTGATAAGTTTCTGGAAAACATCACCCTGGCTTTAATTATTTTCCCCAGTTACAAACATACAAACAGCGTGACAAACCTTGACAATTTTGGTTGTTGAATACTACTGAAGCTGAAAACAGGTTTATCTACATTTTATATAAATTCCAGTGGGATTAATTTAGTGGTTTCATCTGTTTTGGAGGTTATACAGCTTTGTTTGTCATGAAGTTGCTCTCTGTGCCAAATCAAATCTATAAAAAAGGTACAGTATTATACAAAACAATGTTACACATATATCAATATTGGAATAAATTATGCAAGTCTATATTTAGGAAACTTACCAACATATTATGATCAGATTATTCTTTGTTCAAGAAATGAGGCAGTGATCTCTGAGCAACATTTGGTGACATACAGTATCTAGAATGATCCACTACCTTGGCAAAACATGACCTGCAACTCAAATACTGACAGCAGCAGCCAAAATGTTTTCTGATCTGAACTGATGGCCAACAAAATGTACATAATTTAATAACACTTTTGTCAACAAGTTTAAAGAGGTTGTGATGGTTTATATTGCTATGCTAGAACCCAAAAATATACTGTAAAACAGCCGTAGGGCAATTTTAATGTTGGTTAGGTAATGCTTTTATACTTTTTATTTTATTAGTTCTAAAATACTATGTAGAAAACTTCAACTTTCATAACTAATCAGGAAGCTATATGCACAAATAACAACAATATCTGATTTAAACTGATGGCCAACCAGTTATACATAATTTAATAGAACCTTTGTCAACAAGTTTACAGAGGTTGTACTGATTCATATTGCTATGCTAGCACCCAAAAATATACTGTAAAACAGCCGTATGGCAATTTTTATGTTGGTTAAGTAATGCTTTTTATACTGTTCATTTTATTAGTTCTAAAATCCTATGCAGAAAACTTCAACTTTCATAACTAATCAGGAAGCTATATGCACAAATAACAACAATATCTGATTTGAACTGATGGCTAGCAAAATTTACATAATTTAATAAAACTTTTGTAAAACAAGTTTAAAGAGGTTGTAATGTTTCATATTGCTATGCTAGCACCCAAAAATATACTGTAAAACAGCTGTATGGCAATTTTTATGTTGGTTAAGTAATGCTTTTTATACTGTTCATTTTATTAGTTCTAAAATCCTATGCAGAAAACTTCAACTTTCATAACTAATCAGGAAGCTATGTACACAAATAACAACAATATCTGATTTGAACTGATGGCCAACCAGATATACATAATTTAATAAAACTTTTGTAAAACAAGTTTAAAGAGGTTGTACTGATTCATATTGCTATGCTAGCACCCAAAAATATACTGTAAAACAGCCGTATGGCAATTTTAATGTTGGTTAAGTAATGCTTTTTTATACTGTTCATTTATTAGTTCTATAATCCTATGCAGAAAACTTCAACTTTCATAACTAACCAGGAAGCATATGCACAAATAACAACAATAATATTCAGATGCATGGGGAGCCAGGTTTTGAAACAGCCCCCTCCCTTCCCCCCCCCCTGTTTTGCACTCTTTTAAGTATTTTAAGTTGTTATAAGTGTATATATTGTGAATGTAACCTATGTGATCAATTTCACTGTGGCCCCTAAGTGATCCCAGGATCCTTCATGACCCGGGGGGAGGGGGGAGGTGGCAGGGCGGGCTTGAGTCTTTCTGGCTCTGCACTGGTCACACCTGCTCTTACTGAAACTGTCTGGTGGGTTGCATATTGATTAGAGTTCAACAGATACAACAATGAAAGTTTTTCTTCCTTTTTTGTTTATCTTTATTTTTTTCTTCATGTTTTATTCCTATTTCAATACTTTTTGATCGACAGAGAACATCAGTTTACAAACATAATCATTTTTCGATAACGAAATGACTAAAACGACATTCATTTTGATTATGCAACTCCAGGAGCCTGCCTGTCTGACAGTTGGATCAACTGGAACCTGATGTTAATCAAATATCAACAGTTTTATCAGTTCATTGGCATAAATAAATAAATAAACAGGTAAAAAAATAAATAACAAAAATACTTACAAGTTTAAAACAAAACCGGTTCTAAGAAACAAAACGGTTCTAAGATGTGAAAAAGATACGCGTCATGATTGTAGAGAAAGCAAAATGTATAATTAATGAAGTAACCTAGCAACGGATTTTGTCTGAAGTTTTGTATCGCATGTACAGTCGGAGAGCATGTGTGGTTGATTTTCCATAATTCTATGCATACAGTAAGTCTGCATGACAGTCGAGTATGAAATTGATAACCAAGATACAACATTTTTGAATGTTATTACATGGATTGCCAGCATGAAATTTAGATTGCTGTGTGCGCACTGTGCCGTTAATGTAATTGCCACAGATGGGGAATGCTCTTCATGTATAGTGTATGTATCTTCCACGTCTTTGCCATTTTTTGTAAATTTTCACCTAGAATTGCTCAATTTTGAATGCCTTCTTTATTGTATTTTGTTTCCCCTACCAAATAGTCTCCTTTTGTAGGTCAAAACCGATCAGTCCAATTTCTGTAGCAGGTGTGAACTCTGCTGTTTGTGAAAAAAACTAAAAATGGTTAATATGTTTATTTATCCTTGGATTGTGGTTATATCAAAAGCTGTACAGTACCGTTCCAAGCCTTTTTTTTCCACAACAATGAATTTCTGAACAAATTCTTTTTTAGAGATTTTCCCTTTAGGTGGTAAACACAAAACTGTTTTAAAGCTGCACTTTATCAAATTACTATAAATGAAGGCCAAGAACAAAAATAAATTTGCATACAGAAGAAAAAAGCACACACAAAATATAAACAGAAGGATTGATAGGAAATAAAGCAAAAAGGTAACCTTTTGTCTGTGGTTTAAGGTAAAAATTGGATGCATTTTGTAGAACAAAGCGATAATCCATAGATTCCCTACTACACTGTGTAGCTGCCTTGAAGGTAAAGAACCTTCTACCCCATTGTTAGTTAAGTACTTTATCCCTACATGCATAATGGACTGTTCTACTGCACCTGTTGTCAAGCTCAAGTGTGACCAATTTATTTTCAGACTACAGTAGTTCATGGTATGGGCACGAACAACAAGCTCAGCGGTTAGGAATCACATTCTTCATTGTCTGGCAGTGTTTATTGATTTGCTCTTCATAAGATATATAGATATATCTGTATATATATATATCTCCCAAATGATTGTATCATTTTGTTTTGATTTCACACCATTGAGGGAGAAGGACATGTTTTTACTTTAAAGAATGTTCAGTAGCAAGTACAAATATTCGGTAAGTCTTGGATATTTTTAGTAAGTGAAGTCTGTAAAGTTTATTATCAGTTTTAATCAACAATTGTTCTCTTGTTTCTGACATCTTCTGTGTACCTGTTTTTTTTTTTTTTCGATTAACTTAACTCTGTGTAACAGCTCATTATTTCAAGGGGATAGATTCTTAACTAGTTTAAAGTACCATAAATTTGAGATATTGCATTTTGTTTCAATATATTTATCATTATTATTTTTTTTTTGTTATTATTTTTTTTTTCGGGGGGGGGGAGGGTGGGGGGATGTTTGTTTAATATTGTCTTGAGCAAGTGTGACACATGGAGGTCTCTGTTTTGTTGTACTTCTTATTGAATATCTATACATTCTAAGTCTTCATACAGGTCGAGCATAAAAAAAAGTAAAAGTATGTAGGTACGTATAGTGTACAAATCTGCACATTTTCAGTATTTTCATGACCTTGGCTAATTTCTCTGCAAGGAATTATAAATATCAGCTAACCTTTAAAGTACTTACAATCTCATGTGTCGAAGGTGGTAACTGTTGGTACAATTGTTCAGACAGTTGTAAAAATACACAGATTTATACAAATACTTGCTGTTGTTGTAAACTGTATCTGGTTAGTTGACATAGCATCCTGTATATATACAACAATGCCTTTTGCTTTCTCGCTTAATTTGTTTACAAATGTGTACATGTATGTTAGTCATGAATGCTAGCCTCAGTACCATCTTAATGCATAAATCTACTTTTGTTAAGAGGTTTTGTTCTTTTCATGTGTAATCGTTGACATCCACATAAAGCATAAAGCCAACAGTTAGTCACGAAATACCCTTCACCATAAAATCAATATCAAGTATTGTGAACCTCATGTACAATGTTTTTTTTTCTTCCACTTCCTGGGGAAAAAAGCTGCAATATTTACCAATTTTAGCTGTCCATATACAGTGTGCCATTGGCAGATTTGCCAACAACATACAATATAGAACCACAGTTTATAGAGCTGTATGAACAGTGATTTGAAGGGTAGAGTTCAGGACTTAAATGCATATAAAACTGAATTCATACAGCATTTGGGTGCTCTGTATCATATTTTGTAATTTGATTAAAATCACCTCAGCTATTTTTGAACAATTTTTTTTTTAAGTTTGGGTTCATTAATTACTTTTAATATATATTTGTTTTAAATTATATAGGGTATTACACTAAATAAATTAAAAGCAAAATTCTGAGAAAGATAACATGTTTATTCTGCATACAGTACAGTAAGACAACATAATTAGAACATTTAAAGAGTTTTTCCCAAACTTTTCAACATCATGAAAAATACAGTAATATTTTACATTAATATTTAATTTCATAATTGTATTTTAAGAAGAACAGTAGCTTCTTTTCTTTTGATATTTTAGCATACAATATCTACATCTATCTATCTATCTATTGAAAAATATGTGGGGTTACTTTACGCTATCCCTTTAATGGAATGCTAGCTGTCTAGAGGGAGTCCATTAATAATATTAATTTTATTGTGTTATCTATATTTGTCATAAATCACTGGTCATGTGACATTTCACATGCACCCTCTGCTGGAAGGTAATATTCTTTCAACCTATTATGATACTACATGCTAAAAGGTTAAATGCTCTATTTGCTTTGACACAAGTTTCCTTTCAATTTGGCCCCTAGCTTTGCAAAACATAATTTGTTTGCTAATTTTTATGAATGACAACACTGTAATCACAAGAAAAACACATCACTGTTTATTAAATATCCAACTTGTAGCATTTTCACTCTCTGTTCCAAAACCAAAAACAGCTTGATTTGATCGTGTTGTAAAATATAAGCATGGTTTATAATACATGCAGAAATACACCCAAAATCCATTGTGACCCAAACCTCATGGAATGACCTCCCCCCCCCTCCTCCCCTGCAGTAATAATTGTTGTATACATGACATTTAAATTGTTTTTTGTTTCTTTGCTATCATACCTTGTCTGTAAAGGTCAATGACCAAACATACCTACAGTCAGATAGGGACATGCCAGTCATCCCCAGATCAGTCATTTCATATCAAAACAACTTTCCTTCACTGCAAACTTCAACAGATTGAACCAAATTAGTTTGAAAAACAGACAACTCTCAGCTGGAAACTCCAGCTTTCCAATAAATGGTTCTGTCAAGTTTATTATTTACCACCATCATTTTTTTTAACAAGCCAATTTTGTTGTCTTGCCGAGAAAGAAGGCAGATGACAATGCTCGGCCAGGACAGGCTTCAGGTTAAGCCGTGTCAGTCAACTGGTTATTTGAGTCTACTGGCGATGGTACAGTAGTTATGGTGGTGAGGTCTCAGTCTGTAAAATAGTGTAGGCAGTGCTGCTATCTTAAGGATCTTACTCCGAGAAAGCCTTGTCCTTGGCTTGTGAGGGATGTCAAGCACTCAATTCTAGGTATACTTCAGGTGGTCAGTAATAAAATGAGACACTGTGTATTTTCAGAGCTACTTATTGCAGGTCAAGATGAAACCGTTTACTTGATTGCATCGTTGGCAAATTGCAATTACCAAAGTTACTGGACGGTCTGCCGAAAACACAGCTAACCAATTATATACATAGATTAAGTACCAATTTGTGAAATGACCAAAGATACTTATAAATGTGAATTTTTCACTCTCTGAGTGTGCTTTCCATTACAGTAGGTACTGCTGTACTGTGTCAAAAGTAGGATGCTGAGCAGACAGCAGCATCTGGTAGCCAGGCTGTGTAGATTGCAAATCTTTTGTGAGCTGTGAAATTTCACACAATAGCCATTGTTGGTCTGCTGAGATAATCTCCATTGTTTGACATTGACATTCAGCTGAGCTGCAAGGGATTTTAAAATGATTGCTGCAGCTTTTCTGTCTTAGCATGGTGCCTTAAATCTAACCAAGCATACTGTACATAATTTATCGACACCTATTGTGTTTGCTAGTGGCATAAGTAAAAGAGACAATCGCCCCTCCCCCTCCCCAATATGCTAGAAAAATATGATAACGGTCGCTAGTGCATGAACTTTTCTTTTTACTGCAAACACAGTCAAATAGACCCCCCCCCCCCCCCCTCAGTGATACATTTAATTCTCTATAAATTGGACATGAGTCCCTCAATCTATCGGAATAAATTGTAAAATTGTATTCCAGGAGAGTACCCTTGAGAGCCTCTAGTCTGTCACTTTCCATGGTGCCAATATCGATGACCTTTAGATAGGACTGTCACATACAGTTTACAACCTAAAACAAATTGAAGTAAACATTCAATATTTCTTCTTTTTTTTGTTTCCTTTTCTTTCTTTTTTCTTTTTTTTTACAAAGATTGAGTAAAAGCAATGAGTAAAAGAGAAAACAAGATATTATTTATAAGCAAAAGTAAGGTGTAGTGATTTCACTATCAACAGCTCATACTGTATGAGCATGGGCATGCTTCAAACTGTCAATCTATGTACTGTTGCATTTTCTCCCTCTTTTTATTGTTTTTTTTTTTTCATTTCTTTTTTCTTGGTCTCTTTCGAGGGTTCTCTTTCAGTTGTTATGTTTATATATTGTATGTTTCTGTTTCTTTCTTCTTCACAGGCGGTGAAAGTGGGCTCTGTGACTTCACAGAAGGTAAGTCTGTCACAGATATTGCTGCATTTATGGATTTCTTAGCAGGAAAGCAATCATTGATATAATTTGCACAAAATGTCAAGTAGATTTTGAGGAACAACTTGGTCTGCCTGTTTGTCTGTCTGTGTGTCTGAGTGCAACTATTTGCATGCAGGCCACATACTGTAAGTCCCATCAACACTGAAAAGGGGCCCAGTGACATCATTGTCCTGGGCCCAACCTGGCTCTGGGTTGTGCCACATGGCCATGATAACTTTCTCTTGGTTCATTTAAAACCACAATTGGAGCCAGAGACTCTTGGCATAAATCCAATGTGTTCCTGTGCACCAATATTCTGCAGAGTCATTATATAGATTCTTAGGTAGGCTTTGGTCTGCCTGATCCAAACATGTGCAAATAGATTCTTAGTTAGGCGTTGGTCTGTCTGATCCATGTGCAAATAGATTCTCAGGCAGGCGTTGGTCTGTCTGGTCCATGTGCATATAGATTCTCAGGTAGGCTTTGTTCTGCCTGATCCAAACATGTGCAAATTGATTCTTAGGTACAGTAGGCTTTGGTCTGTCTGATCCAAACATGTGCACATAGATTCTCAGGTTGGCATTGGGCTGCCGATCCAAACATGTGCAAATAGATTCTTAGGAAGGCTTTGGTCTGCCTGGTCCAAACATGTGCAAATAGATTCTCAGGTAGGCTTTGGTCTGCCTGATCCAAACATGTGCAAATAGATTCTCAGGTAGGCTTTGGTCTGTCTGATCCAAACATGTGCAAATAGATTCTTAGGTAAGCTTTGGTCTGCCTGATCCATAGGCACATTAGGTAGGCGTTGGTCTGCCTGATCCAAACATGTGCAAATAGATTCTTAGGTAGGCTTTGGTCTGTCTGATCCAAACATGTGCAAATAGATTCTTAGGTAGGCTTTGGTCTGTCTGATCCAAACATGTGCAAATAGATTCTTAGATAAGCTTTGGTCTGCCTGATCCATAGGCACATTAGGTAGGCGTTGGTCTGCCTGATCCAAACATGTGCAAACTATTCTTAGGTAGGCATTGGTCTGTCTGATCCATGTGCACATTGACTCTTATGTCTGATCCATGTGCACATAGATTCTTAGGCAGGCATTGGTCTGTCTGATCCATGTGCACATGTATAAATTCTCAGGTAGGTTTTGTTCTGTCTGATCCACATGCTGCAATATGCATGCATTGCCTGCCTCATACAGGTAGTCTCATCCAAGGTGCTGAGAAAATAGAAAGTGTGATGAAAGGATGCTGTAATCCCTAGATGATCACGTAGGCTCTGTTGCAACGAGTATGATTTTATGACCTTTCAAACTGGCTTTTTTAAATGATATGTAAATTAAGTTTATGACTCACAATCCATCATCTTCTAAAAGCTATTTCTAATGCATCAATATCGAACTCATTGTATGACAGATTGCCTAATATTAATGAATGGATCTACATTCACTGTTATGTAGGGAGGCTCCATCTGAGATAGTCAGGGTTTAGCATGTATGACATTTTGAAGGGACAATGACTTTAAGACCCCAACAGTCCATCCAGACCTTGGGCGAACTAAATTGATCGTAAAATTTGGTAACTGAACAGATAGTGTTGTAAATAACGATAATTTACCTATATTGCACCTTTTTTTTTCAATTGTTTGTTTTTTCAATTTTTGATTACATTGTAATCGTTTTGGATATAGAACCTAGTCAATTCTGATTTAGCTATTATTTGTACTAAAGAACGGATCCATTTCATGCTTGCAGGGATTGAACTTATTTCTAGGATTTCTTGTCAATTTAAGTTTTGTGCCAATATACAGGACTTACTGTAGCTACTGTAACCTGTACTGTAGGTATAGTCCTTTCATTGGTGTTTGTCATATATCGTTCAGTTCATCATTACTGTTAATGAGTAGAGCTGTGCTATACCTAGGGACATCATTAATTACAATCATGCCGATCTTTTCTTTGGTATAGCTTTTTGCTGATGACACTGGTCATTTTCCTGAGCTTGATTAACTCAGTCATGGAAGCTAAAGTACAGTGGATGACCAGTCATATGGTCAACACTGAAAAATGCATAAATGTAAGCTGGTCAAGTTGGACAGCATAAGTGGTATAATATATCTGGTGGTTTTCTCATCAGAACTGACTCCTTTAAAAGCAAGCTTTTGTTGATACTTGAAAATAATTTGGCTAGGATTCAGTGCAATATTTCACCTTTTTCTTCAGTATATAGACTGCAGACATGAACACTTACCTATTAGTACAAGTGTTACCAATGCAAGTGTGTGTGCGTTTCCTTAACCAGTGTGGTGGTGAACACTGCATTTTACTGTACATAGCTACAGTAACATACAGTTTCTGAACTTGTGTACATATTTTTAAGCCATATGTATACAATTCAAATACAAACCTATTTTATAATAATACATGCATCTAAATTAAATTTTCAAAACATCACCAGGAATTGTCCCATCAACCAACTAATGTGCTCATTTAACAGATGTATCCGTGTCACAATTGTTACGTAACCACACACGCTTTATGGTAGCTCTGATTGCAGAAATTCTTCTGCAGTCATATTATAATATACATGATGCATAACTGCATGTACTCATCTTAATGTGAGTTGAAATCTGTGCATTGTGATGGCAGGTGTATTGTACAAGCAAGACCATTAGTAGAATGTGTCAGCCATTATACAGTGGAATAAACTTAACTTGTCTTTGTTATCTTCCATCCATGGACTAGTCTATCTTATCTTGCATTGTAACTGTCATCAGGAAATACAGTGTGTAATTTGCAACAAACATGTGACTGTTTATTCTACATGACTAGCTGATTTATGACCTATTGTGGAATCTATTGGTATCTAGTAAAACAATGTTGACCTCTAACAATTTTGGAGTTTTTATCAGTACACCACCTTATTCACATAAATATGAGAACACATGTTGCAAGTTCAATGTGGATATTGTTTTACCTCAGGGAGACAATAAAAGTCCAAACATGTTCACATTTGAGGACTATAAGTGGTGGAACTACTTGAAAGCATGAGCAATGTGCAACTACTAGGTTACAAGATAAATATCAGCCACTGTACTTACAATATAATACTAGATACTACTACACCCCAGCCTAATACTGTAGATTCCCAACACTCTGTGGGAGGGACAAGGGAAGGTGACCAGAAATCTCTAGGGGGGGGGGTGGACCCATGATCCCAGAGAGTTCACACTGTTATCTCTTTCCCCCCCTTGTGAACTCAGGATCTTTCCTGAATGGGAAGTCACACTTGCGAGGTTCGATCCCGAGTATGTAAGTATATGTGCAAACTACCAAGTCAATCACCCATTGCAGTATCATGTCATTGATGCATAACTCTCAAATGTTTGATGATAGACTTTTAATGTATTTAAAACATCCTCAGTTGATAATCATCATTCATGGTTTGATGATTGATATCCAATTTCCTTCAGTTATGGAAGTTTAAATAAATTTATAATTCAACTCAAACTATGACACAGGATTATATTAGTTAATGAATAGGCGATGAAGACGATCATTGATCTCGTCAACATCTGTGTGAGAAGTAGAGGAAATGGACAGTATTTTCACCCCGTTTTTCTTTTTTTACTTTTGCCTTTTTCGACTTCATGACAGCTCTTCATGAATAAATTTAAGCAGTTAAACCATTGATCTCACATCCATTTTAGGATTTTTCCCTTTTTTCACTTTTGGGACAGTGCATGTGGAAGTTGGATGTAAACCTACAGTAGATTGGAACCGTGAAATTACGAATGAAAATACAGTAATAATTAATTGCTTTAGGACTAACTGCTATGGATGGAACTTTTATTCAAACAAAATTAGAGAACGTTAGAATACGTTGGCCTCTCCGGAAATCAGCCATGCTATATACTTTCGCAGATTTGATGGCTTGAAGGAAGTAAAATTCTAGCTCTCTAGTGATTATATGCAAAATTCACTTCTTTTTTTTCTTCCCCTTTTGTTTTTGCCCAGAGCTTTTACAAAGTTTTACAAATTAGTTCTAGTAATGTATGATTTACTGTTCTTTTGAGACAGAAAGTTGTAAACTGAGCTGGACAGTATGTTTCAAGAACTTACCAGAATAAGTTGAAGGAAGAGTTTGTTTGATGTACTGATTCCAGCTGTAAAGTTCCGAACCATACATGCAAGAATTTTTTCTTTGGGGGGGGGTGGGGGGTTGAAGGAAGTTTCTCTGAAACAACAGATATAAAGGTTACATTTACAGCTCATTTTTATCTGCCAAGGTTGGTGTGCCAGGACCTGTGAACTTATGACATCGACAGCGAATTAGAATCTGGCAAAGCTTGTCAAATAATTTATTTATGATGCTGTTTCTCTAGAAAAACATCAGTTTTCCAGAGAGTGCTTGTGATTAAATTCAAAGAAATCCTCCTTAGGCAATAAAAGTGGCAGAATGGTACAGTCTTTTGTAGGTAAATGTTTGTTCTGGGTTTAATCTTTAGACTCACAAATTCTCTCTCTCTCTCTCTGTGTGGTTGATCCAAGTAAAAGTCACATTAAACATACAGGTACCTCTTGTATAAGCAATTGAAGTGTGTCACATGGCACTTACACGGTCACTGACAAAACAAGACTTGAAATTAAAGCATTTAATTCACGTGGGAAGATGTACATCAGCTGACAGATCTCAGGCTGTATATATATTTCAATGAATGGCTCAGGTGAAAATTTATGGTTTAAATATATGCCTCAGAGTGCACCACTTTAAGGTCTTAACATTATATTTATGTTTTTGTTTTCTCGGAAAGGAACCCACTAACTACCCCCTACATTGCAGTAGGCTACCAAGGCCACCCCACCCCAATCCCTCAGGGCAGTATATAGCCCCGTCGGTCATAAAACATTTAGTAAAAATTGCTCCTTAAGAAATTTTTTAAACATTCTGTAGTTGCCTATCACTGAATAAACCTAAGCTCATAAATTATGTACAATATTGAAACACAAAGGAAGAAACCCTCCATCCAAATTTGTAGATTTATTGGTTTTTGGTTTTTGGGGGAAATGATATTCTTTACTGCAGTAAAAACTAACGAATTACAGTCCTTAACACGGTTGCATTGTTCAAGTTCATAAATTATGCACAATATGTACACTAGCCTATATGTTAAGCTTTGGAGTCACACATAGGTATTTGTTTATGTATTGGCCAGCTTTAAGGAAAAAGTGCTTTTAAGAAATAGTCTGAATAATTCCTGTTAACATATATGTTCAGACTGCTATAAATATACAATATATCATGCAATGTTTTTTTTTTTTTTTTTTTTTTTTTTTTGATGAGGCCTCATCTAATACCCTCATTTTCTCCCTTTTCCCACAAAAACAGGATGTGACTGGAAGCATGATTTCCAAAGAAACAACAGTCTAAGCCAAGCTGGCACTGATAACTGTGCAGTCTATGGATTTAATGACAGACTTTCACAATGTTCTGTAAAGACTATGCATATATGTATAGAGCTTTGATAGTAGTTAACAGCAGCTGTGGACCAGTATAGCTCTCCCATTCAGGCAGTGCATAGGTCTATAATGATTATATTTAAAAAACAAAGTCTGAAGAAACTCTTCATCCAATTTTTTTCCCTTTTTTTTTTGGGGGGGGGGATTGAGATCCTTAATTATAGTCTTAACTGCAATAATAACTAAGGAAAAACTTACTTAACACTGTTGCATTTCAGGTTAGTTCAGATACATATAAGATGGTATACATTAATTGTTTGAATTATTTTCATACTTGTTTTCATAAATTTATAGAACACTACAGGTAAAAAAAAAATGTGAAACTGTATCTAGGCTTCACATACATACAATTCGAAAACATGTGCATGTATTAATCGTGCATTCTTCTCCTGCGTCGTCGTTGTCGTGTTTAAACTGTAGTTACGTTTCTGTTGTGTTAGATTGCCATTAACTCTGCGTGAGCCCATTTAAGCAGGCCTGTTGCATATGAAAACAGTGTAAATCATATCAGTTAGTAAAAACAGTTTGCTAGTAAAACATGATGTGGGTTGCATACATGTACATTTTATGTAGCTGTACAGTAAAATGTGAGTAGGAGGCTAGTGTATTTTTAATTAGAAACTACATAGTTTAGTATTAATGCGACTCCATGAGAAAGAGATGTCACAGATACTAGACTGTACAGTCAACTATATAATACTATAGTGTAACTGTTAACACTAGAACTGTATCCAGTTAACATGAATAGACACAGATTAATCTGATTAATGATATTAATCTGTCACAAATTTTGTACGAAATGATCAACTCCTATACTAGGTTACAAACCCATGAAGTAGTGTACCTCATTACACCCTTCATAACTGTGCAAAGGGTTCGAGGGCAGAGGTACCTGTAGTGTCTCCAGCCCCCCCCCCTCTCCCACACCCACCCTTCCACACCCAAGCCTGTAGTGGAGACTTTAACTCTATATACATTACTCTCATGGGGTTTTTTTGGTAGTGAAGATCAAGTTAGATATTTTATACGTGTCCCAGTAGGGCTGATACTGTATGCAAGGATTGAAAAAAACGTTCGTAAATCAATCAAAATTGTCTTATTTTATTTTCAGTTTAAACATTTACTGCACGTACATAAATGTTTACATAATTTTGTAGCAACCCTACACAATAATTTCATATGATGCACTTGTAGTTGTATATCTGTATTGCAATGAGTACTGAAAGAAAAACATACATACCAAAGATTGTTAACCACCTGCATTTTGGATGATATAAGTTTTTTTTGTACAGGTTATTATCAATATATATATTTTTAACACATTGTTTAACTCTGAAAATCACTTTGTATTTGCAACTAAGTCCGTCCACTTGTAAACAAATTGAAATTCTATATTATAAAGCTGTCTTGTCTAGTGAAAATTTCTGCCGATTTATACCGTGTGTGATGAGCTTCTTCCAACTTAGAATTTTGGATCGAAAAAAATAATCTTACGTAAATCAATTAAGTATGAATAAAGTGGCTGGTTTAAAGGTTACAAGTAACCTAAGGAACTATATTGACGGTATCATGCAACCGTAAATAGACTTCAGTATTTTTAGTTTTCAGTTTTGCAATATCAAGTAATTTATTCAGTGACTATTGTTAGTCAAGTCATCATTTCTTTTCTACCTTATTTTCTTTCTCTTTGTCTTATTTCTTTAGATGTTTCTTCTGCATTTTTGGCTTTTGCTATTTGGTTGTTTTTAAATTTGTTTTGTACCTCTTTTACATTTTTGCTACCATTTTGTAATCTTTTTGTACAATATGCCAAGTTTTTCTTTATGTTCATTTCATGCATGTGAATAAAAGTTGCTGATTGCAAAAAAACAAATTTATATACATTCTATGTGTTTGATACGTAGCACGGATATTAAACGTACGAACATGTATGTATGTATGTATGTATATTAGATCCTACTGCAAGCAGGAACTTGCGAAGAAGCCTCATAGGCTTATGAAAGCCGCAAGCTGACCGAAGTCAGTCTCTTACATTCATATTTAACGTCCATAATTATGAATTGTTAATTGTCAACAACTCTGTAACTGGACGACATACATTAATCTGGGAGTGACTCGAACCTTATGATTGAAAGGCACCGGCGTTAACCACTGAGCTAACACTCCAAACATACTTGACAATCATTTATCAGGGAAAGATACGAATATAGAGTAGCTACACGCATTACATACCTGGATTATTCAATTGCACATTTAAGATGAATGTCCAGTTGACCTTGTACAGGAACTAGAAAACAATCAGTTCCGATCCAGGGCAAATTTTTGACAATTTTTTTTTTTCTGGTTTTCACTCAAACAACCAGGCCTTAAGCTTTGGTTACAAGTCCGAATCTGAGCAAATTTGGTTTTTCGAAAGAAATCGTAGCAAAGTAACAATGATTGGTATGTCAGTGTTGGATGTACACTGTAGGAGAGGTTGTAGATTTGGTGAATAGAACACCCAGTCTGGGGTTTTCTCCTTCTAGTGACATTATGACATTGAGAAAAGAGTCCACCCCTATCAAAATGAGAAAAGTTTTATGAAAGGGCATCTCCCAACGCCCATTGAAGCTTTTTCGTTAATAGCTTAACTTTTGGAGATGTAGTGCATCATAAATTTTGATATCTCTATCATATTACAAAATTTGAGTTTGGTTTTAAAACTTCATCAGTGCTGAATAGAATTATTCAAAGTTAGATTATCGATACATGCAATAAATCTTCAGTAAGACAACCTCCTAAAGATAGATGTTTCCGTCTCGAGGCTCGTGAATATTAATTGCTTTTAAGTGATGTTGCATCATAGCTGGTATTGTCACCTTGTGTTGATCATCCCCTACACGCATATATGTTAATAGTTTCCAAGAGTTATTTTATTAAAATAAAGAAATGAATGAATTTTCAAAATCTTTCACTCAAGTACTGTACGTATGTCAACTTGCTGGTGCCTCAGATGAGAGAAGTGTGACCACACCCTTGATATATTTACAGATTTGATGGTACCGTAAAGTTTATTATATCTTGGTGGGTTCAACTTGACTGCACAGTTAAAGTTAAGTACATTGATAGTGATCTCATGAGAATCCAAACATTGTAAATATTTACTTCGCGCCTGACTTAAATGTCTCTTCACAACCTCAGCACTCTGGCTCTACCAAGTCAAGAGTGACCTGGTAACCTGTTAACACAATGTGCCCTCTATTAGGGATGCACCGGATATCCGGTCCGGCCGGACTATCCGACTGGATAGTGAGCAATTATCCGGTTCCGGCCGGATAGTTTTCAAAATCCGGCCGGATCTTTTTCAAAATCTCGCCGGATCTTTTTCAAAATCTGGCCTGAATTATTCCTTAAAAAGGTGTTGGTATTAACTTAAAACAATGTAAACTATTTCCAAAAATTAATAAAAACAAAAAATTAGGAAAAATTAGGTTTAACATGTTTAATTTAATTTTCTCAATGGTCTGACCCACTGTTTCTAAAGATCAACCAAAATAATACTCCTTGTTTCATACTACTACTTCTTAGTAATGATTTTCTTTTGTGTATTGTAAAAATCCGGTTCCGGCCGGATTTTATCCGGCCGGATTTCATGTACTATCCGGCAAAATCCGGTTCCGGCCGGATCCAAAAATTTGGATCCGGTGCATCCCTACCCTCTATGACAGGACTCTGTCGGTCAATGATAAGTTTTAAGATGTACACTACAGAAGTGCAGAGAAGGATTATACAAGTTGAACATATACAGTATATGGTCAACTTTGAATAGCATTCCCTGCATCCATTGTGTAAACTGTATTTAAACCTCAAAGGTCAAAGGTCATGTGAGGTCTTCAGCAGTTAAAGCATGAAAATGGGCTTTACATTATATATAACAATATCTCAATTGAAGGGATCAACTTGGGAGGTCTGTAGTTGGGTTAACCCTTAAAGTAGATAATAAACAAGTGATTGTTTGTAGTAGAAGTACATATTTGGTTGCTCAGGTCAAAATGTTAAAGCCAAGTTGTGAAAATCTCACAAATTACATGCTTATCGCTGGGAAGGATCTAATAAATATATAGGTCAGGAGGTTTCTCCATGGTACAGTAGATGAACTCTTATGTTGTTGTTTATTGAAGGTCAAAGGTTAGGGGGAGGGGATTTGTAGAAAATTCCTGGAAATTGAGAGTATCTCACCAAGGGAAATTTCTTTGAATAACCTCCAGTTTTGTCTGTTAGGTGCCTGGATTGTGGAGATCAATGCAGCCTATTTTTTGGGGGGGTAGGTTGAAAAGTCATTGCAGGTCAGCAAAGGTCAAATAGGTGAAACTTTTATAAAAGTGTGGAGGGAGGGAGGGAATTGTTGACTCTACCATGTGCTCAACATACTGTATTCAGCTAACCTATTCTTAGTGCATTTGTTATATATGACATTTCTGTACATATCAAGACTTCTTGTTAGGAACTAGAAATGTATGCCAAAGGAAGAAACGATCAAGGGAAGGAATATAAATTGGATGTGGTTACTTTGCCCTTTAAAATCTTTTTTATTTTTAGAACTCTAATGGATGCAGAGGTAAATGAAAATGTCATCTCACGATGTTGTTAGCATGATCCATTATAATGTATAACAAAAGCCACTATCTGTGTATCCCTGGTTGGCCCTTGATGCAGATTCTGCTAGTTAGCTAGATGTACAGTACTCCAGACATCCAGGGTTGTCTAAACACTGGCTCCTCCCCCGCCCCCCTTCTTTTTTTCATCCTTATTCATTCTTTTTCTTTTCTTTTTCACTCTCTGACTTTGATGTGCCTTGGGATCCCTTTGTTTTCAAGTGTTAATGTTATGAAATAATGGTAAAAATTATAGTCCCATTATACACTTGAGGATTTGTCTAACGGGTAATGTCACTAATATGCTAAAATTTCAAATTGCACTCGAACATCTCAAACGATTCTAAATGTCATTTATTGCTAATGAGAGTATGTTTGCATGTTTTCAGTTCTTAATGCATAATTATGTTAATTAGACAGTTGCATCAATTTGCCTATTTAAAATTATTTGATGCTAACTAGGCAACAGCACATTTATACATAAGAATCCACAGTTGTGCAGGCCACAATTATGTCGCTTTATACCTCCAAACTACTATACCTGGGGTATGCCAATCTGCCCTTGCTGTAGCTGTGTACTGTGGACATATGCATTTTTCTATGTCAATTGTCCTAGCTACTCTAGTACAATACAATACATGTTGTTAAGGCCATTATAGTAATTTCCAATTGAGTTTTGTGATATTGTATCTGAAGCTCTGACCTATGTGTGATAGGCCATGGAGCTATAAAACCAGGTTTATAGCTCCATGGTTTAGGCTATGTAAGTAATCCAGCAAGCTTGATGATTGATGCGCCTCTTGATGTTTATAAACCCTTGAGTTATTAAATTTATACAAAGTTCAAAGTTTCATAGAAATGAAACTTGCAAGGACTGATAGCAATGTGCTTTATAACAGTCTGCAACATGTCAAAAGTAAAGAAATAAAAGCACATTAAGGTCGTTCTTTTATAAATTGTACAAAACCAGTCATTTACAGTACAGAAAGCTATGGGCTCTGTTATGCCCTGCACCTGTTGGTATCATAGTCTTGGAGAGATGACATCTAGTTGTGTAGTTAGTATATATTTTAAGTTTTCATGGTCCTAGGCTCACATTCTTATTTTACCATGGCTTTCTTTCTTAATGTAAGAGAATTAGCAGATTTTCTGCCTCTATGTAACTAAAATTCACAGATAACTAAACCAGTTGCTTAATTCGAGGAATAATATTGTAATTGAAAAACTCATACAGTATGAACTTGCTCAGTACATCAAAGGTAGTAGTGATTATATATATTAACAGTATTTTAATTAATTCAGTCATGCAGTTATGATGGTATGTATATTTGTCCAACAGTTTTATATGAATCGACCATTAATTAATGAGCTCTATATCTTCTTTGAACTGCTGCACAATGCAAACAGTGCCCAGAAGTACAGTATGCGTATATGCCAGGGATTTATTTGCTGCTGCATATGCATTTATAACGCCAGGGAATAATACACTGTTGCACATGAATATAATGCTAATTCATTGTTGCACATACATACAGTATGCCAGGGCAATAATTTATCTGTTAAATTGCATCACAATTTTTTTACATTTGACAATTTTTGTTGGTAGAAATAACCATGATAGTATTTAACTATCTGCAATAACAACATTTGGACACTCAATTATTTATTCCCATGTACCATGATGTACTGATGAAAACAGAAACATTGTCCAATAACAAAGGACTTGGCAATTAAGAGCATTATACTGTTTATCAGTGAATTTAAATTACTTTGCATTGTTGAATACTTCATGGAAGTTCATGTTGAATACTTCATGTTGAATACTTCACTAGGAGTTTTAGCTCAGTGGTTAACGCCGGTGCCTTCCGGTCATAAGGTCCCCAGTTTGAGTCACTCCAAGATTAATGTATGTCGTCCAGTTACAGAGTTGTTGACAACTCATAATCATGGCCGTTAAATATGAATCTAAGAGACTGACTTCTCTTGACTTCGGTCAGCTTGCTGCTTTGATAAGCCAATGAGGCTTCTTGGCGAGTCCCTGCTTGTCTCCGGTGCCTTCCAATCATAAGGTCCCCAGATCGAGTCACTCCAAGATTAATGTATATGTCATCCAGTTACAGAGTTGTTGACAATTCATAATCATGGACGATAAATATGAATCTAAGAGACTGACTTTGGTCAGCTTGCGGCTTTGATAAGCCAATGAGGCTTCCTCGCAGGTCCCTGCTTGCAGGAGGATCTAAAATACATACATACATGTTTCTGTTGCCTTTTGTCTGTATGTCTACAACATGAGATATTAGTTTAAACATACATAGTCTTTTACTTAAAATTATTTAGAATCTGTGCCATTGAATTAGTATACACCTTGCTTTCAAACATGCACTGTATATGAATCTATATCTTGTTGCCACATTAACAACAAATACACCCTCCAAAAAAAAAAGGCTAACTGTGATGTACAACAAACGTGACTTTATCTTGTAGAGTTTTGTTGGTTGGATCCACTATAATTTATGGTACAGCTGTTGACATGTTGTTATGAGAAAAGTCAGGCTTGAATAGCCATGTGTAAATGCCTCTGTAATTATGATGATATTGGAACAGTAAGTTGTCTGCCTTTATTTCTAATCTCATTCTCTTTCTTTATCTTTGTTTTTCTTTGGGGGGTTGGGTTGGGGGGGTTGGGTTGGGGGGTGTTGGTAAATTCTCCTTTGAAGTTGGCATATATGTTTAGTTTCTTAAGAACACAGCCCACTGCATACTTGTTAAAGTGATGTTGACTTTTTAGGAAGCTAATTTTAAATGTCAAGTATTTTCCTCCTTATAAAAATAAACTAACAAAGGGAACTTTAAATGCCTTTAGTTGTTTATGCACAGTAAGAATCCTATACTATTATCATTTAAAAATAATGTCCAATAAAAAAGGTAAAAAAATAAGTAATTATTGGATAAGGAATCAGGATCTATCACAAATTAAACAGTCTGGCATTGCCATACATCTATATGATTTTAATATGCTGCCGCTTAGAATTAAAACTCAATTAAAAAGTATCCCTAAATTTCAAAAACAAAGCTGTGTTCAAGAACTTTAAGTTTCACAAACATATAGCTGTGTTTAATAACAAATTTTGAAATTTCACAAACAAAGCTGTTTGAAAGAACTTTTAAGTTTCAAAAAGATATAGCTGTGGTCAAGAAATTTTAGTTTCAAAAACATGTAGAGCTGTGTTTATTGAAGTTTCACAAACATAGCTGTGTTCAAGAACTTTAACTTTCACAAACAGTCCTCAAAATTCAGGCAATTATACTGGCTTTAAAATGTCAGTAGATTCATGACAGGTACAAGTTTCCAGTTTTCTGCCAGGGGAGATTAAGACCATAAAGTCATGAACACATGATAATTTGGGTATTAACAATCCCTCAGTAACACTTGTAATGATCAGTTTTATTGTTTATTGTCAGCAAATATTGTTAGACTCCACTCCTACATTAAAGCCTAGATACAGTGATATATATGTGTCGCATTTCAGAAGAAATGTCAGTATTAACTCGATTATAGCCAGTACACCTTTTATGTACTTGTCGCTAAAATTCTATGCTTGACAATTATTCTTTTGTTTTATTAAACTTGTACTTTTACTGACAAAGAAAGATTAATTGTACGATTCAACCATACCCTCAGATATACTAAATGAATTGAAAAAAGCAGCATGTTGTTAAGTACTGTATCAATGTGTTGGCATATACTGTACGTACATCAATCAAATAGAATCTCTTTGAAATATTTTTATATATATATATATATATATATATATATATATATATATATATATATATATATATATATATATATATAATATTTATATATATATTTATATATATATATATATATATATATATATAATATTTATATATATATTTATATATATAATATTTATATACATATTTATACTATAGATGCATGCAGCTCTATGCCATGCTGTCACAATTAACATTTCATACACAGTTGTGACAGCTGTAACATGTCAAATAGTCATATCTGAAGCTGAAGAACTAACAACATATATATGTCTGAGACTCTCTCCTGTTTCCTCTTATCACCCATCCCTGCTGGTCTCCTGGGGTGTCTAACCTCATTTTGTGGATAGGCCAGGTTGAGTAGGTTGTTTATAGCCTAACTCATGCAGTCTCTTTAATACAGTATGTACAAACACATACTAAGCTTTGTTTTTGTCTGGCCTGTATACTACTGTACATGTATCTGAAAGGTGCCGGTAATTCATCTCCTTTGTGATTTTGAAAGTATGATTCTTACATCTTTTCAGGGGGGGGGGAGGGGGGTTGTTGAACATGAATCACTGTGAATATGGTAGAAGTTTCAATCCCTCCGGTAATCTGTTCAAGTCAAAGGCTTCATTCATTTTGACAACTCCCTTCTTTAGACAAGCCTGCTGTGAGGAATGCTGGATGTTTTTGGAGACTTGCCTTCTGTTCCCCATCTGTAATTACAGAGGGTGGCCACGTCAACTATGATTCAACTCCAGCCTTGTTTACATTATATTATAGGCAAACTATTCTAGACAGGGCTATGTATACTTATCATACAATGTCTGCACATGTGCGATGGTTCTCAGGGCTGTTGTGTGTAGCTATATTATTCTTGTACAGTACTTAATTCAAATCATGTACTGTTCAGAAACTTCAGTCCGAATGAACGTTGACAGCTACAGCCATATAGGTGTAATCTTCAGCTTTATTTTATAAGGTAGACCATGGAGCTCCATGGGTAGACCTACAAATTGATATCCTGTAAAGATGAGACCTCTGGTTCAATGTTTTGAACAAAGCAACTCTCTGATGAAAGCTAGGTGTTGTTTAACTGTACACTGTGACACCATGCTGTGTAAAGTTGGTCCTACTCTACTCAGTGAAGTTCTGTGGTGCATTTACAATTTTCAGGTCTATAGAAGGAAAAATCATGTGTAAAATTAAAATATGGTACCCTTGTACATAAATAATGGCTTAATTCAGAGATAACAGTGACTATGGCACAATTTTTGTAGAAATAGCATGAAATAATAAAATAAAACAGATGTATGATCTCAGTGTGGTGTATCTTTGAACTTATAGCATTACTAGATGTTATATATTTCAGTCTTGAAGGATAACTTTAGGCACATCAGTAAAGGGTGTGAAGACTCCCGCAAAAAGAAATGTCTAATGCCGGTAATCTGACCTAGTTTCGATGGGGTGTAACAGAAGTGTTAGACACCACCATCGATCCCAGAACACACAGCTTGCTACCGTCGGTAATTAGACACTAGTGTACAGTCAGTACATACAGCTGCGGTCAATACCCACAGCACAGTGTATAAACAATACAGCGATGGACATCTCAGGTCCAGCTACAGATAACAAGGTATCACGTTTCATTACTGTCTGCATTTTGCAGGGACACAAACATAACGTCACTTGCAAGCAAAAGAAAGTTAACTTTTTCAGATGGCTGCATGTGGTTTGGGGCGAGTCTTCAATGCCTTTAATGTTGATATAATCCTTGTAGTAATAATTCTACAGTCAATTCTTGAACATTTGAAGTAGTGAGAAATGACCCATGAGGTTCACATACCATTACAGTACAGGACAATTGCTGCAGATGCAACACAATGAAACAATGGCAAAACATATATGGAATACATACATTACTTCTTCAATGGCCATGACAGTTCAATTCATCGTAAATTTGTCAAAGACAAAAGAGAAGAGACGGTGTTGAAGGTCAAACGCATCTTCTGTTGTTTAAGATGAAGTTGTAAAAGAACCTGTTTGGGTTTAGTTATTATTAAAATTTATAAAACAAAGATGAATAACACTAACTGTCTAATATTTAGGGCCCCATCATCAATTCTCTGTAGAGCAGAGATGTAGCATTTTAAAGGTGGATATCTTGGAAAACCTCAATATGGTAACTATATATAGGAACAAGACGCACTTTTTTTTTTCTTTTTTTTGGCATAACATTTTTGTGAATCAAGTATTCAGTTGTGCAATGATATTTAATTGAGCAGGGTTAAAATAAGTTCAAATGTTAGAAGGACAAGTTTGCAAGTACAATTTGAAGTTTGGATGAACAAAATGTCTTGACTTTAGTAAGTAGGCTCCATCAGTTTTAACAATAGACTCCTTGGTAGATGTCTTTGCAAAGTGAACAATCACTTCTAATTTTCAGCGCTTAAATGCAATTGATCACTACTGTGTATAGTAAAGTACTGTAATTGGCTTCCTTCATTGTGATGTCAGTTTGGCTTCCAAAACTTCCCAACAGGGCACATCTTTCAGTGGACCCCCCCCCCCCACCCCATGGTCCCAAGTTAAGCTTTCAATATACCCAGCTCAATTGGAAATGTAAATTTCTAATTACTGAATAAAATATTAGTGCCTACTGTCAGCATAGACAATTTTCCACAAGGAAGTTATCTGCAAGCTTAATTAGTTCTTTGTCCCAAGATTATACTTGAAATCATCTGAAACGTTAGGGTTGACAGTACAGTAAATAAGGTGTTATTGGCGATGAGGCCTTCCACCTTCACCTTACAAATATGGATGTGAATACAGTAATTAGTAAAATGTCAAATTATTCCACCCATAATCATCATCATGTTTGTAGGTATATTAAAAGTAACTTCAACCAATGTCCCATTCAGCTGCAGTGCTCATTTTGTGTTAATTATCTTTCTCCACCGTCCAGTGGTTTTAACAGCCAATTAGGACACAAGGATAACCAGGGAGTTGTTATATAACCAGGGAGAACTTGTTATGTTCCGTAACAACTCCCTGGGATAACCAACTTTAGACCTCATTACATGGTAACTTAGTGAGGGTGCATACAACAAAAAACAAACATACTGTATAGTGTGACAGTCCAACAAATATTGCACTTTTCCTACAAAATGGGTGCATACAAAAAAAAAAAAACATACTGTATAGTGTGACAGACCAACAAATATTGCACTTTTCCTACAAAATGTTTTGGTATAAATTGTTTGATTTGATAGAGTGACACTTTGACCAGTTTACAACCTAATTGAAGGTAATAAAGGCAGTTTTTCAATTATGGAAATAAATTACTGTAATGTTATATAAACTGTATATGGAGTGCATAAGTACTGTATATAGAACACTATACTGTACAACACTGCATCTGCCATTGACCTACTGTATACTGTACCATCAAGTAGATGCTTTATAAACTTGTAGAAAGCTTATCTTGCATGACAATTATGCAAAATAATTTTAATTATATTCGTAAGACAGAGATATTGTGCTGTAGATGGTATCAATTAAATGGACATCTAAGAATACAGTGCAAATTAATAGTGAACAGACCCAAAGGTATAATCGATATGATTGTGGGAAAAGATACTGATTTCAGAATCTTATATTACCAAGAAAGTAGGCTAATGGAATGGACTCTAACAGTTAGAAAGGAAACTGTGATTTAATTAATTCTTAAAATGCTCACAGTCGATGAAAAGATAGATGTCTATCCCTCTCTCTCTGAGACTAAAATGTTAGCAATTTTTCATTTGGTTGGCAGTTATTTCATACCCGTAGAACCAATTATATCTGTCAAAGTAAGTTAGTTTGCAGTTCATTTAAAATATATGACCCGTGACCCGTCCCTCCTTATAAACTGGTTATTTAATTTACTTAAATTTACTTACAGTCGAGGGAGGTGGGGGTGGGGGGGGAATGCGAAACATGAAATTGGTGGAAAACCTTTGGGAGGGGTCTAAGGGGAGTGGGGTGTCCCTTGAGAGTTTTGTTTTTGGTATATATACAGTATTTAATAAATCTCCTCATGTAATATGGTGCAATATTTTTAGGTTATTTCCCACTACAACTAGTTGTGTATTGGACAGTGTATATAATTAAGCTATATTTGCATAAAAGTCAGATTTATTGAGAGACATAAACAGTAACAAATTATGGATTTAAAAAAGAATCGCCACAATAAGCTGATCTGTTTTACAGCCTGTGTAATCACTTTATGAATATGTATAAAAGTATCACAAGGTTGTCAGTATTGCTGTGGCTTAACTATCCAAATTACCAACCAAATTTTATTTAAAAAAACTGCCTACTCAAGGTTCACTGGGAAAAAGTGGGAGAGGTAATCCCCCCACCCCTTCTCTCCGCCTCCTCCCTTGCAAATCATTTATCTCGCCAATGTTAACAGTAGTTGAATGAGCGCCATACTCATCATAATGTGAATTAATGTTTTCAGTTTTTGGTTACACTTTCATAAATTAAGATCACATGGAAATTTGCAAATTTGGCAAAATTATACAGCATAACGTTTGTTTTACTTTGAGTTCATAATTGAAATTACGAAAACCTGACTAGCCAAGGGTTATTAACCTAGGATAGATTAATTATAATGGGATTTCATAATGAAAGACACGTAAAGCTGAATTCAAATTAATATAAGAAGCTGCTATTGACTTAGATGGATTTGGGTATAAATTTAAAAAGAAATGTGTTTCAGGTTATTACCTGCATCTGAGACTGACTGTTAATTAATTTCTCCCTACATGCTTGTAAATTATACAAACAAGACACACATTTAAAGCTTTATGAAGCCCAATCCTGCTTTTTTGTATAAATGATGTCTTTTGATAACGATTTCATATGAATTAGGTGAAAAAAAAGTTTTATCATTTTGTAGTAATAAGTTCATAGTCTATCCAATTATTTTAAAAAGTAATTGCAGTAACTTCAAACTGTTTCTTAACTAATGTACTTACAAGTAAGCAACAGTACTTAGTGGAATTCACTGCTTTTTCTCTCAATGGAATCAGAATTGAAATTTGCCGTTATTGTTTATGTACCAACCAACATTGCACCACCATTATAAGCAAAAGATTAGGACATTCCAGGAAAGAAAAACTGAATTTTGTTTTACAGAAAGAAAATACATGATAATTTGCCCTACAGTAATTCTTAGGTGCAGTTCTGTATTGCTGAAAAAGGAATAACAGAATATTAGTGCAAAACTACCATACATTTTTTGTGCTATAATGTTTTAATACCAAACTGAAGACAGTTGCTTGTAATGATCTCCAAAAATAAACAGCTCAAGAGAAAACTTGCTCTTTTTGTGAGGTACTTGAGATGGATTTTGATGGTATTTGAGATTGATATTGATCATTCACTACACCACACCGTATTTACTATACAGTATAATATTGGTGTAACTTAAACTAGTAGCTTGCACAGAAATGATAAATAGGATTCAGGACTCATCACCACACAATAGGTCTATGCCCATACTGTAGGTATTGTACTGTAGAGCCATCTCTGTTGACAAATAGTTTAAAATTACTATATTACAACTCCAATTATAATGCACACTATAATCACACTTTATACATACAGTCTATATGCATACTGTCATTATAAAAAAAAAAAAATACCAAACACCAAAGAAAATGCTTTAATATGATATCAAGAGAAAAAACTATAAACAACTAATTTACAAATAAAGCTAAAAAGATTGTTGTATTTGGGAGATCCATTGATCATCATTTTTACTTTAATTTTTTTTTTAAGGGATTTTTGATCATGTGACACTGATAAGTTGTAAGTGCTCACTTCACAGTGTACTACAGTAGAGTATACCAGTGTACATACCAATATATAATGATGATAATAATAATATAAGAATTTGTTAAGCGCTTTATCCAGTTAAAAAAAACTGCTCAGAAGCGCTGCAGGAGCAAAGTACTACCCAAAATGGACACAACAGTTATCAAACAAATGGATACACATTCATGAATAATCTGACGTCTTGAGCTCTTTCTGGAAAGTTGACACATGCTGGATTGTTTTCAGATGTAAGGGGGAGACTGTTTCAGAGCTGTGGAGCTGATCTAGCAAAGCAACGTTCCCCATACTGTAGGTGGAAGTAAGAACAGTAAGAACAGATAGCATATGTTGTAGGCTTGAACGAAGTACACTGCTAGGTCTGTATTCTTGGAGAAACTCTTGTAGGTAAACTGGGGCTAAACCATTCCTTGCTTTGAACACAAGGACAAGAATTTAAGAAGAATATATACTGTAGCATATTGGTGTAACAACTAATCAGCAGCTTACGTGTGGAGTTCTGTCTGGACTCATTACCCATAATGCCCATAGGTAGGCCTACTCTATGAGTCATTCTTCCTTGCAAAACATCATGCAGCTGTCATCCGTCATAGAATTTCATATTATTTGATATTGTTTTCTCTACGAAAGACATCTGCCCTTTGAATAAACTATTTGAAGCCATTGGGCAAACAATTATTTTTCTTTTCTCCTCATCATGTCTCCGTCTAAAGTAATATCTTTTTATTTTGCCGAGGGGATATCATTAGATACAGTCTACTCTGATTTCCAATTTTTTTTTTACAAATCAACAATCTGCTTGGAGAGATCTGTTTCATCTGATTCTTTGGAATTTTTTCACTGTCGAGATACCTTGAACAATTTCTACTTTTTTCCCCCATGTTTTAGCTGAGTTAAGAATCCTAAAAACTTTCACAACTGGTGCTGTTTGTTTTGTGTGATTCATAGTATATCCTCACTGCTATAAGTTAAGGTTTGTTGGTGTTATGTATATTAATATCAACCAGATGGTGCTTTAATGTGATGCACATCAAGGGGTAAGGAGAAGAGGGCGGTGGGGGGGGGGGTCGGGGACATAGTCCATCCCTAGGCTACCACGATATTTTAACCTTCAGTATCATGGAAAACTGAAAAACTGGAAATCATAATAGAGGGGCAAATAGTCTTACATGCACGTAACAGACAATATTATCCAGTAATGTCAGAACTATGTCTCCCCTATCAGGGACATAGTCCATCCCTAGGCAACCACGATATTTTAACCTTCAGTATCATGGAAAACTGAAAAGCTGGAAATCATAATAGAGGGGCAAATAGTCTTACATGCACGTAACAGACAATATTATCCAGTAATGTCAGAACTATGTCTCCCCTATCACAGAGTACAGTACACTGCATTTACTTCACTCCTCTCTTACCTCTCTCCAACTCTATTTTTTATTAACTTAATTTAACTTGATTTTTTTTTAATTCTTTCTTATTATTGTTTTAATCTTCATCATGTAAAGCGCATATGAATATGTTATAGTATCTGCTCTATATATAAGGAACCATGATAATAATAATAATAAATAATAACTACACAAACGCACTTTCCTAGTCTACCAAGACGCGTTAGTGTAGTTGGAGAGAGGTAGTATCGTCGTTCATAAAAACCCAAACCTGTAAGTTTTGGGCTATCTATCATTTCCTTTTAGCTTTTATTTGATTAAATCTCAAGTACTGTATTTGAAAAGTCTTCTAGTAGTGCTTTAAAATATTAATTGGGATCTCAATTTAGCACAAGGGGGCCAGATGAAAGCATCGGCTCAAGTACGCAAACAACCTGAGAGAAGCAATCTTTCACTACTGAGTTCAATCAAGATTGAGCAAGCAAGCGTACAGGGTACAGTAGGTCAGCTAGGTGCCTCATGAGGCCAAAAAGGAGGCAATGTTAACCGGGTCGGTGCAAGATTGTGGACCCATACGTTTTTGCAGAGTAGACTGAAATCCTTTGCAGGTTGGCTTTGGGTTTAGTACTGACCACTGTGACCAGTGCTCTCGACTTATTGAGAACCCGAGGTATAACTTTGTATTTAAAGCCCCCACCAATGGTTCATCTGTCGGTCATGGATGAGTGCAGGTGTTTACAGTATGTATCAATTCGGCTCTTTTTGAGGAGAAAAACAACAGTTTGTAGTTGCCAGACTTCCCACTTCTGCTACAGGACCTCCAGATAACATCCCCCCTCCCCCCCCTCATCTAACATACTGTATATACATGTATGAAGATCAGTATCTGACCACTCACTCAACATCGAGAGAGAGGGCGTTATCGGTTTGAAAACTACTGCAGTACATTACCATGGTGATAAAGCACATTCACAACTCCATTTTCCAAATTCATAAAATAGAAATACGGAATCCGTGTAAAAACTTCACTCAGTTCCGATTGCCACCCGATCCACAATCTTCAGTCATTTTAAATATATTTAAAGAATCTCTTTCATATTTTTGTAACCAAGATTGCAGTGATTGTAATTAAGGTACAGTAGACACATGATCTATAAACCAATGCACCGTACTGTTCATTCATGTAAGGCCATGTCTAACATTCAAAGTCGGGTCAGGTTTCTTCGTTAAAGTATTTGACTTTCATCTTGCTTTTGGTCAATAATATATTTTTTTTCTGTTTCATTTATTTTTTGACACACAGACACAAGAGTATGCAGCCCGAATGAATGAGAATGTTCTCCAACCAACCAGAAGCAAGATGAATGAAGGAACGCTTCTATCAGATCTATCTACGGGCACCAAAAGTTGGGCTTCCAAAGTAAATAACATTACTCGTACATACTTTCCGAGTATTTTAGTCTGATTTTTGCACATAAGTTTTACAGTTGAATTGATATGCACCCTATCATTACCCTGAATCTCAAGTAAAGAAAAACAAAATGAGCTGTTTGATTGTGAAAACTGTGTCTTCCACTTTCAAAGTCATTTTGGTGGCAATGCTATTGCAGACTATATATAAGTTGCATTTATCAAAATGGGGTCATTCTTTTACCAATTGCCTCTAGAGAATGAGCAAATTATTTACAACCACACCGTACTATGTTCTACATAGATAGTTATTCAACAAATTCTGAGAAGTAGAGAGGTAAATGTTAATGATTCAAGTCAGGTCGTTCGGCGGTACGACGGGATGATATGATGTTTACACCCTTTAATACTCAAATATGCGCCCGACAGGATTATTCCCCAGGTCCAAACCAAGTCCCTGGATAAAATTTTTGTGACTATGTTTTCTTTGGTTAGTTTATTGAAAGTGAAAGTGCACGACCATTGTTATTGCAACGTCCTTCGCTACGAGTTAGATTTAAAATATTTCCCCTCATCATCCCAACGAGAGACAGACCCAGGTGGTAAATCATCTACAAAGATCGTTTACAGTGTGTTATACTACATACATGTATTAGTCTGAACTGTACAGACATGTGTTACATACCTATACCTACAGTCACATTATCACACGTAATGAAAGTCTTTACACAGATACTATCCGAGTTCTAATCTGAGAACTGCTTAAAAGATGACACATTATCCTGAATAATGCTGATAACGTAATTTTATGATAGGAATCAGGTCATAGCATAACGTTACATGAAGAAGACTTTTGACTATATTTGATAACGCAATCTGCACTGAAGTGAGAACAAATTGATTTTTTCCCAGTTATGACCAGATTTCTAGTTAGTCTATAGTAATACATAGTAGTAATTGTATTCTAGCATATATAAGTACCTGTACTTATACTTATTGTACCCTGCTCATCATGGATTTTGTATTCAATCACATATATACAGTACTTAGAGCATTTTGAAATCTAGTATACAGATATAAACTTGTCTGATATTAAGATGCAATATTTAAGTAAGTACTGGTACTTAGCCTGATAGTAGTGTACTCTTACTCTAACCAAGCAGAATTCTACTTCTTGTCTTACCCATGCTGTTGTACAAGCAAGGTTAATTCTACTTGTACTCATACAAATGCTGTTGTACTTGTACACACACCAAGGAGAATTCTACTTGTACTCATACCCATGCTGCTGTAGTTGTACTCATACCAAGGGGAATTCTACTTGTGCTGATACCCATGCTGTTGTACTCGTATTCACACCAAGGAGAATTCAACTTGTAATCATACCCATGCTGCTGTAGTTGTACTCTTAGCAAAGAGATTTCTACTTGTTCTCATACCCATGCTGCTGTAGTTGTACTCTTAGCAAAGAGATTTCTACTTGTACTCATACCCATGCTGCTGTAGTTGTACTCATACCAAGGAGAATTTTACTTGTACTCATACCCATGCTGCTGTAGTTGTACTCATACCAAGGGGAATTCTACTTGTGCTGATACCCATGCTGCTGTAGTTGTACTCATACCAAGGAGAATTCTACTTGTACTCATACCCATGCTGCTGTAGTTGTACTCATACCAAGGGGAATTCTACTTGTGCTGATACCCATGCTGTTGTACTTCTACTCATACCAAGGGGAATTCTACTTGTGCTGATACCTATGCTGTTGTAGTTGTACTCATACCAAGGGGAATTCTACTTGTGCTGATACCCATGCTGTTGTACTTCTACTCACACCAAGGGGAATTCTACTTGTGCTGATACCCATGCTGTTGTACTTCTACTCACACCAAGGGGAATTCTACTTGTGCTGATACCCATGCTGCTGTAGTTGTACTCATACCAAGGTTAATTCTACTTGTGCTGATACCCATGCTGTTGTACTTGTACTCGCAGCAAGGAGAATTCTACTCGTACTCATACCCATGCTGTTGTACTTGTACTCATACCAAGGAGAATTCTACTTCTTGTCATACCCATGCTGTTGTACAAGCAAGGTTAATTCTACTTGTACTCATACCCATGCTGTTGTAGTTGTGCTCATACCAAGGGGAATTCTACTTGTACTCATACCCATGCTGTTGTACTTGTACTCACACCAAGGAGATTTCTACTTGTACTCATACCCATGCTGTTGTAGTTGTACTCATACCAAGGTTAATTCTACTTGCACTCATACCCATGCTGTTGTACTTGTACTCACACCAATGAGAATTCTACTCGTACTCATACTCCTGATGTTTTACTCTTCCTACAAGTCTGGCGATGACTCTAACTAACTCCTTAAATGTGTCTCATATGTTTCTGCAGGTGGCGAGTTCAACTGCTAAAGGCTGGAAAGATTTGACTTCGTCACTCTCAGAGGATACCAGGCAAGAGGAGGATGAAACACTGAACTCTTCGTACCAGGACATGCCCCTCATGACCGGCTCATCCAAAGCTAAGGCTACAACGGAGGAAAGTTCCAGGTAGGAAGCAATAGTCGAAACAGCGTCGGCTAGCAAAATTGAAATGCTCACCTTGGATCCTCATGACACATGTGAAGGCTTCATTTTACTTTTTGAATGCTTTTCTTTTTTTTTTCTTCTTGCTGTCTCAAAAAAACACCTCAGCGTAGACATACAGTTGATAAAAGTTGACTCAAGTAAATTCAACACACTAGATGTAATCTTTAAGATGTAAGATTTAAGGTCTTAATTGCCTTTAATACCAGTCAAAAACAAAAACAAAATATAGAAGTGTCTTACTGTAATAAGAGTTTGTGATGAAAAAAAATGCTTATTAGAGCTGTGTCCTCATCTGTCACTAACATTTTCATTGTCTATTTATCAAGTCATTTGGAAGCCAAATTTAAAACACTGAACAAAGTTTTTTTAAATTACTACTACCTGTTTTACAATGAAGTTTGACTTTTTCTTGGTATGACCAAAATATTAGAAACAAAAAACTTGGGGAAACAAATTTATAAATCTGTTAATTCATCCCTTCTTCCTGGGAGCATTTAGAGCAGGATGTTAGTAATCAGCGCTGACAGTTTAACTAGCTTCAAGTCTGATGCTCATTATGCCTGGTGTCCAAGCCCGAGTCAGCGGGTATCGAGGTAACAGTAGATGCAAGTTGTTTGGCAGCTTGATAAACGGAAGCTGTGTATTTTCTTTATAACTTTGAGATGGATCAATTTACACCCAAATATTTCAGTCCAAAGGCTAGTCACATTTTGTGCCTTCAAAATTTGGAATGACAAAGTTAAGCTCTTTCTTCTGAGAGTGCATGCAAGGAGTTAAATCATGTCTGGTTCATGAATAAACCATGAGAGGTTAAAAAAAACCTAGAAATTAAATGTATCACCTTTAGTACTTACCATTTCATTTGACTGTGCTATTCAGCTCGTTCGATTAGAGAGGGACATGCCTAATCGTTGTTGGTCTGTTTGTTTGGTTATGCGTTTCTTTATATTCTGAATACAAACTATATATACTCAGACACACAAGCTGTATACTCGGACACACATTTATTTCCTGCTCTTTTTTTTTGAAGCAATTCTGTTTGTATCGGGGAAAGGCTTTGGAGCAATTTTGGGGATAGTCTTTTATTTCTCTTCTTCAGCTTTTTCTTCTTCCAACTTTAGGGGGGGGGGGGGAGAAATAGAATATCTCAGTGTGCAATTTATGGCTTGGAGACAAATTTAGCATCATTAAACTTTGCTTGTTTGTGTCTGTGTATGTTCTTTCTTTTTTTTGGTTTTGTGGAGAAGATAATTTATAACTCATTTCTCTGCCATCTGTCTTATTTGTAATTGCCGTGGCATTTCTCTTCTCTCATCGACTTGCAATAATCGGTAATTTACTTAGATTAGTATTATCCGTCGAAACTAGGCCTGTGACAGTTCCACAAATTTACGCCGTCTCCATTTTCTTTGGGTCGGATTTCATGTTTACTCCAGTCCATCTGTATCTTACGTATATGAGAAAAGACAGAAATGAAAAGAAACAAAACACAAGAAAACGGCATCGCAAGAGTCACGGCTGGCTCGTAAATCCCTGTTAACTGCCGATTGACTCTGATGAGCCTTCTCTGCATTTTAACCACTTCCCTGAGGTTTTCTAAAGTGCAATTCTATTATTTTGAGCTAAGTGCCTCATCCCGTGTAAATTAACAATGTCAATTTAGAGGAGCTCTGTAAGGGATTATGTTATGATGACTTGAAGCTCTGTGAGCTATTATATATTAAAGATTACTGATCACTCACTCCATGGAGGTTGTCGTGTTACATGGATGGGATCACCCTGAACATCTTGTTTTTAACAATTCTGTAGTGTATATTACATGTGTTTTGTAAACAAGAGAAAACAGGATAGGTTCACTGTTCTTTCTTCCTCCTCTTCCTGTTTTTCTGTTGTTTCATGAACATGATTGAGAAAAGAGAGCTGTTAACCTACATACATATATATGCTGTAACATGTGACAAGGATTGTGTGAAGTTTCTAAAAAAATTCTCTAGAAACAAGAGAAATTTCTTCTTCTTTTTTTTTAAATACCAAAGCATAGTTTCATGTTTTTAACTTTCAAATGGTTTGTAGAGCTGACGTGATTTAGGTGTCTGATTTTTTTTTTCCCCCTCTTTTCTCTCGTTTTTTTTTTTATCTTGACATATTTTGTTACATTTACTTAATGTTGTGTCACTTTGAACAAAGCTGCACAATATTGACAGTAGCCTAGATCATCTAAACTAAATAGACAGATTATTATGATTACAGCTTGTTACTACTCTTTTGATTTAGATATTCTGTAGTCATTGAATTTAATTGAACTGAAATATGGTGTCCCACTCATTTTCATGCTAGCTTTTCCTCTTTCATTTTGCAAACCTGTTAACCTTGTTTGTCTTATTGTATATTACCTGGTGAGATCTTTGGTGGGCTAAACTTAGAACAGATTGTTTCCAGCTTTTGTTTTAACATTTTTGTAGCAGCTTTCTTTCTAAACAAAGTATTAATATTTATGATTAGTTTATGATTAATGCCTAATGCTTCTCGTCTTGTTTTTGGGGGTTTATAGTGGTATCAAATAACACGCTTCATTCTCCATTTTTGTCACTCCATCTTGCCCCGCCGGCATTCGCCATTAAACCATTTATGCCTCCATCACCATTGCTGTCACCGTCCATTTGCTGCCACCAACATTTAACCTTATGCTGCTGACGCTATTGCTGTCACCATGGTCCATCATCATCATCATCCCACTGCTGCCACCAATGTTTATAACAATCAGTTTATTGGACCTCGATCAAAGTGATACACCTCTTCTTCGTCACGGCTCCTCATCTCCTAGGGGTACAGAAGATGATAATTGGAACAACTGGGACAATGACGGATGGGATACCAAACCAACCAAGGACACCAATCCCACGGTACCCGAAGACGGTGATGTCGACGATGAGGGTTGGGAAGACTGGGGAAATCAGAATGATCTCCTAATTGACTTTGGTGATAAGTAAGCCACTACCCATGACTAAAGTTCTTAGCATTGGTGGGTCTCTTGTAAAGCTGGGGCCACTTCTGTATAAAGCAGGGGCTCCTTTTTGTATAAAGCAGGGGCCACCTCTGTGTAAAGCAGGGACCACTTCTGTATAAAGCAGGGGCCACTTCTGTATAAAGCAGGGGCCACCTCTGTGTAAAGCAGGGGCCACTTCTGTATAAAGCAGGGGCCACTTTTGTATAAAGCAGGGGCCACCTCTCTGTTAAGCAGGGGCCACTTCTGTATAAAGCAGGGGCCACTTTTGTATAAAGCAGGGGCCACCTCTCTGTTAAGCAGGGGCCACTTCTGTATAAAGTAGGGGCCACTTCTGTATAAAGCAGGGGCTACCTCTGTGTAAAGCAGGGACCACTTCTGTATCAGGCAAGGGCCACTTCTGTATAAAGCAGGGGTCACTTCTGTGTAAAGCAGGGGCCCTTTTCCCTCAGCCCACCCCAATTTCTTCTTTGGGGCTGAGACGACACAGTATTTTGAAAAGTGATTGTATTAATGGCTAATAAAATAAGGAATAAATGATTTAACCAAAGGTTAGACTATTAAGAGGTGATTTGCTGAAACATTTAAAGTGTTTATTCTTTGGGCACTACAAACTATATAGAAAAACAGTAATGATACATGTTTCCATTTGTAGTGCATTCTCAAATTGTTTGTGCATAGTTTTAATATTTTTCCCTGGAACTGTGATCAGATTCAAGATGTATACAATGGTGAAAAATAGGTTAGTATTGAAGCCAGCTTTCTGTGTTTGGAGGACAAGTTTACCAAACAGGCCAATTGTTACTCCAAAGAGCAGATAAATTAAGACCAAGATACTTAGTTAATAGGTTTCACAACCAAAGTGAAGACTCATTGGGGAGCTCTAAATGAAGTTTATTCAAGCCTAGATGCTTTTCGACCATTGAAGTAAAAAAACATATATACACGTGCAAACAGGAAATCAGAAATTTTCCAAAATTTTAAACTTATATTTGAAAATCAACCTAGAAATGGCTGCTCCAATTCTATTTATGTGGGAGCCTCTAAATTTGCTTGGAATGATTGCTTATAAGGTTAAAAAAAATATATATATCTTTGGATGCTGGTGGAAAAAAGTGCTTTGCTTGTAGTAACTATTATATTGCATTTGCTGATCATGTATTAGGAAGTCCATACAACTGACAATCTTTACAGGACATTACTTTTTTGCCATTTCAAAATGTTGATACCTAATAAGTGTAGTATTGATATCAGATACACTGGGGTTTTGGCTTTTTTTTTTAACACTAACACATCTAACTCAATCATTGTGGTCTTATAAATTTCAGGGGGGAAGTGAAAAGATGTTGAGGAATTAAGCAACATGTATCAAGTTTGGTATTAGATAATAATGTGTGGAGTTGTGATTACTGACTTCCTAGCAGTGCTATCTTCCATATATATTATTCCGGGGAAAATTGTTAAGATTTTATGCTGTATGTCTGACGAAGAAGGTGTGACTATTTGGTCGTCCAAGCATCAGATTTGGTTGTCTGGGGAAATGTAGCAGAATTTAGCCAAGAAAAACCCATATGTACGTACACTGGAGGAGAGATGAGTAGGCTGGGGGAACAGAAATGTCCACTAAAACATCCCTTTGGATGGATCATAGGCCTACCACTATTTCTATGTTTTTATTTCAATAATAATAATAATAACAAGGTGATGGTGATACCAATTTTATCATTTTACCCATTTGGGGTTATTTAGTTAACAACGCAAAATAAATTTGTTGTAAACAGCTGCTTTTCCACTGGCTGACCTCCAAAGCTGAGTTTGGTCGTCTCGGACGATCGGACGACTGTAAAAAATGGTGCCCTGCTTCTTCTGAACATGGAAAAGTAATTCCATGTTTAAGGTCTCCTCTTGGACATTTTTAACTTTCTCTCTCTGTTGCTTCTTTTTACAGCAAATCCTCTAATGGAAAGTCCACCGCATCGACCACCAAAAAAGCAAAGCCAACCAAAAGTTCAAAGTCAGAGAAAAAGGTGACTTCGCTCGGAGAGACCTGGGACGATGCCGAAGGTTGGGACGACGCAGCGTGGGATGCGGTGGAGAAGGAAGTCGGCAGAACACCGGCCACCGTTATGAAGAGCAGCAAAGCTGATTGATGACAAGCTGCCTCTTAAATTAAGGACGTACCCAGGGAGATGGAGGACAGAGAATATAAAGGTTATTTATTTTATGCAAAGTAGACAGAGAGGTTGCTTGAAGATCGTGAATCTATTTCGATCAGGAGTCGTCCATTAAACTATGGTCAGCTATGATGCATTTACCTCATCGTATTAGCGGTGAGATTGCTGCACACCTGAAGATTGCTGCCACCGTCACTTTCCTCCAATTGGGCATTCTAGAGGTTTCGGCAAAAAGGCAGTCGAATGGATGGACGGACGGACGGCGAATGTCTTTGCTTTGTAAAAAGAGGACAACCAATCTGGTGTTTGTCAAGGGTGTAAGAATTAGATTTTAGAATTCTTAGACCTTTTTCTCAGCTGTGCAGAAAACAAGCCGAGTACTCTCAAGTATTGTTTTGTGCTAGCCTAGCTGTTTAATATGCTTGTTCAAAAGCCATTAACTTTTACCAGTAATTTGCCATTTTTTATCTAATTAAGTTTGTGTGATGAAAATGGGGGGGAAAAAAGGGTCAAATTTTCTGTATAATAATAAAAGTGTTATCATTGTAGGTCACCGTTCAGTAAATAGCTTTCTTAACTGACTGTGAACTTGTTTCGGTAACGATGGATGGATATTCATAGTTATTAGGTTTTATTTAACTTTTAGATGGTAAATTAAATGTTTTTTGAATTAGCTTTTAATATATTGTCACAGTACTGCCGGTAGGCTAAAAAGTGATCTAATATCTATGGTATTTTTCTAGATTGAATCGTCAAAGCATGCCTTCCATACTTCTTTGGGTCCATTTTTGATATCATATTTTTTTTTTTTAATTCTTTTGTCTTATTTCTGTTCCTACAGAATGTAGGATTCTCGACAAGGTCTCATGAACATTGTTCATAACAGTGTTGTTATATATTGGACTGTTAAAAGAAAAAGAGAAATTTATTGAAAAATTGACCTTCTCCATTGATGATTGCACACACAAATATGTTAGGCGTTTCATCGATCGTAATTGCAACTAGCAAACTCTCGTTTCAAAATGGAAGAAAAAGAAACCTGTGATCGAAATCTCGAACTGATTTAAAATTGACTTGATTCAAAACAGCTGTGCGTCATATTGGTCAATAAAAATGATTTTTATCTCGGAGCTCAGGCAGTGGTAAAGACGACACAAAACCATCTGATCATTATTGAGAAAGAATACTGTCTTACTGTGTTTGTTATTGCACTGCATTTACATGCAGTGTATGCTAAAATCCTGCCCATCCCCTAAAAAGATGTAAACCTGCAAATTGTAGGGGGGCGGGGGGGGGGTGTTAAACAACCTGGAGGTGTGCTAATTGCCTAGAGGTTTTACAATATGTTGTAAAGTCAAGTAAAATTCATTTCTTGTAACTATAAAATATCCGCAACTCAATGTAAATCTGCTTAAACCCCCCCCCCCACCCCGAATCTCACTGTAAATTTGTTGATATTTTCCGGTACGGCAAAGTGTTGATGAAGTAACATCCAGGCAATTGTATGTATGCCACTGTTATAATTACTACTTCACGGCATCCTACATTACCGACGTATCACTTCTAGTCGACAACTGTCTCAATAACATCTCCTTCTCCTCCTCCTCTTTCAAAACATCAATCTTGATGTTTTACGTTAGCAAATTCTTTAACGGAAAATGAGACCTCCTATACATTCCTTAACAGATCTGAACTGCTGTGTGGGATATTTCTCCTGGTTGCCAAACATTCACTTTATAAACCATTGTATCTTCAGCTCTAAGAGAACCATCTCACTACAGTGTAAATGCAACTCGGTGTAGAGCGCATTCCAGGCTCATATGACAACCCAGAAGATCGTATGTCTGTGAGACGAAACAACTAACCATGTCAATGGCGACAGAGTACTTAATGGAACAGTTTACTCGAGGAAAGAGTAGTCTACATTTGGTTAATTTCAGCTAAAGATGTATAAAGGAAAAATTAATAAAATCAATGGGAAATGAAAAACGTCATGGTTTTTTATGCCCTCATATGAAATAGCATTTAACATTATCTTCAATGTCATAGAAATGAAGTTACCCACTATACAGCTTTGCTTTTGAAAATGATACCGTGGATACGAAAACACGAATCATAATTCATGGATATCTGATGACTGTCGTGATGAGATTTATCATGTTCCTAGAAAACTAGGTATAAATATTCTGGAGATACAAATTTTATTAAATATTGTTCATTTCTGGAGAGTTGAGACCTATAATGGTCTCGGCCTATCAAACATACTAAAACCTTTTGAATCAGAAATCTATTCTAAATAATCCTAGTATGTTTAAATAACAGTGAACTTTTAATCGAATTTAATCTTCTTTAGATCTCTCCAATAGGAAACCAATAAAACCACTTTCATGCTTGCAATTTGTTTTTCTTCTTTTATTCTTTTCTAACATCGTGATAAAAAATATTTTCTTTTGTTCAAAGTGTTACATTGGTATTTAATCCCTGTACAAGCTAGCTACATTGATTTAATAATGGGTGGGTGGGCGGGTGACTGAGACCAAGATTGTCTGTAAGAATTTTTGGAACCCACTCTCCTTTAACCACATTGTAATTAAGTTAGAGTATAGCATTGATCTATGCCAGAAGAAATATATCATATTAGGGGATGGGCGGAGCCAATTTCAAAATGAGGGGGTGGGTGGGCGGGTGTCTGAGACCAACATTTTTCAAGAATTTTGCCCTTAGGGAAACTTGTCTCTGTGGCTATCATTGTTTTGGGTTTTTTTTTTAGACTTTGGGAAAAGAAGTTTAGGGCAATAAACTTCACCCGCCCCCCCCCTAGTCAGCTCCCACCCTGGCTCTGCCTTCCCTGTGCATTGAACAGTATGATCAGTTCATGAATGGAGTTTCTGTATCGTACAAACGTGAAGTATTGCTGCCTGATGGTCAGTATTAAGAAATCTCCTCACAGAGTAACCCACTTTAATATGTTGATAATTTATATTCTGAACTACGGATATGGCGAGCCATGTGGGACAAACACCGCATAATATATCCGCGTATTAATTTGAATATATACACGTGTTAAATCATGCTGTGTTCTAGATCAAGTACGTTTAGACTGCAGGGGTGTACGTCAACAGAGACTAACTTTGCAATCACTCATTTATTGCACTGGCGAGGCTACAAGGTGATAACTCTCGAAACTCGTTTGTGAAAAGCGATAAGACATGCCATTATTGTCTGAATTAATATGCGTATATATTCGATTAATAAGATGATATATTATGCGGTGTTTGTCCCATATGGCTTGCCATATTCAAATAGTTATAATTACTTACAGCCAAGATACTGTAGGTCATTCACTGCTCATTATGGTCATCATGTATTTTACACTGCGGAATCTGGTATTGACGGGTTTTGTCAGCCCCCTGAACAATGTACAATTTAATGCTTGGTGACGGAGGACTTTCATAAACCTCAATCAACCAATATTATTAAAGTGTGCATATCTTTACAGACCCGATTATAAGAAAGCTCCGTCAATACCTGTAAAGTCAATGACTTAAGCGCCTGCTTAATAGTCAATTAGGATATAATGAGGATTGTCTTTGAGTCTATAAAGTTTCATTGATCGTTTTTCGTTAGTTTCTTTCAAGCATCTTTAATTTTAAGATTTACATAATCACTCAATGGAGAGACATCGGTCACTTTTAAGAGTGTACTGTTGAATAAAGGTTTTGAAAGTTTTTTTGCTTTTTTTCACCCACTCTCATTTGGCTTAATGTCCTCTCCTTGAAAGTGAAACAATTTTACCAATTCAATTGTAAGGAAACGAAAGTCCTTGGGGCGAAATAAAACCACAGGCAGGCGCAAAAGTTTATCCATTAAAACGATTTAATAGTAGGCACGGACGGAGGTTGTTTCCCTTTAATTGCGTATGATTATGACGGTTGTAAAATACATGCAAAAATTGAAAGCTCGTCGGGCGAGCATTAATCCATGTCATGTGACAGGATTATTTCAATTCCTCTAGCTTATGATGATCTATGTGGGGCGGGGGGGGGGGGATCATGGGCACTTTATTGTCTTGTTTGTGTTGAAAATTATTGCAAGACTTTATTGTACGAAGCAGGATTACTTGGGAGTGGGGAGGGGGAGTACGGGGAGCTCTAAGCAGATAAACAAGAAATAAACAATTACTCTGGATCAGATTATGATAGGACTGAAGTCATAAAGTAGTTATTATAACTAAATGGTTTGATCTTTGGTAATACATATTATATGCAATCCAGTGAAATTACATAATGAAAATACGGACTGCGTTGGGTACATCTGATACCTATCTGAGCAAGCAAATGTGATATTTCAGATAACCTCTATTAATTTAAAAGAATTATGTAATTACCGTTATCAGTCTGTCCCAACTTAGTTCTTACTGCTACATCTGGCTTTGTGTGTTCCACTAAGAACAGTGATACTATTTATTGTATCCTCTTCTAACCTTGTTTCTGTTGGAGTTAACATGATAAGATTTCCATGGACAAGACAAACATCATTTTTAGATATATGCTATTATGGTCGACTGTAATGAAAAGAGAACGAGCATGTGTTTCCTGCATCCCTTTTGGTGTGAATCCGCACTGACCTGCAGATTATATCCTACTTGATTTGTTTTACAATTAAAATTAAATAATTTATTCAATTCATAATATAGCAATGACATTCTGGCTGAAAAAGGTTTTCTTTTAATTATTAAGATTGTCATTTTTATGTTCCCAATATTTTTGTTTCCAGTAAATGTAAAACCTATCCATTCCATATTTTGTTAAATATTTAGGAATGATAGATCACTTGCTAATATAGAATTAAAAGACTAAATGTTTGAAAAATGACTATTTTAATGTAATTACAATCTGTCCATATACGGACACATTCATCGTGTTTCGTCACCAATCTCATCATTTTATGTTTCTTAGATTAATCCTGTTTTTATCCAATTTAACTATAATTTCGCTTAATCAGCAAGACTAAATATTTTCAAGTCGGGAAAGGGATTTCCCCCAGTCACCCACTTGCCTTGCCAGTGTCCCTCCCCAACCACTAGAATTTCCATTCCCATCAGCCAGCCATGCCCTGTCCCAGAATCAAACACCATTTACGTATCATATCACCATCAAACATATTCACATACCACATTTTGCTACATAGTAATTTGGGGGGGGGGGGGGAAATAGAGCACACACCTTATATAATTCTTTTTTTCTAATTTTTACCCACCCAACAACAAGCAAAATTATTATTGTTTGCGCAGTATTTTTTATCACGAAATAAAAGATTACAAATGATGCAGAATTTCATGAAAAGTTTAGAAGATAAATCTAAGCTACATGTCTATCGTCTTTACTGCCAATTTTGATAATTTAAGTCTACCACAATTTCTGATTTATCGCCGCATTTTGCCCGGGATTATAGTGAAATTTGAGCATTAAATGTATTTTGTATGAAAAATAATATATATTTACATGTATATATATCTAAGATTCCTTCTATTGACTATTTGTAGTCTCATTCCAACGACTGGTAGTAACAGGAATTCCCGAGATTGTGATAAAACTGATCGAAAAAAAGCTGACACTGATAATTGTAGACAAGTGTGTCTGAGCAACGTTTTGCATTTGATGAGCAGGTTAACCCATCTATTTACTCGATAGTACTTGAGATCAAATTGCAGCTGATCAAAACACAACGTTTTTATTGGTTCCTTGCTTTAGCAAAAGGAACCTATGCAGTCAGGTTGGCGTATGTGTGTGTGTGTGTGTGTGTGTGCGTCTGTGACACTTGCTTGGGTACGCTCTATCTCAATAAGGGAATGTTGGATTGAGGCCAAACTTGGACTATAGATCCGCCATATGGAGAAGGTGTGCCCTATTGTTTTTGGTGCCCTCAAAGGTCACCAAAGGTCAGTTATGGTCCAAAAACCGAAAATATTAAAACTGCAATAACTCCCAGTGCCAATGTGCAACAAGATTGATATTTTGGGACAAGTTGTGAACTGGTTAGGGGAGCATTTTCAAACTTAACGGTCATGTGATCCGAGGTCACCAAAGGTCAATTAATGATAAAAAACTAGTATTTTTGCAATAACTTGAGAACGATATGTCTGTTAGGGTTGGGAGTTGCCTCAATGTAATCCAATTGTCGACCCGCAGCTGGGTGACCCTTGATCTCAATTTGACCTCTGGTGACCTTTTCGTGTTTTGGGGATTTTTACAGTTTCGATGCTATTTTCAGATGTCAAAGGTACCTTCTGATCATAAATGTCAATAGGTTGACCCCATGTGACCTTTATGTGCGAAGTTATATGGGGTCAAAGTTTTTCGGTCGGAGTTAGGATGGTTGTACAGACTTTTCGTTTTGTTTTTTGGAATCAGGAGATTAAACTACATCTGAAACTAAGGTCAAAAGGTCAAAGGTCACATTAGAAAAAATGTGCTTATTTTGGGAGGAAACAAGTAAAAAAGAAAATGTTTGGTTTTGATGCTAGATTTGGATATCAAAGGTACCTTCCGATCAAAAATGTCAATTGGTTGACACCCGTGTGACCTTCGTGTGCGAAGTTACACAAGGTCAAAGTTAATTTTCAGACATTTTATGCAACAACTCCCAGTTCCAAGGTGTGACATGGTTGATATTTTTGGACAAGTTGCAAATGGTATAGGGGAATATTTTCAAACTTAACGGTCATGTGATCCGAGGTCACCAAAGGTCAATTAATATCAAAAAACTAGTATTTTGAGGGTAGAAAATGGGCAAAGAAAAAAATGTTTGAATTTTTATAGTTTGATGCTCTAATTTAGGTCTCATCAATCAAAAATGTCAATAAGTTGACCCAAGGTGACCTTTGTATGTTAAGTTATATGAGGTCAAAGTTAATTTTCAGACATTTAGTGTAATAACTCCCAGTGCCAAGGTGTTACACAGTTGATATTTTGAGACAAGTTGCAAATGGTATAGGGGAATATTTTCAAACTTAACGGTCATGTGATCCGAGGTCACCAAAGGTCAATTAATGATAAAAAACTAGTATTTTTGCGATAACTTGAGAACAAATTGTCCGTTAGGGTTGGGAGTTGCTTCAATGTAATCCAATTGTTGACCCGCATCTGGGTGATCCTTGACCTCAATTTGACCTCTGGTGACCTTTTTAGTGTTTTGTGGATTTTTACAGTTTCGATGCTATTTTCAGATGTCAAAGGTAACTTCTGATCAAAAATGTCAATGGGTTGACCCCCGTGTGACCTTCGTGTGGGAAGTTATATGAGGTCAAAGTTAATTTTCAGACATTTAATGCAATAACTCCCAGTTCCAAGGTGTGACAAGGTTGATATTTTTGGAGTAGTTGCAAATGGTATAGGGGAATATTTTCTAACTTAACGGTTATGTGATACAAGGTCACCAAAGGTCAATTAATGATAAAAAACTAGTATTTTTGCGATAACTTGAGAACAAATTGTCCGTTAGAGTTGGGAGTTGCTTCAATGTAATCCAATTGTCGACCCGCATCTGGGTGACCCTTGACCTCAATTTGACCTCTGGTGACCTTTTCGTGTTTTGTGGATTTTTACAGTTTCGATGCTATTTTCAGATGTTAAAGGTACCTTCTGATTATAAATGTCAATGGGTTGACCCCCATTTGACCTTCGTTTGCGAAGTTATTTGAGGTCAAAGTTAATTTTCACACATTTAATGCAATAACTCCCAGTGCCAATGTGTGACAAGGTTGATTTTTTTGGACAAGTTGCAAATGGTATAGGGGAATATTTTCAAACTTAACGGTCATGTGATCCAAGGTCACCAAAGGTCAGCTAATGTTAAGAAAGTAGTATTATGGGGGGAGAAAATGGGCAAAGAAAAAATGTTTGAATTTTTACAGTCATGCTCTATTTAGGTCTCACCGATCAAAAATGTCAATTGGTTGACCTCCGGGTGACCTTTGTGTGAAGTTACATACAAGTTCAAAGTTAATTTTTTGACATTAAATGCAATTAAATCTCAATGCCAAGGTGTGACATGGTTGATGTTTTGGGACAAGTTGTGAATGGGGTGGTGGAACATTTTGAAACTTAAAGGTCATGTCATCTGAGGTCACCATTGTTATCATATCTGTTGACACGCTTGTAGGTCTCTTATATTTCTTACATTTTCGACGCCATATTTAGATCTCAAAAGTGCCTTTTGATAAAAAATCTGATCACATTTTGTGATCACAAAAGTGTTGGCTATAGTGTTGGTTACTTTATGGGAACATGTAGGACCACAATTACTTGGACTATTTCAGCCCAATCTTGCTTGATAATATTATGTGTATTGTCATACCTGTATACCCCAAGCAAGGAACCACAGTGCCCTTGGGCTCTTGTTTGACGAGGTTTTCACTTTGCCGCCCCCCCCCCACCCCTCCCCACCCCCCCCCCCCCTCCCCCGAGTAGGCCTGAAGGTCAAACAAAGGTAGATGAGGCTAATAGTTCAACTTAATTGCATTTTACTTCCATCACTGAAAGTTCTGTATTTGCCTCTTTGAGACATGCTGAGGTTAAATTGAGCCCACAATCTATCTCTTTGGAGAGTCAACCTCCAGGAATGTACTGTACAAACTTGCTTAAAGCAATCTCATATCACATTCAATGAATGTTGGGGACATGTACTGATGACCTTCAAAATTTTAATTTTTCAATGGTGCCAGAATGAGAACCAGACTTCGATTCATGCTCTCAACATGCAAGCCACAAGAAATCAGACCCTGATTGATAACATATCCAATAGATGTTTTCCTACTGCTGTTTGGCAATTTTCCTGGGATCACTCGGAGCGGATTGACTAGGACAATAAAAGGAGTATGCCACCCTATACAAACAACCGAAATTGTGTGATTTTCTCAGATACATACACAAAGCTGGTACAAGTAAGAATACACGTATTATTGCCGTTGACCCAGAAAATCATTTACATACACTATTAAATCACGTACAACGTTAAGCACCATTTCAGGAACTTTGACAAGACATGGTGCTGAAGAAAAGCCCAACGAAGCCCAACTTAACGAGAAGACTTAATTGCAACGGCTTTACTATGACCAAACACCTGAAATACTGAAAAACGTTTATCAAGGTAACGAAATGTCTGAATGTAACGGAAACTTTAAAAATGTATTTATGCTCGACACTGCACTTGTTTAGAACGATTGCCATGTTTTTTTAATATGTGGCTTAAGTCATAATATGAACTAGTCAGAATCGCTTCAAACAGTTTGGTTTACAGAGTCCTCTAGAAAAAATGTTTCAGTCATGTCTGTTCATTCATCAATGTCCTGCATCCATTTATATTATGAGTAGTTTAACACAGCCACTGGCATAGATCCCGGGGATAGGGGATGGGGATGTATCCCCCAACATTTGACTGGGTTGGGGGCGGGGTGTCCCATATAATCATCTTCCCTATCTTATGGATAGACACTAACAAATTTCATATCATTATAAGCTAAAACGATCGTAAATACTGTTTAAGCGGCTATATGTCGCTATGCGGACTGCATGTAGCCCGGTAGAGTTGGTTAATTAACTACATTGCTGCCCTTGAGGTGGGGGGGGGGGATTTATTTGGTAGGCTGTTTAACTGAAGCCTAACCGAATTGCTAAAGAAGCTCGACTCAGAGAAACGATGAAAAACGTTTATTGATTTCAAGACGATATATTATCTCCGTCTCATATATAATAATATTGTGATTAAATCAAAACGCTGTAAAATTACTTCAAGATACCGATTTACTATATTATATGACCATAACAGACAGGCCGCTCAGTGAAACATTGACGTTTTTTTTTATTGAATTGTTACAGATTTCTTCATATGGAAGTTGAATGTTTTCATATCTTAAATATGAAATTTTATGTGACATATGTGAGGAAAGAGAGAACTGAAAAAAAAATTATCTTCAAATTGCACCATTTTGCATTTTTCAATATCTCGATTGTCAATAATTCCTGAAAGGCAGGGGGTCACCATAAATCGCTACCTGCAGCTTAGTGATCCAACCGGTCATTCGGGACTTGAAACTACCACCTTCAGAGATCAAGAGGATATTCGGCGTCTTTGGCGCCTCGGATGAAGGGGCGCGAGCCGGCATGTCCGTCTGACCGATCCGCCCGTGCGTGGTCAATAACCATGTGTTTACATGTTTCGTATATTTCAGTGAATGCTTTGGTATGATCTTATGATGTATTGTGTAGTTCGCTATGCTATTGCTCCAATGATCATGGGGCTGTTAGTTAAGTCTGCTAGTTACGCGATGGTAAAACTGTGAAATTGTTTTCTTTTTATATATTCTCTCTATACAGATTTAACTAATTTAGTTACTTGTCAATCTTCTGCAACATTTTATGAAATGCAGTAACATCGCCATCCGAGTCGTCATATAGCCATTACATCAATACACTGTAGCCTACCAGAATCCCAACTAAAAAGGACTGCGATCGGACGGTAAACTTCCCTATTAAAAACTAAGTTTGGCCGAAAACTTTGTAACTTTAAAACACTACAAACAGAACCAAAATCCCAAAACATTGTGACTTTTGACGAAAAAAAGAAGCAAGGAGTATACGGAATACGCGTTACTAAGCAACGACTGAAAACACCAATACGAATCGGGTTGACGCCTCGGCCCTGTGATATTTTGTTTCACTGCAGTCATAAAGGACCGAGTCATAATAAATACGGTAAAATAATCTGAAGTACTGTAAACTAAATTTTATCGTGCGAAGACGTATACAGATTTATATCTCATTGGTGACTACCGAGGTCTTAGAATCCTATATACACTTGTATGTAACTATAACGTGTGTACAACCCGCTGGTACAACATTGCTTGTGTTAATAGTGTTATCGTTTCGTCCTACCCCCACCCACCCCCACCCACCCCACCCCAGCTCTCCCCCACCCCAGCTCTCCCCTCACTTCCGTGAATATTGAAACATTATCTATCGTATTTGTAGCAATACCCGAAGGTGAGAGCGCACACTGGAAGGATGTTGACGGAATTAATGGAATTGTGTGTGCTTTGTGGCTGTTGCATGTGGATTTTAACGGTTATGTTTTGTTGCTGGATATTATTGCTTATGGGAAATCAAGAAAACAGAGCATCGTAACAGCTACTTGAGAAAGAAGTTATAACAAAAAAAGAGCACAAGCATCTACCTCTTCAAAACGGACTTGGATGTGCTGCAAGAAAACGTGTGGTTTTGGATGACATAGTCTTTGACAAACAGAAAGTGAGAAAGAAATCCCTGTGAAGTATGGACTCTGTATCACAATTATGGATATACTACATGTATGTCGTTTAAAGCGCGTATATTCGTCATAAGAACGTTTTCTGTGTTGTTGTTTTTTTCTTTCTTTTTTTCTTTCTGAACTTCATGTTCGACTTGCTTATAGTTCACCCGTCAGTTTGGGCATTGGGGGTAAAGACCAAGGGCGTAGGAACCGGGGGGGCTGGGGGCGCCAGCCCCCCCCCCCCCAGTGAAAAATGTGGGGGCGGAAGTATCGTTCCGCCCCCCCGCTCCGCAAGTCAGAAAACCCCTTTTTCATTTCCAAATGAGAAAAAAATCTCATTTGAAGCACCAAATTGCATCTAAGGCCAGGTGAAAATGCAAAATTCTTTACAAAATGGAGTGGGTGTTGAAGTGTGCTATATTGCACCAAATTGCATCTGAGGCCACCTGGAAATGCAAAAAAATTCCAAAGGGGAGGGGGACACCCCCTCCCCTTAGACCCCTCCCCAGGCCTGCCATCAGTCCTCAGCCCCCCACTCAAAAGTACCTTCCTACGCCACTGGTAAAGACAGTGGCGGAGCTAGGGCTATTGGTCAAGGGGGGGGGGGGGCGAGAATGGTCTGTAGGGGCGCTTTCGACACTATCTAAGCGGAGCGCCACCGCAGGTTGGCGCGGAGCGTACAGACATTTTTTGAGTAAAGATACTCCCTAGATCGCCGGAAATGACCCTTCCCGGGCCTTGCTAATTTGCAGATAAACGAAAGCTGTAAGAGAATTTTGTCAGCACATTACACCAACAAAATATGACAAATGTCAATAGGTAGATAAGAGCGCAATAAAAAAGTCAATAATCGCAAATAAGTAAAAAGTGGTAAAAAAGCTGAAAAGGGCGCCAGCAGTCCATTTGAGTCCGTCAGGGGGGGGGGGGCATCCGGCCCCTGACTGTATGGACGCTCCGCCACTGGGTAAAGACACATCAAGTAAAAGGTTAATGGTATTACCCCCAATAAATCATGCTGGAGCAGGGGCGGGATTTGAGTTGTGAAAGTGGGGGGGCAAACCTGCCAGCAAGACTATCTAAGCGGAGCGCCACCATCGGTTGGCGCGAAGCGTACAAGAAATTTTTTGGCTTTACGAACCCTCCAGATGGCCGGAAACAGTTCTTCCCGAGTGCTCTAAGCTGCATGTAACCATCCTTGAAATATGGATCTCATGTCTGCAATTGTATCTAGATAGTTAATTATCGTTTAAAAATTTGAAGAGGATTGATAGTAGAACATATGGTCAGATGGTGATGTACAACTTTTGTTATACGTCACTATCAGAGCCTTATATAGAGAGAGTTGCGACAACTGAAATTTGGGCGCCATTTTGGGGCCAAATGGGCAACATACAGTATGTGTGGGAATGGGCGTTCAGGTGGATAGGGGAATTTTTCGATGGCATTGTAGAAGTGTGAGCGGGATTCTGGGTTTTATTTTTGGCCTGATAATGTTGTGGTGCTTTTGGGCGCCGAGGCTGTGTAAGTAGGGCGTCGAGTGTCGAACGGGAGGGGGGGGGGAGGGATTGGCTGCGCTCAAGTTCAAGGGGATGAGGTTGGCACATTTGGAAGTCCAAATTCAACAGTTGATATTCTGGTACGGTAAAATTGTATTATGACTGGTTATATATCATATTGTAACACATATTGCACAGTTGCGGAATAATGTACATTCTTCCATTGTTGCCATGGTAACCAAACAAAGCCTGTGATTGGTCAAAATTGGGATTAACTGTAACTTGAGCTAGCAATGGCTGATGAAGTTGATATTTGGACATGTGACTGGTACTGACATGGTGCACAGAATCATGAAGCTAGGTCTTTGAAAATTGGTTGCTATGGTAACTAAATGGACCAATCACATCAGGCTTGGGGCGATTACATCTGAATGTAATCGATTACGATTACTTGAGAATGTATGATTACGATTACGATTACAGCCTAAAGTTGAAGTAATCGATTACGATTACACTGTAATGTAATCATGATTACATTGTGGTTACTTGCACAATCCTCTGCATATCTGTTTAATATAACTCTCTGCCGGGAAATAGGGCAATGAAATAGGGCAAGGGAAGGGCATTTACAGTATATACAGACAAAATTGTGGAAGTATATCTGCAATTCCTACCAGGCATTACACATTTATGCCTTAACACGTTTAAGATGTGTAACCCATAAGTCCAGTAAAAAATACAATTTAAACAGACAAAGAGTAAACAGACAAATACTAAAGTAAAACAAATGAAGATTTTCATGCAACACTATATTTTGTAAACTAATAATTTCTGCATAGCAGCAAAACTAAAAACTGTTTTACATTATAACACCAAAATAAAACTAAACAGCTTTGAAATGGGGCATTCCACAGTACATGGGACATGGAAGGCCAAAATAAAAGTAAATTATTTTCATCAAAAAGTGGTCAACTCTGGTAAAGCAAATTCTGATCCACCAAAATACTTAATTTGCAGAAGCATAAATATGTTGTCAGAAGTCGAAAATTAGAGAAGTTTTCTTTGGGGGGGGGGGATTGCTGGGGGGTGAGTTGCCCGCTAACCATGGTAAAATGCTAGGCCTAGGCTCAGTCAAATTGAATTTCCTGGGTTATGTCCTCTTTTGCTTGGAACTGCCCGGTTGTAAGAATATGAATTAGGATCTGTATACCGTACCTATGTATGACATGGACAAACATGATTCCTGAGCCTAATTTGGCCTATGGTTTTCAGTTGACTCTGTTAGTTTTTATCCTCTAACAGGACACAATGTTCTAGGAAATATTTTTACCTAGCCTACAGTGATATTTTAGTAACCTAATTTTTCAATATTATTTAATAAAAGATAGTGTAGTTCTGGACCAGTTCAATTCAAATCATCAAGTGCAAAGCAGAATGATTAATCATTTCAATGGTCTGCCAGATCGCCACCCAAATTTTCATAAATAATAATCCGAACAAGCTCATGACTCAATGGAGCCAAGCAGTTTTTCATTAGGGGGCTAGGCTAGCCCTTGGTGCTTTGTATTGCACACTGTGCTTCGTAGATCCCCGATTTGTCTTGCCACGCTGGAGCCTTCAATTTAAGGAATATACCCACTAAACTTTGCAGAGATATTTTTATGCACCTTATAACAGATCTCATCCCAACATCGCAACTTTCTTGATCAGAACTTGTTAAAAATAGACCATTTTCATGCCTGAAATTTATGCTCTGTTTTCTGTGATGTTAACTATGCGTGTATGTACACTGCACAGTGCACCATACCCACAGTAACCCACAGTCCTGGTTATCAGGGATGTAAGTGCAGCCAAAAAAAACCCGGAAAACTATTCGGAGAAAACCGGGGGAATGTCGTCCTAACGCATCCTACTCCTAGCTCTGAATACTTACGCACTATCGTTATGTTAGGCTAGCTCAAAAGTATTAGCGCTCTAACACATCATTCCCCTAGTTCTGACTACTTTACACACTATCGTTATGTTAGGGCTAGCTCCAAGTAACGAATACGTCGCAGCGAAATCCGGAATAAAAAACAGTCTCACATTTGAAAGCGATCACGAATATCGACTATCATATGCGTATCCCGTAGATTTAGCCGCTCACAAATATCACAAGCGTTATTTCCGAAACTTATGTCGAGCACCAGCAGTTACGAATCAACGTGAATTAGGCAAGGTTTTTCAACGACAGAAATGAGCTATGGCGATTTGAAGTTCGCACGTACGCAACGATGTTCACATGGCACACACAATGTTGTACAGTGCAATGCGATGTGTAACAGGAAATGGTATTTTGGTTGATCGATGAGTGAAAATTGAAGTTAGCTTGCTGCAACGGGCCAGGCATTTTTGCCGCGTTGTGTATTTGATATTTGTACAATTTTGTGGAACTTAATTGGAATTAAAAAAAAAACCGGATTTCCGTAAAAATACGGAAGACTTACATCCCTGTGGTTATGGACTAGGCTAGGCCTAGTGTTACGAATCTTAGTTCATTGTACTAGGCCTAGGTGAAGTACTCACATCACAAAGTTTGTGATTGGAGTTCGCCTTCCAGTGAAGCCTGTTTACTTTTGCCTCCCAAGTTTTCCTCCTATCTAGGTTTGTTGGGAATCTGAAAAGTTTTGAACCATTTTCGGGACGATTTGAACAGCCCCACGCTGAACAGCCAGGCATTTTGTGATGGCAGCGCAGATGTTGACTGCTCGAACGTACGTTGTTGTCGATCTTACGGCCAGAATTAGTTGGCCCCAAAATGGTGCCATGAGGTCACGTGATCGAAAATTCCGGGACCCGAGTTGTCGCAACTCTCTCTATATAAGGCTCTGGTCACTATCTAAGCGGAGCGCCATCATCGGTTGGCAAGGAGCGTCGAAATTTTCGATGAAAGGTACCCTTAGATCGGTAAAATTAACACCCATATAGGCTTTAAATTGCATCTAAACAATTAATGAACGTGTGTAATGTTAGGGAGGACGGATAGAAGAACTTATATGGTGATGTACAACTGAAGCTTATACGTCACTATTTAGACGGTGCACCACCATCAGTTGGCGCGGCGCGTCGAAATTTAAGCAGAAAGGAAATCCTAGATCAGCGAAAATGACACCTCTGGTAACAATAAATCGCATCTAGACAGTTCTTTCCCCCTAAAATTATTAGTATATTGTGCATTGGACCAATCAAAAATATGTTCAGCACCCACTTCGAAATTCTCCCCGCGGTCCCCACTTCTTGGAGAACTTGGCAAATATTGGGGGCTGAACGAACATACCTTTACCCCCCCCCCCAAACTTTTTTCATGGGGGATAAGCCCCTCAAGTTCACCGGTTCCGTCGCCACTGAAGTCGAGGCGGGGTGACTTTTTGGATTTTACAATGCGACTAGGTGCAACATGGAGCAATATATTTACGGGTCATTTCATAGTACTGGCTGAGATTTGAAAATGAAATTATTACCTGGCAGTACCAGCATTATGTTTGAACTATTGCCAGATTATCAGGCAACATAGAAATTCATAATAAATACTTGAATGTTACTTACTGTTAATGAAGGGCTAGACCACTGGGGGTGGGATGGGGTGGGGAGTGTGTCATGTGTCAGTGTATTGAATTTAATTATTGATATTCCCGATATGCAATTCTGGCTTTGTAAATCGTTTCTCTGGATTTAGTTATTCAACGCATTCAGTAGAGCAGTAACGTTTAAAATCAATTCCTGAAGCTAGCACTGTAGCACATGCCGTGGATTCATCACATGCAGAATTGAATCGCTAGTGTGTTAGCTCCAGGATTCGTAATCTGTGCTGCGGACCATGTGCTAGCTCCAGCTTCAGTTATTCATGCTACATGTTACGATGTTAAACACAAATTTGACTTAGATTCGAAACAAATAGGCCTATTGGATAGCTGTTGTGGGGGAATAATTTCGACTAGGGTTGTGCACATTTGTCTGCAAAAGCGACAAAAAAAGTGACTAAGGTTTGGGAAAAAGTGGGGGGGCAAGTGCCCCCTCTTGCCCCCCCCCCCGTAATCCCGCCCATGTGCTGGAGGATCACGTAATGGTCAATGAGGCTCAGATTTTGCAAGACGCATTTTACTGCCACTATCAAAGCATTTTGCACCACCGAGATTTGACATGTCTAACTGGAATCTAATTTACATTTTAGAGAAAGTAATAGGCCTATGGAGAATGGCAGAGCCTATCGAAAAATATTTTTTTGAAATGTTAAACAATTTGAACGTGCTAAAATTGCGGGGCCAACTTACTGATAATCTATTTACTAGTCAAGAAACCAATGCCCATTGCCTTTTGCAATATTTCGTTACCGTTTTATACGGTGCCGAAGCTCTGGTTATTGTAGTATATATAGGGGGATGGTAAGCATCATTAGCTGTAAACCCTTTGTGCTGTGGCGTAGGTTTTCACACATTTTATGACGCGCCCGTTTACACTGCAAACACGGGCGTCTCGTGAAAGCGGATATGCTCGACAGCACGCAATAGCTGAGTCGTTTGTTAGCTTCGGGATACGGAAAAGATACCTTGCTTATATCGATCATTGCAGCAATTGCTAAAGGTTTCGTTCAGTCTGTGTCAGTTTAGTATTATATTGAAGAGCGTTCGTCAAGGTATTACAATTGAACAATCAAGCAAATGCAAATATACTTTATGTCAATGCAAATATTGTACGTTATGTATGATACGCAGTACACAATATGCGAAGTAAGGGCTATGCCAGAAAGATAACCTACTTACGGTGTATATATATAGCCCACTATATAATGGAATAAGAGTGAAAACAACATTTCTTTTAGAAGAAACCTATCAATATTAAGGCCCGGTCACACTATACCGATATTTTATCGGAATACTATCCGATTTTCCCAGAGGAATCGAAACAGCCTGTTTTTCGTTCGGGTCTTCTAGCCACAGTGATAAAGGACCTGATTTGCTATCTGTTGAGCCATTCCGATGTGGAATAGCCCTCAACTAACTTTTGATATTGACTCCGTTTCCTTTTATCGGTTAGCTATCCGATTTCTCTTCCGATTTTTATCGCTTTTCGATGTGACGTCACTTCAGAATGTAGTCAGTTCTAGAACCCCTCAGATTTTAAGTAGGTATTCGAATATTCTACTGCATTCATTACATTCACTACCACAAACCTCACTCTTCGGCCTTAAATCGGAAAAATCGGACCGTATTTCGATAAAATATCGCTGTAGTGTGACCGGGCCTTTACACATATTCAAAAAAGAATCAATAAAATCAAAAGACAAAGATAGCTTAACTGTGTGCAACAAGAGTAACTCTACTTTTGTTACGAAAAAAATAAAAAATAAAATGATGAAAAGGAAAAGTGAACAAAGAGACAACCGACGTAATAAAAAAAAATCCAAGAGCTACGCTGCTTCCATTATAAGATATTAAAAAAGATACCTTATTGGGACGGATCCGGGATTTTAGAAAGGTCGAGTAATGTGGCGATCAGGGTCGTTGAAGCCGACAACTACCCCCCTCCCCACACCCCGGACAAAGAAATTAAAATTTTGACGTCCAACGTTACCTGTATTCTGTGGCATATTTAAACTTATAAAAGCGGTCGATGACTAAATTCAAACGCAAGCTTTTTGAGATAGATGCCTTTTCATTTTGTGTAAATTGGGAGTGTACACACACCATCCCTAATCCCTAACCCGAACGCTTACCCCTGACCCATATCACCACCATCGCCCTTGGTCCGAACCTGATTTGAACAAAGCGATTAGTTTCGATATGGTATGGTAAAAAATAGAAAATAAAATGATAAATAAATCGAAAATACAATCCCATGTTGTTACGCTAATAAAACCTAAAGCGGATATAGTTTCAACGTAGAACTAATATTGATTCCTTCTTTCCTACAACTAATTTCAGAGGTAAGATGCAGCTTTAATTTAATGTTCCCCCCCCCCCCAAAAATAACAAATGAAAGCAGCGATTTGTAAATGAGATTGATAATATACCAAGAATTCATCAACATTTAACGTAAGTCTTAAAGATTATATATATATATACATATATATATATATATATATATATATATATATATATATATATATATATATGAGGTCCATAGGTTAAAGGCATTGAAGACTCGCAACAAACCGCGTTGCTTGCAAGTGAAGTTTTCTGCTGTGTTGGTTGTTGTAATTACCTGTACATAAAATAACACGTATATTATGAATAATATTATTAGGCCTAGGCACTATATGTTAGCAATCACGATGCTATACCAAATTGAGATTATGTCCATATAAAGTGCACACAGTTGGTCTTCTTAGTCATAATGTAACAAGGTAAAAAAATATAACCTTTTTAATATTTCAGCCATAACTCATATATAGGCTTCATATGTGGATACAGTGTTCGATTTTTCCGGTATCGCATCGCAAAATGCGATCCAAAACGACAAACTTGCGAGACGTTTCCAAATCAGCATCGCACATTGTGCCGATTTGTGCGATACAAATTCCTAGTCAGATTTGGGAGCAAACACTCAAACCTTAACTTACGAACTGTCGATCACAATGTAGAAGTTATAATTTATTGAGTTTATACTCAATGTACAACTTATTCACTTGACCGTATAGCGAAAAAAAAACCTGAAAAAATATTATCCTACCATAGTTAAGTGTAAAGCAAATAGCCTAACCACCTCGGCGGTTACGGATCTCACGTAACTAAACTCCCTGGCCACCTGCCAAAAAAATGTTAACAAACAGGTGTTACACAGGGGATGAGCTTACAGTTGTTGGGAAGGTACCTGGGCAAATTCACAGCACAGCACATGTACCGTGGTACAGTAGTTGGGTATAGGGTTAAACACTACAGTTGTAAAAATGTACGCATAGTGCACGCTATTCATTGTTAGGCAGTCTAGAAACGGGGCTTTGCTGAACGTTGTTTGTTTCATAATATCGGAAGTTTTGTAAGTTGCACTTTTTAAAGATTGAAAGACAGATTAAATCTCTTTTCATTTTATACGATAATATAGCTACTTTAACTTGTCATTTTAAAATTTTCATCAGTTTCGTGACAATTTAAATAAAAAAAGTTGTCAGTATTTTGCATCCTCAACTGCGAATTTTTTCATCGCCAGACATCGCAAAAAATGACAATTTTCGGGGGCTTTCTCCCCCAGGATCCCCACGAGGGGTTCTATACCCCATAACCCCACCATAGCCCTAAGACGGGCCCCTGGACACCACGCCTTTATCCTCTGGGGAAATTGAACAAGGTTTTCCAACACTGCTGAACTGTGCAGTTACTGTATGCATCATGTTCAAGGTTTTCACGGAGGCCTTTGAGGAAATGAATGGTTAGTACAGTGTATATATGCTGCACTAATGCTGTTTGTAGGCCAAGGTTCACGAAGGTCATTGGTTATATTCGCGCGCCGTAGACGTGTTTTTAGATGTTACGGAGAGTCAGGTTTCCATGGATATTAATCGAAAATGAATCTGAGTTTAACTGACGCTAAAGAAATGGATCGTCTTGGGCAGATTAACAAATCATTGCAAGTATAAATAAGTACAGGTAGCTCTGCTGTTAAAAAGAAAAGTTCAATATCGGTTTGCTGTTATCGGCAATTAGGCACAATTTTACCGATACCGATATGCTGCCGATATTGCAAATATCGGCCGATACCGATATTGAAAACGATTATCGTAGCAACACTAGTATAAATATAATAATAAACAAACATTTTCTAGTTAATACATTGATCGCCAACATTTGGTCCGTTTTGTGGTAATTTCAAAACTGCTATTCAATATTGGGGAACTGCTATGCAACAAAAATATTGTATAGCAATTGTCGAAATTTGTTGCTATGCAATTTTTTGGCCATAAGTCGAACACTGTGTGGATATATGAGAACAAGCAAGAAGTATCACTTTTCATTGGGCCCCTCTCATTATCAGCATGTATCATTTCATTTGTTGTGAAACTTGCTGTCCAAAAAAAATGAAAAACACATTGCAAATTATTCTTCTTTCAGTAGGTGCCCGAAAAATTCCCAGCATATTGCCCGAATTTTCACCCAAAAAATTGAAAAACACACAACAAATGTTTCTTCTTTCAGTAGGTGCCCGAAAAATTCTCAGCATATTGCCCGAATTTTCACAAACAAATTTGGTTGGGGGCTACAGCCCCCTAGCCCCCCGCCTCCTACGCCTATATATGGTCATAAATGCCATAGTGTATTACTCGATCATGCGGTAGTGGGTTAAGCATGTTATCAGTAACTTTCATCGTTTGTTCTGTCTTTATACGAAAGAGCATAATTTAAAGTACAGGTGGTTTGAAAATAGGGAGGATCGAAGGTAATATAAACCATTTTAGAAAATCTTTGGTTAAATTTTTATATTACTCCGAGCAAGTAGATGGAAGGGTGGGGGTTCAGTATGTTAAACTGGCTCATTTTCTAGCTCAAAATATGGATGAAATTGAAGTTTGCAAGTGCCATGATAGGCCAAGATCTCAGCTATCATGTGGTGGGTAGGATATACCAGTTGAAAACTTCTATCTATGCTTTGGCAGGTCTGAAAGTGACGAGTTTAGTGTGTAAGTCAATGGAACAATTAATTGTGGTGCGAGACCTAGTGAGAACTTCCGTCTAGACTTACAGATCATATTACTTTTATCAGTTAGTGTGTAATTCGATGGGGCCTGTAATAGGCGTATGCTACTTTCAGTGAACTTTCGCAGAACTGGTTGCTCGTAAACTTTACGTTAAGTTTGTCTTGTTAGGGGTCGCGTCGAAAGTAAGATATTCTCATCCTCCAAGTACATTGATATTTCAGTAGGTTTGTGACCATTAAAGATAAATATTCACTAAAAGTTATGTTGTATGCATTACTGTCTACAAGGAATTAGCCTAAACTTACGTTTGGTCCTAATCATGATAATACAGAAGTTAGTCAGGTCTAGGCCTATACAGTATATTGACGTCAAAATGTCTTACTATTTAGGCATTATCAGCTATACTAGGCTATAGGTTAGGTTGAAGCCTATGAACTTGAAGCAGTTTAGGGTCTTGGTTACGATACAGGGTCTAGCACTAGACTAGCTTTAGATGTAGCCTATGTTGTAGTGTTTCACTATAATAATAGCTAGGCCTATGCTGCAGAACTCTAAGTTACTTTGGTGCACCAAACTAACTTAGAATTCTTACTCTTAGACTGAACAAATACAGTAACTTTTTAAAGTAGGCCTAGTACTGTAACTTAAGATCCTGATTCATTTGAATGTAATGATAAATTATCAAATAAATTCCACAAGTCACATTCTTCATGTTTCTTTCCTTTACTTTTTTTTTTAGTTTGCAAAAATTTGAAGAAAACAAGTTGAATGAATTTCTAGTGTCCTCCGATGCACATGCATGCCTATACCCTAATTCAATAAACAAAATAAATGAAATGAGAATCTAACCAAAACTCTTACATTTTGAAAAGCATAACATTAAAGGCATTGAAGACTCGCCCCAAACCGTGTGTGGCCATCTCAAAAAGTTAACTTCCTTTTGCTTGCAAGTGACGTTTTGTTTGTGTCGCTACAAAATGCACACAGTATTGAAACGTGATACCTTGTTATTTTTAGCTGGACCTGAGATGTCCATTGCTGTATCGTTCATACACTGTGCTGTGGGTATTGACCGCAGCTGTATGTACTGACTGTACACTAGTGTCTAATTACCGACGGTAGCAAGCTGTGTGTGTATTTTCTGGGATCGATGGTGGTGTTTAACACTTCTGTTACACCTCATTCGAAACTAGGTCAGATTACCGGCATTAGACGTTTCTTTTTGCGCGAGTCTTCACACCCTTTAACCTACAAAGAAATCTAAAGTTCTGTGGTTACACACGTGACTAGTCATATTGTACTGTAGCAATATGCCTAGTCTAAAGTCAATCAAGGATAATGTAAAATACAGTAGTCCATAGCCTACAATATTTTTAACTCAGGTATGATTCATACCAAATGAAATTCTTGTGATCATTCTCATGTCGAACTGGTTACTGTTCACAGTGTTGTCACAGAATCTCACTGTCAGCTTACCAGTACTGTATTCCTGATTTAACATGGCAGCTCCAATACCCATCAGGTGAGAACCATGAATGCTTTTCATCAAGCTGTATTTATTTGTTTTTCATTAGTGAACAGAAATATTGTTTTCATTGCTCACTTTCTGTTTTATATTTTAAAGCATCAGAATTTTAACTTGAAAACATAGACTAGAAACTGAGCTGCTTATGGGACTACTGTAGGGGAGAGACTTCCCATTGTTTACTTTACTTCATTATTAATGAAACTGTAGTACTTGTGCTATTCAGTGAAATTACATGCATAATTCCTTATGCCTACACCTTAGCAAATATTTGAATATGGTATTAGACGGTAAGATTACCTGATGTTAGTAATCTCTATAATGATCCCGATATATTTTGGAAGACAGTGTACTTTCGTTTGCTGCAACTACGTTATTACTAAAAAGTTTGTAGTAAATGCATTTAAACTACATGATTACTGATTACTGTTCATTGACTGAAAGATTGTAAGGAGAACCTAGATGGTGATAAAAATATGTGTGAATTTGGATAAATTCTAGCGTGTTTTTTCATCTACAGTTGCATACATTATTTCAGCTGGGATAAACTGATAACCATTAAGTACTGTATTCTCCTGTGATCAATTTCTTTGGTTCAGAACATAATGTTTGTGCATCAATTCACTCTTTTGCATTTTGCATTCAACTCTTTTGCATTTGTACTCAGTAAATACTTTTTGCATATCAGTTGGAGTAGCAGCCTACTGTACAGTAGCAGCCTTGCAGTACTAGTGGTACATTTTATACTCATTAATGCAAAACTTTAGAAAATACTACAGTCATAATGTCTCTTAATTTCCTTTTCTTTTTTAATGGAGACAAATGCCCTTTAAGTTTGAAGCATAAAATATGTTTTTTTTCTATTTGAATAAAAATGTAGCCCAGTCGTGATTGATGGAAAGACGGCATATCTTTCTGGACAGTTGGGATTGGATCCTGACAATAACTTCAAGTTAGTACCAGGAGGCATTGAACCTGAGACTCGGCAAGTAAGTGCACAGTACACGCTCACTGCATGACTCTCTGTATTAAATTAATGCTATTAATTTGTTCTACACAATAAACTTTCATCAATTTGAGAAGCCTGTTTGACTAAAGAAGAATTTGTAAGATTCCAGCAATGTAGGCCAGTGCCTAATATTCAAACTTTCAAAACAAATTGTTCTTGCACTAAAAAGGAGCCAAGATTTACGATAATTTAATTGCTGATAGATTTTATTGTTGTTGTTTGTGCATGTACAACTGGTAGATTAGAATTCTACTCTATCAACAACGGTGGCAGAAGTTAAGTCATTACTGTGAAAGTTGATATGAAGGAAACCGATTCACAAAGTTATGTGTACGGAGCAAATTGTCATTAGGGTGCTAACTTTATAGTTAAGTTGTCTAAGAATGAAAGTGTTTTAATTTGTGACCTGAATAGCTAATAAGTATAACAACTTGTGCAGTTACACCCACAGCTGGAGAGAAGAAAAGAACTGGTTGAAAAATGTAAATGTTTCCAGATCACTTTTTCATATTATTGCTTGCTGTAGTCTTAGAGAAGTGTGAAAGCTTGAGAGTAATGCCGCATTTCTGGTACTGTAGCAATTGTAAGTTTTACAGCCGACATCCTAGAGAAAAATGACAAACTGATGTATGTAAGTAATCCAAATCTGACAAAATTTGCTCAGATGCTTTATTCTGGTTACTCAAAGAGTAGTTAGATACTTGAGATTTTGCAGCATTATTGAGCCTATGTGCCCAAATTTTGAGAAACCGTTGGATTATGTACAGCTCGTTAAAGCTTGAAAGAAATTATTGTCACAAGCGGACAATATCCTACATTCTGTACGATTTATTTTCCCACAGACGTTTAACAACATTGGCAGAGTTCTTCGAAGCCAAGGGCTGTCCTATGAAGATGGTGAGTGGAGTTTCTAAAGAAGCATTCAATTTGTTAAACAGAATAGACCAACTTGAACTTGTGAATAAGCCCTGATTTGCAAGCAAAATGAAAAAAAAAATCATTCCTTTTCCATTTTTCTCCTAGTGGTGAAAGTGACAGTGTTTCTCACAGATCTCAATGACTTTTCCAAAATGAATGAAGTCTACAGACAGTGTAAGTTTGTCTAATCTTACTTAGTCATTTCTTAGTAATCTTGACAACCTTATCACCTGCATCATACTGACTGTAACAGTCGCCATCCCTAGAGTTGTTTGTTGATTAATGTACTATTTTCTGCCCTATCGGCGTTCCACTGTTTCCTTTCCAACACAAATAAACTTATCTTGTTGTTGCTATGTAGTTTACCACGCTGATGCTACTGCTACAGCTACTAACGATAAAACGATATATACAGTATACGAATGGTCAATACCATTTCATTCATTAAATTTAGTGGGTTCAGTCCCTGAAGGAAGACATAAGGTATGATTGCAACATATTATTAATTGTAACCTTTAAGATCAGAAATGTTTGATTATCGTCTTACTGTGGCTCCTCGTATTATTTCTTGGGCCTAAATTGTGTACTTGCTCTCCGTAGTATTGCATTCCTAGTCATGTTAATATGTATAGTACAGTGTGTAAGGCTATCTTTCTCTGTGATTTCAGTGTGCCAATATATTAAGGCCTAAGCTTATTATCGTGGAAGTATATTCATATTGTTTACTGTGTGTGCCTACGCACTGTCATGTCCCGTAGCCTACATATTATGTTGTAAAGGTTCAAGTGTGAGTGAATCTTAGTGGTAACACCTTAATCTTATTCGTTTGTATTGTAATTGAACTAGCCTACTCCTTAATTGCACATGTCCTTGAGTTTGATTGCATATATATGATTTATTGTGTTGCATGTATTGAGGTTTTCAGGTTAAATCAGTATAGTAAGTTTACCAATCACACGAATCACTTACATTGTAAATTTAAAGGTTGTTACTTCTTCTTCTCAGTTTTGACGGTTTTCTAGAGAAATATACCAACCCGTAACCAAATCTGATGTCTATGTTATTTCTTGGCTGGAGCCCGCTACAGTCAAAACTTATCCGAAGTTTAAGATTGGCATCTGCTGAAGTTGTATCAGTGAAATTCAATGTCTGAGCAAGGTAAAGACAAACATGAGCCTGAGGGAGAGGCTATGGATTCTCAACTAGAGCCACAGTTGAGTCACCTTGAGAATCAGCCTAACCCACAAGATGATTCAGAAGCCAGCTTAGTACGCAGAGGAATTAGAGATCGCAAGCTAACAGAAAAGGCTCAACAGAATCTTGATGAAGAAATTCATCAACGTAATTATAGAGTAGAGGCCTCATATGAGAAGTGGCGTCAGCGTGCCTCAGAGATTCGTAAGGCCCTAAGAAAGATACAGCCCCTCGACCAACTGCTTGAGTTCCAATCCACCATAAAGAAGCTTCAAGACTCAGTAGTGACTTCCTATGAAGAGCTCAGAAGGATTAATGTTCCAGACAAGGTCACTGTGTCCAAGGTCGACAATTGTTGTGCCATTTCGAGGGAACTGACAGAAGTGCTAACACAACGTAGGCTTGAAGAGATTGATACACACCAAGAAAGAGAACAAATACGAGGATTGAAATGTGCTCACCCGTCCGTATTTGGCGAGTCTATCAGTGACCAATCTGTGCAGTCTAGAATGAGTGTAGTATCCACCATTTCATCAATGAAGGCGAAGGCAGATGCAGAGAAAGCTGAGAAACTAGCTGCTGCAAAGGCCTTAAGGGAGGAGCAACATCAGAAATCAAAACTCCTTCAAATGCAAATGAATTTGGAAGAAGAAAAAATGAAGTTGGAAGCTATGCAAGCAGATGCAGCTGTGAGAATTGCTGAAGCTAAGTGTGAAGTTTTGTCAGAAGCTGCTGAGGACCCAGAAGACATATGCCTTGATAAACCTGTGCGTCTGAATCCCTTGGCTGCTAGTTTTAACCCAGTTCCTCACTATGATGGTGAACCTTATCAGGAGTTATCAGTTGGTCATGCTCTCGGTGGTGAGTCAATAAATAATCCAGTTAGTGAATCCTCATTGGCACAGGCTCTGACAAGTGCCATGGACCGCAGCCGTCTACCCGTGCCAACCCCAAAGGCTTTCTCTGGAAATCCAATTGAATTTGTGACTTTCAAAAGAAGTTTCAAGACGCTCATTGAAAATAAGGGAACACGTGCAGAAGAAAAGATTTATTACCTGCAGCAATATGTGACCGGAGAGGCAAGAGAATCTATTGCTGGTTGCTTCTATGGAAGTAACGAAAGTGACTACCAAAGAGCATGGGAGACATTGGAGAAGAGATATGGTCACCCTTTCAAAGTGCAAGAAGCCTTTCGTGACAGACTGGATAAATGGCCCAAGGTTGGTCTTAGGGACAATGTTGCACTGCAGAAATATGCAGACTTCCTCAACAGCTGCCGTGATGCAATGCCTCATGTGAAGGGTCTTAGCATTCTTAACGATTGCAAGGAGAATCAAAAAATGACAGCAAAGCTTCCTGACTGGGCGATAAGCCGCTGGAGTCGAGTAGTGACAGCGGGGTTAGATGAGGGTCATGACTATCCTACATTCACGCAATTCGTATCATTTGTTGAGAAGGAAGCAAGAGTTGTATGCAACCCAATTGCATCATTTTTGGCAGTTAAGAGATCAGAGTCAGCCTGTGATAGTAAATTTCAAGTGGAGAAGAGGAAATTTTCACGTGCTCTAGTCACAGATGCTGGAAAGTCTCCAAACAGATGGTCTCAACATCCTAATGATGATTTAAAGGGGGGATATTCCAGCTCCAGTGCCAAACCTGTAGAAAAGCCAAAAACATGCCCCTTTTGCAACGGAGAGCACTACCTATCATCCTGCACAGTGTTTGCTGACAAGAGTATAGATGAGAGAAACTCATTTATCCAGTAGCAGTGATGTGTGATGTAGAGAAGATGTTTCATAGGTTTCACGTCAGCCCTGAAGATAGAGATTACCTGAGATTCTTGTGGTACAAGGGAGGCGATACTAAGAAGGAACCACTAGAGTACAGAATGAATGTCCACCTGTTCGGTGCCACATCATCACCTGGATGTGCCAATTTTGGTATGAAGCATCTTTCAAGAATGTTTGAAGAAGAATTTTCCTTGGCTGCCCCATTCTTACGTCAGGACTTCTATGTTGACGATGGGGTCACCAGTGTGAAGAATGCCAGAGAAGCCAAGGAACTCATCAAAGAGGCTTGTGAACTGTGCTCTAAGGGAAATCTGCGACTCCACAAATTTGTTTCAAACGACCGCTCTGTCATCGAAGATATACCACTCAGTGAACGTGCGACAGACGTTCAGGACATTGACCTAAGCAGAGATAAGCTTCCTGTTGAGAGAACCCTTGGCATACATTGGAACATAGAAGATGACTCGTTCACATTCCAGATTGGTTTGAAAGAACGCCCTGACACCCGTCGTGGAATCTTGTCAGTAGTTGCGAGCATTTATGATCCTCTGGGATTCATTGCGCCATTTGTGCTGGAAGGGAAAGCCATTCTGCAAAGGATGTGTAAACAGGGCACTTCATGGGATGAGCCAGTCACTGATGAATTGCGTCCACGGTGGGAGAAGTGGAAGAGTGATATCCTTAACTTAGAGAACACCAACATTCCTAGATGCTACAAACCCCTTGACTTTGGGCCTGCCACCCGAGTTGAGCTGCACCATTTCTCCGATGCGAGCACTGATGGATACGGAATGTGCTCTTACCTGAGATTCATTCGAGAAGATCATGTCTACTGTTCTCTGGTGATTGGAAAGGCAAGAGTTTCTCCGACTAAGGTTGTAACAGTTCCTCGTTTGGAACTTACAGCTGCCGTAGTTGCTGTAAAGATCAGCATCAAGTTGAAGCAAGAACTACACATGCATATCGACAGTGAATATTTTTGGTGTGACTCCCAAGTTGTATTAGCTTACATCAATAATGATGCGAAGAGGTTCCATGTTTTTGTGTCAAACAGAGTACAGTTTATAAAGGAGCATACGGAACCTAACCAGTGGCACTACATCTCTACAAGAGAAAACCCTGCAGATCACGCTTCACGTGGTCTCTGTGTCTCAGAACTGCTCTCATCAAACTGGTTCACTGGTCCAGAGTTTCTTTGGAGTGCTGATCCTGTCACAGATTGCTCAATAGAACCAATGCTTATCATGGGAGATCCAGAAGTAAGAGCCCAATCTCTGAGTGTTCAAGCCACAAGAGCCTGTGATATATTGGAGAGACTATCTAAGTACTCCAACTGGAGCCGACTTACTAGGATTGTTGCCAGGATTCGACGACTTGCTAGTAGAGAGACTGGCAGTGTGTCTCTTACAGTTGAAGAAATCAATCAAGCTTGTGTCTCTGTGGTTAAGATTGTTCAGCAAGAACACTTCAAGGAAGAATTACAAGCACTGAAGATGCAACGGAATGTTTCGTCGACGAGCAAACTTTTCACCCTCAACCCTTTCATTCAAGATGGCATGATCAGAGTCGGAGGACGTTTGAGAAAGTCCATGCTCTCACTTAATGAGAAACATCCTGTAGTACTGCCTAAAAATGGACACATGACTGAATTGATCATTGCCCACTGCCACAGTCTGACCAAACACCAGGGAAGAGGTCAGACAATTAACGAAATCAGAAGACAAGGGTATTGGATCCTTGGTGGAAGTAAGACAGTAGCTACCTTCACTAGAAAGTGTGTTCTTTGCAGAAAGCTTCGACGACCTGTAGAAGAGCAGAAGATGGCAGATTTGCCAGAGGATCGTGTTGAGCCATCCCCTCCCTTTAGCTTCTGTGGTATGGACTGCTTTGGTCCTTTCATCACAAAACAGAACCGCAAGGAATTCAAGCGCTATGGGTTGATATTTACCTGCCTCTGCTCCAGAGCTGTTCACATTGAAATGGTGGAAGATCTGTCTACTGACGCATTTATTAATGCACTACGTTGCTTTATTGCCATTAGAGGTGCAGTAACACAGATAAGGTGTGATCATGGAAGCAACTTTATTGGAGCCGACAATGAGTTGAGAGCTGCCTTGAAAGAGTTAGATGTTAACCAAATGACAGCCTACCTGACTCAGAAGCAGTGTAATTTTGTATTCAATGCTCCTTATTCAAGTCATGCTGGAGGTGTATGGGAGCGCCAGATCAGATCAGTCCGGAACGTATTCAACGCTACCATAGCCTTGTACCCTGGACGCTTAGATGATGCTTCTCTGAAATGTTTTTTGTATGAAGCAATGGCAATCATTAATGGCCGACCATTAACACCAGCAAATATGACAGATCCCTCTGCTGAACCGCCTCTGACACCAAATCATCTGATTACCATGAAGCCCACCGTTGCCCTGCCACCTCCAGGACATTTTGTAAAGGAAGACCTGTATGCTAGAAGAAGATGGCGTAGAGTTCAGTTCCTCTCAGAACAGTTTTGGTCTCGATGGAAGAGCGAATACCTCCAAACCTTGCAAGAGAGAGGAAAATGGAGTCTTTCAAGGAGAAACCTGAGAGTCGGTGACGTTGTCCTTGTCAAGGATCATGACACTCCACGCATGAAGTGGCCCTTTGGTGTTATAGTATCAACTACTGCCAGTGAAGATGGTCTAGTGAGGAGAGCTTGGGTTAAGGTTGGGTCCAGAGATTTAAATTCAAAGGGACAACCTAGGAAAAAATTGTCCATATTGGAACGTCCTATTCAAAAACTTGTTCTCCTTGTGGAACATGAGAGAGATCTCTCTCTGGCTCATGAGACATAATGTATGAAGGTTTGTTGTTGTCATTGACATATTTTGTACTTAAAGGGTGTTCTCATGGTAGAGTTAGTAAGATTGTATTATTTCTAGTTTTTGACTTACTTCTGTAGGAGTTCTGGTTTAATTTGCATACCAGTTCTTGTTATTTGTTTAAGTCACCATAAATCTTGTTGGGACATTGTATGTACTCTAAAGTTGTAATATTGTATTTAACCTGGCGACTGAGTTTAAATTCCTTTCTCAAGTTGTAGGTCAACTTGTTACTGCCATTGTAAGTGTGATTGTTTTAATAAGTAATTTGGTGGGAGTGTAACAGTCGCCATCCCTAGAGTTGTTTGTTGATTAATGTACTATTTTCTGCCCTATCGGCGTTCCACTGTTTCCTTTCCAACACAAATAAACTTATCTTGTTGTTGCTATGTAGTTTACCACGCTGATGCTACTGCTACAGCTACTAACGATAAAACGATATATACAGTATACGAATGGTCAATACCATTTCATTCATTAAATTTAGTGGGTTCAGTCCCTGAAGGAAGACATAAGGTATGATTGCAACATATTATTAATTGTAACCTTTAAGATCAGAAATGTTTGATTATCGTCTTACTGTGGCTCCTCGTATTATTTCTTGGGCCTAAATTGTGTACTTGCTCTCCGTAGTATTGCATTCCTAGTCATGTTAATATGTATAGTACAGTGTGTAAGGCTATCTTTCTCTGTGATTTCAGTGTGCCAATATATTAAGGCCTAAGCTTATTATCGTGGAAGTATATTCATATTGTTTACTGTGTGTGCCTACGCACTGTCATGTCCCGTAGCCTACATATTATGTTGTAAAGGTTCAAGTGTGAGTGAATCTTAGTGGTAACACCTTAATCTTATTCGTTTGTATTGTAATTGAACTAGCCTACTCCTTAATTGCACATGTCCTTGAGTTTGATTGCATATATATGATTTATTGTGTTGCATGTATTGAGGTTTTCAGGTTAAATCAGTATAGTAAGTTTACCAATCACACGAATCACTTACATTGTAAATTTAAAGGTTGTTACTTCTTCTTCTCAGTTTTGACGGTTTTCTAGAGAAATATACCAACCCGTAACCAAATCTGATGTCTATGTTATTTCTTGGCTGGAGCCCGCTACACTGACAACTCACTATCAGAGTGATCTGGTTTGAATTGAACTTCTACGAAGGTCACCTGCTCCGATACTGTAAGTTTGTAGACCTACGGTAGGTTGAATGTTGAGCTTTGAGTTGTGTCTAGTATGTACTCGATTCAATTGAATTCAAGTCAATTTATTTCTTATATGTACATAACTCACTGACAAAAGAAGTTAGAACAAAGAATTACATAATATTACATACAATGGACTCTAGAAAAAAAGAACACTGTTGTGTGGTGCTGTGTAATTCTCATATAGAGTATACAGTAGATTTGTGACATAATGACAGACTGTTAGTGTTCGTTGTGTAATATCTGTGACATCATATCTATGCAAGGCAGTGGTTGGCTTGTTGCAGATCACTGTACATCAGGATGTATTAATGTACATATCAAGAATTCTTCAAATACCTACTAGAATTGGTACCAAGTGACTATAACATTTGTAGACATATTGATTGCCTTATAAGCCAATTATTACGACAATTGTTATGTTTGCAAACACAACCAGCTTGTACTAAATTTGAATTGACATATTAAGATTGTCATATTTATTTTCTGATTTTACAGATTTTCCCAAAAACTTCCCTGCCCGTTCAGCATTTAAAGTAGCTGGCCTTGTATTGGTAAGTGTTCTATGGGTAGCAGTTTATGGAATTTCTCAGGGAAAATTCAGTAAAGTTGAAGGTTTACAGTTTTGTTTGAGACCAAAGGCCTCCTCACACAACTCATTGGTTACTTGTCTCACCCACACACCAAAGTGTGCACAATTCAAGCAATCCTTCCTGGGGCACTACAGAGCACCACATCTACGTGTCCTCTAGGGAAATTCCCATAGGGTGCAGCCACAAACAGGTGCACGCAACTATATTTACAAATGTCCTCACAAGTCCCCATTTATACACTTGGGTGAAGAGAGGCGATGGTGATAAAGTTCCCTGCCCAAGCACACAATGTATTAATGATTACATGTCATATTGAGCACATTTGATAGATATGCTAATATTCTACTTTTAAATATTCATTAAGATTGATATTCTAACAGCCATATTCCTATTCCATTTTCTCTAATATCAACCACCTTAATTACCTCCCATGGGTTTCATGCTGAGATGTTTATAAAGAACATTAAAGCTTGAAATGCTTTGGTGTTGAACTGGCCATTTTTCTTAAATCGCTCGGTTCCATTTCGAACGGTCTAGCTAAAGGTGTGTCTGGATGTGATGCAGTCTGTGGTTAATCTAAGAAGGGACAGTGCCCCTGTAAACACTTGCCAGCCTTTCGCAAGAAGAATTTGAATTGATTAAATGGATGCTTACTTTGTGAAATGTTAACAGATTGAATCTTTTTTGCTTCAAAATTGTATTTTTGGGACTAAATGATGACAGAGACAAAAAAATGGTGTGCAAAGTACTTTGAACTTGGAAACTTTGAACCGTTTTACAGAGTTTATAAAAGTGTCTCCACCATTGACATACTAAGCATAATCATGCAGCTTTGTCAAGAGAGTGATTGGGGGCAAGAGTGTTACTGTTTTTTTTTTTTTTTTTTTTTTTTTTTCATGGGTTCGAATATTCTAATGATGATAGTGAAGAGGAAGACATATATAACACATGATTTGACAATTGATTTTGATATAGATTAATTGTACAGAAATAGAGACTACAGCACTGTGGGCTCATGGATCTAACTTTGAAGGCAGAACAAAATGGTACTTTGTATTCTTAAAGAAAGGGACAAGATGAGACCATCTGGATATCTTCTTTGAAAGCTTTTAGTACCAATGTCAAATACTGTATGAAAGTTAGCATCCCTTCAATGAATTAAAACAATATATATTTTTCAATCTTTTTGATATCCAGAATAAATCTGAAATTTAATTTTGATCTTGTTTTGAATGATCATTTCAGAATGCAAGAATCGAGATAGAATGCATAGCGTCATTTGGCCATGCCGTTCGACCGATGAGCAAGCTGTGATTGGACCGTTGTCTATCTTGAAACTGATGACAATTGCCATGACAACTTCATCACCTCATTATAATAGTATAATTGCGAAATTTGCTGCTGTAATAATGAAGAAAATCATACAGATTCAATCTATGTAAACACGAAATGGATTTTTGACTTTATAGGCAACAGTTTATAATGAAAGAGAAAAGTGGCTTCCATTCTTTTTTAATTTGATGCTTGGAAAGAAGACGGCGCATCCAGCCGAGATGCAGCGATCGATATGAAAATGAAATAATGACACTTTGCCTTATGATGTTTGATTACAATGCAGACAAAACAGCATAAAGTACTTTGTGAGGTCAATTGCTAGGGATTTTTGAGAAGTGGTTTATTCAAATGAAGATTGCAAGTTACGCTGCCAAAGGGCATGCTGTATGAATCAAAAACGATGATGTGGAAAGTTCAGATTTTAAAATGACCACTTTGCTATTTACATGTGGACTATACTGTTAAGAAAGTGTCTTGGAGGTAAAACCAGAGTTGTTAGCAAGTGTCACATGGATGGGTCAAGACACTAGTGGGTCCAGAGTACTCACTGACAGAAGGGGTGGGCAAATGATTTGTTTCCAGACTGTGCCCTGGGTGTTATATTTTGCAAAATGTATAGCAAAGTTAAAATAATTGTAATAATGTCCAAATTATTATTATCGTATTTGCCTGATCTTCCTCACCAAATTCGTGGGGTATGTGCTGTATCTACCTCGCCAAATTGGTAAGTATATAGCACGAAACCTGCATATGTCAATTTTAATTCAACATATGTCGATCTCTTCCACATTTGTATGTATTGTATGTATTTTAGATCCTCTTGCAAGCAGGAACTCGGGAAGAAGCCTCATTGGCTTATCAAAGCCGCAAGCTGACCGAAATCAGTCTCTAAGATTCATATTTAACGTCCATGATTATGAATTGTCAATTGTCAACAACTCTGTAACTTGACAACATACATTAATCTTGGAGTGACTCGAACCGGGGACCTTATGATTGGAAGGCAACGGCGTTAACCACTGAGCTAACACTCCTTAGTGTTGATTCCTTGTTGATATGTTGATTCCTTCCAATCGCAGCACTAGAAAACAACATGTGACACTTGTCGTCCAATGAGAGCATGAGAAACCGACAAATGTAAAGTTAATATGACAAAGGCCTATGTAGATTTCTTTCACATTTGACAGGTCTATTCCCATCGAAGCACTAGAAAATATCATGTGACAATTGTGGTCCAATAAGAGCATGAAAACCTGACATGTGTCAATTTACTTAGACTTATGTCGATTTAATTTGACGTATGTCGAGTTCTTCCAATCAGAGCACCAACATCTGTCAGTGTAATTCAACATATGTCGATTTATATGGCAAGTTTTGAGAAGGACAGGAGTGTGACGAGTGTTACCTCGAACGCCTAGCGTTATTCTTCCAGGCTAATAACATACGCGATGACAGAGCCGTGAGTACGTTCAACACTGTGGTAGGTCCGGTAGCCTATGCGTTGTTAAAATCGCTATCGTCACCGACGGGCTACAATCCAGGCTTCGTCGTACTACGAGGATCGACCCCGTCAGGCTACAATCCAGTCTCCGCTGTACTATGAGTATCGACCCGGTTGGGCTAAAATCAAGTCTTCGTCGTACTACGAGGATCGACCCCGTCAGGCTACAATCCAGTCTCCGCTGTACTATGAGGATCGACCCGGTCGGGCTAAAATCAAGTCTTCGTCGTACTACGAGGATCGACCCCGTCAGGCTACAATCCAGTCTCCGCTGTACTATGAGGATCGACCCCATCGGGCTAAAATCCAGGTTTAGCCGTACTTTGAGGATCGGCCGCAAATTTGGCATATATTCCAAATGATGATGGTTTTATTGTGTTTTAACTAGTGTCATACGTTGCTACTCTATCGAAGTGGATGATATCAGTGGCGTAGGAAGGTACTTTTGAGTGGGGGGGGGGGGGCTGAAGACTGATGGCCGGCCTGGGGGAGGGGTCTTTGGATTTTTTTGCATTTCCAGGTGGCCTCAGATGCAATATGGTGCAATATAGCACACTTCCACACCCACTCCATTTTGTAAAGAATTTTGCATTTTCACCTGGCCTTAGATGCAATTTGGTGCTTCAAATGAGATTTTTTTCTCATTTGGAAATGAAAAAGGGGTTTTCTGACTTGCGGAGCGGGGGGGGGGGGGGGCGGAACGATACTTCCGCCCCCCCCCCATATTTTTCACTGGGGGAGCTGGCGCCCCCCCAGCCCCCCCCCCCCCCCCCGTTCCTACGCCCTTGAATGATATAGTAGAGAAAATCAAGGGATACTCGTCAGTTCCATATACAGTAATAAGTTTGATAATCAAACATCATTGACCCGTTTGCCAGCCAGGGACGTAGCCAGGGGGGGGGGAGCAGGGGGAGCGACGGCTCCCCCCTTTCAGTGTCGATTTTTTTTTTAAACTGCCGTTTTTAGCATGGTATTTTGTCAGTGCTCTTTTGATCTTGAATACTCGTCAGCTCCGTTAACTCGATTGTAATCGTAGTAACATTCGCGCCTTCTGATTCAACTACTTAGTTTGGCAGATGCAATTAGCTAAATTTAGCTTATAGCCAATTACAAGCCTACAGTTGGCCACTGTGTAATAAAATACATATTGCCTACCTAACCGCACTCTATGGAATGTCACGAACTGTATGCACAACAACGTCGACAACGTTCGTTCTATGAGTCGTCCTAAGGTGTTGCACGAACAGCATGTTATGAAGCTAAGCTAGCAATCGTACGTGATATACGCACTTCCTGTAATAATTATTACACTGCTAATACACTGCGATAACGATATTTGTTTTTAGGCCACTGCATATCTGGCAATATTACAAAATATGAAAGTTTATATTGTCCATCAGTTAAGTTCGTCAAATGTATTAAAGTCCAGACATTGGACAATAAACATGAATCATCCTACTGGAAAAATTGTAAAAGAGCACTATGTTTGTCTTTCTGATATATTATGTAAAAGAACATGTACAAGAATTCAAACAGGAAACAAAATCTGCTGATTATGATATCATATGATCAGGGCGTAGCCAGTATGTAGCACTGTAGGCCCGGGCCTACATTTTTTTGGCCAAGTTATCTTTTTTTTTAAAAAAACACCCATAATTCAAATCGATAAGCTTGCTGGACGAGTTTAAGAGTCTTAGACAGGAAAAACTATTGAAATGAACGTAGCAAGAATATGGCTAAATTAGGTGACCTATTCTTCTGTCATCTAGGCTGTCATTTCTATCGCGTGCCGTTTCATTCAACACTCTACCCGCCGAAAAAGACTAGGATCCGATCTTGTCAGTTTTTTAACATGCAGTTAAGAACCCGTTTACGCAGATAATATTTCAGTTGAAAAAATAGTTGAGAAATTTGCATCAGATTGCAATCGTCGGATACCTCTCGCCTTCTCTTATTAGGCTAACTTAAACATTTAATAGCTACAGTTGTATCAAAGACAATTTCTGGCTATAGTTATATCAAAGACATTTCAGGCCTATCTTTGTATCTGTAAGTATCAGAAGTTGAAACGTATACGACTACTCTGTATATGTACCTTGCTAATTTTAAATACATTATGTACTATTGAATTAGACATTTAATAGCTACAGTTGTATCAAAGACAATTACTGGCTATAGTTGTATCAAAGACATTTCAGGCCTATCTTTGTATCTATAAGTATCAGAAGTTGAAACGTAAGACTACTCTGTACATGTACCTTGCTAATTTTAAATACATTATGTACTATTGAATTACGTACCATTTTAACTCATTTGTTTTTTGGGTTTAAATGTGATATTGAATGAGGTGTCTCAAGTTAGCAAGAGGCCAGGGAACCAGAATGAACACTCGGGAAGGGCCGTTTCCGGCCATCTGGGGGGTTTGTAAAACCAAAAATTTTCTTGTAGGGTAGCTTGGACAGATCGCATATTTGGTATGTAATTGTACCACATTGAGTACAAGAAGCCTTATGTTGTGGGCTGAGGTCAATGGTCGTTTGAGTTCACCATGGGTCAAATGGTGAAATCGTGATTTACACAATTTTTCAACAAGGACAGATGTCATATTTAGTATGTTGATGTATCTATCACATTTAGCACAAGAAGCCTGTTGTTGAGGTCAATGGTCATTTCAGGACAGCCTGTGTCATTGAGAATGTATTGTCTGTCACATCACACTGATTGTCACTGTATTACTAAGATCAAGTATATGTTGTACTCCCTTACTATACATTACGTCTGATAAATGAAGAAAACTACTCATGTTACATCATCGAAACCACAATGCATTATTTGCATTCTGGTTATTACAGCTAGTCATTTTCAATGGTTTTAAGCACTCGAGGCTTATAATAAAAGATTTTCTAGTCCGCAGAAAAAAAAACGTTCATCATAATATTTTCCACCGCCACTCATGAAACAGTACATGTTCGGTTTTATCCTTCTTAAACATTTCAACCAAATTCACAGCAATTAAATAAAAAGCCTCCTCTCGTAGATTTAATGTATAGGCCAACTTGGATATACGAGGAAGATTATTAACTGTGATTTCAACTGTTAATTAAGCCTATATATGAACCGAAGTTGTTGGGAATATTTGCGGCACACAACGTTCATTCATAATTTGAATTCTATACATGCTGGCAAGAAACCTTCACCCTGCAGGACTAACATGTAATTTGCAAACATCAACATGTTTGTTTTCCTATGTTTAATTACACTATATTGTTTTGAATTAAGATTAGCTGTTTCAATTCAATTCAATATTTTTTCTTAATTTCTTTATTCCAGTATAAATTACATAAAATTTATACCTAGGACCAATTATATATATATGAAAACCAAATAATTAATTAATTAAATGAATTAGAACAGAGAGAGATTAAAATAAAAGATATAGTGTGAACAGTCCAATTTTCCTCAATGAAACTACATTAGTCACTGATTAAGCGATTCGGTAAAACTGTGTTGAAAGCACTTGAATTTATATTAAGTTATAAATGAATTTAAATGAATTACCTTAAGGGATGTGAAATTCACAATGTGCCAATGACTGTGATGTATTCGATTTCAAATGCAACACAATTTTGAAGTATTTATTTTGTATCTTACAACAACAATAACAAGTACCCTGAAACAAATTTATCATTGTACGTCTGACATGACATCTGCTTGCTTCAAGTTCACTTTTGGTCTCGGTATCAATCTGATGTTATCTGAAAGCGTTGCCTAGAAAATGAATTCAAACTTCAACTGGAAGCTTAGATTGTATTCCTCTTTCATCAGCCAAAAATATACTTTCTCCCTGGAATAGCCTTTTTGTAAGTTTGGTTATCTATCGCCGACTGGTATCAGGGAAAATAAAATCCGTTGCCATAACAACCTCAAAAATGTCAATAAACAAACTTTGATTATGGTCTGTTTTTTGTTTTTTTTATCAATATGGAATATTTTATGACAGTTTTTGAAATTAATTAAGAACTTCCATTTTATATTACAGTTTTCTATAGAAGACATGCGACTTTTTACACAACACTCAATCACAATAGGTTTATGGATAAATAATTGTCATTGCCACCGCTTTCTAACTGTTTACATACGTATGTGCTTCCAAGAAGCAACTCGAGAAATGGAAATTTTCGTCAATATGTCACTTGTTCCTCACTCGGCAAATATCGCATATGTTGACACGCTGTCGAGGTAAACTAACATAGTGCTTTTACATCTCGTCTGCATGTGCCGTCAATGCCACCGTCATAAAAGAAAAGAAATCATTGCTTTTTAATATACAATAATGAATAGACCTTCCTTTTGCAAAATATATCTATTCTTTGCAGTGGCGTAGGAAGGTACTTTTGAGTGGGGGGGGGCTGAAGACTGATGACCGGCCTGGGGGAGGGGTCTAAGGGGAGGGGGTGTCCCCCTCCCCTTTGGAATTTTTTGCATTTCCAGGTGGCCTCAGATGCAATTTCGTGCAATATAGCACACTTCAACACCCACTCCATTTTGTAAATAATTTTGCATTTTCACCTGGCCTTAGATGCAATTTGGTGCTCCAAATGAGATTTTTTTCTGATTTGGAAATGAAAAAGGGGTTTTCTGACTTGCTGAGCGGGGGGGGGGGGGCGGAATGATACTTCCGCCCCCCATATTTTTCACTGGGGGCTGGCGCCCCCCAGCCCCCCGGTTCCTACGCCCTTGATTCTTTGCCAAAAATGAGAGGAGGGGGAGGGGAGTTGGCGAGCACAAAATTTCGCCGCAGTCCATTTTGGGGTCAGATCTAAGGAAGGGGAGACCAATAACCATGGGCGAATAGGAGCCCAATTGGTTTGGGTGCTGTAACGATTTGCCCGAAAATGTAAGCAAAATTGAAGGGCGTACTGGTGAAACCCCCCTCACCTTTTGAGAATGTGTTACTAAATTAAAAGGTGCTAAACTTAGATGCATACTGGTGCTACCATTGGAAGGAAACTTATGTATACAAGGTTATTCTCCCAATATTATTTTCACTAGTTGGCGTCAAAAGTGTGTGTGGGGTGGGGGGGGGGGTCGGCTATTCTGGCATGCCACCCCCTATGCACATAACTCCACAACATCAATGCCAGATAAGTCGGGGACGTTTAGAACGTTATAGACGTTTAGTTATAAACGTTAGTTATAAACGTTTATAACGTTATAGTCTATTACTACCTTAGGCTGAGTTTTTATACGGACTTACTAACTCTCATCAAACAAGATTATTGTATATATTTTTGGCAGTGCCCGATACAAATATCAGAATATTGCCCGAATTTTCACAGGAATATCTTTTTGCGGGGGGGGGGGGGGGCTTCCCCTCGCCTCCTACGCCTATGCCAATAACTTCTCTTTCAGAAATATGTTTAGGAAGCGGGCTTAGATGCAAAATGGTGCTATCATTTCTACAATTTTAACAAACTTTTGCTATAGTGTACACGACTCATTGTGTGTGTGCAAATTTTTAGCTCTCCATTTCTTACACTCATCTTAATATCTCCGTCAATGTCATCAAATTTATCATTTCCGATGCTATATGAATATTCAAATTGATATTGAACCAATCATCTTACCGATTGGATCGTATTGTCAGTTACAGTAGTTAACGCTTTTATAGTGTAGTCAATTGGTCCGTTTGTCAAATCCACACAACCTCATATCCATCTCAAGGTAATAATTTATAATAACTTCGTGACGATGACGTTTGAAAAGGTTTCGCTGTCGCCTTGGAAAACGAAAATGTTCCCTTCAAGGGTAATTGACTCATGCTCAGGTTTTTTGAGGTAATCATACCTACTGGCTAAACAAGAGTACAGTACTGTACCCTTTCTATGCCCCTATCTAAATCAGTTGGAAGAATTTTGGAATCCTCTTAATGTGAAGTTTTTCATCTTACCCCCCCCCCTCTCCCCAGTACAAAACAGTTGTTGCGCCCCCACTGTTAGCTGTAGAACAACAAAGGGCTGATCGGGGTTTAACAGATATCACGTGCAAATTCAAGTTTTCCTGATACACTAATAGTGTTGTGATATATGGCATTACTGCCATGCTCATTGGTTACCAGAAGTCTCCCTTTACGAATATATATATATGCGGATACACATGTGTTTTGTTAAAAACGTCATTTATAGTATTTGGTCACTTTTCAAGAGAATCGTGGTATCCGAGGCGTAGGAAGAAAGTTCAATCGAGGGATGGTAGGAAGGGGTGGGGGTGTGGGGGGGGGAGTAGAAACCTCGAAGGGCAGCAACAACCAATCATTTTCACAAGACTTGTTTTACAAAGAAGAGAATTAATGCTTCAAATCTAACTAGCTGTGTTCAATCTATATCTGCGCATTGAAGGCATAAATAAGGGGTTAATCAACGGTCTAGCGTGCGTTACTTACAGGATTAATGCACGATCGGGGGATAATGCAAGCGATGCACGAGTGCATCCAGCGATAGCATTAACACCCGGAGTGCATTAATCATGTGAGTAATGCACGCTAGACCGTTGATTAACCCCGTTCATTCATACACTACCATTTGTGTGGGGAAAAATCATAAAACAAAACATTTTTGGTTACATATAACCAAAGATTTATTAAAGTGATGCCCCGTTATTTTACCGTGCGTTACTCACAGAATTAACCACGGTCAGCTGACCTGCATGGACCAATAGGATTAAGGAATCTTTACTAAGTATGAATGAACAGCCAATTGAGACTAAGCAATTTTCATTGCATATTCAAATTGTCTGGGGTATCGTCTGTAAAACAATCGACCGCTCATCAGCTTCCAGACTTACAGAAGAGAATTAATGCTTCAAATCTAACTAGCTGTGTTCAATCTATCTGCGCATTGAAGGCAAAAACAGCCAATTGAGACTAAGCAATTTTCATTGCATATTCAAATTGTCTGGGGTATCGTATGTAAAACAATCGACCACTCATCAGCTTCCAGACTTACATCGTGATCAACTAATTGATATGATGTGAATACGGAATTGTGTACAACCAGCTCCATATTGTAATCACAATGTTGAACTTGAATATGCATGAAACATTACATACGTCATCCACCATCATGACCAATTAAAAGACATTATATGGGTGACTTTATTGGACGCTTTATGAAGATGGTAATAACTACTGGCAAACGGTCAGTAATTCTTCATTAGTATCACAGAACGGCAAGACATACATGATACGTACCTACTTACCACAGGAAAAGACACATTTGATAAACTTAGATTGTTTTTCCCTTTCCGCCTCTGGATTTGTTCAAAATGGAGAAAGGAGGATTAAAGCAGTGTCGATCACCTTTATTTATTCATCTTCTGATTGCTGTCATTCTGCTTCTTGGAGGGAGGTCTCAAGGTAGGCTTAATTTTACCAAAATGTACCTTTTTAACAATGATATACATTAAGTGCTCATGAGTGAACAACAGTAATAGTGTTCTGGGAACAACCATGTCGACATATTTGTATATCTAATTAATAGCCTACAAGTGATTACCTCAGAAATGCATAACGTCACATTTTTCTTTTCTTTTTGTGGGGATGGACCTCCAGATCTCCCTAATGACGGAGTTCCCTTCAACGATCCCAAGGTCATACCAGTTATCTTCGTATAAGAGCTAAGGTGAAATGTTACATGCTATACTTCCAGCACAATTGGACTGTAGGAATATAAGCCAGCGTTGCCAGTCCCCCCCCCCCCCCCGCCCCCTCCAAAAACACACATTTATGTTGTTCAATCCGACTTAAGGTAGCTATATAGGCCTAGGCTTGGGTAAAAACATTTACCCGTTTCACTCGATATTGCTCATCTAAGAGTCCCCCAACTAAGCTTGCACGGTTTCGTGAAAACCCAAATCGTTTTTTTTTTCTTGCAAAAACCCGATTCTGGCTCAAAAACCGGTTCTTTTTTCCTTCCCGAATTTCATTGAAAACATTCAAATCTCTGACGGAGGTGTCGCGATCGCTAAGATGCGTATTTTTGAAGCTATACCAACACTGCTGTAAAAGTCTAGTTCGTTCGCAGTAACGGGTAAAAAATAAGGAGAATAGATTCAAGAAACGTTACTGTCTTCATGACTCTATTTTTATTACCCACGTTAACTTAACTTAAAAGTAAAAATGTCGAAAAGAAATGTGTTAGTGAAATTCTTTCTTAAAGTTTTAACATCACGTAAAATTATCGTTTGTCTTGTGTTTACTAGACTTTACGAATTTCAAGTTCGTGTTCAGAAAAACACTCACGGGTCAACCCGATCACCCGATGGTCTCGTCAGCAAGAAACTACTCTGATAATGACAGAAAATTTTTACTTACAATCGTCTAAGAATTTCTGTTAACTAAGGAAGGGTTTGTTTGGTCGGTTGCTTACTGTTCAACCTGCTAATGATGATAAAATAGAATTCGTTGGAATTAATAGACAGGGGCGGATCCAGGGGGGGGGGGCGACCCGGCCCCCCCTTTTGGAAATCAGTTGCGTTTTTTTTTTTTATGTGTGAGTACTTCAAATGCCTAATAGGCATAACTTGGTGAAAGAAAAGCCTAATATATATCCAGCTGCTCTTCCCTGAAACGCGATCGTTTTTATTCCAAATTTGAAACTAAGGCAATTATCAGGCCTACGCGGCATCACGTATTAATTAGATACGGCTCAGTACTATAGTGCTGACTATTACTGTCAGGGAAAAATCAATGCACAGTTAGCAAGTATATCATAATTATCTGAATGAAAGGGGTGTAGGTGATTTTACACTATCTAACGCAACGTAGTCGCCAAGAACCTGAAGTATTTTTAAGGGAGGGCCCGAGGAACATGAACTTATAACATGCTCCTCGTGGTGAAACATAATTGCACCTATTAGGTGAATTGAGTGTACTGTTAATAGTAGGAGAGACTAGTGTAGGTTCTTATGACCATGCACCTAGACCGGTTTCTGCTCTCAAACTTTACAGGAGGAGCATCATCAGTAGTAGCCTTTGAATATTTTATATTCGGCCTGGGCGTCTCGTTCTCAAAATGCATCTATTTTCTGTGCACGAGTTTTTATAGACTCTTAGTGCAGCTATAAGAGCATCTAAAAGAGCTTCGTGTGAACCTTGAGAGTCAGCTGATTCTTCGTTAGTATGAAACCTTGAGTTAACAAGTAAATCTTTGAGATATTGGGCCCTTTTGTAGGCTAGAATCGGTTCTTTTGGAAACAGTTTGGATAATTCCGCGTGCAGGGGCGTAGCGAGCGGCGGGGGGGGGGGGGGTGTGGGGGTGTCACACCCCCCAATAATTTGGTCGCTGTCGGCAAATTTTGGGTCTGTCAGCAAAAGGAGAAAAGGTGAAGAGAGCGGAAGGGGAAGAAAGAAGGAAAGCTGAATAGAGAAAAGGAGAACGGGAGCTTCTTTATCGGTTATTTCGATTTTCCAGTTCTTCATCTGATAAACTCATTCACCAATCCAATCACCCGACGCCAGCAAGTTAAAAACCTCTCGGCAAATAACTTATAATTTATATAATAAATTCCGGTATTTTTTCGGTCGGTGATCCGTTTCCGCTTATTATCGGGCCCTCTCTTCAAAATACTTCAGGTTCTTGTCGACTCCGTTGCGTGAGATAGTGTAAAACCGCCTACACCCTTTCATGAATAAGTATATCATAATTATCTCATTGAATATATCTTGTTTTATGTTTTTTCTTGGGGTGAATCTGGTGTCATAATTTTCGCGCAAAAGAAAAAACGAATCGACGCAATAATAGTGTATCCATTGTACATGCACTGTTGAGCGTTGTTAAATATGTGTCTATCGAGAAAAAAAATGTGCACAAAAAAGCGTGTCTGCAACGTTTCTGGTTTTTCTAGTTTTTGGCGAAATGTTTCACCATTTTGCATCTAAGCACTCACAATTAACCAAAAATTTCCAAGGGGGAGGGGGACAACCCCTCCCCTAGACCCCTCCCCCTGGACGCAGATCACTAAAGTGCTACCATCGGGATGTCTTCCGCCCCCCTTTCTCAAAATCCTGGATCTGCCCCTGATAGATAACAAATTTTTCCCCAGATAGAAAATCTTCCTCAACGTAGATGTTAATGTAATACCCCCTCCCGAGAAAATCAATTGCTCTACCCCCATATTCACGCTATTAAGATGTAATATTTTTGGAGATCAGGGCCGAGCGTAAACCCCATTATGGCTAATTGGAGATCGTAAAAAAAAAATTCTTTACAATATGATTGGTCCAATAAATTCAGTAGTGACTGACAAAGTGATCGAAGGTACCAATTGCACGAGGCTCTAGTCATGTTCGCGGGTGGTGTCTTGGCGGTAAAATAAATTTCTCTTCAAGGAGTGAAGAGAATTTGCCGTCTACACTTTCAAGTACAAATTGAAAAATATTGCTGGCAAAAGCGGGGATTATAGCCTGGTCGGCGAAGATTATAAATTGTTTACGTTAAATAGGAGACACGTGTTCACAAGGGCGTAGGAACCAGGGGGCTGGGGGCGCCAGCCCCCCAGTGAAAAATATGGCGGGCGGAAGTATCATTCCGCCCCCCGCTCAGCAAGTCAGAAAACCCCTTTTTCATTTCCAAATCAGAAAAAAATCTCATTTGGAGCACCAAATTGCATCTAAGGCCAGGTGAAAATACAAAATTAAGTTTACAAAATGGAGTGGGTGTTGAAGTGTGCTATATTGCACCAAATTGCATCTGAGGCCACCTGGAAATGCAAAAAATTCCAAAGGGGAGGGGGACACCTCCCCCAGGCCGGCCATCAGTCTTCAGCCCCCCACTCAAAAGTACCTTCCTACGCCACTGCGTGTTCATCAACGTAAACGAACAACCAACTGAGAGTCGCCTTGTCTAGCGATAATTGATAAGAAATAATGAAAGGAAACTTGCAAAGAAAATAAAATCTATTAGCGTACAAAGAAAAATTGTCCAACAGCAACTTCTGTAATTTCCAGCCATATGCAACATTTTAACTCCTTTAGTATTCCTTGGGCTCAAGCGTGCCTGACGCCAGGTGTATCTTGTGAATAATAGACTGTGATTGGTCTAATGTTACTCTTTGCATCTTTGTCAAGTTGTTCAACTAACAGAGCCCTGCTCAAATGTTTTCTCACTGCTAGGCCTGTGTTCTGAGCCAGTTGCGTGCGTGGCTGTACATGTTGTATGGTATTGTGGATTGCGCCATGTACCTTTCAAGCTTTAACGATCAATTTTTGAACACGAACTGTGCTCAATGTGTTTGAAAAGATTTTCTCCATATCCTTTACTGTTAAATTGAAGTAAAATAATAAGAACAACACAAAGAGGACAAACACGTTGGATATAACAATTTATTTTCAACGGCATCTCGTCATTTGAGTGTGTACTTCTCACAACTACTAACGTTGGCAACCAAGGTCAGTTCAATACTACAACTTGGTCACCTAACTGATTCACGCATATAACGGCTGCATAGCCTAATGTTAGGCCTAGCTATCCACACTCAACACTGGTGTATGGCGTGTGCCAATCGTAGTTGCCAATGTTGCAATTAAGCATTTCGGAATTCAACATTTGATGTTCAATAAGTTATTTTTTTCATAGGTGCAGAACTATGTCAATCTCTTTTCATAACTTGCTCATTGGTTTAGAATAAAATCATCAAGTTTCCCACTGAAAGGTGTTATAACAAATGTTCGAACAAGTTAAGAAAAAGAGTCATTTTTTGGGGAAAATCCCGGTCGCCATTGTAATATCCTACAGTATGGAACATACAGCGTACATGGGTATACGTTGGTAAAGATACAAAAAATGAGAGAACTCAATTATTAAAGCAAGCAGGCATTTTGTTGAACTGCCTAGCACTACATTACAAGAGCAAGTGAACAACTGATATAGAGAGGAAGTAATTTCATATAATGACAAACATGCATGTATTTGGTGGGACATGTATTTTCATTCATTCCCTATGTTCTTGACATTTAAAGTTTATTTCTGTGATCTATTTACATACATATGATTTGTATAGTGTTATTGTGTTTGCACTTTAATTTCAAAGTGATAAGCTACGATTGTCTTTGCTTATTCTTGGCACCTTGCCAACTTCAGGTTGGCGTCATATTATACTTCTTATTGTTATTGGAGTAGAACGCGTGGTAATAAATGTATGGAAGCGTAGAAAGGACATATTGATGAGATATGCAACAACTTGCCAATATGAAAAGAAGTTGACAATTGACGTTTTTTTTTTTCGGGATGTATGGAGATGATACCAAATCGTTCAAAATCTGAAAATGTATCTTTGTCGAGATACATCTCGCCAAAACGTCAAATTTCCGTTTTTTGTCAGCTTGCATCATCTATTCCTTCTTAATACAAGGTTATCTTCTTCTGCCAACGGAATATCCCTTTAAATTAACAGGGAAACTATGAATTATTTATCATAAATAATACTTCATCAAAGGTAATTATCGCTTCATTCGAAATTCGTAATTTAAGTCACCACAGTCATACGAAATGCAATAGCAAGTTGTACAAGGGCAGAGTTAGAGCACATTGTCAGTCGAGGATCCCATCTCAAAATCTTATCCCTAACTCATGATATGGTCGATTGAATGGGACCAATTTCGACTGGTCAAACCCCTCATTCTTCCCTGGGATGGATCACAGTGGGTAGTCTGTGATGTCATTACGGCAAATGTTTTTCAAAACCTTTATTTTGCTATTATAATCTTCTTGTTCATTTATCCTTGATATAGTTAGAATGTTCGCTTAGCTGTCAAGGTTCTCTTTCATTTTAGAATTTCAACAAAATGCAACTGTTTTTTTTTTTTTTAGTAGAAATAATACTTTTCTATGTAGATAAGTTAGTTAAAAATTATCCAGAAAAGCAAAAAAACATTTTCCGTTGGATTGCCATGATCATATCATTGACTCTTTTGTTGCCAGATGCACTCAGAAAGTTCCACTTCGTTTTGTAAATATTCATATCGTCACCTTATAACATACTATGAGGGTGTGGGTTTTCCCTAAGGATGCAGAAAATGTCAAGAATTTGTATTAAGCAGACAACTTCAGCCAGTGGAAGATATCCCTCTAAATATTCCTGTATGATGAGATAAGTAAAGTTTTGAAGCTTCTCAATATAGAAGAAGTAAGTGTACACATAAGATCTGCTTACAGGGGTAGGATCAGGGGCGGGGGAGGGGGGCTGGGGGCACAACCCCCACTTTTTTCCAATATAGCAAATGTGCCCTACTGGCAAATAAAATGTGCCCCTTTGATGAAGAATGTCTTTTGGAATATCTTAAGCCTTTAAGCCATTAATTATTTAGTTTTAGTCTGTATGTATGCTATTCTAAAATGGCATCCCTCATCTCTTTGTAGCACGGTTAACAATATTTACAATCTCAATAAATGAAAATCAATCAGTGTTGCAGCTCATTCTACTAGGATATTCTATATTTGATGATGCCAAATCCTACTTCTGTGTCTAGAGTTTTGAGGCTATTGATGCATGCCTTGCTGTACTACAAAGGAGATTCACTGGAATTACTGCAGGGTCATATACAATACTAATCCATATGGAGGAAATTATAATTCTAAATGCAGCAAATGGCATAGCTTTTAGGATATCAGATCAGCTTGTGAAAACAAACACCAGTGACATTGATTTTCCGCAGTTTGATGTACAGCTTAGGTTGTTAAGGGGTACTATTCTTCAGCAATTTCCTGATGTGAAAAGAATTACATCAATGAGCACAATCATTTCTGCTATAGCAGAAACACCCAAATGTCCAGCCCTTACTTTCAGAACTTGCAAAACTAATTCATATATATTTGTTGGCTCATTTAAGTACCGCTTCAGCTGAAAGATCGTTCTCCACACAGCGTCTTCTAAAGAATCATCTGAGAAGCACAATGTCACAAAAGAGATACAACAGTCTGATGTTATTGAATGTACACAAATCTAAGACCGATGACTTGGATTTAACCAAGGTTGCTAAAGATTTTATTCAATGAATGAACACAGAAGGATTTTTTTTTTGGAAAGTTCTAAATTATGGATGGAGAGAAGTATGCACAGATGTAGGTTGATAGAGTCATGTGCACCATAACAGTATTGATAGCATACTAACACATCATATATATATTTAAGTTATATGGCCATTGGCCGGCATGTGTATCGGTTTATAGCATAACTAATGGTGGTTATGGAATGAGAAAGTGCCCCTCTGATGTTGTTCCCCCCTGGACTTATTGGAAGCTTCGTACCCCCCTGAATGCTTACCTGTCTATTGCAGCAATAAGGTGGTCAACTACCTGGTTATTTCTCGGACTGAAAACCAAGGGCGTAGGGACCGGGGGGGCTGGGGGCGCCAGCCCCCCAGTGAAAATTATGGGGGGCGGAAGTATCCCCCCGCTTCGCAAGTCAGAAAACCCTTTTTTCATTTCAAAATGAGAAAAAACTCTCATTTGGAGCACCAAATTGCATCTAAGGCCAGGTGAAAATGCAAAAAAATTCCAATTTCCCCTTAGACCCTCCCCCAGGCCGGTCATCAGTCTTCAGCCCCCCCCCCCACTCAATAGTACCTTCCTACGCCTATGCTGAAAACGTCATTTAACATTATATATTTGCTTTAGTTCTCCGTTGTCATAGCATACAAGAAATTCATTTTTATTTGCAGTTTTCTTTATTTTGATTCAATAATTTAAAACGATTACATGAATTATACACACTTTAGAAAAGAATTAGAACAATTTCCCGCTTGTAAAATAAAATAAAACTTGTTGATAAATTAATCGTAACTATTCCTGTAATGTTTAATGTGATTCTTGTTCAACAGCTGCTCGTTACAATCCTGGTCCATGCCCAGGGGCAGCACCGAAACCAAATGACCATGTTACAAAAGAAGGTAAGTTCAACAACGAAGCAGTAAACTAAATCTATACACTAACCGTTACAGTTCAGGAAAAATCCACTAGAGTGACGTGCGCAGGATTTGGAAGTTGATGGGGGGGGGGGGGGGGATTCTGTTACCGATTTAGGAATTGATGTTTTATTGAAGGCCGCCCCCTCAGCCCGGAAGCGTCGTTTTATTCTTTCTCGAACAAAAATGTCATAATCCTCGACTGAGGTCAGGGCATGGTGACCTCATCAGGAGCGTTACACATAAAATTCTATCCCTCCCCTAATAAAATCAAGGGAAATAAGCCCCCCCCCAAACCCACCACCCACCCACTGAAAGATAGAATAATACACAAATGTGTTAATTTAATTTACATACACATATAGTATGTAAGTATGTTACAATTGAAGCGTTTGAAAAATTTCAAAATTTGCGAACTATAACACTATAAAGGAGAGGGGTTTAACTCCTTAGACCATCCTCAGACGACATACTGTAACATCTGATGGTGATTGGGCGTTCCCGTTGCTGCCCACCCCCCCTCTCCTTGCGCATTACACTGATCTTTTCATATTTCTCAGGACCTTCAGCCAGTTTCTGCGGTCAAGTTAAATGATTAGTATCATATTTTGTTCATATTATCTGTACCAATGTTACATCCAATGCCAGCTACAGTAGCTATCAGGTAAGCTAACAACATATAGTGCTTTGTGTGTTTACATTTGATGTTGCATGCAGATAGGGACTGTATAGTCATTGACATTAATACCGGTAAGATTATGAAAGGATTTTTTATTTGAGGCGGTTCGAGGTTTATTTAATCAATTTTATGTCATCTTTATGGAAAAGCAATTTTAAATAAACTGTATGGTGTGCCAATTATGAACTTCTAATTTTTTACCAGTGATATAAGAAACAGCCAACAACAACAAAATGTGATATTTATTTTATTAAGTTCCCACATTATTTCAAATATCACAAACATGTAATAAGATAGAAATATATTGTTTTGTTGAATTCATTCTATTTGCAGGGTTAGACTCAATTATGAAACAATTTATTTTGTTATAATGACACAAATAAGATAACAAAATTAAAATATATTCTTGTTTTATATACAATCACATTATGTTCTTCATCTCTAACTATCAATTTTCATAATTAATTAACCATCTGAAGTTGTCGGCTATGTTTTATATTATCGGCAAAACAAACTCAAGATTCCATGACAATTTTATGGATATATGTCTTGGATTCACAATACAACAATGAGCAACCATCACTGGATGAGTTAAATACTAATGACTCAACACTAACCCCCCACAGGGCCCTTATACTTTGATATTCCCCAAGGTTAACTATTTTCTTGTGTTGTAATTGTCTCAGCTTATAAAAGTTTATCCTAATCAGTTTCTTTTATAAGTTGGTTATATATAGTTCAAATAAATAGAATACTTGATGCACCACTTTGAGTACAACATTCAGTGAACGTGTGGTGACCATCATTTGCTACAGTAAATTGTGCTAGGAACCTAAATTATGAACAGGATATTGCTGTCTTAAGAATTGATAAAATATCAAGATCTATTAGAAGTATGCAGTGTGATGGTAGCCATTTTGTGTGGCACTGTATGTATCTGTAGTTGGTCAATTTTGTGATTTCAGACATGGTTTGCGCATAAGGAAAGGCAACTTTTGGAACAAGTTGATTATGATAGCGTCACGTCATTGCCAATGAACCTACCATTGTAAACTAGGCGTGCAGTATATGTGGGTATAAAGGGTAAAGGGGCCGCGGTAACATTAAATAAAGAAGCTTCTCTTTTGCATCACTTTAAGCACATGACTCGTTTGTGATCATATTATGTTGTACCTTTCATACGTATACATACTGAACACCTAGGCCTAATTTGTATTATCTTTGCTAATTCATGGTAAAAATCATCTCTTCTTGAGACAATATTATTGTCTGTATTTTGACCTACTGATAGCTACCGATATGTACTCAAGCAAACCTGTGGAGACCACCCCAAAGCAAACTACTAGCAGTGTTTCACTGCTAGTAGGTCAGGGAAGGTACAGTAAATGTAGATGTTAGGTATGTAAGTGAAGAAGGAAGGATTCATGCTTACTAGTTCACCTGAGCCTCTTTCTTTGAGACCATTGTCACATTGTCTTTTATTGATTTTTGTTACACTTTTTGGATCTGAAATGTGTAAAAACAGCATGGCATCCTTGGTTGTCTTTAGTAAACACCATTTTTGCCATGACAAACTCTAAACTCCTTGTAAGTTACACTACGTATTATTAGAGGCCACAACATTGTACATGTGTTTTATCACGTTTTTGTATTGCATTTCAACATTTCAGAGACCGTTGTTAAGTCAGCTCATATGAGCTGACTTAACAATGGTCTCTGCATGTTAGACTACATAGTCCAGCCACTTTACTTAATGAGACTCAGATGAATACCACTGTGCAATAGAAATACAACCTTGAATGATAGAAATACACATGTTTAAATAGTCTACAACATATCAACATTAAAACTGTACCTAAGCCATCCTTTAAGCTAGCTACCCACTGTCCCGACTGACCGACATGACCTGACTGACCGACAATGACCACACTGACCTACGTGACCCGCCTGATGACGTGACCCGACTGACCGACATGACCTACAGTAACCCTACTCCACTGTTATGACCTAATTTTCAATAGTGGTAAAGACCCATACAGGTTTTTCAACTTACCCCTGCACATTTGAACTACATATAACAATGAGTGAAGACATCCTCGTTAAGCTAGGTCACATGTGTCATGCAAAATTATTTCTCCATTTATAACTTTGCATAATTGGTTAAAACTGTTCAATGTCTGTACTGGTATATATATGGGCAATTCCATGATGGAGGGGACATGGCCTAAAAATAAGAAGTGTCAGTTTTCAACCTGTTATCAGTCTAATGTTGTAGTATACATATAAGTTTGTGGAATAGGTAAGTAATTTTTCTCCAACACTCAAATTTTGAATACATGGCTCATATAATCAAGGAGGATGAGAGCTCAAAATAATCCTGAAAATTCAGCATACATTCCATTCCATCCTATATGATACTCATCAGATAGTATAAATTTTTAGTAGTTTTATTATGTGTTACTATAGATACTCCTGTTGACTGTGTTATGACAGAAAAACATTTCAAAATTTCTTCATGACAACTTCAGAACAGACATTTTTCAGGCTTCAATCACTGATGTAACGTGAGTAACCAAAAAAACAACTTTTTCTCTATGTGATATTTCTGTAACAAGTGGAAATCTGATAACCATAATTTTGTTAGTACTCATAGTCCCAAGTGTGGAAACAAGATCACTAATGAGGAGAGACCCATCATGTGTGAGTGATAGCTCACTGAAATCTGTAACGTGAGTAACCGTGTAACGTGAGTAACCAATGTGTAACGTGAGTAACCAAGCTAACACACTGTGACAATGCAGGAAATGCCTATTATTGTCTTGTAAATAATTGCTCAATAAAAGAGGGCAGTGGGGGTTAGGGCTAGGGTTAGTACAACACCTGGAGAGTACCCTCCCATCACCCATGAAGAAGATTCAGCAAGAAGCTCGGAGGGTGGCCACTAGATGACAAGTTGCCTCCTCCTGCATATTTCAACCTGGAGCAGGAATGGGCTGGATCCACTTCCTTCAATTCTACCAAGGCCCTGATCCAAATAGACTTCTGAGAACTACACATGTGTATGTCAAATGAAATCCAGAGTGCCCACTGGAACCAAAGACAGGTGAGCCTGTTCACAGTAGCAGCTCCGGTTCCTCCGGTTCCCTCCATTCCAGTGTTGTGGCATCAGACAGCCTGGTCTACTCCAAGGATACAGTTATGGCATATGTGGACAAAGTTCTTGATGGCCTACCCCAAGCTTTGAAGTCTGTATCTGTCTGGTCGGATGGTCCGGCTTTACAATTTAAGAACAGATTCCTCGCTGCTGCTATTATCCGCCTTCAAGAATAGCACAATCTCAAGATTCTGTGGATGGGATTGGTGGACTCGCAGTGAAGCGTCGTGCATGAAGCGAAGTCAAATCTTGGAAGGCATTACCAATGCAAAAAAGCAACGTAGCAGCAACCACTGGGATGCCCAAGGTGGACGCCCATATTGATGCCACAAGCTGAAATTGAGGCGAGAAATAGCGAACTCAGTCTGAAATCTGTATTTGAGAATGCCAAGCAATCATTGGAATGTCCAGTAAACATCACTTGCAGGTACAGAACAAAGATGTCATCTCTTTCACCATTACAGATGATGGCAACAGCTCTGCTGAAAGGAATACCCCCCTCGGGAGATGGGGGAGGCCACAGAAAAATGCAACCTGCTCAGGGAGTGGCAATGCTGACCAGTATAGAACTCGGTATATACTGGTATGCCGTTGAATACGAAGCGGTATTGTACCCTCCTTGTAATAGAAGCAAAGGGGGACCAGAATGACGTACAGTACAAGTCACAGTGATGCAGCCAGCTGGGCCCAATTAAAAATGGCTAAACCCAAGGCACAAGATAGTCTATCTCAGGGAGAAACTCATCACCAAACTTGATGCACCAACCTTGGCCAATAACCGTGGGCACTTCAAATTTTCTGTCGCCTTTTGAAGACTAAACGAATCAGCTCTCTTCCAAAGCCACTTCCAAATGATACTCAATGTTCAGTTGATAAGTTAACAATTTCCTATTGGTTCATGGTTTTTGTTCAGTTGGCCTGTTACTTCCCCAGATAGATTTAGTTCCCTTAGTATTATATTCTGGGTAAATTCAAGTTTGACACACTGCTAGTCCTCAAATAAAACTTAGTTACAATGTTTAGAATTTGTTGCCGATTTGTGAAGATATGATTCATGCATTATCTCAAAAAGACATGGTATATCTCATTTAGATTGTGATATTATTGAATTACACTGGAGAAGATGTTCAAAATGTCAATTCCAGTGATATATGGGTGTTTCCTAGTCATTAACCAGCAGCAAGTTCCTCACGGACTCTGATTCCCTATGTATTGTATAGGTGGACAAACTGTAACGTGAGTAACCGTAACGTGAGTAACCGGTGAATACCTCATTTTCACCAAGACAGGAAACCAGGTGTGATTTTGATTGTGTTCAGTATTTTTATCATCACCTAAGGTCCAAAAAACATGTATCCATTTTCTTTAAATATATCCAGTATGAGGACACTTTTTGAGTGAAGTTAATTTTTGGCGTCGGGTGATTTTTAAATGTAACTTGAGTAACCGACACTTCTATCTCCTACAAGAAACAAGATAATCAAATTGTGTTTTCACCAATGTTGAGGTAAATTAGTTACCCTATCAATGCATAGAGAGCAGTCATTCAAAATAATGATTGGTGGAGCTATCAAACCATTTGTGAGCGAAAGTCTTCAAAAATGTAACGTGAGTAACCGTGGAATTGCCCATATACATATATACCTGCTATTTCCTTTCACATTTGTACTGTATTGTACTGTACTGGTATATATACATATATACCTGCTCTTTCAAACCTTTCCAATAACAACTTTTAAAGCTCTTAATCAGTATTTTATTTCCTTTCACATTTATTTTGACCTACTGATAGCTACCAATCTGTACTCAAGCAAACCTGTGGAGACCACCCCAATGCAAACTACTAGCAGTGAAACAACTGGCTCGACTCTCAGGGAAGGTACAGTAAATGTAGATGTTAGGTATTTGTATATTTATTTGTTTCATCACTATTTACAATGTGACGGGAAGTCTCCTATGCAAGGGAAGAAGGAAGGATTCATGCTTACAAGTTCACCTGAGCCTCTCTCTTTGAGACCATTGCCACATTGTCTTTTATTGATTTGTGATATACACTTTTTGGATCTGAAATGTGTTAATAACATTGACAAACAACAAATTTCCGACATTACATCTTAAGGATGTACAGTAGAGAGAGCAAAATCAGAGCATTGGAAACTGGAGGAAGCTTGTTTCTTGCTGTAAAACTCAAATGATGGCCCCACATTGCCCTGACTGACCTCCCCCTGCCTGACGTCAACTGTCATGACCTAATTTTCCATAGTTGTGATGACCCATAGTCTTACAACACACTCCTGCACACTGAATGACTAATGAGCACAGACAACGACTGTTTTATGTTAACAAACTGTGCTCCTTTAAATATGTTACATGACAAACTATTTCCCCTTGATTAGTTACAATAATTATTAAAACTGTGCAGCTTGAGTCGTGAACTGACACAAAATGCTCACTGCCAGCCAGAGAAATGTTAAGTCTGTGTGCATGTTCAGTTATTGCGACTGAAACAGACATGACGTTAAAATGGGTAAAGTTACCATAACTGATATAGTAGGGCCCATCAATAGATGTATGGGTACTATACGGTTATTATTAGGCCCATGATATGATAGTTAAATCGTTTAGCAGTAATCACTGTTCCCTGCTAACTTAACGCAAAAGACGATTTTTAAAGTACAGTATGGTACTAGATTGCCCTCTTGTTTTGGTGGCGAGAGGTACCTTATTCGCGTTCTGTGTTCTACTTATACGCTTTTATATTATAATTATTATTATTATTATTATTATCATTATTATCATTATCATTATCATTATTATTATTAGTATCAGATTTGATCTTTAAAAAGATCTGTCTGAAGTACTTCAAATTGTATAACACCTAGATAGTTAAGCACTGATTTTATCACAAAATTATTGTACTTGATGTAAGACTCAGGAAAATGAGAAGATGTTGCTCTGTTTGAGAGAGTACCTTGAGTATAATGGCTCTAAACCCATCGAGGGTACCAGGTTTAACATATTCTGAAATATTTAACACAATTTCTTCAATGGTATATTTTCATGGTGTGACCGACAGGCCTAATTATCCTTCCTCTTTCAATATCTTCCAGTTAATCAATTCCTTATTTCATTTAATTTTATTATCTTTTGTTGTTTTTACCTTATGATAGCCAGCGAATCAGTGGAGACCACCCCAAAGCAAACCACTACTGGTGGTGATTGTCCTCGTGATGAATCTTCTATTGAGGTGAGAATTAGATACTAAATTACATACAATTCGATGTAAGAGAATATTATGTTTGGAGAGAAAGATATTAGATTAGAATTTTGATGATGATCTGAGCAATTATGATTTTGCTTTGCTGTACAATACTGTATGTTGGCTGTAAATTATCACTTCCAGTGTTGACTAGAGATATCATAGAAATAGCAAAGAAATATGCTTCGAATAGTACTGCAGTAATAACCTGAAATTGGGATATTTTTTCCTCTTTGTCATCCAAAAAGTAATGGGACCCATGAGACTATTTGGTTATGATGTTAATTTTTACTCTTTTTAGGAGAGAAGGTTTGATATTGTGATTGGCATTTAAAGTACATTCCATGAAGCTTGGCAACATTAACACTATCAGTAGGACCAATTAGAACATTCGGTTTGTAATAGCTTAGAATCGTCAGAGATTTGCAATGAATTCGACACAAAGTATCCAGTCATCAACGTGTTCTTATTGCCTGAATTAACCCAAATAAAATGTCTGTTCATGGAGTGTACATTATAGGATGAGGTATTTCGACCGTCCCATGTGACATAATTGTCCTTCCTCAATCAGCATGTAGGTTTTTGTTAGCTATTTTAAAACTCTAATAAAAGTATAAATAATTGTCAAACTTGTAAACCATGGAACAATCTCATACTCCGTGGATCTGGTTAAATGCACATTTAATTTTAAGCGGACAATAAAATGACAAGTGTCGTTGTCTGGGTCTTGTCCTTTGTCAACATATTGTCATTGTATAAATTATTGTTCACATTTTTTGTACATAGCTCAGTATTAAATGCTCTGAACTTTCTCTCATGAATTTATTATTCCTGTGTGCAAACACTGCTATACATGGCTACACTTGTGTAGCGAATTGCCCATTTTGAATAACATTTTGCGATGTGATATCGAATAAATTATTCTCTGTTGTCATCATCGTCTTCCTGATTGCAGGTAATTATTTAGCTGGTACGTATCACAAAGCAAATTGCTCTGTAACTTAAATAGTCAAATTAGTGTACATAATACAAGTATGAAGATGGATAGCAGGAACCACATTTATTGTATTAGAGACGAAATCAGCCTGGAAGACTGCTGCACAAATATGAACACTAATTGCTGTTGTGAAAGTTATTTATTAACATTGTTTTGATTGGGCTCAATGGGTTCCATCACCGCAGGGAGTTTCTATTAGTGGCAGGGCTGATTATACTATTAATAACAACAAATAGATGAAATTTGCTACATGACAGGTACCTTTGTATGTGATCATTAAGTAATCTCTGTACTTTCTATGTTTGATTTTGGTCATAATTGTCAGATGACCAACTGCCTGGATTGGTTCAATGCTGGTTGTAATGAAACTAGCACATACACCATCAAACCAACAAACTGGAATGGACCACCCTTTGAAGTCTTCTGTAATATGACTGACGGAGGAGGATGGACGGTAAGTCTAGTATGACACCCTATAGTATAGACGATATATATATGTATAATATGACTGACGGCGGAGGATGGACGGTAAGTCTAGTATGACATCCTAGAGTATATACGATATATTGTATATGTATTATATGACTGGAGGAGGAGGATGGACGGTAAGTCTAGTATGACATCCTATAGTATAGATGATGTATTGCATGTGTATAATATGACTGACGGAGGAGGATGGACGGTAAGTCTAGTATGACATCCTATAGTATAGACGATATATTATATATAATATGACTGACGGAGGAGGATGGACGGTAAGTCTAGTATGACATCCTAGAGTATAGACGATATATTGTATATGTATTATATGACTGGCGGAGGAGGATGGACGGTAAGTCTAGTATGACATCCTATAGTATAGACGATATATTGTATATGTAAAATATGACTGACAGAGGAGGATACCTTTAATAAGTATGATATCCTATGTTTCATAAATACGGCTAAGTTTGCCTCAAAATGTAGTTATTCTGTGCATATTGTCAGATTCTAAGCACCAGAGGTGTGCCCTGTACAATAGTAATACACACATTCTCATTGACAAAATTAACATCCTGTAATATTACGCATTCACACTGGTGAGCAGAATCCCTTTGGTAGATTGGTACGGAACTAGTTTGTGACGCAAGCATGATGGGTTCTGTTCCTACCTATACATTTGCAATGGCAGTGAATTTGTCAGAAACAAATAAACCTTTTAGCATCCTCTGGAATTAGAAACAAGTTGCAACTCTATAAAATTATGGTTACTCTAATGAAACCATGTGCAGATGGTAGCAGTACATTGATATTCTTCCCATTGGTCTTTGCATCTTCCTTTGAAACTGAATTTTCTTTATTAATTTTGTACCTACCGTTCCAGTCCACTTGTGGTTATTACAGTGTTTAATTACAGTATCTATAAATTGGAGAATGTCAGAGTTGTTCACATGATATAGATTTAGAGTTTTATTACAAAATTAATCTGCCTGTCACAATAGTAAGCTCTTTCTCTCAGATAATGAGGTCATTTTAGATTTATTGAAGTAATCATCAACCTTGGGGGAAATGAGGAATTGGGCATTTCAATACAAACCAGAGCTGAGCCCAAAATCTTTCAGAATGTTTCTCGTCCAAATGAATCGTATGGAAGTTTGACAATAAGATTCCATTATATGTAATGCGATGGAGTTAATATATTTAAGCAACAATATCCAATAGTGGTCTAATTATCTACATTACACACACAGACATCAGTTAAACAGTTTTCTGTCCTGGTGTGTGTACAATCAACTATGGTAGAAGGTGAAATTCACTTTTCAATTTAAGTCAGTTCAGGTACAACGTCACACACATTCTAGGTTAGTCTAATATAGTGGTCCTTTTATGTCAGTGAAAGATACCACAATGTGTGGAATCTGAGGCCTTGTTAACATGATATCCTAAGAAAGGCTTCATGTATTAGATTCCCTAAACATACTGCTAACTACCTCATGGAAAACGTCAATGCATTTTTGCGTCCTGGTTTTAAGGTGGGGTCTCACTGTTACCAAACCTACCGAGTATTGACTCGAAAAGTAGATGATGAAAATCATGAAATTAAGACTTGTGTGTCACAAAAATCAGTTTTGGTGGGTTGCTGGTTTTTTGTAGAGGTAAGATGATTTATCTACAGATTTTGTTTATTTTACTAAACATCAAGTCCATAGTCCATACTACTGTAGCTTTCTGAGCTGCTATTCTGTGGGGGGGGGGGGGGGGGAAACTACAAATAGAATTCTGAGCATCCATTCTGAAGGGGATTGGGGTCCGGTGGGTGCTGGCTGAGTCCTCCTGGATGATCCTGGCCTCAAAGGTTGTCGACTACTGTTTCGGATATTAACCAGTATGTAGATACTATATGGGAATCCCATACCACTGACAGAAGGGTAAATTACAGGTGAGAGTAGGGATTCAGTTTGGAACATTGTCAATTACTGCTTCATTCAGAGGTCATCCTTTGCTTATGTAATAGAAGTAATACAGTCCACTTCTCAGTGAAAATGTTATTGATATAAATTTATTCTTATTTATTATTAAAATTATTCTTTTTGTTTTTACATTATACAGGTGTTCCAACGTCGTGTTGATGGTTCCGTTGACTTCTATCGTAACTGGCAGAGCTATAAAGTAGGCTTTGGTGAGCTGGACCATGAGTTTTGGTTGGGAAATGATAAGTTGTATTACCTCACCAATCAAGGTGACTATCAACTGCGGATCGATATGGTGAACAGAGATGGAGCTCCATACTACGCAAAGTTTGACTTGTTCCGGATCAACGATGAAAGTGACAATTACAGACTGTCTGGACTGGGAACTGCAGGTTTGTCCAAATTATAGGTTTCTCTCTGTGTTTGTTGTATACTACTTAACTGTACTATTTAATGTCATGTTCTGTTTGTTTCATAATATACTCGGTAAGTGTATTTTATCGTGTTATGTTCATTCTTTAGGGCAGCCAGATGCATGACCTTCATTGTTTTAAGCAACCCAAGTAGTCACCCCTGGACCTAGATTACCAGGCAAGTTCATTCGCATGCAACTTTAATATATAGCTGTGGTAAGAATTTTACAGAGGTCACAAATACATTAACAGTTTTAAGGCGATATACATTTTCTAAAGCAACTTTTTTTCAGTTATTGTAGCAATGGGAGAGTGGAGAGGCAGGGTATGTTACTTTATGGATGGGGATGGTTGCAAATGGTTATATACGTTATCACATGGATGAAAATATCCTGCTATCACTGCTATGGAATATGTGGATTACATTTTTATTTGGTTTTCAATACAATTTGTGTTGCTACATGGTGAATTGTCCAGTTCTGTAGTAAGCGTCTATGTCTTGTTTCTTTATTCCGCATGGTAATAATTTAAGCCTTATTATAGGTAAAACGAAATCCATTTCCGACCATGAACCATGCCGTGAAGTACTACAAGTCTATACAAGCCTTTTAATTCATTATTCTATTGTACTTATTCCCTTTGTGACCATGTTTAAAAATATGACACTTCTGGTGGAAACTCGTTTTAATGGTGGCATCATTAGCTGTTTGAAATAAAAAAGGGTGGGAGCTGGGTTGGTCGTTCTTTTCGTTATTTTGGTTGGGCTTACTGCATCTTTCCATTAAAACCTTCAACATATTTTGAGTGAGTGTTCAAAGCTTGCCTTTTATCAGGGCTTCATTTCTTCTCCAGTCTGTTAGTTCATAAACCTTCAGGATTACCGACGCTTTTCAGGGGAATTCAAACTCTATATAATCCCTTCATGAATAGACGGTCAGTATCGCCGGGATTAAAGGGGATGACCGAATGCATATTTATCTAAGTGTGGCCCACTGGAACCAAGCCATATTGCACCTACCTCAAGATATGGTTGTATGTAACTTATTTGGACAGCTTAGCCATTCCTTACTATCTGAAGTTGATCACAGTATGTGGTCTGTGATTTCATCTGGGTGGATGGTCTTTGAAAGCTTCCTTAGGCTATTATATAATCTTTTTGTTGGTTTACCCTTGACACCTGACATATTTGCAATGTTTACTTAGCTTTCAATTTTTTTCTGTAGTTAGAATTTCATTACATGCAATACTTTTTTTTAATTTCCTCCTGTTTTGATGAATGATTGAAATATTATGAAAGATAAATAAAGACATTCTCAGCTCAATTGCCCAGATGACATCATTCACTCAGCAGTTAGCAGGTCTGCAATTGCACCAAATTTAAAGAAAAAAATACCCTCATGAGACAAATTGCTGTGAGGATGTGTTATTGACCCCAGATACACAACACTTTCAGCTAATGCTTCAATCATCCATGAAAAGATCCTATTAATTGCTGCCATAGTTTGTAGGAGCAAACCTTGAACATATATTGAATTAACCCAACTCCTTTCTTCTGCCATCTTCACTCCAGAGTGGGTGGGTGTCGACTAGTCACCACTATATTTGCCTGAGAATATTCCTTCCTGTTACATTGCTACATTAACAAGGCATAAAAATCCAGATAATTCAGTGAGAAATCATTTGCTATCATTATAATAATTAAAATGTGATTAGTAAGGTAATAGATCTTGGCTGGTCTATACTAGTCCTAAGAAGCAGGATAAAAAGTTATTGGATTAACTTACACTCCGGTTCCTGGGTTAATTAATATGGTTAAATATAAAATTACAGTTAAAACAAAACTATTAAAGATTATTGTTGTAACAAGCTGTGGGATATCACATAGATCACATACAAGGACTAACAATTATATGCTAAGACATCACATGAACCAAGCATAATGAATGACAGTGATATGCCAAGACATCACATGAACCAAGCATAATGACAGACAGAGATATGCTAAGACATCACATAATCCAAGCATAATGACTGACAGTGATATGAAAAGACAGTAGACCAAGCATAATGTTCTTACAGTGACATCCTAAGGCCTCACAAAGACAAGCACAACTTCCTAATACTGATATGCTGAGATATAACATAACTCAAATACAACAGTGATATGTGATGTAGACTGTCACAGAGATTAAGCACAAATGTTCTGTTGTGTAGTGATATGTAGGGATATCACTCTATAGATGCAACATATATCCAATCATATTTACTAATTGTTTAATGTGTCTATATTGTGATAGGTCCCTTAATTGTGATTGATTGTAGTTTAAGGGAATATCTTTATTTGTTTAATACACAGACACAGATGGAGGTCAGCCTGGTGGTCTTGCTTTGAGTATTCATCTTAACTTTGCCTTCAGTACCTTTGACAGGGACAATGATAATACAGGCAGTATTAACTGTGCTGATATTCTCCATGGTGCCTGGTGGTACAAGAACTGTGCAACATCTAACCTCAATGGTAACTATATGGCAGCAGATGATGATATATCAAGTATAAACTGGTATGATCTACCTGGAGGTCGAAATAACATCAAATACACAGAAATGAAGATAAGACCTGTCTAGATACGGTTCTGTCCACTAAGTACTTGATAAGAGGATCAAAACTAACAAACACACTGGAGTTCAGCAAATATATCATCCATATCAGCAAACAGAAATGTCACAGATAACCCAAATTTCATCCCCTCCCCCCCCCCTCCATGTACACAACCTCCTAAAAACTTCTCTAAACAGACACAGACACACCCAGGTGTGTTTTACAATCAGACTGAGGAGCTCATGGTTTTTCCTACTGTTCAAGTCCACGTACCCTAACCTTAACAATATCCCTTAACAATAGAACTTTTCTGAGGACCTGGTGATTCTTACCGTCTGAGGACTCGCAATTCCTTTGTTCAAGCCCTTAGTCAGAATACAAAACAAGTGCAGACACACACATTCTTATGTATTGTCATCAGTCCTGAAATAATATTTATACTAATATTGTTTGCACAGGTATATGTTCAGATACTTGTTCTCAATAAGAGTAGTTACCCCCATATCAAATTATGGGATGGATGGAATAGCCTATTGGAATTCTCAACATGCATTTCTCACAAAAAAATACATCTTAAAAGGTTGTATTGCTGAATCAAATGCACTGTAATAGTTTCCTAGCCTTTATGCATAGTCTACCCAAACAGTTTATTGCATAACAGTGTTTTACACAGAATTTATTTATTATCTTGACTCTCTGTATTCCATTTGAATGACTATGTACATATTAATGTTCGATGTTTATTGAGAATTGATTGGTAGAGACTTTCCAGCAGAGGAAGGGGCTCTCTTGCATTTTGACAAAGGGGACTGTGATATTATTCCTGAATCAAGGTATCACATTCGCACTCGCCAGATAAGCTTGGATACACACATGCTTGGTAATTGACTAGTTCAAGGTTTAAAAAAAGGATTTTAAAATGCAACAAGTTAAGGTGTTTAAACAATTAGTTTGACTTCTAACTTTGAATAAATGTTTCAAAAACCTGTCTACTTTAATAACTAAAAGGAAGTTGTATATATATACTATTAGTGATCAGCTCACAGTACCGATGTGATATACAGTCTGAGACTGCAGCTTGTCAAGTTCAGGAAACTAGGTAAGATCTTGTGACAGCACCCTCTGTTGGCTCATGGGGATGGCTGGAGAACCCCATTGAGAAGTAACCTGTTAATTGTGAAATAGTCAAACTGGATGGGTAGGAATGATAATGCATTCATTGTAACCATCGGTTTATGTCATGTTGAGATTAGCTCAATGAAAATGAATTTATGGTAACCATCCGTTTAGGTGATGTTGAGATTAGTTCAAAGTTAATTTGTGTAAACACGGTAAGCAGGCAATGATTATTAGGGCTTCTTTAGGTACTTCATAAGATTGGTAAACTGTGTATGATTACATCTGATTGGTAAGGATGATTACATAAGATTGGTAAACAGTTAATGATTATATCATTTTGTAAGGATGATTACATAAGATTGGTAAACAGTTTATGATAACATCAGTTTGGTAACGATGATTACATAAGATTGGTAAACAGTTTATGATTATATCAGTTTAGTAAGGATGATTACATAAGATTGGTAAACAGTTTATGATTATATCAGTTTAGTAAGGATGATTACATAAGATTGGTAAACAGTTTATGATTATATCAGTTTAGTAAGGATGATTACATAAGATTGGTAAACAGTTTATGATTACATCAGTTTGGTAAGGATGATTACAAAAGATTGGTAAACAGTTTATGATTACATCAGTTTGGTAACGATGCTAACGGAAGGGATGTTAACAGGTTATGATTACATCAGTTTGGTAACAATGATTAAATAAGATTGGTAAACAGTTTATGATTATATCAGTTTAGTAAGGATGATTACATAAGATTGGTAAACAGTTTATGATTACATCAGTTTGGTAAGGATGATTACAAAAGATTGGTAAACAGTTTATGATTACATCAGTTTGGTAAGGATGATTACAAAAGATTGGTAAACAGTTTATGATTACATCAGTTTGGTAAAGATGATAACGTAAGATTGGTAAACATTTTATGATTACATCAGTTTGATAAAGATGATTACATAGGATTGGTAAACAGTTTAGTTGGGTAAGGATGATTACAGAATGGAGGTAAACAGTTTATGAATACATCAGTTTGGTAAGGATGATTACGAAGGGAGGTAAACAGTGTATGATTACATGTATATGATAATGGTGATTTATGTGAAGTTGGTAAACTGATTACATCGGTTGGGTTATGTAAAGGATATAAGACTAGTGATAATATATTTGTTTGTTTAGAATGAGACTGTTGGTTTAATGGTCACATCTGCAGCATATATATTTTCACTATATTGTCCATCAGTTTGGACCAGCCCAGGCTTTAAAGCAGTTGGTTAATGTTTCACTGTGCAGCATTTTTTTCATTTAAGATATTATAATCCTTACTGGATATATATATATATATATATATATATATATATATATATATATATATATATGTATATATATATATATATATGTATATAAATATATATATATATATATATATTTTCATTTATATATATTCATTTGCCTTTGTCGTTTACCACCATTGCATTAACATAAAGTCTGTTCAAAGTATCTCTTTCGAGATCCGGCTTTAGGAATCACAAATAATTTCGAGTTGGTTAGCATCATGTTTGATCTCTAGAGTAAGGCAAAATATGTCACCAAAAACAGAACTAGTATTGTTCGATACAGGTGACAAACGCCTACAGTGGAATTACGACCTTCCTTACCGGTTTCGAACCTCTGGACATACAATCAGCGTCCATAGCCTAGTGGTTAGGGTGTCCGTGTACAGAGCGGAAGGCCCGTGGTTCGAATCCCGGTGGAGGCTGAAAGTTTTTTCACTGTTCTTGATTTTCCAACTCATTACGATTTTCATTTATATATATTCATTTGCCTTTGTCGTTTACCTCCATTGCATTAACATAAAGTCTGTTCAAAGTATCTCTTTCGAGATCCGGCTTTAGGAATCACAAATGATTTCGAGTTGGTTAGCATCATGTTTGATCTCTAGAGTAAGGCAAAATATGTCACCAAAAACAGAACTAGTATTGTTCGATACAGGTGACAAACGCCTACAGTGGAATTACGACCTTCCTTACCGGTTTCGAACCTCTGGACATACAATCAGCGTCCATAGCCTAGTGGTTAGGGTGTCCGCGTACAGAGCGGAAGGCCCGTGGTTCGAATCCCGGTGGAGGCTGAAAGTTTTTTCACTGTTCTTGATTTTCCAACTCATTACGATTTTCATTTATATATATATATATATATATATATTTATATATGTATTTATATGTAGATATATGTATTTATCTATTTGTTACTTAGTGCAAGATTCATCAAATAAACATAGCGTGATAATTATCAACACTAATTCTCTCTATGTTCTTTGGTCACTCGTTCCATCCATTTCCGGGAGTCATCATCAGGGGCAGACTGACCCATGACCTACACCCTTGAGTAAAACTGCGGTCATTATACGCCAGTGTTGTAAACAGCCACACTCAAGTCACAAAACAGCCAGGTAGTTAGCGAATCCAAGAAGATTGTAAAACAATTTCCCATAGAACTAACACAGTGACTTGAGTCTATGATTAAACTGGTGCCAGGAAAATCACTGATAATTACTTGTACTTAGGATGAGGTGTCTCGTTACAACTCTGTACTATGCCAACTCGACCAGAAGCATAACCAGATATAAACAGGTGACATGCAATCAACCCCCGCTTCTCTTCCCCCTACTCCCTGGCCCAGTCCTACCAGTGGAGCTGCAGGGAGCAGTCTACCCTTGGTGCAGCAATAGAAATGGGCCAACAGAGGAGAGTCTGCATCCACCTAGTAAGCCCACTCATGGTTTGGGTTTTGGCTGAGAACTTTCTAAACTTGTCACCTCTTGACATCTAGATATGACACTTTCAAGCTTTCTCTCTTGAGGACAGGTTTTGGTTTGAATTCCCAATTTGATGGTTATCGTGAGAGAACTTAAAACACTGAACATTGTTTAAGGAAAATAATAAATATTCTGATTTCAAACACTTATCTTCAGGCTGTTATCGGTCATAGGAACCATATGGCCCTGACAAAATGAGTCCACACCAGCTGCACTGACCTAGTTACGTCAATGCCCATACCCTACAACCCCCCCCCCCCCCCACCGCATCCTCTCCCAGGACAAAGTGTCAAGATTAATCCCAAGTTCTGAATACAACTTTAACGTAAATGTATAAGGCCCACTGGTATACCAGATCGCATTCTAAATTTCCAACTATCATTTTTACAGTCATTAACGAGATCATTATGAAGAGACTATAATATTCAATGAGCGTGAACACCAGAAAAGAACTTGAAGGTTGGCTGAGAGCACCACATTAATTTTGGTATATAGACCGCTAAACAACTCTGTTATCACCCCAGGATGTACTTCGTTACAAATTTTAATATTTGAGAAACAACCCTCAGTACATCCGAGGCCTATCAATTAAAGCGGCTGGACTACTTAGTTTAACACACTATCATTGGTTCAGTTTCTCAGATGCAACACAAAACTCAATAGGAAAACAAGACCTATAGCCTGAAATATTTGTTTACATTAACATTAACAGTTTATCAGTGACAAATAGTGTTGAATGTCGACCAATGGTGCTCTGCTGTTTATAATAAATTTACATGAACAATATTTTGGTTGAGTTATTGCCATTTTTGGTTTCATGCTGGAAACAAAGGAACCTATGCAGTCGGGTTAGCGTGTGTGTGTGTACGTCTGAGACACTTGCTTTGATTCACGATAACTCAACAACGGAGTGTTGGATTTATGTGGATGTATTATAGTGAGGTGTGCCCTATCGTTTTTAGCACTGACCTTATGAATATTAATAAGGTTATGGGGTCAAACGTAAAAAAGTTACATTGTAATAACTTGAGACCTTTGTTGGTTAATAGCTGGTACATGCAGGCCATCTGGGCCCCAAAAACTCCTGAGCCCATATTTGGGCTGAGTTGGCCCAAATGTTTTATTTACACCTCAATGCATTCCGGCAAGAATTTGTGGGGCCCAATATTTTGGGGTCCACAGTTTTTGGGATTCAATATTGGGGGGAGGGGGCAATTATATCTTTTAGCCACATTATTTGGGCCAAATATTTTTGGGGCCATTTAGACGCAAATTTTATTGGGCCAAAGTATTTGGGAGGGGACAAAATTTTCAAATTCCAATAACGCCAAAAACTTAAATCAGAAAAAAAAAACTTAGATTGTATCCAAATATGGAATACAGTGTTTGGTTAATATATGGTACATCTGGGCATAAATACTATGACATTGGGTGATGACATACAACGCTTAAATATTCCAATAACTCCAGGAACCATAGTGTCCGTAGAGCTCTTGTTTGCATAGAGGCCAAAATATTAAAATTCCAATAACTCCACAACCTTAAATCAGATTGTATCCAAACATGGAATACAGTTGTTGGTTATAATATCTGGTACATGTGGGCATAAATATTATGATATTGGGTGAGGACATACAACGCTTTAATATTTCCATTAAGCAAGGAACCATTGTGCCCTTTGAGCTCTTGTTTGGAGAGAGGCCAAAATATTAAAATTCCAATAACTCCACAACCTTAAATCGGATTGTAACCAAACATGGAATACAGTTGTTGGTTAATAGCTGGTACATGTACTACAACACTTTAATATTCCACTTAAGCGAGGAACCATAATGCCCGTTGTGCTCTTGTTAAACAATGGATTAACATTTAGGCCTACACTGAGGAACTGACGTCATCATCGAATTATCCTTAAAGGAGCATTCCAGGACTTGAGCATACTTTAAAGATTAATATCTCGCAAACCAGACTATAAACAGAAACATTACCGACACTCAACTCATTCCTATTTCTTGGACAGTCAATATGACGTATTAAGACTAAATTCATCCTTAAATAATAACCAAACCTGCTTGGATGTGAGTGAAGCTAAAAAATATATATTCTTTTATGCATTAAAAGCTTGTAGACGTTTTATTTCTTTCGTTTACTCTGTTAGTGATAACAACACGCATAGATAGAACTATGGAACAAATATTGTACTACACTTGCTGAATATCGGATTTGATTTGGCGGTTAATAACCTCCCCACCCCCCCCCCCCCCACCACACACCCCATTGCTCTGTGCCCATCTCCGATTGGCCGACTGGTCAGTCACCCCCTCCCCCTTTCTGGTCCTCATTTCATTATCGTCTTGACCAACGTTAACGCCTCCATTGATACCAGATGTATTACAACGGGTAAATAGAAAAGAAATGGTGCCATGGCCGTTATATACCTTGCATGATTACGTTTACATCCATTGTGTCAACGGAAAAAATGAGCCTGTTGTAGGTCGGTAACCTTTTGACTCCAATGAATAGGAATACTCCAAGTTATAGCCAACAAGAGTATACAGGAACAAGAAAAGAAACTATATCTATAAAAATATGGTAAATCCAGTGGCGTATCTAGAATAGCTGGCACCCGTGGCGGATTCTTCCTATTGTCACCCCGTGCCGGGAATGCCGTCCTGGGGGAGGTGTCTAAGACTTCGCCCTCTACTTTGAGAACACTTTGTTTAATGTAAGGTGACTTAAATGCAAAATGATGCTATCTTTGGCAAAGCCTTGAACTGATTACACAATGATTTACAAAAACAATATGGAATTTGGGGGCATGGGGGCTGTAGCATGGCACCTCCCTGACTGGTATCCGGATGGACCCCCATCCCCATCCGCTTAGTACGCCACTGGGGGAAATTGCTATGTCATTCAGAAAATTGCGCTAAAATTTATGAAAAGGAGCACTTTTGCACGATTTTTTTAAACATATTATTTGAACAGTTACTATGCAACGACTGAGCTCTGACAGTATTACAAACTCCACAAGAAAATATTTGTGGAAGCTCCTTTCTCAAATTCTACTGGTTTATGTCACAATGGGTTTTTCGTTGGTAACCATGAAAGTCATCCAATAACTGGAATAAATATCTACAAAACATTGGATTTTTGTACCAACTCGTGAACCAAAATGGCCGCAACGTCCATATACGAATTAGTGATTAATCTTTGGATATTACTTCCTTTATACTATATCATATAGTTGTAAATCCATGAACATATACAACAGTGGTCTTTCATGTCTCATAAAGTTATATTACAGTTTTTGTATAGGCTCATGTCATTGTTCAAAATCAGAAAGAAAAAGCTCTCGTTATCATAAAGAGAATATTAATTCTCAGCGATGCGGTAATTGCTTCTGATGATAGCACAGATATCACGTTTTGAACATGGTAGACGATATTAAAAAGAAATCCAATTTTCAAATAGAATATATAATAAGCCTTACAAACTCATGATTAATAAAACCTGTAAGTAAATGTCATATTAATCAAACGCGGTTCAACGGGGTTTAATGCTCCACTATATAGGCCTATCATAAACAAAATTATAATAATAATAATAATAATATTTAAATACACTCATAAAACAGAACGGGCTTTTCATACCAAAAAAAAAGAGGGAAAAGTTAAAGCGGAATCAATTTCTTTGACAGATTAACATGAAAAATGCAGACCTTCACACACACACACACACGGCAATGCGATCGATTGCGTTGGTAAATGGTGGAAATCGAGGTAATTCGTCCGTTTATACACCTTCCAATCGAGGTATCACCGACAATCGAGGGATACCTCGATTAGAAAAGTACTGGCGTGGCGCTATTTGTGATCCTTTAAATGCTAGGAAAGTGATTTTGGTTCAATTTGAAGTAGTACCTCGTTTGGCATCATGCCACCTTGTTTATATACATCTTTGTGTATACATGACTACGGCGCGATATCACACAAAAAAGTCAGTACCTCGATTACACACGATGGACTGACGGCTGCGAGTCACTACATCGAATGGCTGGATCCCGCATGATTTCCTCGGTTTTGCGGTGGAAAACTGTCCCGTCGCAATACGGTGGTAAATATCAGGGATGTAAGTCTTTCGGATTTTTACGGAAATCCGGTTTTTTTTTTAATTCCAATAAGTCTTCCGTATTTTTACGGAAATCCGTTTTTTTTTTAAATTCCAATAAAGTTCCACAAAATTGTTCGAATATCAAAGACACAACGCGGCAAAAATGCCTGGCCCGTTGTAGCAAGCTAACTTCAATTTTCACTCATCGATCACTCAAAATACCATTTCCAGTTTCGCATCATCGCATTGCACTGTACAACATTGTGCCATGTGAATATCGTCGCGTACATGCGAACTTCAAATCGCTATAGCTCATTTCTGTCGTTGAAAAACCTTGCCTAATTCATGTTGATTGGACTGCTAATTAATATCTTCGTAACTGCTGGTGCTCGACATAAGTTTTGGAATTAACGCTTGTGATATTTGTGAGCGGCGGAAATCTACGGGATACGCATATGAAAGTCGATATTTGTGATCGCATTCGAATGTGAGACTGTTTTTTATTCCGTAGTTCGCTGCGACGTATTCGTAACTTTGAGCTAGCCTAACATAACGATAGTGTGTAAGTAGTAAGAACTAGGGGTAAGATGTGTTAGCGCTAATACTTCTGAGCTAGCCTAACATAACGATAGTGTGTAAGTAGTCAGAGCTAGGAGTAGGATGTGTTAGGACGGCATTCACCTGGGGTCTCCGAATATTTTTTCCGGTTTTTTTTGGGGGCTGCACTTACATCCCTGAAATATAAAATATCTTTTTTATTTAGTTAAAAATGTAATATGATCCTAATGTACCCGCTTGAATTCACTAATCGAAAAGCCATAGGGCCTAAAACTAGAGTTATGATTCGTGTTGACCATTGTCTAGGACTAAATGCCTACACCCCCTGTAGGCCTATATATGTTGCTAGGCTAGGCCTATATATTTTAACAGCCATAACATAAGGTTAGGCTCTGCAATATCATGCAGTACTATTTTGATAAAATATAAGAGATAACAAGTGATCTCATCAGTGGTAGCCTATGAACTAATGCATGTGGACCTAAGTTTGTATGGTCCTTAAAACCTATGTTGAAATAATTTAGCCCTTTCATTTTTTTTTTTGCGCCTACGAGACTATTTTTAGTTTGTTATTTATGCATTTACTTTACTTGCATTTAGGGGAATGCATTCAGCCAAGTTTCTTTCTTTCTTTTAATATGATAACTTAACTTAATTGTTAACATTTTCTCTGTGACATTGTTTTGTTCTTGATAGATGGGCCACAGAAAAAAACCTGATTATGCTGTAGCAGCTAGAGAATGGATAAATTCACATAATGAAGACCCACCTGGCTTTTACATTAAAGAAGTGTCACCCACGATTGGTGAGCATTACATGCATACATTTGTTAACCACAATGACATTAATTTAAGAGAATATGTATCTAGTTTGTAATATTTATTGTCCTTTAACTGCCTACTGTCTAAACGTTTCTTTTTTATAAGTGTTTGTAGAAAAGTACACTGGGTCTACAATTGTATTACCCAGGATAAAGAAGAACTATATGGACATAGGTGGAAGATGCATGTTGTATATTTACTTGTTCTACTTACTACAGGTAAAGGGCTGTTTGCAGACAAAAGCTTCTCAACAGGCGAATTTTTGGTGGAATACAAGGGGAAGTTGGAAGCAGCATCTAACTGAAAATGTTGATGACCTGACATGTTTACTATTTTGTTGATGGGAAGAAGGAGTTGTGGTAAGTAGGTCAAATGTCTTGTTATACCTCTTCTCATTCCACAGCAGCTTCTACTTGAATTGGATATGGTGTGTACTAAGCAGCATAAAAATGTGTTATAGTATCAGGACCAAAGTAAATTTCCTTTCATATTATTAAATAAATGTTGTAGTTCTTTGAATAAACTCAGTTTGTGTAGCATTCCCTTCCTCATACCACATCATCTTATCACCCAGTGCTGTAGGAATCAAGTCCTTTTGTTGTGGACTTGGACTCAGACCTGGGATGTCTTGCAGTCAGACTTGTCTCAGACTTCAGATCCCCTGGACTAGGTCTCAAGTCTGAGTCCAGATGTATTCCACATTCTGTATGTCAGTATAGTAGGAGTTTACACATATGGCCACATAGTGGACCTTCACTAATTGATTGTATTATTGTAAGTGAAGAACTATGTAAACGATTGTGGTGCCAACTGAAGTTGTAGGTTTCATCAGTAGAATAATTTGACTTATTTTTACCAGTGAATTCACAACATTTACTTTCTTTCAGTGTTGATGCAACTTTGAACCATTGCTTAGGGAGATATGCAAATGATGCATGGAAGAGTCCCAATGCCAAAGTATTAAAGATTCTCATAGATGGCACTGCACACCTTGTTTTGGTAGCAAGGTGTGATATCCTTCCTGGTGATGAAATTCGATATGACTATGGTAGAAAAGATGTACCATGGAGACAAGTTAGACAGCAGGTATGTAACTTGACATGCTACAATGACTAACACTGTATACTTAAACATCCTTCTTATTTACTCTTGTACATTACTCATTCTTTCCAAACATGTAGGAATGTTTCTTGAGGAGACTTTTCAAACAACAACAAAATTCCAAGTTTCCTGTTGAGTAGGATACTTCAGGTAAAAATGTTACAATTCATGTACATTGTAACATATTGCACATATATTGTGTGGCATGTACTTCATTTTGCAGATCATAGCCACAAAATGGATGGTTTTTTGTGCATGTCTTTGTGACATTCTTTAGTTTTATGTCTTTTTCAATTTCATGGAATTTCTTAGCTTCTTAATTTAACTATATTCACTTTTTCTCCTACAAAGTTTAGGAGTTAATGAAACTGACAAATCTAGTTCATTAGGTTCTAATGGGGAACATACTGAGGAAAGTGATAGCACTGATAAAAATACCATTAGAAAACAAACTGCTACAGCAAGCAATTACCAAAAAGAAATACCTAGTACAACAGAAACATGTGAAAATGAGAGTGTAAGTTTCAAAAGAGATACTGAAGAAGTGGTCAATGAATTGTTACTTTCTCTTGACAACACTTTATTTGGTAAAGCTGCTAAGGAGGCAACCTCAGATACATCTAGTGCAACACATACTAACGGGGAAGCAAGTGAGAATGGAGCTCAGACAGATAAAGCTAACAAGGTGGTGCATTCAAACACATCTAGTTCCAGAAAGAATGAAGCTCAGACTGAAAATAACAAGCTGGCTTACTCAGACACATCTAGTACACCACATGTTCTTAAAGAAGCTAGTATGACTGAAGCTCAGACACACTCAGATATGCCCAGCTCAGCAGTTGCATCTAATAAGAAATCTAGTATAAATCAACCTGAGAGTGATAGTGCTAGCAGGCAGACACAACGAGACACAGGCAGTTCAACAATCACTACTCATAGGAAATCAATTCCTAATGAATCTCAGAGCGATAAAGCGAAAAGTCAGACACAATCAGATACATATGTTTCGACAATAACAAGTAGTTGTGAAGCTATTATGAGTGAAGTTCAAACACAAAAAGCTAATACCCAGACACAATCAGACACTTCTAGTTTAGCAATTACTACCAATAGCGAAGCGAGTATAAATGAAATCCAGACTGATAATGCTAGTAGGCAGACACAGCCAGACGCAGACAGTTCAACAATTGCTACAATTAGTAAAGCTACAATGAGTGAAGTTCAGAAGGATAATGCTAAAGGGCAGACACAATTAGATGTAGTTCCACAATTACAACTAGTTGTGAAGCAGGTATCAATGAAGTTCAGACACAATCAGAAACGTCCAGTTTAGCAATTAGTACTAATAGCAAAGCTAGTGTAAACGAAATCCAGGCTGATAAAGCTACCAGGCAGACACTTCATACTTCCTTTGCAGAAAGCAATGCTCAAGATAAAATTGTTGTAAAAGATATTTTCAGTTTTGAGTTTATTCCGGAGAGTCCTGTAAGGCAGGCTGCATCATCGATAATAGATATCAGTAACATTTCATCAACGTCCCGTGACTCAATTGACATTTCAAACAGCTCTCGATGGCTTCGTACCAAAACAAAGACTTGTACTTATGTTGAAACATCTAGTAGTGAAGACAGTGGCAATGAATACAATGAATCAGACGATAGATACGAATCTGAGAGTGATACCTCTTATGTGATACCTGTTCAGAACAAAATTCCATCTTCTAAGCCTGTAAATCCATCACCACAAGTCTCTTCTAACATTGTCTCATCAACTTCTAATTCAGGCAGTGAAGTCAATGAAGAAGGTAGTAAAGAGAAACAAAATGTCTTTGTGGGGACAACTAATAATGAAGATAGTAGGACGTGGGACAAAGTAGACTGCTGTGAGGAGAGCAAGTCAAAACTATCCCAACATATTCAAACACAACACAAAAATGAATCTGAGGTCATTGATTGGATACAGACAAAAGACAACAAACTTAGGATACAAAAGTTGAAGGAAATGCGGAATATTGGGAATCATAGGCACAACTGTAAAGTTTTAAGAGAGGGCAAGGGGGAACTTATTGTAACATACAGGCCATCCCCATCAGGTTATCCTGCAAAGCCAAGTGACTATAAACTGTTCAATGTCTGTACTGGTATGTATACATATATACCTACTCTTTCAAACCTTTCAAATAACAACTTTTAAAGCTCTCAATCAGTATTTTATTTCCTTTCACATTTATTTTGACCTACTGATAGCTACCAATCTGTACTCAAGCAAACCTGTGGAGACCACCCCAAAGCAAACTACTAGCAGTGAAACAACTGGCTCGACTGTCAGGGAAGGTACAGTAAATGTAGATGTTAGGTATGTAAGGGAAGAAGGAAGGATTCATGCTCACTAGTTCACCTGAGCCTCTTTCTTTGAGAACATTGCCGCATTGTCTTTTATTGATTTTTGTTATGCTTTTTGGATCTGAAATGTGTTGATAAAAAAAGCATGGCATCCTTGGTTGTCTTTATTAAGCACCATTTTTGCCATGGCAAACTCTAACTCCTTGTAAGTTACACTACTTATTATAAGAGGCCACAATTCATTGTACATGTGTTTAATCACGTTTTTGTATTGCATTTCAACATGAGCTGACATAACAATGGTCTCTGCATGTTAGACTACATAGTCCAGCCACTAAAATTAATGAGACTCAGATGATTACCACTGTGCAATAGAATTACAACCTTGACTGATAGAAATGTATACATGTATGTTTAAATAGTCTACAACATATCAACATTTATTCTGTACCTAGAGCCATCCTTTAAGCTAGCTGCTCACTGCTCCGACTGACCGACGTGACCCGACTGACGGACAATGACCCCACTGACCGACGTGACCCAACTGTCAACGTAACCCGACTGACCGACATGACCTTACTCTACTCCACTGTTATGACCTAATTGTCAATAGTGGTAAAGACCCATATAGTCTTTCAAATGACCCCTGCACATTTGAACTACATATATTAACGATGAGTGAAGACGTCCTCGTGAAGCTAGGTCACATGTGTCATGCAAATTTATTTCTCCATTTATAACTTTGCATAATTGGTTAAAACTGTTCAATGTCTGTACTGGTGTATATAATATATACCTGCTCTTTCAAACCTTTCCAATAACACCTTTTAAAGCTCTCAATCAGTATTTTATTTCCTTTCACATTTATTTTGACCAACTGATAGCTACCAATCTGTCCTCAAGCATACCTGTGGAGACCACCCCAAAGCAAACTACTAGCAGTGAAACAACTGGCTCGACTGTCAGGGAAGGTACAGTAAATGTAGATGTTAGGTATGCAAGGGAAGAAGGAAGGATTCATGCTTACTAGTTCACCTGAGCCTCTTTCTTTGAAACCGGCCATTGCCCCATTGTATTGATTTGTGTTACACTTTTTGGATCTGAAATGTGTTTACCTTGACAAACGACATATTTCCGACATTGCACATTAAGGATGTGCAGTAAAGAGAGCAAATTCATAGCATTGGAAAACCTGAGAAAGATTGTTTATTGCATTAAAACTTAAAAGCTGGCCCCACTTGCCCTGACTGAACCCCCTCCCCTGCCTGACTCTACTGTCGTAACCTAATTTTTAATAGTTGTGACGACCCATACTTTTACAACGCACCCCTGCACACTGGATGACTAGTGAGCACAGACAATGACTGTTTTATGTTAACAAACTGTGCTCCTTTAAATATGTCACATGACAAACTATTTCCCCTTGATTAGTTACAATAATTATTAAAACTGTGCAGCTTGATTCGTGAACTGACACAAATTAAATGCTCACTGTCAGCCAGAGAAACGTTAAGTCTGTGTACATGTTCAGTTATTGGGACTGAAACAGACATAACTTTAAAATGGGTAAAGTTACCATAATTTGATAGAGTAGAGATCTGTGAAAACTATATGGTTAGCCTGTATTGTTAGACCTATAATAATATAGATACAGAGCTATGCATTGGTTCACTGTAACCACCATACCACCCTGACTTCACGCAAAGACAGTAGATTGCCCTCTTGTTTAGTTGGTGTACGGTGACTCCCTGTGTTCCCTTAAGTCACGTACTGTGTTATACATGTAGTTGCAGTGATGGACACTGTAGTCGCTGTCCTCTTTAGTCAAATTGTAACCACTTTTTCAATCCCAATTATAATCTACAAAGCCTTAACGGAAACAGCAAAAATTTTGCCATGTGATCGAGTAAACATCAGTTTTGTATCTTCAGACACTTTCGTGGGTTATTGCACCCGTTCAGGGTAATTATACGGTAAACTTCAACACATGCCGTAAGTAAGGGAACTTTTTCCTTGTTTCGAGCAGTTAGATTCTCCCGACCTTTGCAAGTATAAAGTCTCTCGATTTCTGGGAACGGTCAAACCATTCATGAAAATTTGAAGCTGAAGAATAGAAATATCAGCGAGAGTTTAATCAAAGCTATCCTATCAGAGAACAGTTATGCCCTAACCATCCCTAGTTTACCGTATTATACCATAATACTTGGAACTGTTGGTAGAATTTGTTAATACGCTGGCACGGTAGACAAGCCATGAGACGTACATACATGTAGGCTTTTGGTATGCATGGACAAGCAATATTACTGTTGCCCCACTCTTGACATGGATGTATGTATTTATCGAAATTGATCTCTAAAAGGATCTGTCTGAAGTACTTCAAATTTGAGCACACTAAGATAGTACAGCATGATTGTATTATCGTACCTGATGTAAAGAGTCAGCAAAACGAGATATTTTTTTTTGTTTTCTTGTTTTAACGATAGCCAGCGAATCAGTGCAGACCACCCCAATGCAAACCACTACTGGTGATGATCCTTCTATCGTGGTGAGGATTACATACTTAATTACAAACAATTTTGAAGTAAGAGAATATTGTGTTTGAGGAGTAAGATTTAAGATTCAAATTTTGATGATGATATGAGCAATTATGATGTTGCCTGGCTGTACAATACTGTATGTTGGCTGTTAATTATCACTTCCAGTGTAGACGAGAGATCTCACAGAAACAGCAAAGAAATAAACTTGGAATACTGTAAATGAATAGGAAAAAAAATTGAAATTGGTATATTTTTTCCCCTTTGTCATCCAATAGTAAAGATACCCTTGAAACTATTCGGTTACGATGTCACTCTTTGTAGGAGAGAAGGTTAGATGTTGTGATTGGCATTTTAAAGTAAATTCCATGAATCTTGGAAACATCAACCCTATCAGTAGAGCCAATTAGAACATTCTGTTTGTAATAGCTTAGAATCTTCAGAGATTTGCAATGAATTCAACACAAAGTATCAAGGCATCAATGCTTCCAGCTAGATTGTATGAATTACCACCAAACAAAATGTCTGTCCATTGGAGTGCATATAGGATGAGGAACCTCCTTTCCATGTGACGTTAATGTTTCTTCCTCGTTCAGCATATTGTTCTGTAGGATTTTTTTTAGCTATTTGAATACTCCAATAAAAGTATGAAGAAAAAGCTGAATGATTGTGTACTGCTGTCAAAGGTCATATATTATCCATAATAAGATATGTCACTTCATGGATTGCTTGCTTGCTATTAAGTAACTGGTTATGTTATTATTAGATAAAAGACTGCTTGGATGTCTTCAATGCTGGTAATACAACCGATGGCATCTACACAATCAAACCAACTAACTGGACTGGGGATTCATTTGATGTCTTCTGTAACATGACTGACGGAGGAGGATGGATGGTAAGTCAAGTATGACATGCTATAGTATAGACGATATATTGTAAATGTATAATATGACTGACGAAAAAGGATGGACGGTAAGTCTAGTATGACATCCTATAGTATAGGAGGTATATTGTATATGTATAATATGACTGAAGGAGGAGGATGGACGGTAAGTCTAGTATGACATCCTATAGTATAGACAATGTATTGCATATGTATAATATGACTGACGGAGGAGGATGGACGGTAAGTCTATTATGACATCCTATAGTATAGATGATGTATTGTATATGTATAATATGACTGAAGGAGGAGGATGGACGGTAAGTCTAGTATGACATCCTATAGCATAGATGATATATTGTATATGTATAATATGACTGAAGGAGGAGGATGGACGGTAAGTCTAGTATGACATCCTATAGCATAGATGATATATTGTATATGTATAATATGACTGAAGGAGGAGGATGGACGGTAAGTCTAGTATGACATCCTATAGTATAGACGATGTATTGTATATGTATAATATGACTGACAGAGGAGGATGGACGGTAAGTCTAGTATGACATCCTATAGGATAGACGATATATTGTATATGTATAATATGACCGACGGAGGAGGATGGACGGTAAGTCTAGTATGACATCCTATAGGATAGACGATATATTGTATATGTATAATATGACCGACGGAGGAGGATGGACGGTAAGTCTAGTATGACATCCTATAGTATAGACGATATATTGTATATGTATAATATGACCGACGGAGGAGGATGGACGGTAAGTCTAGTATGACATCCTATAGTATAGACGATATATTGTATATGTATAATATGACCGACGGAGGAGGATGGACGGTAAGTCTAGTATGACATCCTATAGTATAGACGATATATTGTATATGTATAATATGACTGACAGAGGAGGATGGACGGTAAGTCTAGTATGACATCCTATAGTATAGACGATATGTATAATATGACTGATGGAGGAGGATGGACGGTAAGTCTAGTATGACATCCTATAGTAAAGACGATGTATTGTATATGTATAATATGACTGACGGCGGAGGATGGACGGTAAGTCTAGTATGACATCCTATAGTAAAGACGATGTATTATATATGTATAATATGACTGACGGAGGAGGATGGACGGTAAGTCTAGTATGACATCCTATAGTATAGACGATATATTGTATATGTATAATATGACCGACGGAGGAGGATGGACGGTAAGTCTAGTATGACATCCTATAGTATAGACGATATATTGTATATGTATAATATGACCGACGGAGGAGGATGGACGGTAAGTCTAGTATGACATCCTATAGTATAGACGATATATTGTATATGTATAATATGACTGACAGAGGAGGATGGACGGTAAGTCTAGTATGACATCCTATAGTATAGACGATATGTATAATATGACTGATGGAGGAGGATGGACGGTAAGTCTAGTATGACATCCTATAGTAAAGACGATGTATTGTATATGTATAATATGACTGACGGAGGAGCTTGGACGGTAAGTCTAGTATGACATCCTATAGTAAAGACGATGTATTATATATGTATAATATGACTGACGGCGGAGGATGGACGGTAAGTCTAGTATGACATCCTATAGTAAAGACGATGTATTATATATGTATAATATGACTGACGGAGGAGGATGGACGGTAAGTCTAATATGACATCCTATAGTTACTTACTTACTGCCCATTATGCCTCCTGGCACATAGGGCAGCAACAAAAGTCTTCCACTCCTTGCGATCCTGGGCTAATTTTTGGATGGTACCCCATGTGTGGTTCAGGTCTTTAATCTCCCCTTCCACAGTTCTTCGCCAAGTGTTTTTAGGACGTCCCCTCTTTCTTTTGTCTTCTGGTGTCCAGTTGAGGGCTGTTCGTGTGATGTCATCTATGTTCTTTCTCAATACATGTCCGATCCATTTCCACCTTCTTCTCATGATGATGTTCTCCATGCTGTCTTGATGGCATTGGGCATATAGTGCTTCGTTTGAAATGGTGTTTGGCCAGAAAATGAGACATATTCTTCTTAGACTCTTTGAGTGGAAGACTGACAGCTTATTGAGGTCGACTTTCGTCATTCTCCAGCATTCCGAGCCGTACAGAAGAGTGGAAAGGACACAGCTCTGGTACAATTTTAGCTTGGTCTTGGTGCTGTACTGCTGTGATCTCCATATATTATTGAGCATTCTGAATGCATTTCTGGCTTTATTAAGACGGTTCTTAATGTCTTTGCCTGCACCTCCATCGTGTCTGACAGTGCTGCCCAGGTAAGTGAACTCCTCAGTAATAGGTAAGTCTTCCCCGTTTGCTTGTATTGGTAAAGGGTCTGAGATGTTCAGGGTCATCACCTCTGTTTTCTTTTGGCTGATCTTCAAGCCAATTTGCTGGGCAAAAACACTGAGTCTGGATGTTTTTTCTTGCATATGCTGGTGGGTGTGTGAAAGTAGAGCAAGATCATCTGCAAAGTCGAGGTCCTCAAGTGTAGAAAAGAGGGTCCATCTTATGCCTCTTTTTTGGCCTTCAGTTGCCTGTCTCATCACCCAGTCTATGGCGATATTGAAGAGCAGTGCTGACATGACACATCCTTGCCTAACTCCAGTCTTCACTTGAAACTTATGGTTACTGTTTCCAACTCTGCATGTGAAATTGGTGTAAAAGCTCTTAATTACAAGAACTAGCTGCTCTGGTATCCCATAGTTGCGTAGTATTCTCCAAAGGCTGTCACGGTGGATGCTATCGAAAGCTTTTTCAAAATCAACAAAATTAATGTAAAGCTTCCTCTGCCATTCTGTGCATTGCTCTATGATATTACGTAGTGCAAATATCTGGTCAGTGCACCCTCTTCCTTTCCGAAAACCTGCCTGTTCCCTTCTGAGACTTTGGTCAACAGCATCTGTTATACGGGTGATCCCTGGTCCTCCAGGTTGGGGGTTGGGCTCCGGGTTGACAGCCCTGACCTGTAAACATGTACCATTGTCACGGAAACAGCAACATCCTATAGTAAAGACGATATATTGTAAATGTATAATATGACTGACGGAGGAGGATTGACGGTAAGTCTAGTATGACATCCTATAGTATAGACGATATATTGTATATGCATAATATGACTGACGGAGGAGCATGGACGGTAAGTCTAGTATGACATCCTATAGTAAAGACGATGTATTATATATGTATAATATGACCGACGGAGGAGCATGGACGGAAGTCTAGTATGATATCCTATAGTATAGACGATGTATTGTAAATGTATAATATGACTGACGGAGGAGCATGGACGGTAAGTCTGGTATGACATCCTATAGTATAGACGATGTATTGTATATGTATAATATGACTGACGGAGGAGGATGGACGGTAAGTCTGGTATGACATCCTATAGTAAAGACGATGTATTGTAAATGTATAATATGACCGACGGAGGAGCATGGACGGTAAGTCTAGTATGACATCCTATAGTAAAGACGATGTATTGTATATGTATAATATGACTGACGGAGGAGCATGGACGGTAAGTCTGGTATGACATCCTATAGTAAAGACGATGTATTGTATATGTATAATATGACTGACAGAGGAGCTTGGACGGTAAGTCTGGTATGACATCCTATAGTAAAGACGATGTATTATATATGTATAATATGACTGACGGAGGAGCATGGACGGTAAGTCTAGTATGACATCCTATAGTAAAGACGATGTATTGTATATGTATAATATGACTGACGGAGGAGCATGGACGGTAAGTCTAGTATGACATCCTATAGTATAGACGATGTATTGTATATGTATAATATGACTGACGGAGGAGGATGGACGGTAAGTCTAGTATGACATCCTATAGTATAGACCATGTATTGTATATGACTGACGGAGGAGGATGGACGGTAAGTCTAGTATGACATCCTATAGTAAAGACGATGTATTGTATATGTATAATATGACTGACGGAGGAGCATGGACGGTAAGTCTAGTATGACATCCTATAGTATAGACGATATATTGTATATGTATAATATGACTGACGGAGGAGGATGGACGGTAAGTCTAGTATGACATCCTATAGTATAGACCATGTATTGTATATGTATAATATGACTGACGGAGGAGGATGGACGGTAAGTCTAGTATGACATCCTATAGTAAAGACGATGTATTGTATATGTATAATATGACTGACGGCGGAGCATGGACGGTAAGTCTAGTATGACATCCTATAGTATAGACGATATATTGTATATGTATAATATGACTGAAGGAGGAGGATGGACGGTAAGTCTAGTATGACATCCTATAGTATAGACGATGTATTGTATATGTATAATATGACTGACGGAGGAGGATGGACGGTAAGTCTAGTATGACATCCTATAGTATAGACGATATATTGTATATGTATAATATGACTGAAGGAGGATGGACTATGATATCCTATATGTCGTAATATGGTTAAGTTTGCCTCAAAATTCTGTGCATATTGTCAAATTATAAGCACCCGAGGGTGTGCTCTGTACAATAGTAATACACTCATTCTCATTGACAGTTATAAAATCATTTAATATTAAGCATTCACACTGGTCAGCAGAATCACTTTGGACGATTGGTACGGAATTAGTTTGTGACGCAAGGGTCAGGGGTTCTGTTCCTACCGCTATAGGCCTACATTTGAAGTGGCAGTGAATTTGCTAGAAACAAATAAACATCCGTTGGAATAAGAAACAAGTTCTGACACAATAGACTTCCAGTAATTTCTAATGTAATTGTGCAACCATGGAGATTGTTGCAATACATGTCATGGATATTCTTCCCATCGGTCTTTACGTCATCTCTTTAATCTTACTTTTCTTTACTAACTTTGAACCTCCAGAAGTCCACTTGAGATCATTGCAGTGTTTGATTCCATTGTCTATGAATTGGTTTGCTCTCCTGATATAGATTTAGAGTTTATTACAAAAGCAATCTGTCTGTCGCAATACTAGGCCCATTCTCTCCGCAAATGAGGCCAGTTTTGGTTTGTTGAAGTAATCATTTCAAACCAGAGCTGAGCCCAAAATCATTGCAGGTGTTTCTGTTCCAAAGCGAATAGTATGGAAGTTTGAAAGTAAGATTCCATTATTTGTAATGGGACAGAGTTAAGACATAAGCAACAGTATCCAACATTGGTCTGATTATCTATTACACACACAGACAGCAGAACAGTTTTCATTCATGGTCTGTGAACAATCAACTATGGTAGTAGATGGTGAAATTCACTTTGCTCTAACATGCCACTTAACAGAAGGGTGAATTACAGTTCAGAATGGATTTAATTTGGAAGCTTATGTTACTGCTCATTCACAGGTCATCCTTCCTTAGGTTCGTTCTACAAAGAAGTTAAATGCACTTTCACATTGAAATGTTATTGAAAATAATTTGGAATTATTCTTTTCGTTCTTACATTATATACAGGTATTCCAACGTCGTGTTAATGGTTCCGTTGACTTCTATCGTAACTGGCAGAGCTATAAAGAAGGCTTTGGTGAGCTGGACCATGAGTTTTGGTTGGGAAATGATAAGCTGTATTACCTCACCAATCAAGGGGACTATCAACTTCGGATTGATCTGGTGAACAAACATGGAGCTGCATACTACGCAAAGTTTGACTTGTTCCGGATCAACGATGAAAGTGACAATTACAGACTGTCTGGACTGGGAACTTACAGTGGAAATGCAGGTTTGTCCAAACTATAGGTTTCTCTCTGTGTTTGTTGTATACAACTTCACTGTAGTATTAAATGTCATGTTCTGTTTTTTATTTCTTTGGATTTCGTTTATTTTTCCGGTTCCTTGCTGGAAGCAAAGGAACCTGTGCAGTCAAGTTTGTGTGAGTGTGTGTTTGTGTGTGTCTGTGACACTTTGCTGGAAGCAAATGAACCTATGCAGTCAAGTGTGTGTGTTTGTGTGCGTCTGTGACGCTTGCTGAAGTCCGCAGTGATGGAGTGATGGATATTTGTCATACTCAATGTGTAGATGTGTTATAATGAGAAGGTCTGCCCACATTTTGTTTCCACCTCAAATGCATTTTGGGACACATTCTTTGGGTCCGAATTTGAGGGGCCCATTACTTTTTGAACCAGTTGGGCCCACATTTGTGATCTGTAAAGACATCACATAAATCAAGCATAATTAGGCCTATTGATAGTAAAAATGCTAATACATAACATGCAGTTCATAAACCGAGCAAAATGACAGTCAGTGCAGCAATGAAAAGACATAGAAACCATGTTCGTACAGTGACATGCTAAGGTATCACACAAAGACAAGCACAACTTGCTAACAGTGATAAGCTGAGATATAACATGACTCAAATACAACAGTGATATTTGATGTAGACTGTCACAGAGATTTAGCATACATGTTCTGCTATATGATGATATGTAATGTAGACTGTCACAGATTAAGATGAATGTCCTGCTATGTAGTGATATGTGATGTAGACTGTCACAGAGATTAAGCATGAATCTCCTGCTGTGTAGTAATATGTGATGTAGACTGTCACAGAGATTAAGCATGAATCTCCTGCTGTGCAGTAATATGTGATGTAGACTGTCACAGAGATTAAGCATAAATATCCTGCTCTGTAGTGACACGTTATGTAGGCTGTCACAGAGATTGAGCATGCATGGCCTTCTGTACGGTGATATGTGATGTAGACTGCCACAGAGATTAAGCATAAATATCCTGCTGTGTAGTGACACGTTATGTAGACTGTCACAGAGATTGAGCATGCATGGCCTGCTGTACGGTGTTATATGATGTAGACTGCCACAGAGATTAAGCATAAATATCCTGCTCTGTAGTAACACGTTATGTAGACTGTCACAGAGATTGAGCATGCATGGCCTTCTGTACGGTGATATGTGACGCAGACTGTCACAGATTAAGATACATGTCCTGCTGTGTTGTGATATGTGATGTAGACTGTCACAGATATTAAGCATGAATGTCCTGCTGTGTAGTAATTTGTGATGTAGACTGTCAAAGATATTAAGCCTACATGTCCTGCTGTGTAGTATAATGTGATGTAGACTATCACATTGATTAAGCATCAATATCCTGCTGTGTAGTGACATGCGATGTAGACTGTCACAGAGATTGAGCATGAATCTCCTGCTGTGTAGTAATATGTGATGTAGACTGTCACAGAGATTAAGCATGAATCTCCTGCTGTGCAGTAATATGTGATGTAGACTGTCACAGAGATTAAGCATATATGTCCTGCTGTGTAGTGATATTTGTGATGTAGGCTGTCACAGAGATTCAGCATGGATGTCCTGCTGTGTAGTAATATTTGATGTATGCTGTCACAGAGATTAAACATAAGGTCAAAGGTAATTTGAGGTCAATAGCTCCTGGTTAACTTAGTAGTGTAAACTTTGCACTTACAGACTTAGAAGTGGAATGTAGATTTGTTTAAAATGAGTAACCCTTATTGATTGTAAAGAGGTAAAACGTCATTGAGGTCAACATTGATAAGTACTGAAGACTTTGTACCCAGGCTCACATGGTGTTAACTTGGATGCGTCTCACACATTGTATGTAAGTTGCCCTTGGTGAGTACAAAACCTACTAATACTGTCAAAGATCAAAGGTCATTAAGGTCAGCATGGGTCAAAATCTTGTAGCACCGCTCAGCTAAGTGGTAAAAATGTGGATGAATCAAATTATATGAATTTCTTATTTGGTATATTTTGGAATTGTTGATGCCAACTCGGTGGTGCCAATTTGAATGAATGTGGCATTGACTTGGTTGTTATTAAGTTCATCATGTAAACCTTTTTTAACAGGGAATAATTTAGTTGGCAGGGATTCACCAAACTTTTTTGGTTCGTGGTTCAAATGTTTTTTGTTGAAAAATGGAGATTCTTCAATTATATATTACCCCAACGTTTAGGGCTAGAGTATGTTTTTTGTATAGTCTCTGTACTGTAGGTGTCAGGTTTATGTTGACTACTATAAATATGTACTGTATAGTATTGAGATAAATTGTCATCCGTAGTTACAGAACATGCTGCAAGGTTGTAAGAATAATAGTTGTGAAACAGAGGGAGTTACGTTACAATATACAAATTAAACTTTGCTTTATTGGAACTCAATTGTGTTGTAACGGACGTACAATTTGCAGATGTAAATCCATCATAAAAAAATGTATGTCCATCACACAAGAACTTTGCGAAAATATCCCATGAAGGTGATCAAATTTAAATTTGATTTTACTGCTTATTCTAGTTTAAGGTCTTATTAACATGATACATGTAAGCTTTTAATTGTTTAACATTCCATATCCCAGCGATCTACAATAAGATTTATGATCTGAAAAAAAAAATCACTTTCTCAACGTACGTCCGTCCGTCACCGGGTGTTTTTTTTAACAATTTTGTGCGGCTTATAAGGAGGTAAAAAATGAAAACCCCACAGCATAATATTGGAAGGCAGATGACACACAATGTCCAAATTAAAAGTTATCTCATATAAATACTCATTGAGATATGAACCAATAAACTATCCGAAATGTACGTCCGAGTTTACGGAACTGCCCAGATTCAACATATATCCAATCATATTTACTAATTGTTTAATGTGTCTATATTGTGATTGGTCCCTTAATTGTGATGGATTGTAGTTTAAGGGAATATCTTTACTTGTTTAATTCACAGACATAGATGGAGGTGACCCTGGTGGTTATGCTTTGAGTTATCATCTTAACTATGCCTTCAGTACCTTTGACAGGGACAATGATATAGTAGCTGGCAGTACTAACTGTGCTGTTATATTCCATGGTGCCTGGTGGTACGAGAGCTGTGCAAATTCTAACCTCAGTGGTGACTACATGGCAGCAGATGATGCTCTATCAAGCATATACTGGTATGATCTACCTGGAGGTGACTATAACATCAAATACACAGAAATGAAGATAAGACCCGTCTAGATACGGTTATTTCCACGAAGTACTTGATAAGAGGATCAAAACTAACAAACACACTGGAATTCAGCAAATATATCATCCATATCAGCAAACAGAAATGTCACAGATAACCCAAATTCAACCCCCAGCTCCTCAAAACTACTCTAAACAGACACAGACACACCCAGGTGTGTTTTACATTCAGACTGAGTACCCAGGTGTTTCTTCCACTCTTCACGTACCATAACCTTGACAATACCCCTTAACAATGACATTTTTCTGAGGACCTGTTGATTCTTTTCATCTGAGAACTTGCAATTTCTTTGTTTTTAGAAAAGAAAACAAGTACAGACACACATATTCTTATGTATTATTATCAGTTATGAGACAATGATATTATATACTATTGTGTAAACAGGTATAAGTTCAGATATGTTTCTCATTAACAATAGTCATTACCCATATCATGGCATGGGATGGAATATTGGATGGGATAGTCTGTTGGAATTCAACATGAATTTCTCACAAAAAGTTACATCTTAAAAGGTTGTGTTGCTGAATCAAATGCAGAGAACTTTTTTCTTTCCTGTAAGTATAGTTTATCTAAGCGTTAATAGATTGCATAAAATGGTTTTACACAGAATTTATTATCTTGGCTCCCTGTATTCCATTTGAATTACTGTTTACATATTCATGTTCGATTTTTATTGAGAATTGATTAGTAAACAACTTTCCATCAGACGAAGGGGCGCTCCAGCATTTTGACAGAGGGCAATGTCGTATATTAGTCCTGAATCAAATTAACTCAATACCCAGATCAGCTTGGTTATAGACGCACTGGGTGATTCACTAGTTCAATGTGTTATGTAGATAAGCTGCTAATGAATACTGGGTTGGGTAAGGATGATTACCGAAGGTATGTTAATATGCATGATTACATGGGTTAGGAATGTATGATTATGTAAGATAGTAGCATTTGCAATTTCATGAGGATCACTTATAGAGACATCATCATCGTCGTCAAGTCAAGTCAAGTCAAGTTGTTAGGGTAATTGAAAAACTTTTACCATTGTTTAAAATAGTGTTTATGTTTAGAGCTGTTGAATATGCATACATGTATAATGTTTTCTCTTTGCTATGCGCATACTGTGATTGAGGATATTTCGATATTTGGTGAAGGACTCTTTGTTAACTTGATTTGGTGACTTTAAGTAAGTCTTGTACAGTATATTCTTACGTTTAATTGAGACAAGGAGTCCACTGGTAATCCAAGGTTGATTATTCTTTAGCCTTTGCCGTACTCTATACAGTGGGAAGCAGTCTGAATAAGACTGGCTAAAACTATTATTGAAGGTATTAAATGCACTGTTTGTGTCCTTTGCCAGAAAAACTTCACTCCAATCAGTGCTAGATATACAGGAGGCAAAATGTCGGATATTATGTTCAGAATAATTGCGAGAGTAAATTGGAGCATAACCAGGAATAGAACTTGACTTCAAAATAGAGTGTAATAAAATAGGAAAATGATCACTGATATCAGTTGTGAAAACACCAACATGATTCACCTTAGCACCAGCATTTGTATTATTTAAGTTGTAAGAATATTATCAATAAGAGAAGAACTGTTAGTAGTGACTTTGGTGGGCTTGTTAATAGTTGGGTGAAAGCCACAGGCAGTAAGGTTACTAAGGAAATAGTTTGCGGCTGGTTTACAAAGATCAATATTAAAGTCTCCAGCAGCAGAAATATCACTTAAAATATCAGTATGTATAAGATAGGTAAGTAGTTTATGATAACATGGATTAAAAATGTATGGTTATGAAGGTAAGTAGTTTATGATTACATGGATTAGCAATGTATGATTTTGTAAGATAGGTTAGTAGTTTATTATGACATGGAGTAGGAATGTATGATTATATAAGATAGGTAATTAATTTATGATTACATGGATTAGCAATGTATGATTTTGTAAGATAGGTAAGTAGTTTATTATGACATGGAGTAGGAATGTATGATTATGTAAGATAGATAAGTAGTTTATGATTACATTTTTATTATGATTGTGATTATGTAAGATAGGTAACCAGTTCATGATTACCTCAGTGTGTTGATGATTATTCAGAAGGGAGGTAAACAGTTTATGATTACATCAGTTGATGATTATGTGAAGTTGTTAAAATTATTACATCAGTTGGGTTATGTAAAGGATATAAGACTAGTGATAATATATTTGTTTGTTAGAATGAGAATTTGCCATATTGTTTCATGTTGGTTTAATGGTCACATTTGCAGCATTGTGTATCTATATTATACAGAGTCTATCATACTGCTGTCTCTACATAGCCCGGGCTTTAAAGCAGTTGATTGCACTGTGCAGCATGTTTCATTTAAGATATTATAATCATCATTGTGTATTTATGTATTTATCTATGTGTAACTTAGTGCAAGATTTATTGAATACATGTAGCATGATAATTATCAATACTACTTCTGTCCATGTTCTTTGGTCACTTGTTCCGTCCATTTTCAGGAAGCCATCATCAAGGCAGACTGACCCATGACCTACACCTTTGGTCAAAAATGGTCATCACGCCAGTGTTGTCAAAGCAATGCTCAAGTCACTAAACTTTCAGGTATATAGAAATAACACAGTCACTTGAGTCAATTAACTGGTGCCAGGAAAATCTCTGATAATTGCTTGTCCTTAGGAAAGAGGTTTCTCAATACCACTCTCTAGTATGCCCACTCGCCCAGAATCATAGTCAGAAATAAACAGGTGATGTGCAATCCCCCTCCACTCCTTGCCACAGTCCCACCAGTGGTACCGCCGGGCACGGATCTAGCCCTGGTGCAGCAATAGAAATTCCCCCTCTCCCCCCTCCCTGCCACAGTTCCACCAGTGGTGCTGCAGGGCGCGATCTAGCCCTGGTGCAGCAATAGAAATCCCCCTCCCCTTCCCCACTCCCTGCCACAGTCCCACCAGTGGTGCTGCAGGGCACGATCTAGCCTGAGACAGCAATAGAAATTCCCCTCCCTTCCCCCACTTCCTGCCACAGTCCCACCAGTGGTACCGCATGGCGCGATCTAGCCTGATGCAGCAATAGAAATTCCCCTCCCCTTCTCCCATTCCCTGCCACAGGCTCACCAGTGGAGCTGCAAGGCGTGATATAGTCCTGCTGCAGCAATAGAAATCCCCCTCCCCTTCCCCCACTCCCTGCCAGTGTCCCACCAGTGGTACCGCAGGGCACGATCTAGCCTGATGCAACAATAGAAATTCCCCCTCCCCTTCTCCCATTCCCTGCCACAGTCCCACCAGCGGTGCTGCAGGCTGCGATCTAGCCCTGGTGCAGCAATAGAAATGTTCCCCCAGAAGAGAGTCTTCATTCAACTAAGCCCAATCATGGTTTGGATTTGGCTGAGAATTTGTGTACATTTTCGGCAACGTAGACGCCTAGATATAGCATACTGAGGCTTTCTCTGTGGAGGACATGGTTTTGTATGAATTCTCAGTTCGATGGAGTATCATGAGAGAACTTTAAGAACTGAACATTTTTTTAAGAAAACTAATAAATATTCTTATTGTAAGCATTTATCTTCAGGCGGTTATCGGTCATACTCACCATAGGGCCCTGGCAAAACGAGTCCACACCAGCTGCACTGACCTAGTTACGACACTGCCCATACCACCCCCACCCCCCCCCCCCTCCTCGCATCCTCTCCCATGACAAAGTTTCGAGATTAATCCCAAGTTCTGAATACAACTTTTTCGTAAATCATAAAAGGCCCATTGATTATAAATTCCCAATTATCAGTTTTACAGTCAATTACGAGATCATTATGATGAAGAGACATAATGTTCAAAGAACGTGAACATCAGAAAATAACTTTAAGGATGAATGTAGACACAACATAATTAATTGTGGCATTTAGACCGCTAAACAACTCTGTTATTAAAACCATCCCTGAATAGCCGAACGGTTAGTCACCCCATTCCACTCCCCCTCTCTGGTCATTTGGTCCATAATTTGATTACTTAGACTTTTAAATTAAGTAATCAAATTAATTAATTTGATTAAATTATGATTAATTTGATTAATCAACTTATTAAGTTGATTAAACAGATTATTAATTTGATTAAACAGATTTTTAACTTAAAGATTAAAGAGGGAGACAGACTGTTTGCCAACAACTACTGTGTGCATGCTACAAACACTGGTTTTGCGAGCAGTCCAAATATCAAAAAGGTTAAGCAATTTGATAAACATCGGACAAATCTTGGAGTGAAAACAGAAATTTTTTTCCAATGACAAGGTAAAGATTTCTTTCCCAATCTATACTTTAACTGCTAGCCTATTCTAGTTATATCGTCAATGAAAGAGTGATCGTTATTCGTATTTTTTTATTAATTTTTAGCAATAAATGCTGTTAGCAATTAAGGATTGGATGATTTTGAATCTCTCGTTTATTGATTGGCGCGCAGCGTACTAGAAAATTTCTGGTTTTAAACACCCCCCCCCCCCCAGATCACGCCGGAAATGGCACATCTCGGGCTTGAGAACCAAGTATTTCCCAATTTGTTTTCCCATCCATAACCCTTTTGACGATTGTCACCAGTCACACATCATGTTTGACCTCATAGTACAGTATCTCCTGTGGATCATTGCTTTTGTAGGTGATTCTACGTCGCGTTCCACAATATCCGTCAGCCCTCCTTTCAAGGTTTTAAGCCCATTATTAGTTCAGAATTGAAAATTCACATTTCTCGTGAAATAAATTCACTTCAAAACATACCCATAATGTTGCACAAAATTTCATATATGGACAACCCAATACAGAAAAACCTCCTTCAACCCCTGACAGACCGGTCAAGATTGCACGAGTAGAGGAAAGTATTTTACGAATGTTGGTCAGGGAAATTTCGAAATTCAGACACAGTTAATTTATTGGTGCATGGGCGCAGATCCGTCTTGGATAATAGTGGGGACGCGCGTCTGTTCTCGGATACTATCTAAGCGGAGCGCGACCAAAAAATATCAGGGGACAAATAACCCAAGTAGACTTTTGTATACGATGGGTCTGGGGTCCTCTCCCAGGAAAAAAGATATAGACTGCCGCCAATGCGATTTCCGTCCTCTGTTTAACAATTGTGGATAAATATTATAAAATGAGAACTGGACGTGAAGCTAGCTCAAATTGGCAACACACATTGTGAGTTGTTAACGATTGTTTTGTTCAAACTCAGTCCGTTTTGCTGACCACGAGTTACCAGTCTCGTATATAGATTATATTTCACATGATTGAATGTGTTAATACTTCAGCAGAGAAGACACACCTAACAGTGTCAATAGTAATAATTCTCGTCTTTTATAGCATGTCATAGTTGCACAACGCTGGATCAAACTGCGCCAAAGTTCAATACAGGTGAATTTGAAGTGCAACTTTTGGTCAAGACAAATTTGTGGGGACACGGTCCCCCAACCCCCCCCCCCCCGGACTGAAAAAAAAGTTGGTGGGGGCGCCTACCGCTGTCCCCGTCAGGATCTGTTTCCTTGTATTGGTGTACAAATATTAAAACCTCTTATAACGGCTACTTTAAATCTTCGTTGAAGGAAATGAAAAAAATACCAGATATTCCGAAACCGAACACTACACACATAGATAGTTTGAAGTTTGTTCATCCTGGAACGCCATTTTCATGCTCACTGATGTGATATCTGCTGTTAATATATATGATATCTGCTGTTTGCTTTGCAAATTCGAATAATTGAAATGAGACTGAAATAAATAACAGGGGAGAACATTTATTACTCTTATACCGAAACCCTACACCCATCGAAATGTGTGGGGTACGTGTCCCTCGTCCCCCCCCCCCTGGATTGACGCCCATGCCTTCAGTGTGCTACATGCAGTTGTGATTTTGTCTTTACCCTGATCTATATCTTTAATGATAAAACGGTTATATTGTCCACGGATGAGTGATCGGATATCATATTTTTAATAAGTTTTAACAATCCCTCATGTATCATTTTGATTCTCTATAAACCATCGTTTTATTGATTGCTAAAAAGATTCATTAGTAAACACACTGCCTCTTTTCAACCTTCTCTTATCAGTTTTCAGTTACGTGTGCTCTGTCTTCCAGAGGCACTGATATCGATCGTCTTAAATCCGAAAATAGACTAATTTTCCGACTTGGCACCTTATCCCCTTATGGTTTAAACTCTAAATTCGATTTGTTGTAGTCCTTTTACCCTGCTACTTTTCGCTTCTTTCATGTGTGTGCATTGGACCATTTTATCTTTCTTCGTTCGCTGTTTACAGTTTTAGTAGTCTTTTTGCTCACTTTGTTAAAGGGTTTATACCCGAAACGTCGTGTTAGTTTTCTTTATCATTAGCATTAGCAAACTTTACTATTTTTCTACTAGAATTCTCAGTGCTACGCAGAACATTGCCTATATATATATATATATATATATATATATATATATATATATATATATATATATATATAGGCCTATATATATATATATATATATATATATATATATATATATATATATATATATATATATAGCTTAACTATGGCCAACACGGTTGATTGCATCTAAATTATGTATTGTTTGCCCAACCGTTTTTATTACTCCATTGTCTCATATCGTGGAGGCAGTCTTTTATTGTGTTATAGTACCATGGTAGTCCTATTATATGCTTAGAAGTATAACAACTTATATAATATGGCATTATGAATTCAGTGGTTTCACACTATACACCCAGGGAGTTTAAATGGCAACTCCATGTTCCACCGATTTAGTTAAGATAAACGACGTCAAAACTTGGATCCCCAAGTGTACATTGGAATACATTTCAGAGACCTATAATTTCTCTTATTGTCGTTATTATTGTGTGTTTGAGTTTAATGTCGATACGGAAGTACATAAGGTATCACTTTTAAATTACAGAAAGGGGTAAAAGGCATCCCCCCCCCCCCGCCACGAATGGGCACTTATAATTTATTGAAGAAGGCATGTTTGAGGTACTTTTTAAGGAAAAGTCACCAAGGAAAGAACCTGGGCAAGAAAAACCCAAAACCGAACCGACTAATTCGCTCTTAACCCCAGCCCCTTGCCTAGAGACTGTGGCTGTGTGCCCATCGTCAGGTGTGTATCACGATTCCCCCTAGAAGGGTAACATAAATGCTACGCATGTAATTAGCCAAGAGGTTGAGGTTATTCACAAAACAACTGGGCACTTGCCTTTTGTGCCCCTGATTGTTTCAAAGTAAATAATTATTAAGAATTCATCTATGAAAGAATATCTGAAAATGTTGAATCAAACGAAGAAAACCAGAATGGCGATCGGTGATTATATAGAGGTATATTATATTTATATATTATAATTATATATATTATATTTATATATTATAATTATAATATCACTACACTGTAATTATGTTTTTCAAGTTCTCAAACCTGATAAACAAATGAACTAACGCCATGCAGTCTGTAAGACCTGGTAAAAAACAACTCGTGTGAAATTACGTAATAATATTCGACCAATGGATTAAGCTATACAGTTGATGGAGAAACTGGAATTTTTAAATCTAAGAAAAGGCTCCACCACCTTGATACTATTTCATAACACTATGGAGAGACATTGGTCACTTTTAAGAGTGGACTGTTGAATAAACGTTTTGAAAGTTTTTTTTTGCTTTTTTTCACCCACACTCATTTGGCTTAATGTCCTCTCCTTGAAAGTTAAACAATTTTACCAATTCAATTGTAAGGAAACGAAAGTCCTTGGTGGCAAAATAAAACCACAGGCAGGCGCGTAGCCAAGAGGGGCGAAGGGGCAGCCGACCCCCCCCCCCCCTTGAGCATATTTTATTAATTTTCTTTTAATGTTTTTATGATATCGCTAGTATTTTCAAAAGAGAAAATGCTAAGATGCAACTTACAAGGCCATTTCCAGCAATCTGGGAGGCATTTTCAGCCAAAATTTTCTTGTACGCTTCGCGCCAAACATGGTGGCGCTATGCTTAGATAGTTTGCAGAGCCGTATATAGAGCACTATCAGAGTGATCTGGTTTGAATTGAACTTCTGCGAAGGTCACCTGCTCCGATACTGTAAGTTTGTAGACCTACGGTAGGTTGAATGTTGAGCTTTGAGTTGTGTCTAGTATGTACACGATTCAATTGAATTCAAGTCAATTTATTTCTTATATGTACATAACTCACTGACAAAAGAAGTTAGAGCAAAGAATTACATAATATTACATACCATGGAAACTAGAAAAGAGAACACTGTTCGTCAAAGCTAGTGACCGTAAAACAAAGAAAAACCCTGCAGATTGATAGTATGTATCGTATGTTGTTGTGTGGTGCTGTGTAGTTCTCTTATAGCTTTAGTATAGTATACAGTAGATTTGTGACGTAATGACAGACTGTTGGTGTTCGTTGTGTAATAACTGTGACATTATATCTATGCAAGGCAGTGGTTGGCTTGTTGCAGATCACTGTACATTAGGATGTATTAATTTACATATCAAGAATTCTTCAAATACCTACTAGAATTGGTACCAAGTGACTATAACATTTGTAGACATATTGATTGCCATATAAGCCAATTATTACGACAATTGTTATGTTTGCAAACACAACCAGCTTGTACTAAATTTAAATTGAAATATTAAGATTGTCATATTTTTTTTTCTAATTTGACAGATTTTCCCAAAAACTTCCCTGCCCGTTCAGCATTTAAAGTAGCTGGCCTTGTATTGGTAAGTGTTCTATGGGTAGCAGTATTTGGAATTTCTCAGGGAAAATTAAGTATTTTACATAGTAATTTGATGTTTAGTTCATTGAACAGTCCAGCTTGCAGCTCTCTCCATATCTGGAAATGCTTTTTTAATGGTTGAAACTTCTCAAGGCACCTTTAGCAGCTTCTTATTGAAGATACTGTTGAGCTTTAAATTATTGCAAGGTTTCTTCTTTTTTTAGTAGCATGAAAGCTTTGAACGAAGATGTACAGTATGAGTAGGGACATAAAATTTGCTAAGAAAAGATTACAGGAATTATGAAGTTGAAGGTTTACAGTTTTGTTTGAGACCAAAGGCCTCCTCACACAACTCATTGGTTACTTGTCTCACCCACACACCAAAGTGTGCACAATTCAAGCAATCCTTCCTGGGGCACTACAGGGCATAACATCTACGTGTCCTCTAGGGGAATTCCCATAGGGTGCAGCCACAAACAGGTGCACGCAACTATATTTACAAATGTCCTCACAAGTCCCCATTTATACACTTGGGTGAAGAGAGGCGATGGAGACAAAGTTCCCTGCCCAAGCACACAATGTATTAATGATTACGTGTCATATTGAGCACATTTGATAGATATGCTAATATTCTACATTTAAATATTCATCAAGATTGATATTCTAACAGCCATATTCCTATTCCATTTTCTCTATATCAACCACCTTAATCATCCTCCCATGGGTTTCATGCTGAGATGCTTATTAAGAACATTAAAGCTTGAAATGCTTTGGTGTTGAACTGGCCATTTTTCTTAAATCGCTCGGTTCCATTTCAAACAGTCTAGCTGAAGGTGTGTCTGGATGTGATGCAGTCTGTGGTTAATCTAAGAAGGGACTGCCTCTGTAAACACATGCCAGCCTTTTGCAAGAAGAATTTGAATTGATTAAATGGATGCTTACTTTGTGAAATGTTAAACGATTGAACCTTTTTGGCTTCAAAATTGTGGTTTTGGGACTAAATGATGACAGAGACAAAAAAAAAAGGTGTGCAAAGTACTTTGAACTTTGAAACTTTGAACCGTTTTACAGAGTTTATAAAAGTGTCTCCCACCATTGACGTACTAAGCATAAGAATGCAGCTTTGTCAAGAGAGTAATTGGGGGGCAAGAGTGTTACTGTTTTTTTTTTCATGGGTTCGAATATTCTAATGATGATAGTGAAGAGGAAGATATAACACATGATTTGACAATTGATTTTGATATAGATTAATTGTACAGAAATAGAGACTACAGCACTGTGGGCTCATGGATCTAACTTTGAAGGCAGAACAAAATGGTACTTTGTATTCTTAAAGAAAGGGACAAGATGAGATCATCTGGATATCTTCTTTGAAAGCTTTAAGTACCAATGTCAAATACTGTATGAGAGTAAACATCCCTTCAATGAATTAAAACAAATATATTTTTCAATCTTTTTGATATCCAGAATAAATCTGAAATTTAATTTTGATCTTGTTTTGAATGATCATTTCAGAATGCAAGAATCGAGATAGAATGCATAGCGTCATTTGGCCATGCCGTTCGACCGATGAGCAAGCTGTGATTGGACGGTTGTCTATCTTGAAACTGATGACAATTGCCATGACAACTTCATCACCTCATTATAATAGTATACTTGCGAAATTTGCTGCTGTAATAATGAAGAAATCATACAGATTCAATATATGTAAATACGAAATGGATTTTTGACTTTATAGGCAACAGTTTATAATGAAAGAGAATAGTGGCGTCCATTCTATTTTAATTTGATGCTTGGAAAGAAGACGGCGCATCCAACCGAGATGCAGCGATCGATATGAAAATGAAATAATGGCACGTTGCTTCATGATGTTTGATTACAATGCAGACAAAACAGCATAAAGTACTTTGTGAGGTCAAATGCTAGGGATTTTTGAGAAGTGTTTTATTCAAATGAAGATTACAAGTTACGCTGCTATAGGGCATGCTGTATGAATCAAAAACGATGATGTGGAAAGTTCAGATTTTAAAATTACCACTTTGCTATTTACATGTGGACTATACTGTTAAGAAAGTGTCTTGGAGGTAAAATCAGAGTTGTTAGCAAGTGTCACATGGATGGGTCAAGACACTAGTGGGTCCAGAGTACTCACTGACAGAAGGGGTGGGCAAATGATTTGTTTCCAGACTGTGCCCTGGGTGTTATATTTTTGCAAAATGTATAGCAAAGTTAAAATAATTGTAATAATGTCCAAATTATTATTATCGTATTTTCCTGATCTTCCTCACCAAATTCGTGGGGTATGTGCTGTATCTACCTCGCCAAATTGGTAAGTATATAGCACAAAACCTGCATATGTCAATTTTAATTCAACATATGTCGATCTCTTCCACATATGTATGTATTGTATGTATTTTAGATCCTCCTGCAAGCAGGAACTCGGGAAGAAGCCTCATTGGCTTATCAAAGCCGCAAGCTGACCGAAATCAGTCTCTAAGATTCATATTTAACGTCCATGATTATGAATTGTCAATTGTCAACAACTCTGTAACTGGACGACATACATTAAACTTGGAGTGACTCGAACTGGGGTCCATATGGTTGGAAGGCAACGGCGTTAACCACTGAGCTAACACTCCTTAGTGTTGATTCCTTGCTGATATGTTGATTCCTTCCAATCGCAGCACTAGAAAACAACATGTGACACTTGCCGTCCAATGAGAGCATGAGAAACCGACAAATGTAAAGTTAATATGACAAAGGCCTATGTAGATTTCTTTCACATTTGACAGGTCTTTTCCCATCGAAGCACTAGAAAATATCATGTGGCAATTGTGGTCCAATAAGAGCATGAAACACTGACATGTGTCAATTTACTTAGACTTATGTCAATTTAATTTGACGTATGTCGAGTTCGTCCAATCAGAGCACCAACATCTGTCAGTGTAATTCAACATATGTCGATTTCTATGGCAAGTTTAGAGAAGGTCAGGAGTGTGACGAGTGTTACCTCGAACGCCTAGCGTTATTCTTCCAGGCTAATAACATACGCGATGACAGAGCGGTAAGTACGTTCCTCACTGTGGTAGGTCCGGTAGCCTATGCGTTGTTAAAATCGCTATCGTCACCGACGGGCTACAATCCAGGCTTCGTCGTACTACGAGGATCGACCTCGTCAGGCTACAATCCAGTCTCCGCTGTACTATGAGGATCGACCCGATCGGGCTAAAATCAAGTCTTCGTCGTACTATGAGGATCGACCCCATCGGGCTACAATCCAGGTTTAGCCGTACTTTGAGGATCGACCGCAAATTTGGCATATATTCCCAATGACGATGGTTTTATTGTGTTTTAACTAGTGTCATACGTTGCTACTCTATCGAAGTGGATGATATAGTAGAGAAAATCAAGGGATACTCGTCAGTTCCATATACAATAATAAGGTTGATAATCAAACATCATTGACCCGTTTGTGACGCCCAGCTTGATATCCCAAGAAGATAAGCAGGCGCGTATCCAGGATTTTCAAACCCGGGGGGCGCGAATTACTATCTAAGCGGAGCGCCACCATCGGTTGGCGCGCAGCGTACAAGAAAATTTCTTATTTTGATACCCCCCAGATCACCGGAAACGGCACTTCTCGGGCTTGAAATGACCAACCAGATGTACACTTTTTGCCTGAGAACCAAGTATTCCTAAAAGTTTTTTTTCCATCCATAACCTTTTTCAAGATTGTCAACCCGGCACACATCATGTTCGATCTGATCGCATATCCTGTGGGTCTTTGCTTTTGTAGGTGATTCTACGTCGCGGCCCTCAATACCCGTCAGCCCCACTTTTCAAGGTTTTAAGCCCCATACTTGTTCAGAATTTGAAAATTCACATTTCTCGTGAATAAACTCATTTCAAAACATACAATGTTGTACAAAATTTCATCTATGGACAACCAATATAGAAAAACTTCCTTCAACCCCTAACAGACCGGTCAAAATTGCACGAGTAGAGGGAAGTGTGATGCAGAATGTTGGTCAGAAATTTTGGAAAATTCAGACACAGTTAATTTATTGGTGTAGAAATATTAAAACCTCTTATAACGGCTATTATAAAACTTGGTTGAAGGAAATGAAAAAATAGCAGATATATCCGAAACCGAACACTACACACATAGGCGTAGAAGGCGCAGTGGCAGTGGCGGAGCTAGGGGTATTGGTCAGGAGGGGCGAGAATGGTCTGAAGGGGCGCTTTCGACACTATCTAAGCGGAGCGCCACCACTGGTTGGCGCGTAGCGTACAGAAAATTTGTGAGTAAAGATACTCCCTAGATCGCCGGAAATGACCCTTTCCGGGCCTGCCTAATTTGCAGATAAACGAAGAATGAGGTATCATTGCCAAATTACACCAACAAAATGTGACAAATGTCAATAAGTAGATGAGAGCGCAATAAAAAAGTCAATAATCTAGAATAAGTAAAAAGTGGTAAAGAGCTGAAAAAGGCGCCAGCAGTCCATTTGAGTCCGTCGGGGGGGGGGGGGGGCATCCGCCCCCTGACCGTATGGACGCTCCGCCACTGCGCGGCGGGGGTGCAGCCCCTAATTCGCCATTACTAATGTAAAAGAGAATTTTGACATAATTGGACCTCCATGCTTTTTATACATCTACATGAGACATGTCGTTGTTAATGCAGGCGTCACACTGTCGCGAAATTGACACCAGATGGCCATACGCATATGGAATTTTGAATTTCGCACGAAGATAGCCCCGAACTTGGTTAACAGCCAATCAACAGCCGAAGCAAGTACGATGCCTACAGAAGGTCACACGATGGCACACGAACCACACACGAAGGCAACACGAAGATGTGCATTTCTATTTAAGTAGTTTACCTGCAGGACACACGAAGGCCACACGATGGCTACACGACGACGTATTGATAAGTACATTGTCGAATGCTAGAAAGGCAATTAGCAAGAAATGACAAAGTGAAATATAATAATGCTTTCTTTTTATAAGAGGAGGTGCTGGGCATGTAAGAGTTGCTCATCATGTTCTCTGAGGTACATCAAAACAAGCAATGCTGCTGCTTTCTTTTTCCTGGTTGTCTCATCACCAAAGTCTCATCACCAAAAGTATGCCATTCTGCAGGAACTGAATTGTGGTTAGTTGGGATTGTGATTTTAGCTTTGGGAGTTACACACGCCTCTACTCTGTAGAGTTGCTTAGGACTGACTGAGGAAGATTCTTTGAGCCTGGCCTTTATATGTCCACGTTACCATGACACCTGGGAAACGCTTGTGGTTCACAAATTCGGCTGTCTTCGCCGACACCGTGGTCCCATCTCGATGTCATCGTACTATAATACGATGGTTACTCGACGGCATTGTGAGGGCTTCACGTATTCGTGTTACCTTCATAAGACAATCGGGCAGCTTCTTGTTTCCTTCGTATTGTCTTCGTGAGGCGAAAATGCCCGATGGCACCGATGATCACACGAAGTAAAAAAGAAAATGACACGATTTGATAAGATGCCCTCACGATGGCATTACGAAGGGCAAAATGGACACACGAATTCAACACGAAAATGAACCTTCGCAAGGTCTTCGGGCAATTTTTTGGCATGCCAAAGATTTTGCCACCACTCACGAAGTTGCTGCCGGAGCCTGAAAAACTCCACCGGAGGTCATACGATGGCTTAAGATGCCCTTACGAATGGCCCGATGTTTTTAAGATCAGAGCCGAATTTGAACATTTTCTTTATCGTGTGTCCATCTCATGTCAACTTCGGGACAGTGTGACGCCAGCATTACATTAGCATCCCGCGGTATACTGCGGAATTTTAACGGACCGTACGGTACATGATGGCATGCGATGTAATAACCGATGCTTGCTTATATGATATTGACATTAACACGTTGAACGCGCGCGAAAAGTTTTGGTTATTTTTTCAGGCAAGTTGGACAGTTTTGAGGCTTTTCATCCTAGAACGCCATTTTCATGCTCACTGATATGAGGTGATATCTGCTGTTTGCGTTACAAATTCGAACAGGCGCGTAGCGAGGAATTTGCCAAGGGAGGGGCGAAGCCTGTAGGCAAATTATCTAAGCGTAGCGCCACCATAGGTTGGCGCGAAGCGTACAAAAAAATTTTGGCCGAAAATGCCTCCCAGATCGCTGGAAATGGCACTACCCAGGACCATTTGTTAGCGCGAAGAGTACAAGCAAATTTTGGCCGAAAATGTCTCCCAGATCGCTGGAAATGACACTTCCCAGGCCTTGTAAGTTGCATCTAAGCACTTTCTAGTTTGAAATTACTTAGCGATATCATTTAGAAAAATGCTGAATGGTGGGTGAGGGGGGCGGGCGGTCGCCCCCATCCCAAAAATCGTCATGTTCCCTTACGACACGGTCGAGTTCGAGACCAGCCACAGTTGGTTTCATAGCACAATTCTACACACGCGTTATGATAGACCATATATAGTATATATATAGATCATTAGTGAGAAAGGAAAATGGAAACGTCAAAAAATGGAGTTGTCGGTGTAAGGGGTAGGGTGAGTCACACTTTTACGAAATCATTGATCCGTCACTGGCTACCCTTCAGCGCTGTAATGATGTCACTGTTCCTCTTTCCCTTCGCGTTTTTCTTTTACTCCCTCCTTTTCTCCTTTTTCTCTCTTTCTTCTTTTTCTTTTCCCTTCCTTCCTCTCCTCTCCTCCTCCTCTTTTTTCCCCTCTTTTTTCCTTTTCTCTTCTCTTTTTTTTCTCTCCTCTTTCTCTTACCCGGGGGGCGCGCGCCCCCAACGCCCCCCCTGGATACGCACCTGATAAGCATGGGTAAACCTCATATTTGGTGTGTAGAAGTATCACATTGAGGGAAAGAAGCCTATTGTCTTTGGTAGAGGTCAAAGTTCATTTTGGGTCACCAGTGGTCAAATTTTGAAAACCTTGCTAACTCGATATTGCAAGAAGAGAAGCGTGGGGAAAACCTCATTTTGGTGTGTAGAAGTAACACATTGATTACAAGAAGCGTATTGTTTTTGGTGGAGGTCAAATGTTATTTTGGGGTCATCAGCCGTCAAATTGTGAAAACCTTGTAAACATGATATTGCAAGAAGAGAACCTTGGACAGATCTAATATTTGGTTTGTAGATGTACCATACCAAATTTATGGAGCTTATTATTGCTTTTGGTGGAGGTCATAGGTCATTTGAAGTCAACAAACGCCAACCATTTACTTCATTCCCCTCTTACCTATCTCTCTACACTAACCCACCTTCCTAAACATAATATCGCAAGGGTAGCTTGGACAGATCACATATTTGGTATGTAATTGTACCACATTGAGTACAAGAAGCCTTATGTTGTGGGCTGAGGTCAATGGTCGTTTGAGTTCACCATGGGTCAAATTGTGAAATCATGATTTACACAATTTTTCAACAAGGACAGATGTCATATTTAGTATGTTGATGTATCTATCACATTAAGCACAAGAAGCCTGTTATTTAGGTCAATGGTCATTTCAGGACAGCCTGTGTCATTGTGAATGTATTGTCTGTCACATCACACTGATTTTCACTGTATTGCTAAGATCAAGTATATGTTGTACTCCCTTACTATACATTACGTCAGATGCATGAAGAAAACTGCTCATGTTACATCATCGAAACCACAATGCATTATTTGAATTCTGGTTATTACAGCTAGTCATTTTCAATGGTTTTTTAAGCACTCGAGGCTTATAATAAAAGATGTTCTAGTGCGCAGAAAAAAACGTTCATCATAATATTTTCCACCACCACTCATAAAACAGTACTATTCGGTTTTAACCTTTTTAAACATTTAACTCAAATTCACAGCAATTAAATGAAAAGCCTCCTCTCGTAGAGTTAATGTATACAGGTGCGTATCCAGGGGGGGGCGTTGGGGGCGCGCGCCCCCCGGGTAAGAAAAAGAGAAGAGAAAAAAAGAGAAGAAAAAAGGAAAAAAGAGGGGAAAAAAGAGGAGGAGGAGAGGAAGGAAGGGAAAAGAAAAAGAAGAAAGAGAGAAAAAGGAGAAAAAGAGGGAGTAAAAGCAAAACGCGAAGACACCGGGAAGAGAAAGAAGAACAGTGACATCATTACAGCGCTGAAGGGTAGCCAGTGACGGATCAATGATTTCGTAAAAGTGTGACTCACCCTACCCCTTACACCGACAACTCCATTTTTTGACGTTTCCATTTTCCTCTCTCACTAATGATCTATATATATACTATATATGGTCTATCATAACGCGTGTGTAGAATTGTGCTATGAAACCAACTGTGGCTGGTCTCGAACTCGACCGTGTCGTCGGGGAACATGACGCATTCTGGGATGGGGGCGACCGCCCGCCCCCCCCCCCCATTCAGCATTTTTTTAAATGATATCGCTAACTAATTTCAAAATAGAAAGTGCTTAGATGCAACTTACAAGGCCTGGGAAGTGTCATTTCCAGCGATCTGGGAGACATTTTCGGCCAAAATTTGCTTGTACGCTTCGCGCCAACCTATGGTGGCGCTACGCTTAGATAATTTGCCTACAGGCTTCGCCCCTCCCTTGGCAAATTCCTCGCTACGCGCCTGTTCGAATTTGTAACGCAAACAGCAGATATAACATCATATCAGTGAGCATGAAAATGGCGTTCCAGGATGAAAAGCCTCAAAACTGTCCGACCTGCCTGAAAAAATAACCAACAATTTTCGCGTTCAACGTGTTCATGTCAATATTATATAAGCAAGCATCGGTTATTACATCGCATGCCATCATGTACCGTACGGTCCGATAAAATTCCGCAGTATACTGCGGGATGCTAATGTAAACAACGACATGTCTCATGTAGATGTATGAAAAGCATGGAGGTCCAATTATGTCAAAACTCTCTTTTACATTAGTAATGGCGAATTAGGGCCTGCACCCCCGCCGCGCAGTGGCGGAGCGTCCATATGGTCAGGGGGCGGATGCCCCCCTGACGGACTCAAATGGACTGCTGGCGCCTTTTTCAGCTCTTTACCACTTTTTACTTATTCTAGATTATTGACTTTTTTATTGCGCTCTCATCTACTTATTGACATTTGTCACATTTTGTTGGTGTCATTTGGCGATGACACCTTATTCTTCGTTTATATGCAAATTAGCCAGGCCCGGAAAGGGTCATTTCCGGCGATCTAGGGAGTATCTTTACTCACAAATTTTCTGTACGCTACGCGCCAACCAGTGGTGGCGCTCCGCTTAGATAGTGTCGAAAGCGCCCCTTCAGACCATTCTCGCCACTCCTGACCAATACCCCTAGCTCCGCCACTGCCGCCGCGCCTCCTACGCCTATGTGTGTAGTGTTCGGTTTCGGAAATATCTGCTAATTTTTCATTTCCTTCAACCAAGTTTTACAATAGCCGTTATAACAGGTTTTAATATTTCTACACCAATAAATTAACTGTGTCTGAATTTTCCAAAATTTCTGACCAACATTCTACATCACACTTCCCTCTACTCGTGCAATTTTGACCGGTCTGTTAGGGGTTGAAGGAAGTTTTTTCTATATTGGTTGTCCATAGATGAAATTTTGTACAACATTATGGGTATGTTTTGAAGTGAGTTTATTCACGAGAAATGTGAATTTTCAAATTCTGAACAAATATGGGGCTTAAAACCTTGAAAAGTGGGGCTGACGGGTATTGTAGGCCGGGACGTAGAATCACCTACAAAAGCAAAGACCCACAGGAGATGAGATCAGGTCGAACATGATGTGTGCCGGGTTGACAATCTTCAAAAAGGTTAAGGATGGAAAAAAAAAACTACTAGGAAATACTTGGTTCTCAGGCAAAAAGTGTACATCTGGTTGGTCATTTCAAGCCCCACAAGTGCCGTTTCCGGTGATCTGGGGGGGTTTCAAAACAAGAAATTTTCTTGTACGCTGCGCGCCAACCGATGGTGGCGCTCCGCTTAGATAGTAATTCGCGTCCCCCGGGTTTGAAAATCCTGGATACGCGCCTGTGTATAGGCCAACTTGGATATACGAGGAAGATTATTAACTGTGATTTCAACTGTTAATTAGGCCTAAATATGAACCGAAGTTGTTGGGAATATTTGCGGCACACAACGTTCATTCGTAATTTGATTCTATACATGCTGGCAAGAAATCTTCACCCAGGACTAACATGTAATGTGCAAACATCAACATGTTTGGTTTCCTATGTTTAATTACACTATATTGTTTTGAATTAAGATTAGCTGTTTCACTTCAGTTCAATATTTTTTCTTAATTTCTTTATTCCAGTATAAATTATATAAAATGTATACCAACGACCAATTATATATATGAAAACCAATGATTAATTGAGTAAAATGATTAGAACAGAGACAGATTAAAATAAAAGATATAGTGTGAGTTAGTCCAATTTTCCTCAATGAAACTACATTAGTCACTGATTAAGCGATTCGGTAAACCTGTGTTGAAAGCACTTGAATTTATATTAAGTGATATATGAATATAAATAAATTACCTTAAGGGATGTGAAGTTCACAATATGCCAATGACTGTGATATATTCGATTTCAAATGCAACACAATTTTGAAGTATTTATTATGTATCTTACAACAACAACAACAAGTACCCTGAAACAAATTTATCATTGTACGTCTGACATCACATCTGCTTGCTTCAAGTTCACTTTTGGTCTCCAGTATCAATCTGATGTTAACTGAAAACGTTGCCTAGGAAATGAATTCAAACTTCAACTGGAAGCTTAGATTGTATTCCTCTTTCATCAGTCCAAAATAATCTTTCACCTGGAATAGCCTTTTTATAAGTTTGGTTATCTATCGCCGACTGGTATCAGGGAAAATAAACTCCGTTTCCATAACAACCTCAAAAAAGTCAATAAACAAACTCTGATTATGGTTTTTTTTTTCATCAATATGGAATATTTTATGAAAGATTGTGACGATCATTGATCGCCCCAGTTACTAGAAATTAATTAAGAACTTCCATTTTATATTACAGCTTTTAGTTTTCTATAGAACACGTGCGACTTTTTATACAACACTCAATCACAATAGGTATATGAATACATAATTGTCATTGCCACCGCTTGCTAACTGTTTTTAAAATTCGGGCAATATGCTGATAACTTTTCGGGCAGCTACTGAAAAAAAAGATAATTTGCAATGTGTATTTCAGTGGTTAAACTTATATTATTATTACCATTAATATTTTAACGACTTCCCCAATAATTATAACCAATATGGAAGGGTAATAACACTGAAAATTATTGTATGTTATCGGCATGCGATGTAAAAACCGATGTATGCCTATATGTTATGCACATCCAAATGTGGAACGCGCGCATACAATTTCTCAAAGTGGCAAGGAAAACGTGGTAAATATGACTGATTAAAAGTCAATTTTGACCGAAATTTTTCAATTTTTACGTCATGCACTATCACAGGAATAAATGAACAGGCCTAGATTAACTAGAGTGCGACAGTCGGAAATTCCAACTGTCGCACTCCAATTTTCCAACTATCGTCAGTGTTACCAAGTTTTGGGGAGAGACACCCCCCCCCCCCCCCTCTGGCATCCTCTCTAGTGACGTCCCTGCATGTACCCAGTGTTCTCACTGTGGAGTAAACTCCGGTATCACTCATCATAAAGGTAACATGGGATGCGCTGCCACGGAATATATTCCCTATTTCGTTTCCCCAATATTAGGGAACGGGCACCGTCTTTCAAACACCATCTACAACTAAACAACAAAAATGTACAGGCTTGGGCTCTAGCTATGAAGTGTTGTCTCTTATGATAATGACGGAGCGCACTAGTTTTCTACTGGAATCGCCCAAAGATGCGGCGTCTGTAATCCGAGGAACCCAACGAACTTCTCTGCTAACTCCCCAGGCTTCAACTGGGCTAGAAGTTCGCGGTGAATATGGCACACCATCACAGAGGCATGGTGCTCCGTAGCCAAGTCTTCAAACGCCTCAACGCACTAAAATATCTCTCGGCTTTCGTCGATCTGGTGGGGTAGACGAGGATCAACCACAAGAGCTGCTTCGACTTCACCAAATAGGCCGTTCGGCTGGTTTCATCGACTTGAATATTTGTCTATACCCTTCAACCAACGACGACTGGAACTGGCCTCGAAAGATAGGAAGACTAATTGCTTAAGATTGTCGGAGAGCTCAGGGTACCAACTCACGAGATCTGGGTGAAATTCTCCATTCAGCAACATTGAGTGATATTCGATGATATGAATCCTGAGATGTGTAAGCCCTAACCAAATAGAGCCACGACACTACTCTTTTTCCAAATGTGTGTGTGTGTGTGTGGGGGGGGGGGGGGGTCATTTGATAGTGTGTTCCCCATCGAAATGTGTGGGGGACGTGTCCCCCCGTCCCCCCTCCCTGGATTGACGCCCATGCCCTCAGTGTGCTATTGCAGGTGTGATTTTGTCTTTTCCCTGATCTATATCTGTAATGATAAAACGGTTATATTGTCAACGGTTGAGTGATCGGATATCATATTTTTAATAAGTTTTAGCAATCTCTCATGCATCAGTTTGATTCTCTATAAACCATCGTTTTATTGATTCATGAGTAAACACACTGCCTCTTTTCAACCTTTTCTTATCATCCAATTCTTTCATTTATCTTTGCTTTGTTGCATGCATGTATACGATTGATATATCTCTTTTATTGTATCACAATAGTACATTGCGCCAAGCCGTCGCCGCTTTTAAGTTTTAGCAATCTCTCATGCATCAGTTTGATTCTCTATAAACCATCGTTTTATTGATTGCTAAAAAGATTCATGAGTAAACACACTGCCTCTTTTCAACCTTCTCTTATCATCCTATTCTTTAATTTATCTATGTTTGTTGCATGCATTTATGCGATTGGTATATCTATTTTATAAGTAGAGTAGTTAAGTATTAAGAACTTCCATTTTATATTACAGTTTTCTATAGACTTGCGACTTTTTACACAACACTCAATCACAATAGGTATATTAATACATAATTGTCATTGCCTCCGCTTTCTAACTGTTTACATACGTATATGATTTCAAGTGATCATGAAAAGTACGTTGGTTCTGAAAGGACACTTGTGTAGACTTTCCGTGTATAGGTATAATCAGGTAACAACTCCCATGGTATGGGTTACGCGATATCTCGACCATTTGATAATTTTAGTCAAAATGTCATGTTAGTAGAATTGTCATCAAAATCTTGCTTTGTCAAGTTTAGTTTATCTAACGCAACAACTCATAAATGTTAAATGTGATTCCAAGATATCGTGTTAATGATGTTTTGCATAAACTATAGCAATGACTTCGTACATGTAAACAGGTAACGTGCAAGAAGCAACTCGAGGAAATGGAAATTTTCGTCAAGATGTCACTTGTTCCTCACTCGGCAAATATCGCATATGTTGACACGCTGTCGAGGTATACTAACATAGTGCTTCTATACATCTTGTCTGCATGTGCCGTCAATGCCATCGTCATAAAAGAAAAGAATTGCTTTTTAATATACAATAATGAATAGACCTTCTTTTTGCAAAATATATCAATTTTTGGCACAAAAAAAGGAGGGGGGGGGGGGTGGCAAGCACAAAATTTCGCCGAAGTCCGTTTTGGGGTCAGATCTAAGGAAAGGGAGACCAATAACCATGGGCGTATAGGAGCCCAATTGGTTTGGGTGCTGTAACGATTTGCACGAAAAATGTAAGCAAAACTGAAGGGCGTATGGTGAAACCCCCTCACCTTTTGAGAATGTGTTACTAAATTAAAAGGTGCTAAACTTAGATGCATACTGGTGCTACCATTGGAAGGAAACTTATGTATACAAGATTTTTACTTTCCAGGTTAGTCTCCCAATATGTTTCTGTATAATATTTTCACTAGTTGGCGTCAAAAGTGTGTGTGTGTGTGGGGGGGGGGGTCGGCTATGCGGGCATGCCACCCCCTATGCACATAACTCCACAACATCAATGCCAGATAAGTCGAGCACGTTTAGAACGTTATAGACGTTTAGTTATAAACGTTAGTTATAAACGTTTAGAACGTGATAGTCTATAACTACCTTAGGCTGAGTTCTTATACGGACTTACTAACTCTCATCAAACAAACTTATTGTATATATTTTTGACAGTGCCCGAAACAAATATCAGAATATTGCCCGAATTTTCACAGGAATATCTCTTTGCGGGGGGGGGGGGGGGGCTTCCCCTCGCCTGCTACGCCTATGCCAATAACTTCTCTTTCAGAAATGTGTTTAGGAAGGGGGCTTAGATGCAAAATGGTGCTATCATTTCTACAATTTTAACAAACTTTTGCTAGTGTACACAACACATTGTGTGTGTGCAAATTTTTAGCTCTCCATTTCTTACACTCATCTTAATATCTCCGTCAATGTCATCAAATTTATCATTTCCGATGCTATATGAATATTCAAATTGATATTGAACCAATCATCTTACCGATTGGATCGTATTGTCAGTTACAGTAGTTAACGCTTTTATAGTGTAGTCAATTGGTCCGTTTGTCAAATCCACACAACCTCAAATCAATCTCAATAATAATAATTTATAATAACTTCGTGACGATGACGTTAAAAAAAGATTCGCTGTCGCATTGGAAAACGAAAATGTTCCCTTCAAGGGTAATTGAGTCGTGCTCAGGTTTTTTTTGGAGGTAATCATACCTACTGGGTAAACAAGAGTACAGTACTGTACCCTTTCTATGCCCCTACCTAAATCAGTCGGAAGAATTTTGGAATCCTCTTAATGTGGAGTTTTTCATCTTACCCCCCCCCTCTCCCCAGTACAAAACAGTTGTTGCGCCCCTACTTTTAGCTGTAGAACAATAAAGGGCTGATCGGGGTCTGACAGATATCACGTGCAAATTCAAGATTTCCTGATACACTAATATTGTTGTGATATATAATACTGCCATGCTCATTGGTTACCAGAAGTCTCCCTTTACGAACTATATATGCGGATACACATGTGTTTTGCTAAAAACGTCATTTATAGTATTTGGTCACTTTTCAAGAGAATCGTGGTATCCGAGGCGTAGGAAGAAAGTTCAATCGAGGGATGGTAGGAAGGGGTGGGGTATGGGGGGAGTAGAAACCTCGAAGGGCAGCAACAACCAATCATTTTCACAAGACTTGTTTTACAAAGAAGAGAATTAATGCTTCAAATCTAACTAGCTGTGTTCAATCCATCTGCGCATTGAAGGCATAAACAGCCAATTGAGACTAAGCAATTTTCATTGCATATTCAAATTGTCTGGGGTATCGTCTGTAAAACAATCGACCACTCATCAGCTTCCAAACTTACATCGTGATCAACTAATTGATATGATGTGAATACGGAATTGTGTACAACCAGCTCCATATTGTAATCACAATGTTGAACTTGAATATGCATGAAAAATTACATACGTCATCCACCATCATGACCAATTAAAAGTCACTATAGGGGTGACTTTATTGGACGCTTTATGAAGATGGTAGTAAATACTGGCAAACGGTCAGTAATTCTTCATTAGTATCACAGAACGGCAAGACATGCATGATACGTACCTACTTACCACAGGAAAAGACACATTTGATATACTTAGATTGTTTTTCCCTTTCCGCCTCTGGATTTGTTCAAAATGGAGAAAGGAGGATTAAAGCAGTGTCGATCACCTTTTCTTGTTCATCTTCTGATTGCTGTCATTCTGCTTCTTGGAGGAAGGTCTCAAGGTAGGCATAATTTTACCAAAATGTACCTTTTTAACAATGATATACATTAAGTTCCCATGAGTGAACAACAGAAATAGTGTTCTGGGAACAACCATGTCGACATAATTGTATACCTAATTTATAGCCTACAAGTGATTACCTCAGAAATGCATAACGTCACATTTATCTTTTCTTCTTTTGGGGATGGACCTCCAGATCTCCCTAATGACGGAGTTCCCTTCAACGATCCCAAAGTCATACCAGTTATCTTCGTATAAGAGCTAAGGTGAAATGTTATATGCTATACTTCCAGCACAATTGGACTGCAGGACTATAAGCCAGCGTTGCCAGTTCCCCCCCCCTCCCCGCCCCCTCCAAAAACACACATTTATGTTGTTCAATCCGACTTAAGGTAGCTATAGGCCTAGGCTTGGGTAAAAACATTAACCCGTTTCACTCGATATTGTTCATCTAAGAGTCCCCCAAATAAGCTTGCACGGTTTCGTGAAAACCCCAAACCGTTTTTTTCTCTTGCAAAAAAACCGATTCTGGCTCAAAAACCGGTTTTCTTCCTTCCCAAATTTCATTGAAAACATTCAAATCTCTGACGGAGGTGTCGCGATCGCTAAGATGCGTATTTTTGAAGCTATACCAACACTGCTGTAAAAGTCTAGTTCGCTCGCAGTAACGGGTAAAAAATAAGGAGAATAAATTCAAGGAACGTTACTGTCTTCATGACTCTCTTTTCATTACCCACGTTAACTTAATTAACTCAACTTAAAAGTGAAAATGTCGAAAAGAAATCTGTTAGTGAAATTCTTTCTTAAAGTTTTAACATCACGTGCAATTATCGTTTGTCTTGTGTTTACTCGACTTCACGAATTTCAAGTTCGTGTTCAGAAAAAAAAAAACTCACGGGTCAACCCGATCACCCGATGATCTGGTCAGCGAGAAAACGACTCTGATAATGACAGTAACTATTTACTTACAATTGTCTAAGAATTTCTGTTAACTAAGGAAGGGTTTGCTCGGTCGGTTGCTTACTGTTTAACCTGCTAATGATGATAAAATAGAATTCGTTGGAATTAATAGATAACAAATTTGCCCCAGATGGAGAATCTTCCTAAACGTAGATATTAATGTAATACCCCCTCCCGAGAAAATCAATTGCTCTACCCCCATATTCACGCTATTAAGACGTTATATTTTCGGAGATTAGGGCCGAGCGTAAACCCCACTATGACCAATTGGAGATCGTAAAAAAAAATTGCTTTACAATATGATTGTCTAATATGGTCCAATAATGATTGTCTGATATGGTCCAATAAATTCAGTAGTGGCTGACAAAGTGTTCGAAGGTACCAAATTGCACGAGGCTCTAACCATGTTCGCGGGTGGTGTCTTGGCGGTAAAATAAATTTCTCTTCAAGGAGTGAAGAGAATTTGCCGCCTACACTTTCAAGTACAAGTTGAAAAATATTGCTGGCAAAAGCGGGGATTATAGGTCGGCAAAGATTATAAATTGTTTACGTTAAAAGGGAAACACGTATTCATCAACGTAAACGAACAAATAACCAACTGAGAGTCGCCTTGTCTAACGATAATTGATAAGAAGTAGTGAAAGGAAACTTGCCAAGAAAATCTATTAGCGTACAAAGAAATATTGTCCAACATCAACATCTGTAATTTCCAGCTATATACACAACATTTTAACTCCTTTAGTATTCCTTGGCTCAAGCCTGCCTGACGTCAGGTGTATCTTGTGAATAATAGACTGTGATTGGTCTAATGTTACTTTTCGCATCTTTGTTGTTCAACTAACAGAGCCCTGCTCAAATGTTTTCTCACTGCTAGGCCTGTGTTCTGAGCCAGTTGCGTGCCCGGCTGTACATGTCGTATGGTATTGTGGATTGCGCCATGTACGTACCTTTCAAGTTTTAACGAACATTTTTTGGACACGAACTTTGCTCAATGTGTTTGAAAAGATTTTCTCCATATCCTCTACTGTTAAATTGAAGTAAAATAATAAGAACAACATAAAGAGGACAAACACGTTGGATATAACAATTAATTTTGAACTGCATCTCGTCATTTGAGTGTGTGTACTTCTCACAACTACTAACGTTGGTCACCAAGGTTAGTCCAATACTACAAGTACAAGGTCACCTATAACTGATTCACGCATGTAAGTTATAAGGGCTGCATAGCCTAATGTTAGGCCTAGCTATCCACACTCAACACTGGTATATGGCGTGTGCCAATCGTAGCTGCCAATGTCGTCTAGCAGAAAAGCTTTCGCTTGTTGCAATTTACTTTCACATTGCAAAAAGATCACTAAATAGGAGAAACCAAAGTCAACAAATGATGGATGGAACCTTTAACTTTTTTTTTCCAGTATTTGCAGTTCAACATTTCGTTTTTTTTTCGGTTTTCTTAAAATAACAAATAGTACCGAAATTCGGTCGGCAAACACCGGTTTCGGCCGGTACTAAAACCGGTTTACAGTGCCTACCCTCAGCGAATTGCGAACAAACATAATTCCTACCCACATATATAGGGGCAATTGTCAAACAAATAACAACAACTTTGTGTTTGTTATTTGTTCCCCCGATTTAAAAAAAAAAAAACTTTGGACGGTTGCCTCCCAGAATAATTGGCAGCCCCTGGTATAGGCAATATTATTTGTGTTACAATTCTATTAGGCTAGGCCTATAAACAGTAAAGATTCTGGAAACACTTTCTGTTTATTTCGTGACTTTTCATCCTCTGAGAAGGCATACAAGCCACAATACAATGAAGATGGGAGATAGCATAGCTCCTTTGAAGGAGCCCGGGGTTAATTTCTTCCCCAGACCCCCCTTCCCCAAACCAAAATAAGCCTTATATAATCTTCAAATGGTGCATAACGAGGCGTATTTGGATTAGACTCGGGATTTAGGTCTATGTAGATTAAATTAATGGTGGCTGAACTTTTGTTCAAATATGGGCCGGAGTCTTATGAAGGATTTTATGTTGCCCCGGTCCAATGGCCGAGCCTGGGGTGTTCCACAGGTTTCCGCATCTAGCCGTCACAGGTTCCGCGTCTAGCCGTCACAGGTTTCGTGTCTAGATGTCACAGGTTTCTGCTCCTCGGCTTAGCCTTCCTCTTATTTACTACAGCAGATGGTGGTGCTCATGAGCCAGCTGATTAAGTAGATATTGGCAGAAAAAGTACACAAGAGTTCTTGTTGATGTTACATACAATGGCTTGATACGAAAGCATGGGTGGTACATGACTAACTTTTCAACCCATCGGCAAAGAAACAAAAAAAGGGGGCGCTATTTCACCTCCATAGTAGTTGAGTACTTTACTGTCCCTATATTTATACAGGAGGGGGCTGGACTATAAAAGGTCACTGAAGTCGAATCCTATATGAATGCAGGTCTGGGGTCCTTCCACAGACAAAAGACCAATATCTCTTAAATACCAAATGGTGTATTCTGAGGCATAGGCCTACATAGATTATAATGTAGGTCTAAATAGGTAGATTTAAAGGGCGACCTGAAATCTTCACGGGAGGGTCATATATGAGAATGAAGTATTTTATAAAGGATCGAGGGGTGCTGCCATGGTGTTATTGAAGCAGACTCTCATGTTTCAGTAGGAGGGTTAGGTGTCTCCTCCAGAAAACCCCCCAAATAATGAAAAAGTCCCCCCTCCTTGTGCATGCCTCTGTACAGAAGAAAAGCATAGAACAGAAATAAAGAATGAAATAACAAAACAGCTACGTGCCTATAGCACTATATAAATGCAGCAAAATAGTATGACTAATTACGTCTAAATGCTTGAAAATGGCACCACAAAATAAACGAGGTGGTTGTCTGATGACTTCGATACAAACTCACAATGTAAAGAATTGTTAAGCTATCAAAGTTAGAGTTCAAAAAAAGAAGGGACATTTTATTGTATTAATTAATCATTCGAGGCGAACGCGTTTATTCTATACTTATATAGACCTAAATTATAATCTAAATATGCTTCGGAATTCAACATTTGATGTTCAATAAGTTATTTTCTTTTATTGAGGTGGACCGCCAGACTACCTTCATAGGAGCAGAAATATGTCAATCTCTTTTCATAACTTGCTCATTGATTAAGAAAAAAATCTTCAAGTTTCCCACTGAAAGGTGTTATAACAAATGTTCGAACAAGTTAAGAAAAAGAGTCATTGTTTGGGGAAAATCCCGGTCGCTAGTGTAATATCCTACAGTATGGAACATACAGCGTACATGGGTATGCGTTGGTAAAGATACAAAAAATGAGAGAACTCAATTATTAAAGCAAGCAGGTATTTTGTTGAACTGCCTAGCACTACATTACAAGAGCAAGTGAACAACTGATATAGAGAGGAAGTAATTTCATATATATAAGAACAAACGTGGCATGTATTTGGTGGGACATGTATTTTCATTCATTCCTTATGTTCTTGACATTTAAAGTTTATTTCTGTGATCTATTTACATACATATGATTTGTATAGTGTTATTATGTTTGCACTTTAATTTCAAAGTTATAAGCTACAATTGTCTTTGCTTATTCCTGGCACCTTGCCAACTTCAGCTTGGCGTCATATTATACTTATTATTGTTATTGGAGTAGAACGCGTGGTAATAAATGTACGGAAGCGTAGAAGGGACATATTGATGAGATATGAGACAACTCGCCAATATGAAAAGAAGTTGACAATTGACGTTTTTTTCGGGATGTATGGAGAAGATACCAAATCGTTCAAAATCTGAAAATGTATCTTTGTCGAGATACATCTCGCCAAAATGTCAAATTTCCGTTTTTTGTCAGCTTGCATCATATTCCTTCTTAATACAAGGTTATCTTCTTCTGCCAACGGAATATCCCTTTAAATTAACAGGGAAACTATGAATTATTTATCATAAATAATACTTCATCAAAGGTAATTATCACTTCATTCGAAATTCGTAATTTAAATCACCACAGTCATACGAAATGCAATAGCAAGTTGTACAAGGGCAGAGTTAGAGCACATTGTCAGTCAAGGATCCCATCTCAAAATCTTGTCCCTAACTCATGATATGGTCGATTGAATGGGACCAATTTGGACTGGTCAAACCCCTCATTCTTCCCTGGGATGGATCACAGTGGGTAGTCTGTGATGTCATTACGGCAAATGTTTTTCAAAACCTTTATTTTTCTATTATAATCTTCTTGTTCATTTATCCTTGATATAGTTGGAATGTTCGCTTAGCTGTCAAGGTTCTCTGCCATTTTAGAATTTCAACAAAATGCAACTGTTTTTTTAGTAGAAATAATACTTTTCTCTGTAGATACGTTAGTTAAAAATGATCCAGAAAAGCAAAAAAACATTTTCCGTTGGATTGCCATGATCATATCATTGACTCTTTTGTTGCCAGATGCATTCAGAAAGTTCCACTTCATTTTGTAAAAATTCATATCGTCACCTTATAACATCCTATGAGGGTGTGGGTTTTCCCTAAGGATACAGAAAATGTCAAGAATTTGTATTAAGCAGACAACTTCAGCCAGTGGAAGATATCCCTCTAAATATTCCTGTATGATGAGATAATTAAACTTTTGAAGCTTCTCAATATAGAAGAAGTAAGTGTTCACATAGATCTGCTTAGAGGGGTAGGATCAGGGGCGGGGGGGGGGGGAGACTGGGGAACAAACCCCACTTTTTTCCAATATAGCAAATGTGCCCTACTGGCAAATAAAATGTGCCCCTTTGATGAAGAACTGTCTTTTGGAATATCTTAAGCCTTTAAGCCATTAATAATTTAGTTTTAGTCTGTATGTATGCTATTCTAAAATGGCATCCCACATCTTTTTGTAGCACGGTTAACAATATTTACAATCTCAATAAATGAAAATCAATCAATGTTGCAGCTCATTCTACTAGGATATTATTCTATACTTTATGATGCCAAATCCTACTTCTATGTCTAGAGTTTTGAGGTTATTGATGCATGCCTTGCTGTACTACAAAAGAGATTCACTGGAATTACTGCAGGGTGATATACAATACTAACCCATATGGAGGAAATTATAATTCTAAATGCAGCAAATGGCATAGCTTTTAAGATATCAGATCAGCTTGTGAAAACAGACACCAGTGACATTGACTTTCAGCAGTTTGATGTACAGCTTAGGTTGTTAAGGGGTACTATTCTTCAGCAATTTCCTGATGTGAAAAGAATTACATCAATGAGCACAATTATTTCTGCTATAGCAGAAACACCCAAATGTCCAACCCTTACTTTCAGAACTTGCAAAACTCATTCATTTATATTTGTTGGCTCCTTTAAGTACCGCTTCAGCTGAAAGATCGTTCTCCACACAGCGTCTTCTAAAGAATTATCTGAGAAGCACAATGTCACAAAAGAGATACAACAGTCTGATGTTATTGAATGTACACAAATCTAAGACCGATGACTTGGATTTAACCGAGGTTGCTAGAGACTTTTATTCAACGAATGAACACAGAAGGATTTTTTTTTGGAAAGTTCTAAATTATGGATGGAGAGAAGTACAGATGTAGGTTAATAGAGTCATGTGCACCATAACAGTATTGATAGCATACTAACACATCATATATACTTAAGTGATATGGCCATTGGCCGGCATGTGTATCGGTTTATAGCATAACGAATGGTGGTTATGGAATGAGAAAGTGCCCCTCTGATGTTGTTCCCCCCCTGGACTTTTTGGAAGCTTCCTACCCCCCTGAATGCTTACCTGTCTATTGCAGCAATAAGGTGGTCCACTACCTGGTTATTTCTCAGACTAAAAACCAAGGGCGTAGGAACCGGGGGGCTTGGGGCGCCAGCCCCCAGTGAAAAATATGGGGGGGGGGGCAGAAGTATCATTCCACCCCCCCGCTTCGCAAGTCAGAAAACCCTTTTTTCATTTCCAAATGAGAAAAAAATCTCATTTGGAGTACCAAATTACATCTAAGGCCAGGTGAAAATGCAAAATTATATACAAAATGGAGTGGGTGTTGAAGTGTGCTATATTGCACCAAATTGCATCTGAGGCCACCTGGGGAAATGCAAAAAATTTCCAAAGGGGAGGGCTACACCCCCTCCCCTTAGACCCTCTCCCAGGCCGGCTATCAGTCTTCAGCCCCCCCCCCCCACACTCAAAAGTACCTTCCTACGCCAATGCTGAAAACGTCATTTAACATTATTTGCTTTAGTTCTCCGTTGTCATAGCATACAAGAAATTCATTTTTATTTGGTTTCTTTATTTTGATTCAATAATTTGAAACAATTACATGGATTATACACACTTTAGAAAAGAATTAGAACAATTTCCCGCTTTGAAAATAAAATAAAACTTGTTGATAAATATATCGTAACTATTCCTGTAGTGTTTCATGTGATTCTTGTTCAACAGCTGCTCGTTACAATCCTGGTCCATGCCCAGGGGCAGCACCGAAACCAAATGACCATGTTACAAAAGAAGGTAAGTTCAACAACGAAGCAGTAAACTAAATCTATACACTAACCGTTACAGTTTAGGAAAAATCCACTAGAGTGACGTGCGCAAGATTTGGAAGTTGATGGGGGGATTCTGTTACCGATTTAGGAAGAGCTTGACGTTTTATTGAAGACCGTCCCCTCAGCCCGGAGGCGTCGTTTTATTCTTTCTCGTACAAAAATGTCATAATCCTCGACTGAGGTCAGGGCATGATGACCTCATCAGGAGCGTTACATATAAAATTCTATCCCTCCCCTAATAAAATCAAGGGAAATAAGCCCCCCCCCCAGTCCCACCACCCACCCACTGAAAGATAGAATAATACACAAATGTGTTAATTTAATTTACATACACATATATAGGATGTTAGTATGTTACAATTGAAGCGTTTGAAAAATTTCAAAATTATAACACTATAAAGGAGAGGGGTTTAACTCCTTAGACCATCCTCAGATGACATAACATCTGATGGTGATTGGGCGTTCCCGTTGCTGCCCCCCCCTCTCTTTGCGCATTACACTGATCTTTTCTCTCGGGACCTTCAGCCAGTTTCTGCGGTCAAGTTAAATGATATTAGTATCATATATTGTTCACATTATCTGTACCAATGTTACATCCAATGCCAGCTAGCTATCACGTAAGCTAACAACATATAGTGCTTTATGTGTTTACATTTGATGTAGCATGCAGGACTTTGATAGGGACTGTATAGTCATTGACATTAATACCCGTAAGATTGTGAAAGGATTTTTTATTTGAGGCGGTTCGAGGGTTATTTAATCAATTTTATGTCGTCTTTATGGAAAAGCAATGTCAAATATACTGTATGGTGTGCCCATTATGAACTTCTAATTTTTAACCAGTGATATCAGAAACAGCCAACAACAACAAAATGTGATATTGATTTTATTAAGTTCCCATAACATTATTTAAAATATCACAAACATCTAATAAGATAGAAATATATTGTTTTGTTGAATTCATTCTATTTGCAGGGTTAGGCTCAGTTATGAAACAATTTATTTTGTTATAATGACACAAATAAGATAATAAAATTAAAATATATTCTTGTTTTATATACAATCACATTATGTTCTTCATCTCTAACTACTAATTTTCATAATTAATTAACCATCTGAAGTTGTCGGCTATGTTTTATATTTTCGGCAAAACAAACTCAAGATTCCACGGCAATCTTATGTATGTCTTGGATTCAGAATACAACAATGAGCAACCATCAATGGATGAGTTAAATACTAATGACTCAACACTAACCCCCACAGGGCCCTTATACTTTGATATTCCCCTTAACTATTTTCTTGTGTTGTAATTGTCTCAGCTTATAAAAGTTTATCCTAATCAGTTTCTTTTATAAAATTGGTGATAGTTCATATAAATGGAATACTTGATGCACCACTTTCAGTACAACATTCAGTGAACGTGTGGTGACCATGCATAATTTGCTACAGTAAATTGTGCTCTCTGATATTGCTGTGTTAAGAATTGGTAAAATATCAAGATCTATTAGAAGTATGCAGTGTGATGGTGGTCATTTTGTGTGGCAGTGTATGCATATCTGTTGTTGGTCAATTTTGTGATTTCACACATGTTATGAGCAAAAGGAAAGCAACTTTTGGAACAAGTTGGTGATGGTGTCGTCACGTCATGTAGATGTTAGGTATTTGTATTTGTATGTATTTATTTGTGTCATCACTATTTACAATGTGACGGGAAGTCTCCTATGCAAGGGAAGAAGGAAGGATTCATGCTTACTAGTTCACCTGAGCCTCTTTCTTTGAGACCATTGCCACATTGTCTTTTATTGATTTGTGATACACTTTTTGGATCTGAAATGTGTTAATAACATTGACAAACAACAAATTTCTGACATTACATCTTAAGGATGTACAGTAGAGAGAGCAAAATCAGAGCATTGGAAACTGGAGGAAGCCTTTTTATTGCTGTAAAAACTTAAAAGCTGGCCCCAATTGCCCTGACTGAACCCCCCTCCCCTGCCCGACTCTACTGTCGTAACCTAATTTTCAATAGTTGTGACGACCCATACTCTTACAACGCACCCCTGCACACTGGATGATTAGTGAGCATAGACAATGACTGCTTTATGTTAACAAACGGTGCTCCTTTAAATATGTCACATGACAAACTATTTCCCCTTGATTAGTTACAACAATTATTAAAACTGTGCAGCTTGAGTCGTGAACCGCCACACAATGCTCACTGCCAGCCAGCCAGAGAAACGTTAAGTCTGTGTACATGTTCAGTTATTGCGACTGAAACAGACATGACGTTAAAATGGGTAAAGTTATCATAACTGATATAGTAGGGCCCATCAATAGATGTATGGGTACTATACGGTTATTATTAGGCCCATGATATGATAGTTAAATCGTTTAGCAGTAATCACTGTTCCCTGCTAACTTAACGCAAAAGACGATTTTTAAAGTACAGTATGGTACTAGATTGCCCTCTTGTTTTGGTGGCGAGAGGTACCTAATTCGCGTTCTGTGTTCTACTTATGTAGCTTTTATATTATAATAATTGTTATTATTATTATTATCAGATTTGATCTTTAAAAAGATCTGTCTGAAATACTTCAAATTGTATAACACCTAGATAGTAAAGCACTGATTTTATCACAAAATTATTGTACTTGCTGTAAGACTCAGGAAAATGAGAAGATGTTGCTCTGTTTGAGAGAGTACCTTGAGTATAATGGCTCTAAACCCATCGAGGGTACCAGGTATAACATATTCTGAAATATTTAACACAAGTTCTGGAATGGTATATTTTCATGGTGTGACCGACAGGCCTAATTATCCTTCCTCTTTCAATATCTTCCAGTTAATCAATTCCTTATTTCATTTAATTTCATTTAATTTGATTTTCTTTTGTTGTTTTAAACTTATGATAGCCAGCGAATCAGTGGAGACCACCCCAAAGCAAACCACTACTGGTGGTGATTGTCCTTGTGATGATCCTTCTATTGAGGTGAGAATTACATACTTAATAACATACAATTTCGAATTAGAGAATATTATGTTTTGGGGAGAAAGATTTTAGATTCAAATTTTGATGAAGATCTTAGCAATTATGATATAGCTTTGCTGTACAATACTGTATGTTGACTGTAAATTATCACTTCCAGTGTTGACTAGAGATATCACAGAAATAGCAAAGAAATATGCTTGGAATAGTACTGCAGTAGTACCCCCCCCCCCTCCTCCCCGTTGTCATCCAAATAGTAATGGTACCCATGAAACTATTCAGATATGATGTCAGTCTTTGTAGAAGAGAAAGCTTGATGTTGTGATTGGCATTTAAAGTACATTACATGAATCTTGGCATCATCAACACTATCAGTAGGACGAATTAGAACATTTGGTTTGTAATATAGCTTAGAATTGTCAGAGTTTTGCGATGAATTTGACTCAAAGTATCCAGTCATCAACGTGTTCTTATTGCCTGAATTAACCCAAACAAAATGTCTGTTCATGGAGTGTACATTATAGGATGAGGTACTTCGACCGTCCCATGTGACATAATTGTCCTTCCTCATTCAGCATGTAGGTTTTTGTTAGCTATTTCAAAACTCTAATAAAAGTATAAATAATTGTCAAACTTGTAAACCATGGAACAATCTCATACTCCGTGGATCTGGTTAAATGCACATTTAATTTTAAGCGTAGAAAAAATGACAAGGGTCGTCGTCTGGGTCTTGTCCTTTGTCAACATATTATCATTGTATAAATTATTGTTCACATTTTTTGTACATAGCTCAGTACTTAATGCTCTGAACTTTTCTCATGAATTTATTATGGTTCCTGTGTGCAAACACTGCTATACATGGCTACACTTGTGTAGCGAATTGCCCATTTTGAATAACATTTTGCGATGTGATATCGAATAAATTATTCTCTGTTGTCATAATCGTCTCCCTGATTGTAGGTAATAATTTAGCTGGTACATATCACAAAGCAAATTGCTCTGTAATTTAAATAGTCAAATTAGTGTACATAATACAAGTATGAAGATGGATAGCAGGAACCAAATTTATTGTATTAGAGACGAAATCAGAGCCTGGAAGACTGCTGCACAAATATGAACACTAAATAAATTGCTGTTGTGAAAATTATTTATTAACACTGTTTTGATTGGGCTCAATGGGTTCCATCACCGCAGGGAGTTTCTATTAGTGGCAGGGCTGATTATACTATTAATAACCACAAATTGATGAAATTTGCTACATGACAGGTACCTTTGTATGTGATCATTATGTAATCTCTGTACTTTCTATGTTTGATTTTGGTCATAATTGTCAGATGACCAACTGCCTGGATTGGTTCAATGCTGGTTGTAATAAAACTAGCACATACACCATCAAACCAACTAACTGGAATGGACGACCCTTTGAAGTCTTCTGTAATATGACTGACGGAGGAGGATGGACGGTAAGTCTAGTATGACATCCTATAGTATAGACGATTTATTGTATGTATAATATGACTGACGGAGGAGGATGGACTGTAAGTCTAGTATGACATCCTATAGTATAGACGATATATTGTATATGTATAATATGACTGACGGAGGAGGATGGACTGTAAGTCCAGTATGACATCCTATAGTATAGACGATATATTGTATATGTATGATATGACTGACGGAAGAGGATGGACAGTAAGTCTAGTATGACATCCTATATTATAGACGATATATTGTATATGTATAATATGACTGACGGAGGAGGATACCTTTAATTAGTATGATATCCTATGTTTCATAAATATGGCTAAGTTTGCCTCAAAATGTAGTTATTCTGTGCATATTGTCAGATTCTAAGCACCAGAGGTGTGCCCTGTACAATAGTAATACACACATTCTCATTGACAGTTATAAAATCCTGTAATATTACGCATTCACACTGGTCAGCAGAATCACTTTGGTCGATTGGTACGGAATTAGTTTGTGACGCAAGGGTGAGGGGTTCTGTTCCTACCTATACATTTGCAATGGCAGTGCATTTGTCAGAAACAAATAAAACTTTTAGCATCCTCTGGAATTAGAAACAAGTTCCAAGTTAATGAAATTATGGTTACTCTAATGAAACCATGCAGATGGTAGCAGTACATTGATATTCTTCCCATTGGTCTTTGCATCTTCCTTTGAATCTTAATTTTCTTGATTAATTTTGAACCTACCGTTCCAGTCCATTTGTGGTTATTACAGTGTTTGATTACAGTATCTATAAATTGGGGAATATCAGAGTTGATGTGTTGCTCACTTGATATAAATTTAGAGTTTTATTACAAGAGCAATCTGCCTGTCACAGTATTAGGCTCTTTCTCTCAGATAATGAGGTCATTTTAGATTTATTGAAGTAATCATCAACCTTGGGGGAAATGAGGAATTGGGCATTTCAATACAAACCAGAGTTGAGCTCAAGATCTTTCAGAATGTTTCTCTTCCAAATGAATAGTGTGGAAGTTTGACAATAAGATTCCATTATATGTAATGCGATGGAGTTAATGCATTTAAGCAACAATATCCAACAGTGGTCTAATTGTCTACATTACACACACAGACATCAGTTAAACAGTTTTCTGTCCTGGTGTGTGTACAATCAACTATGGTAGAGGGTGAAATTCACTTTTCAATTTAAGTCAGTTCAGGTGCAACGTCACACACATTCTAGGTTAGTCTAATATAGTGGTCCTTTTATGTCAGTGAAAGATACCACAATGTGTGGAATCTGAGGCCTTGTTAGCATGATATCCTAAGAAAGGCTTTATGTATTAGATTCCCTAAACATGCACCTAACTACCTCATGGAAAACGTCAATGCATTTTTGCGTCCTGGTTTTAAGGTGGGGTCTCACCGTTACCAAACCGACCGAGTATTGACTCGAAAGTAGATGATGAAAATCATGAAATTAAGACTTGTGTGTCACAAAAATCAGTTTTGGTGGGTTTGCTGGTATTTGTAGATGTTAGAAGATTTATCTACAGTTTTGTTTCTTTTACTAAACAACAAGTCCATAGACCAAACTAGCTTTCTGAGCATCTGGGGGGGGGGGGGGAGGGGGGAAAACTACACATTGATTTCTGATTGATTCCTCATGGATGATCCTGGCATGTGGGTCTCAAAGGTTGTCGACTACTGTTTCAGATAATAACAAGTCTGTAGATACTATGTGGGAATCCCATACCACTGACAGAAGGGTAAATTACGGGTGAGAGTGTAGGACTTCAGTTTGGAACATTGTCAATAACTGCTTCATTTAGAGGTCATCCTTTGCTTATGTTATAGAAGGAATACAGTCCACTTCTCAGTGAAAATGTTATTGAAATAAATATATTCTTATTTATTATTAAAATTATTCTTTTTGTTTTTACATTATACAGGTGTTCCAACGTCGTGTTAATGGTTCCGTTGAATTCCATCGTAACTGGAAGAGCTATAAAGACGGCTTTGGTGAGCTGGACCATGAGTTTTGGTTGGGAAATGATAAGTTGTATGACCTCACCAATCAAGGCAACTATCAACTTTGGATTGATATGGTGAACAGAGATGGAGCTCCATACTACGCAAAGTTTGACTTGTTCCGGATCAACGATGAAAGTGACAATTACACACTGTCTGGACTGGGAGCTTTCAGTGGAACTGCAGGTTTGTCCAAACTGTAGGTTTCTCTCTGTGTTTGTTGTATACAAGTTCATTGTACTATTAAATGTCATGTTCTGTTTTTATCATAATATACTCGGTAAGTACATTTTAGTCGTGTTATGTTCATTCTTTAGGGCAGCCAGCTGTATGACCTTCATTGTTTTAAGCAACCCAAGTAGTCACCCCTGGAACTAGATTACCAGGGAAGTTCATTGGCGTGCAACTTAAGCTGTGATAAGAATTTTACGGAGGTCATAAATACATTAACAAACATTTTCAAGGCGATAGACATTTTTTAAAGAAACTTTTTTTTTCAGTTATTGTAGCAGTGGGAGGGTGGAGAGGCAGGGTATGTTACTTTATGGATGGGGATGGTGGCAACATGTGACATCCTATATCATATATCACTGCACATTTATTATTCATAGAATAATTAGATTACATTTTCATTTGTTTTGCAATACAATTTGTGTTGCTTCATGGTAAATTCTCCAATTCTGTAGTAAGCGTCTATGTCATGTTTCCTTGTTTCGCATGGTAATCATTTTAGCCTTATTATAGGTAAAACGGGCCTGAACCATGCCGTGAAGTCTACAAGTCTAAACAAATCTTCAATTCATTACTCTATTGTAGGCTATTTGTTCCCTTTATGACCAATTTTTTTTTTAAATATGACACTTTTGGGGGAAACTTGTTTTAACAGCGGCATCATTAGCTGTTTGAAATTAAAAAGGGTGGGAGCTGGGATGGTCGTTTCAATTTCAGCTAATGCATCAATCAGCTATGATCCCATTAATTGCTGCCTTAGTTTGTAGGAGCAAACCTTGAACAGAGTTTGGATTAACCCAGCTCATGACTGCTGCTATCTTCACTCCAGAGTGGGTGTCCACAACTCACCATTATATTTGCTGAGAATATGCCTTCCTGTTACATTGCTACATTAACAAGGCATAAAAATCCAGATAATTCAGTGAGAAATCATTTGCTATCATTATAATAATTAAAATGTGATTAGTAAGGTAATAGCTCTTGGCTGGTCTATACTAGTCCTAAGAAGCAGGATTAACAGTTATTGGATTAACTTACACTATGGTTCCTGGGTTAATTAATATGTTTAAATATAGAATTAGAGTTAAAACAAAACTATTAAGTTTATTGTTGTAACGAGCTGTGATATATCAAATAGATCACATACAAGGATTAACAATTATATGCTAAGACATCACAGAAACAAAGCATAATGACTGACAGAGATATGCTAAGACATCACAGAAGCCAAGCATAACGACAGACAGTGATATGCTATGACATCACAGAAACCAAGCAAAATGAATGACAGAGATATGCTAAGAAATCACAGAAACAAAGCATAATGACTTACAGAGATATGCTAAGACATCACAGAAACCAAGCATTGTGACTGACAGTGATATGCTATGACATCACAGAAACAAAGCATAATGACTTACAGAGATATGCTAAGACATCACATAAACCAAGCATTATTTGACTGGCAGTGATATGCTAAGACATCACAGAAACAAAGCATAATGACTTACAGAGATATGCTAAGACAACACATAAACCAAGCATTGTGACTGACAGTGATATGCTAAGACATCACAGAAACAAAGCATAATGACTTACAGAGATATGCTAAGACATCACATAAACCAAGCATAATGAATGACAGTGATATGCTAAGACATCACATAAACAAAGCATAATGAATGACAGTGATATACTAAGACATCACATGAACACAGCATTATTTGACTGACAGTGATATGCTAAGACATCACAGAAACAAAGCATAATGACTTACAGAGAAATGCTAAGACATCACATAAACCAAGCATTGTGACTGACAGTGATATGCTAAGACATCACAGAAACAAAGCATAATGACTTACAGAGATATGCTAAGACATCACATAAACCAAGCATTGTGACTGACATGGATATGCTAAGACATCACAGAAACAAAGCATAATGACTTACAGAGATATGCTAAGACATTACATAAACCAAGCATAATGAATGACAGTGATATGATAATACACCACAGAAACAAAGCGTAATTACAGACAGTGATATGATAAGACAGTAGACCAAGCATATTTTTTCTTACAGTGACATCCTAATGCATCACACAAAGACAAGCACAACTTCCTAACAGTGACATGCTGAGATATAACATAGCAAATACAATCAGTGATATGTGATGCAGACTGTCACAGAGATTAAGCACAAATGTTCTGTTGTGTAGTGATATGTAGAGATATCACTCTACAGATTCAACATATATCCAATCATATTTACTAATTGTTTAATGTGTCTATATTGTGATAGGTCCCTTAATTGTGATGGATTGTAGTTTAAGAGAATATTTTTACTTGTTTAATTCACAGACACAGATGGAGGTCACCCTGGTGGTTATGCTTTGAGTGCTCATCTTAACTCTGCCTTCAGTACCTTTGACAGGGACAATGATATAGCTGACAGTACTAACTGTGCTGTTACTAACCATGGTGCCTGGTGGTACAAGAGCTGTGCAGGTTCTAACCTCAATGGTAACTATATGGCAGCAGATAATGCTCTATCAAGCATATACTGGTCTAGTCTACCTGGAGGTGGATATTACATCAAATACACAGAAATGAAGATAAGACCCGTCTAGATACGGTTCTTTCCAATAAGTACTTGATAAGAGGATCAAAACTAACAAACACACTGGAGTTCAGCAAATATATCATCCATATCAGCAAACAGAAATGTCACAGATAACCCAAATTCACCCCCCCCCCCCATGCAGCTCCTCAAAACTACTTTAAACAGACACAGACACACCCAGGTGTGTTTTAAAATCATACTGAGGAGCTCATGGTTTTTCCTACTGTTCAAGTCCACGTAACCTAACCTTCACAATATCCCTTAACAATAGAACTTTTCTGAGGACCTGGTGATTCTTACCGTCTGAGGACTCGCAATTCCTTTGTTCAAGCCCTTAGTCAGAATACAAAACAAGTGCAGACACACACACATTCTTATGTATTGTTATCAGTCCTGAAATAATATATATACTAATATTGTTTGCACAGGTATATGTTCAGATACTTGTTCTCAATAAGAGTAGTTACCCATATCACGTTATGGGATTGATGGGATAGCCTATTGGAATTCTCAACATGCATTTCTCACAAACAAATACATCTTAAAAGGTTGTATTGCTGAATCAAATGCACTGTAATATTTTCCTAGCCTTTATGCATAGTCTACCCAAACAGTTTATTGCATAACAGTGTTTTACACAGAATTTATTTATTATCTTGACTCTCTGTATTCCATTTGAATTACTATGTACAAATTAATGTTCGATGTTTATTGAGAATTGATTGGTAGAGACTTTCCAGCAGAGGAAGGGGCTCTCTTGCATTTTGACAAAGGGGACTGTGATATTATTCCTGAATCAAGGTATCACATTCGCACTCGCCAGATAAGCTTGGATACACACATGTTTGGTAATTGACTAGTTCAAGGTTTAAAAAAAGGATTTTAAAATGCAACAAGTTAAGGTGTTTAAACAATTAGTTTGACTTCTAACTTTGAATAAATGTTTCAAAAACCTGTCTACTTTAATAACTAAAAGGAAGTTGTATATATATACTATTAGTGATCAGCTCACAGTACCGATGTGATATACAGTCTGAGACTGCAGCTTGTCAAGTTCAGGAAACTAGGTAAGATCTTGTGACAGCACCCTCTGTTGGCTCATGGGGATGGCTGGAGAACCCCATTGAGAAGTAACCTATTAATTGTGAAATAGTCAAACTGGATGGGTAGGAATGATAATGCATTCATTGTAACCATCGGTTTAGGTCATGTTGAGATTAGCTCAATGAAAATGAATTTATGGTAACCATCCGTTTAGGTGATGTTGAGATTAGTTCAAAGTTAATTTGTGTAAACACGGTAAGCAGGCAATGATTATTAGGGCTTCTTTAGGTACTTCATAAGATTGGTTAACTGTGTATGATTACATCTGATTGGTAAGGATGATTACATAAGATTGGTAAACAGTTAATGATTATATCAGTTTAGTAAGGATGATTACATAAGATTGGTAAACAGTTTATGATTATATCAGTTTAGTAAGGATGATTACATAAGATTGGTAAACAGTTTATGATTATATCAGTTTAGTAAGGATGATTACATAAGATTGGTAAACAGTTTATGATTACATCAGTTTGGTAAGGATGTTTACAAAAGATTGGTAAACAGTTTATGATTACATCAGTTTGGTAACGATGCTAACGGAAGGAATGTTAACAGGTTATGATTACATCAGTTTGGTAACGATGATTACATAAGATTGGTAAACAGTAAATGATTATATCAGTTTAGTAAGGATGATTACATAAGATTGGTAAACAGTTTATGATTATATCAGTTTAGTAAGGATGATTACATAAGATTGGTAAACAGTTTATGATTACATCAGTTTGGTAAGGATGATTACAAAAGATTGGTAAACAGTTTATGATTACATCAGTTTGGTAAGGATGATTACAAAAGATTGGTAAACAGTTTATGATTACATCAGTTTGGTAAAGATGATAACGTAAGATTGGTAAACATTTTATGATTACATCAGTTTGATAAAGATGATTACATAGGATTGGTAAACAGTTTATGATTAATCAGTTGGGTAAGGATGATTACAGAATGGAGGTAAACAGTTTATGAATACATCAGTTTGGTAAGGATGATTACGAAGGGATGTAAACAGTGTATTATAACATGTATATGATAATGGTGAATATGTGAAGTTGGTAAACTGTTTACATCGGTTGGGTTATGTAAAGGATATAAGACTAGTGATAATATATTTGTTTGTTTAGAATGAGACTGTTGGTTTAATGGTCATATCTTCAGCATATATATTTTCACTATATTGTCCATCAGTTTGGACCAGCCCAGGCTTTAAAGCAGTTGGTTAATGTTTCACTGTGCAGCATTTTTTTCATTTAAGATATTATAATCCTTACTGGATATATATATATATATATATATATATATATATATATATATATATATATATATATATATATAAATATATATGTATATATATATATATATATATATATATATATATATATATATATATATTTTCATTTATATATATTCATTTGCCTTTGTCGTTTACCACCATTGCATTAACATAAAGTCTGTTCAAAGTATCTCTTTCGAGATCCGGCTTTAGGAATCACAAATAATTTCGAGTTGGTTAGCATCATGTTTGATCTCTAGAGTAAGGCAAAATATGTCACCAAAAACAGAACTAGTATTGTTCGATACAGGTGACAAACGCCTACAGTGGAATTACGACCTTCCTTACCGGTTTCGAACCTCTGGACATACAATCAGCGTCCATAGCCTAGTGGTTAGGGTGTCCGCGTACAGAGCGGAAGGCCCGTGGTTCGAATCCCGGTGGAGGCTGAAAGTTTTTTCACTGTTCTTGATTTTCCAACTCATTACGATTTTCATTTATATATATTCATTTGCCTTTGTCGTTTACCTCCATTGCATTAACATAAAGTCTGTTCAAAGTATCTCTTTCGAGATCCGGCTTTAGGAATCACAAATGATTTCGTGTTGGTTATGTTACGTTGGAATGCGAGAGGTCTCGATAACTAATTTTAACGAGACACAAGCCTGGGTTCGTTTCCGTAAGGAACACAGACAAATTGACGAGTCTAGAGATTTTAAATGAGAACGTAAACTATATTGAACAATGGATTTCGAACCAACAACAACAAGTGGTAATTACAAATATATAGAAAATTACTCACAAACTTAACAAGATAGGATACACTTTAAAACACGCTGGTCTCTTCCAACGGCGATATCCCTCAGCGGCCACGACCTCGATGACGACGATTCTCGGTCCGTTGTACCGCGAAATTCACTGGTCCTCGACGAAGTTTCTCGCGATCCCAGAAACAGCAGTCACCTTCTTTCCGGCGATGCTCCAAAATAGAAGACGGACTTGCAGCCACAATAGAGTGAAGCACACGTCGAACTTCTCGCCGACTAAATATTACCAGAGTCAGTCCAAAATCAGCTTTATAGCCACTAACTCCTGGCGTAACGAACTTCCTCAACGGAGACAGAAATTCTTCACCTTCTCCGCAATAACGACTGAAAACTGTAGTATCACAGTAAAGTCCTCTTCAAACTTCTGAATGGAAGTGTAGAATCAATCTTTTTATCGATCTCTCAATCCTTCAGAAAATACTGGTAGTTGAGCACTGACGATATATAGTAGAATGGTATAATATGTGTCGTCGCTTGTATTCGTACAGAAACTGAGAAACTCTCCGATCTGGGCGGGTTTATATACGATTCGCTATGTCAAGAATCATCTAGATCTTTCTCGATACACTTGACCCAGTTTTTCTATTCTTGGAAATCCTTTGCATATCTGCGAACGTTCCAGAGAATCCACATCCACGAAGATGCCGTGCACAGCTTACACGCGATTCCACGTAAACCGACGTTAACCCGAGACCAGCGCGTCATCATAAGGAATATACCAGAACAATCGTGTATTATAACATTGTGACACGGTAACCCGACCTAATTTCTCAAATACTGATTTATCACGTAGGCAATTTCAATTACTCTCCACATTGTAACATTAGGTTCCTCACTAGCAGTAACTAGCGTTAGGCTACAATGGGCCCTCGTAACAGTTAGCATCATGTTTGATCTCTAGAGTAAGGCAAAATATGTGACCAAAAACAGAACTAGTATTGTTCGATACAGGTGACAAACGCCTACAGTGGAATAACGACCTTCCTTACCGGTTGCGAACCTCTGGACATACAATCAGCGTCCATAGCCTAGTGGTTAGGGTGTCCGCCTACAGAGCGGAAGGCCCGTGGTTCGAATCCCGGTGGAGGCTGAAAGTTTTTTCACTGTTCTTGATTTTCCAACTCATTACGATTTTCATTTATATATATATATATATATATATATATATTTATATATGTATTTATATGTAGATATATGTATTTATCTATTTGTTACTTAGTGCAAGATTCATCAAATAAACATAGCGTGATAATTATCAACACTAATTCTCTCTATGTTCTTTGGTCACTCGTTCCATCCATTTCCGGGAGTCACCATCAGGGGCAGACTGACCCATGACCTACACCCTTGAGTAAAACTGCGGTCATTATACGCCAGTGTTGTAAACAGCCACACTCAAGTCACAAAACAGTCAGGTAGTTAGCGAATCCAAGAAGATTGTAAAACAATTTCCCATAGAACTAACACAGTGACTTGAGTCTATGATTAAACTGGTGCCAGGAAAATCACTGATAATTACTTGTACTTAGGATGAGGTGTCTCATTACAACTCTGTACTATGCCAACTCGACCAGAAGCATAACCAGATATAAACAGGTGACATGCAATCAACCCCCGCTTCTCTTCCCCCTACTCCCTGGCCCAGTCCTACCAGTGGAGCTGCAGGGAGCAGTCTACCCTTGGTGCAGCAATAGAAATGGGCCAACAGAGGAGAGTCTGCATCCACCTAGTAAGCCCACTCATGGTTTGGGTTTTGGCTGAGAACTTTCTAAACTTGTCACCTCTTGACATCTAGATATGACACTTTCAAGCTTTCTCTCTTGAGGACAGGCTTTGGTTTGAATTCCCAATTTGATGGTTATCGTGAGAGAACTTAAAACACTGAACATTGTTTAAGGAAAATAATAAATATTCTGATTTCAAACACTTATCTTCAGGCTGTTATCGGTCATAGGAACCATATGGCCCTGACAAAATGAGTCCACACCAGCTGCACTGACCTAGTTACGTCAATGCCCATACCCTACAACCCCCCCCCCCCCCCCACCGCATCCTCTCCCAGGACAAAGTGTCAAGATTAATCCCAAGTTCTGAATACAACTTTAACGTAAATGTATAAGGCCCACTGGTATACCAGATCGCATTCTAAATTTCCAACTATCATTTTTACAGTCATTAACGAGATCATTATGAAGAGACTATAATATTCAATGAGCGTGAACACCAGAAAAGAACATGAAGGTTGGCTGAGAGCACCACATTAATTTTGGTATATAGACCGCTAAACAACTCTGTTATCACCCCAGGATGTACTTCGTTACAACTTTTAATATTTGAGAAACAACCCTCAGTACATCCGAGGCCTATCAATTAAAGCGGCTGGACTACTTAGTTTAACACACTATCATTGGTTCAGTTTCTCAGATGCAACACAAAACTCAATAGGAAAACAAGACCTATAGCCTGAAATATTTGTTTACATTAACATTAACAGTTTATCAGTGACAAATAGTGTTGAATGTCGACCAATGGTGCTCTGCTGTTTATAATAAGTTTACATGAGCAATATTTTGGTTGAGTTATTGCCAGTTTGGTTTCATGCCGGAAGCAAAGGAACCTAAGCAGTCGGGTTAGCGTGTGTGTGTGTGTACGTCTGATACACTTGCTTTGATTCACGATAACTCAACAACGGAGTGTTGGATTTATGTGGATGTATTATAGTGAGGTGTGCCCTATCGTTTTTAGCACTAACCTTATGAATATTAATAAGGTTATGGGGTCAAACGTAAAAAAGTTACATTGTAATAACTTGAGACCTTTGTTGGTTAATAGCTGGTACATGCAGGCCATCTGGGCCCCAAAAACTCCTGAGCCCATATTTGGGCTGAGTGGGCCCAAATGTTTTATTTACACCTCAATGCATTCCTGCACGAATTTTGGGGCCCAATATTTTGGGGTCCACAGTTTTTGGGATTCAATATTGGGGGGAGGGGGCAATTATATCTTTTAGCCACATTATTTGGGCCAAATATTTTTGGGGCCATTTAGACGCAAATTTTATTGGGCCAAAGTATTTGGGAGGGGATAAAATTGTCAAATTCCAATAACGCCAAAAACTTAAATCAGATTGTATCCAAATATGGAATACAGTGTTTGGTTAATATATGGTACACGTGGGCATAAATGTTATGATATTGGGTGAGGACATACAATGCTTTAATATTCCACTAAGCAAGGAACCATTGTGCCCTTTGAGCTCTTGTTTGGAGAGAGGCCAAAATATTAAAATTCCAATAACTCCACAACCTTAAATCGGATTGTAATCAAACATGGAATACAGTTGTTGGTTAACAGCTGGTACATGTATTGCAACAAATATTCCACTTAAGCAAGGAACCATAGTGCATGTTGTGCTCTTGTTAAACAATGGATTAACATTTAGGCCTACACTGAGGAACTGACGTCATCATCGAATTATCCTTAAAGGAGCATTCCAGGACTTGAGCATACTTTAAAGATTAATATCTCGCAAACCAGACTATATACAGAAACATTACCGACACTCAACTCATTCCTATTTCTTGGACAGTCAATATGACGTATTAAGACTAAATTCATCCTTAAATAATAACCAAACCTGCTTGGATGTGAGTGAAGCTAAAAAATATATATTATTTTATGCATTAAAAGCTTGTAGACGTTTTATTTCTTTCGTTTACTCTCTTAGTGATAACAACACGCATAGATAGAACTATGGAACAAATATTGTACTACACTTGCTGAATATCGGATTTGATTTGGCGGCTAATAACCTTCCCACCCCGCCCCACCACACCCCCCATTGCTCTGTGCCCATCTCCGATTGGCCGACTGGTCAGTCACCCCCTCCCCCTTTCTGGTCCTCATTTGATGATAGTCTTGGCCAACGTTAACGCCTCCATTGATACCAGATGTATTACAACGGGTAAATAGAAAAGAAATGGTGCCATAGCCGTTATACCTTGCATGATTACGTTTACATCCATTGTGCCAACGGAAAAAAATGAGCCTTTTGTAGGTCGGTAACCTTTTGACCCCAATGAATAGGAATACTCCAAGTTATAGCCAACAAGAGTATACAGGAACAAGAAAAGAAACTATATCTATAAAAATATGGTAAATCCAGTGGCGTATCTAGAATAGCTGGCACCCGTGGCGGATTCTTCCCATTGTCACCCCGTGCCGGGAATGCCGTCCTGGGGGAGGTGTCTAAGACTTCGCCCTCTACTTTGAGAAAACTTTGTTTAATGTAAGGTGACTTAAATGCAAAATGATGCTATCTTTGGCAAAGCCTTGAACTGATTACACAATGATTTACAAAAACAATGAGGAATTTGGGGGCATGGGGGCTGTAGCATGGCACCTCCCTGACTGGTATCCGGGTGGACCCCCATCCCCATCCGCTTAGTACGCCACTGGGGGAAATTGCAAGGTTTCGCAAGCTTCAGGGTATACGTGTCACACGGACACCCACGGCCCAGCGCGGGAAGGTTGCTGTAATAAATCAGCCTCGCGGGAAATGTTTTGAACAATATTGCCATTCCACGTTCTTTTATATTTGTATTGTATGTTGGTTAGTAAACGTTTTCTTTCGTATGAATTTGACTTCAGTTCAGTGTTCCCACTAAGGTGCGGGATTCCCTTCAACTGACTCAGTAATCCCGGAAAGAAAACATTTGTCTGCTGGAAATCTCCGCATCGTATTTTGCATTCGCGATGAGTTTATACTCAATGTACAACTTATTCACTTGACCGTATAGAGAAAAAAAAACTGAAAATCAATTGTGTACCAATTGTGTACAGAAAGGAGGTAGGCTACACCTTTCAAATTTTACGAAAGATCGAGCAAAGCACTTTCGAAAAATTCACGCCAAACTTGCATATCGTACTAAATGCAACTAATGTCATGTAAACAAGGCTATAGTGCATCCATATATGAATATACCGTAAGACCACATCTGGTGTTAAGAGGGGGGAAAAGAAAGTATTTTCTAGCATTTCCAAAAATACCGAAAAAATAATTTCCTACCATAGTTAAGTGTATAGCAAATAGCCTAACCACCTCGGCGGTTATAACGGATCTCACGTAACTACAAAATCACAACTAATTGTATTTTGCGGAGTTTACGTTTTCTACAAGAACATGGAAACAATATTTATTTGGGAGTGGACTCTCACTCACTGTCCATCTAAAATTATCATCTCAGCCCGAATGATTTATTTAATAGGCACCACCGGCTGGTCTGTACTCTGGTGCTCCAGATATTTGTCCTAACTTTTTTCATTAATTATGAAAAATTCCAGACATGAGATCTCATTTCAAAGCTGTCTACATGTGGCACAGAATACTCGGGAAGGGCCGTTTCCGGCCATCTGGGGGGTTTCCAAAACCCAAAATTTTCTTGTACGCTCCACGCCAACCGATGGTGGCGCTCCGCTTAGATAGTCCTGCCGGTGTAGCAGTACAAACTGTCGCAAATATTCCATATTCAGTATAAACTGTCCCAGTCCCATAGGACAGTTTATACTGGATTTACCAGTACGTTTGGTCTCCCCGGACCTATTGTACAAGGCCAGTTGGTACAGACTGTCTACCCAGACAGTATATGCTATAGTTACACGGAGGGGACATTATTTGACGGTCATATATTTTGTTGTAAATTGTGTCCCCCTGAACACAATGTCCGCCGTAGCATGTACGTTCGAGTAGCAAAAATTTAATTAGTAATGGACTCTGGCAGTATCCGTATTATTAGCAAATTGTCGCATTTCGGCTTCCGTATATTTAGCAGTAAAGTCGTGCGACAACTAAAAACGGAAAAGCTAGCAGAAAACGTGAGACAAATTGCGGATATTCTAAGAGATGAGAGCTATCCAAGTAGGTTTACAAGAATAAAACAGAGAAGAATCTTACGGAGACAAAGTCAGTCTTTCAGACTGGCTGAAAATGGAACTCTTGCGTACCGAAATTGAAGGCAGCTCACACTGACTAGTGACATCTATAAGGTAATGTCTGTAACTTACAGTATAGGATACACAATATGCCTTTGGTTGTTAAATGGCGAACGGCCATTCCACAGTTAAACTATAACCAGGCCTCTAGGACTGATTGGTGCACAAATCATGATATTCTTTTACCACGTTTGGTTAGTTGTAAAAACTCATTCGCAAAAGTCAAGCAATTGCTTATGCAACATTATAATCAGTTGTATGCTTGAGCAAAGTTATTAGGGCCTATTTCTTTTCGTTTTGTTTACCCAATTGTCTTAACAAATTTTTGTGACAAGTATTATAAATTTCCACCTTTTATCGCCCTGCCTATCATAAAAGATAACAACAGATCACTAAAGCTTAGAGAGCTAGTCTGGTTTGCATGCATGGGACACTATAAAATGCAATTATTGGACTATAGCATATAGCCGAGCCTACTTCTAGAGGAAAGTGGCACTAATACTGTACATAACAAATTCACGTTCATTAATTTTGGTTGGTAAGAACAGATATTGAAGGCCTGATAGTACTTTTTTAGGTGTGGCATATTCTCTACATGCCAAACCTAACTGCAGAAGAAAACTTCTTAAATATCTATAGACCCCAATTGTGGCCATGCAATATGTACAATAATGGGAATATTCCATTTCAAACACTGATATAGAGTTGTAATTCAATTTTAATTAGGCACTTCAGCTAGAACTACCAATTGTGCAGCCCATATATTTGTGTGTGTTTGTTTTTGTTCTTTTTTTGGGGGGGGGGGCAAAAAAACATGATATCTTCTTGATCATGAATTTTCTTATCTCTTTGAAGGTGTTCATCTTTGCATAGATAAACCAGACAACAGACTATGCCTATTGTCTAGATTCTATTGCAAAACTATCAACGTTGATGTAACAAGCTATGTTCAACAGGATGTCAAAGCGTCATTGTCATGTAGACCTACGAACAAGTCTCCATAGCATTCCTGTAACTGGATTATGGAAACAGGTAAATATTCAATCTGTTTTAATTGCACAGGATGTCCGCAGTATGCAGTGAAGGTTTAGTTTAGTTAATGTCACTCTTTCTGGACAAATTAAACATTTATATACAAGTTGAAAGGTAGTCTGTATTGGCCCTAAATTTTGGCCACTTTAATTGCTAGAAGTTTTCAAAAAGTACTTTCCTGGGGGTAATAACCCTTTAAATTGTGCTCAGACATTCTAAATGTGAACGAGATGATTGAATGTCCCAGTGAGGTAAATTTCCTCCAGGGAAATAAACATACTTACAGAATTTTGTCCATAGTGAAAATTTGGCATATTTAGGGCCAATACAGCAAACCTTTATGCCACACTCTGGCCTAACTGCAGAGCAACCATCAATATAGGCATATAATTGTAAGTTGCAAAAAGTGGCGTATCATTTTTCTGGTTTAGTGGTTGAAGCGATTGTAAATGTATGGTACAGTATGGTGTAAGTTACATTTTCATGTTTGCAAGGTAAAAATAACTGGCCTAAATCCACCAACACCCTGTTTCGATCAGATATCCCACTGTTTTTATCGAGATCTGTGTACAGAATGAAGCAATGGAATAGAACAACAGTCAAGGCAAAGCCTGCAACTTGTAATTTTTTTTAAATTAGCACCTAAATGCTGTCTTCTTTCTTAACAGGTTGGTGTTGATCTTATTGGTCCTCTACCAGTGACAGCTGCCAAGCGACTGTACATGATAACACTGTCTGACTTCTATTCAAAGTGGCCTGAGACTAAGGCAGTGCCTGACAAGACTGCAGCATCAACTTCTTATTTCATTACTGATGTGATGATGAGGTAAGCATGTCTTAAAAAGTGAATAATTTTCTGTAGTTAGTTCCAATATGAATGGCATCATATCTGTTATTTGTACCATTCAAATAACTTGTAGTGCATGGCAGAATGCTGTGTTTGAGTATAACTTATTTCCAAATAGGTATTAAGCATACAGAAAGGTCACGAAGGTAGGTGAGAACCGAGAAGTGTAAATCTTTGCAGGTTAAGTCCCCATTAACAAGTTTATGTAAGTAGTTTTTGTTCCTATATTTACTTGCAAAGGTTCCACCTCTGGTTCTTAAGTAGCATATAGCCTGACAATTGTCGTCATTTGATTTACATCCCCAATAAGTGATTTTGGCTGGACATGTTTGACTGCAGCAGACACAGTTTATTTGTTCAAACAAATGATGAGTAAATAAGTAAGACCACATACCACAGCTAGACACCACCTATTGTGTGTTGTTTTTCAAAAAGGTGTTGGACAGTTTGATATTGTAACCACAAGGAACTATTCTGTTTAGAAAGTGTGAACTTATTACTACTTGGCTGTTTTGAAAGGAACTTCGACAAGATAAGAGAGATAATGTATCAACTGAGTTTTGGTACCATTTCTCTGTTTGGTCCGTTGTGGAAAATTGCTAAATGTGTTTGTGTGTGTGGTGGGGGATATTTCCTGAAACCTGGGAGAGGGACCCCTTTTTCTTTGGCAAAATAAGGCAATGTTTAGGTCTCTTGATGCAAAATGATGTATAATAGTACATTTTACCATAATAATGGTTAGCTAGCATTATTTGTTTTTGCATTTGGGTCATACAGAGGGTGTTTTGAACCCCCATGGATCCTGATTCAGGACAATTAATGTTTGATCGGCATTAAACAGTCATACCATGCACACATACATCAATAGAGCACCAAAAGTCATCAAACTTCTGTTGTATCCTAGCTTAATCTTATTTGATAAATTTCTGATATTAAATTTAATTAATATGTCACAAATGTTGTATTGGCTCATGTGGTTAAAACTTTTCAGGTTTGGTAGTGAACTGTACAATATAGCGCCAAAATTATGACACGCAATCTCCAATTAAAAAAATGGAGCCAGTAATCCTATAAACATGTAGGTGTCACAATAAAAGATCATCCAATTAACTCAATGCCTAAGCATAGTTCAGTTGTACACTATACAGTCTACACTTAACCAATATGGTGAATGTTAATTATCTTTGTAGTGGAGCTTACACATAACCTTTCAAGATGATAATGTATTTTATATATGACTTACAGTGTGGCATTCACTACTCATCATATTGCTTTCAACTTTTATTTTGCACAGATTTGGTTGTACTGATATCTCATATCTGACCACCAATGGAGGGAGTATGTATGAAGTTAACAGAAGACCCCAGAAGACATGTCTAGACAATTTTCTTGGCAGTTAACTTGTTACCGACAATAATCTTGTCTTTCACTCTAACATATCATGAGAGAAAAATTCGTCGGCTGCTATATGTTTAAGCAAAGTCAGGCCATTGACTTTTCACTGCCAGTCGTTCGGTGGAAATCCATATATTTGCAGTTCAAGTTGAAGGGTTGTGACGCTCGAAATTCTTTATCACCTCATTACTTCATTAAATAACAAATACGAAGGCGTGTTTCTTGGTTCTGGAAATTGTGTTCAAGATAAGTTCTCATAGTAAAACATATAACCGACCATATTCTGCTTCCTGTTGTAACTTTTGCTGTTATGGATTTCTGTGTAAGTCTTAACGAAAAACCCGTTGGATACATGAGAATCAGCTCTTTTATTTGTAATTTACAATCAAGATTTAACTTTTGACGGTATCAAGTTGCACATAAAAGCATTTTATAGGTAATCCTACTGTTTGTGGAAAGCAGTTCAAGGGGGGAATTCTAATAGGGAAACTTCTGCATGGTTTTATTGAGGTCTTTACCAAACTCTAAAGAGGATGTTCTTCATGTGGATTATGAGAGTTTCAAGTACATATTGTTTGAAGAAGAGTGACAGTAGTATATCATTCTAATCAAGCAATACCTCCCTGCTTGAAGGATGCTCTAGAAAGCATGGATTATCTTTAATTGCATCAGAGCTACAAAGTAAGAGTCATCATTCCAGTTAAATTTCCCCATGCAGGGGGTAGAAAGTGGGGGTGGGCACACAACATCAGAGGGACATTTTCTCATTCCACAACCACCACTCGTTATGCTATAAACCGATACACACCGGCCATATCACTTAAATATATATGATGTGTTAGTATGTTATCAATACTATTTATTGAGATTTTTTATTGTTAACCGTGCTATAAAAAGATATGGGATTCCATTTTAAAAATAGTATGTACAGACAGTGCCCCCCCCCCCCCCCCGCTCCTGGCTCCCTGATCCCATGTATAATAATTTTTTCACTCTTTGCCCAGTCTGATATAGATTCAGAATATTGTGTTTGTGCATGACTATCATCCAATTTCATGTTTTGATTTTTACTATATTAACTTTCTTTGAACAAACTTTTCTCTACAAGAATGACATATTTAAAGTGTGAGAAACATGATGAGACAAAAAATCTAGCATATTGCATCCTGCTCTGTCCTATTTGCTTTATTCTTTCCCTTGTTTGGCTTTGTTTTGTTTCCTGTATGTTTTGCAGCTCTTTTGAAGAGGATATCGTTCTAATATATCTTTTCTAATTTGAACCACTTTTGTCCAATAAGAAACATTCATAATAAGAAACAACGAACCTTTATCACTGGAATTGCCTGGAATGCCATTTGTCTATACAAATGAAGATTTGCTTCGCGCATGGCCATCACAACGGGCTTAGGGGGCAGGGGGTGGGGGAATGGCCTTCCACCCTGTTGAGAGGGAGAAAACCTTGACACGACGATTGAGTGAAAAAATAAGGAAGGGTAAAAAAGTAAACAAAGTAGTAATGAAAGTCAATAAATAGGTGTCAAGCCCATACGGAGAGGGTTGGGGCAGTGTTGACATTTTCAAGGTCAGAGAAGTATCTTCCAGCTACTTCATGGTTGTTATTAGCAAACAAAAATATTTTGGAACTCATCACAGATAGGTCACAGACTTAAGCAGACCCCTCCCCAGGACACAAATTCGATAACTTACCATCCCAACCCCCCCCCCCTTATCCTTGCACTCAAAATTATGTGTATGGAACTGAGTTTTGTATACAGCGTTGCCGATTTCGTTTAGGATGTAACTTGAAAACACCCTCGGTTCCCGTCCTATAATGAGCTTTACGCACGGATGAAATTTCATATTCGCTAGGCAACTCTCGTAGACCCATGAAGTACAGTTACCATACTTGCCAAAACTTACCCACTGTGTGTTAGGGAAATACGGCAACAATGAAGTTTGGACTCCTAAAGTTCGTAATATTTTACCTCTGCAATTATCATTTTGTGTTGTAGCTGTTGCATTCCCTATCTCGTACCCGCCCTCCGTTGGGGAGGAAGTTAGGTTTATACTATCTCTCCCTCTGTAAAGATGACTATGAACGCAATGTAGTTGCCAAATACAACATGCAACATATACGGAGGATAACATAGCAGCAATCACAACAAAAACATGATAAACATCTTCTACAGACGGAAGCCTTGTTTCTTTTTCTTCTTTTTTTCCCCGTTCTATTTTTTGTTTTGCAGCAACGCACAACGTCTCATTTATTTCCTGTAACATTTAACTCTGATGTATCTGCTCTAATTATTGATAATGAACTCAATTGCCTTTTGAATGTCGAAATGCTTAAATTTTATGCCGGACAAAATATGCTATGAAGTATTTGCGGACATTCTGTACCAGGACATTTCGTCCGGTGGGACTATATTTGCTGTGAGGGTGGGACACAATTTTCAGCAGATAATGTCCGACCGGACTAAATGTGCTGGTACAAAGTGTCCGCGGAGACACTTTGTACAGGGGGACACTCTGTACTGTCACACCGGCACTCAATCCACCCTGGGCAGAAACCTGATATATATATATATATATATATATGTATATATATATATATATATATATATCTATCTATATCTATATATAATATATATATATATATATATATATATATATATGTATGTATAATAATAATAATACAGGCTTATAAGTACAACTACTGCAGAAAACTGTGTGCACTACTGTGTTGGAAAACAACTAAATAAATCTGAAAGTAACGATACAAAACTTAAACCTGGTCGAGATTCTGGCTGAAATCAGAACCATTGACAAACAAGTAGTGCTTTAATTGCCTCTTAAAAGTAACAGCATTTTGGATTTCTTTAAGGCTGTCAGGAAGCTTATTCCACAATTTAGGTCCAGCCTTCGCAAACGAGCGATACCCATACGAGGATTTAACTCGAGGCTCTATCAATAACGTATTTCTGCTACGGTCAGAGGTTACCAATATATCATGGATATATTTAGGACCCAGTCCTCTAACAGACTTTAACACAATCAATATTATTTTAAAGTACACCCTCTCCTTGATTTATATATATATCATAGATCATTCTTGCAGCAAAATTTTGAACAGATTGGAGTTGATCATATAAATATTGGTTGAAACCAAAATAAAGTGAGTTACAATAATAAATATGCGAAATAATCATGGATTGGACAATAGTGCTTAACTCAGACTTAGTAAGATAGACCGCATTTTAGAAATATCTCTTAGATTCTTAAAGCACCTGGATTTAAGTGAACAGATTTGATGCCGAAAAGACATGGTATCGTCAAAATGTGTCGTCAAATAATGTAATCAGGGTATGTACGTATGTATGTTAGATCCTCGGGAACTCGCGAAGAAGCCATCATTGGCTTATCAATGCCGCAAGCTCACAGAAGTCAGTCTCTTAGATTCATATTTAACGTCCATGATTATAAATTGTCAATTGTCAACAACTTTGAAAGCTTAATATCTCTGTAGAGATTAACAAAAGGACCAATGAGAAACACATTTGATTTATCGATATTAATAGTAAGCCCTGACACACTCGAAAACAAATTTGATATTTGATATGCCTCTGAGAGAGAATTATATATAAATAAAGTCTGTGATGACGACCGTGTTATCCGCACACTGGGAGATATTAAAGGAGACACCAGAAATATCTATCTTATTGATGAGAGGATTCAGTCTTAATTAGTTTAATATATCAGTATTCGTGATAAAAAGGTAAGGGTTGAGAGGACACCCTTGACGGACACCTCGCCAACACCGAAATACCTTGACAAGAAACCATTATTTGAAGCATAAGTAGTGATGTTACTGTACAGGAGACCTTGACCAACTCTTCTAGTTGGGGGACGCTGATTGTACGTCGAGAAGTTCGAAACCGGTAAGGAAGGTCGTAATTCCACTGTAGGCGTTTGTCACCTGTATCGAACCATACTAGTTCTGGTTTTTTGGTGACAAATTTTGCCTTACTGTAGAGATCAAACATGATTCTAACCAACTAAACCAAAACAATATATATATATATATATATATATATATATATATATATATATATATATATATATATATATATATATATATATATATATATACATATATATATATATATATATATATATATATATATACATATATATATATATATATATATATATACATATATATATATATATATATATATATATATATATATATATATATATATATATATATATATATATATATATATATATATAAATAAATGAAAATCGTAATGAGTTGGAAAATCAAGAATATATATAGAATAGATATAGGGGGTTAACGGACACCCTTGCATAAGAAACCTTGGAATAATTCGTCAAACATCTATTGTTTGAAACGCCGGACAAAATGTTGCTAAACAAGGTTCGGATCCACTGTATAAAAATCGGTCAGAAGTTAAAGAAAGAATGCGTTTTAAGCATAAAATCCCAATCAAGGCAGTCAAGAGCTTTCTCATAATCTTACAATAGGAGGGCACCTGGGGTAGAGTGGTCGTCTCAGTAATCAATGAGGTCTAAGTAAAGACGGATATTTTCAACTATAAATCTCCCTTTTAAAAACTTTGTTTGTTCGTCATCGCCATTGTCAGGTGACTACACGTGATGTATCTCCACATGTCAATCATCACCGAAATCGGGATTTGGAATATGTTAATGAGCTAAATCGATGATATGTCGATTTAAATAGGTATATGTCAATTTGAGACGCTAGAAACTGGTATAAGTCCACGGAAATTGGCTTCTACCGATTTAATTCGACATATCATCGATTTAAACTGGTAGATGTCGATTTAAATGGACATATCATCGATTTATTTTACATATCATCGATTTAAATCGATGATAAGTAAAATAAATCGATGATAAGTAAAATAAATCGATGATATGTAGAATAAATCGATGATATGTAGAATAAATCGATGATATGTAGAATAAATCGATGATATGTCGATTTAAATTGACATATACCAGTTTCATTCTACATATCATCGATTTAAATCGACATATACCAGTTTCCTTCGACATATCATCGATTTATTTTACTTATCATCGATTTAAATCGATGATAAGTAAAATAAATCGATGATATGTAGAATGAAACTGGTATATGTCGATTTAAATTGACATATACCAGTTTCATTCTACATATCATCGATTTATATCGACATATACCAGTTTCCTTCGACATATCATCGATTTATTTTACTTATCATCGATTTAAATCGACATATACCAGTTTCCCTCGACATATCATCGATTTATTTTACTTATCATCGATTTAAATCGACATATACCAGTTTATTTTACTTATCATCGATTTAAATCGATGATATGTAAAATAAATCGATGATATGTAGAATAAATCGATGATATGTCGAGGGAAACTGGTATATGTCGATTTAAATCGGTATAAGTCGATCTCCCATGATTTGAGACTGATGGCCCGCCATATAGCTCCGCCACTTTTTCCTATTTTTTGAATCGGGTGGTGTGAAGGACCATGGAGGTACAGAATTTACGAGCGATCCCACCTCTAACTTGTCAGTAATGTCTCATAGTCTGTTAGTATAATGGCTTTTAGTTTGTATGATTATCAAATATACACTGAATGATGTAATCATACTAACTGTCGGTACAGATTGGTAAATCACAAATGAACGTTTGCGTCGACCCACAAGGCAGAAATTTAAAGTTGCCGTTCACGTCCATTGCTACACAATCAAGATCCTCACTGTTCATTGAACGGAATTTACTAAACAAAAACGAAAGCAACAAACAAAAACAAAACAAATTACAAACAAAATTCTTAACTTTTGATTACGATTTATCTGTCAATTCTTGAATGTATGAATATGCGACATCCACTCTTGGAAAAAATGTTCAATGTGATCTTGCAGTGTCTAGCTCCCCCAGCCCCCCCCCCCCTCCCGAGAAAAATATACGAAGTGTGTAAATTATTTGGCATATCGGTGTGAAAACAAATGTTAGCTTACAAACATATTCTTTTGACCTTAAAGAGTCCCGGGGGAGGGAGGGGGGAGGTCGGTGGCGAAGGAAGGTTGTGCAACCGTGACAAGGGTACTGTCATTTCACTACTACCAGTTACTCTATTACTATTTCAATTAAATTACGAACAAGACTTCATGCTAACGAATTATAAATATAATTCCTCCTGATTATGGCAAGTGCGAGACTCGATTCTTGATTCTTGATTAATGAACATCCTCATAAGCAAACTTGCTGTCCCGGATGTGTAACTTAACCTTGGTCATTGGTAACTTGTCACGCCTACACACCACACAAAAGTGTGCATAATTCAAACAATCTCTCCTGGGGCACCACAGTTATCATCATTATTATCATCATTATTATTATCATTATTATTACTATCATTATTGTTATTATTTTGTTTTCGCTTCCTGGTCTGACTATCGCTGCTCCGTTTTTTATCATTGTAGCCGACAGATTAAGTTCTTTAAATTAGTTCCTCAACTCAAATTGTCATAATTGATGTCAGAAAAGTCATATTTGTGACATTTAAGAGCGTATGATATGGATTAGAGACAAATTACAAATAATTCAGATTGGTATGATGAACAAACTTGGCCAAAATTCGATAGATGTACTAAATTGGTCAAACATTTTCACAATCTTGAAATTAAAATTCTATGAAATTTTTTTTTATTGTCACAGATTGATATCATTTTCTGAATAACTGTTATAGTTTGGTCTCATATTTATCTTTATTTTTTTTCTTTGCTTATGAACAAATTTCGAAACAATCAAGGTAGAAATTGATTTGTTCCGTTTGTAATGCGGATACATACTCTCTTGTTTATTTGTCCTCAGTGACGTTTACTTTGTTGTGATGATTGCTATGTTTGTGCTTTCTTTCAGGACATAATATCAGACCTTTCTAAATCAAACGCAACCGAATTTTGGATAGGACTTGACGATCAGGAAATGGAGGGTCAGTTCAGATGGTTGCAGGATGACAGAGAACTTGATTCAAGTCAAAGGTTTGATTTTCATAGGCATTTTCTATTCCACGCATTTTTTTTTACTGAGCGAAGAGTTGGGCTGGGCTGGGGCTGGGGGGGGGGGATTCGGTTTGACACCAGCTAGTTTAAATTCTTAGAACAAATCTTTCATCTTCATATGAATGGAAAGTTGTCAAACCTTAATATATACGAAAAGGAATGAAATTATCATTCAGTATATATTTGATAATCATAGTGAAAGCCATTACTAACAGACTATGAGACATTACTGACAAGTTAAGTACAGACTTGAATTTGATTATCTTCACTTCCTGTCAAACTGAGTATGTATACTTTCGTACATAAGCCAATGATATTAATTATTACTTTAGACTGGCCTTAGACTTTCACGTACAGATGCCGCATTTAAATGTTAGCGTATGAATTATATAAAAGGGTTTACCTATAGGTGTAAATACCGTTTATACGGTCGCTGGAACCTGCCGGCATGTTGAGGTGACGAATGCACAAACTTCCTATTGGTCGCGGAAGGAGCAATAGTTTCGTCCGAGGCACTTGATTCAAGACCACGGCGCCGCCGGTTGGATCACCGACCCCGTGTCCGAATTTATGACTCACGGAACATCCATGTTCTGTACCACTATACTGCGGTGGAAATGGAAAAAACCTAGCTAATAGAAATTATCTTCTTAAGATGTTATGGCGTTTAATGTGTTCTGAATTGTCTTTTAATTTTTTTTCTGGCTTTTTTGTTTGTTTTTGTTTGAGAAGTTGTTGTCTCAAACCATCCTCAACCAACAAAAACAGATATGTTCGAAACGCCCTGCACGTGACTATTTTCCCTTCTTTTTCAAGAGGAACAACTTCTATACATATACATCAGTAGTAAACAGAGATGTTTCTTGAAATTCTCCCTGACCTTTCAACTCAATTTTAATGCAGCGGACGGATATTGTAATGGTATCGGTGCTGGAGCAATGGTGACCTCTGGAAGATTACCAATTCTTGATCCCTGGTTCGAGATCAAGGTGAAACAATGTATTATTATTTCATATAATTTACGATTATCAAACTATAGGCCTTTACAGGTCTGACAAAATGAACCAACATATTATATTTATGTTATTGCGTTATATCTAAGGTTATATACACTGAAATACATGGCTTCGTGGAAACTACACGTTAAATTTGGGAGAAAACATCAAATTTTCTTAATTAATGAATAATTTGCAACGGTACACACATTAAGTGCGGAAGCTTAGATAGAAGGGTCATCCGTTTATTTAAGAATGTCCAAATTGCAATTGTAAGAATTCATTTAATGATTAGTATCCGTTTCTACTTTTTCGTAGACAAATTTGCTTAGAAAAGCTGGTAATCTATTTGCTGAAGGTGGATATCTGTGGGTATAGGAATCACCGACGATCCTGTGGAAGGTCACTTACGGTGGGTGTCAGATGAGAGCCCACTTGAGCAATCAGATGGGTAAGTTAGGCAAAGTTGTCTACTGACAACAACATAATAGTAGTAAGAAGAAGTGAGGGCGCCATCATTAAATGTACCATTCGTGTTTTTTTTCTGGGGTGGCGATGACGAACAGGGCTGCATGATGCATTATTTGCATTTTGATTTGCCAACATGGATGGCTAGAGACTCGTTCAGCAGTTTTTAGGCTAAACTTATAAGTAAACTAGATTATGAGAAATACCTTAATAAAATAAAATAAAAATCTGACAAATACCCTTCATCAAGCAGGTAACCATAGTAACGAAAATATACAGCTGTTTCCAGTTCTCCAAGACTTGATTAGTCCAGAACAAACTTAGTTTTAAAAGGGAGATTTATAGGTGAAAATATCCGTCTTAACTTAGACCTCATTGATTACTGAGACGACCACTCTACCCCAGGTGCCCTCTTATTGTAAGATTATGAGAAAGCTCTTGACTGCCTTGATTGGGATTTTATGCTTAAAACGCATTCTTTCTTTAACTTCTGACCGATTTTTATACAGTGGATCCGAACCTTGTTTAGCAACATTTTGTCCGGCATTTCAAACAATAGACGTTTGGCGAATTATTCCAAGGTTTCTTATGCAAGGGTGTCCGTTAACCCCCTATATCTATTCTATATATATATTCTTTTCCAACTGATTACGATTTTCATTTATTTATTTATATAAATATATATATATATATATATATATATATATATATATATATATATATATATATATATATATATATATACATATATATATATATATATATATATATATATATATATATATATATATATTGTTTTGGTTGAGTCTATTCTATATATATTCTTGATTTTCCAACTCATTACGATTTTTATTTATATATATATATATATATATATATATATATATATATATATATATATATATATATATATATTTATATATATATATATATATATATATATATATATATATATATATATATATATATATATATATATATATATATATATATATATATGTTTTGGTTGAGTTGGTTAGAATCATGTTTGATCTCTACAGTAAGGCAAAATATGTCACCAAAAAAACAGAACTAGTATGGTTCGATACAGGTGACAAACGCCTACAGTGGAATTACGACCTTCCTTACCGGTTTCGAACCTCTCGACGTACAATCAGCGTCCCCCAACTCGAAGAGTTGGTCAAGGTCTTCTGTACAGTAATATCACTACTTATGCTTCAAATAATGGTTTCTTGGCAAGGTATTTCGGTGTTGGCGAGGTGTCCGTCAAGGGTGTCCTCTCAACCCTAACCTTTTTATCACGTATACTGAAATATTAAACTCATTAATTAAGACTGAATCCTCTCATCAATGAGATAGATATTTCTGGTGTCTCCTTTAATATCTCCCAGTGTGCGGATAACACGGTCGTCATCACAGACTTTATTTATATGTAAGTCTCTCTCAGAGGCATATCAAATATCAAATCTAATTTCGAGTGTTTCAGGGCTTACTATTAATATCGATAAATCAAATGTGTTTCTTCATTGGTCCTTTTGTTAATCTCTACAGAGATATTAAGCTTTCAAAATTGTTGACAATTGACAATTTATAATCATGGACGTTAAATATGAATCTAAGAGACTGACTTCGGTGAGCTTGCGGCATTGATAAGCCAATGATGGCTTCTTTGCGAGTTCCCGAGGATCTAACATACATACGTACATACCCTGATTACATTATTTGACGACACATTTTGACGATACCATGTCTTTTTGGCATCAAATCTGTTCACTTAAATCCAGGTGATTTAAAAATCTCAGAAATATTTCTAAAATGCGGTCTATCTTACTTAGTCTGAGTTAAGCACTATTGTCCAATACATGGTTATTTCGCATATTTATTATTGTAACTCACTTTATTTTGGTTTCAACCAATATTTATATGATCAACTCCAATCTGTTCAAACTTTTGCTGCAAGAATGATATATGATATATATATAAATCAAGGAGAGGGTGTACTTTAAAATAATATTGATTGTGTTAAAGTCTGTTAGAGGACTGGGTCCTAAATATATCCATGATATATTGGTAACCTCTGACCGTAGCAGAAATACGTTATTGATAGAGCCTCGAGTTAAATCCTCGTATGGGTATCGCTCGTTTGCGAAGGCTGGACCTAAATTGTGGAAGAAGCTTCCTGACAGCCTTAAAGAAATCCAAAATGTTGTTACTTTTAAGAGGCAATTAAAACACTACTTATTTGTCAATGGTTCTGATTTCAGCCAGAATCTCGACCAGGTTTGAGTTTTGTATCGTTACTTTCAGATTTATTTAGTTGTTTTCCAGCACAGCAGTGCACACAGTTTTCTGTAGTAGTTGTGCTTATAAGCCTGTATTATTATTTTTATAAATACATACATATATATATATATATATTTTAATAAAAATAAAAAGTAAGATTTAGCAACAGCTGACATATAATTTACTACTCTACTCGGTTTAATTTCACGATTCATAGAAAATGTCATAAAAGTTTACACTGAATAAAAAATCGCACCCTAAAACCATTTGATCGCAGAGATCACTTGTGTGATACAATAAAAGAGATATATCAATCGTATACATGCATGCAACAGAGCAAAGATAAATGAAAGAATAGGATGATAAGAGAAGGTTGAAAAGAGGCAGTGTGTTTACTTATGAATCTTCTTAGCAATCAATAAAACGATGTTTTATAGAGATTCAAAATGATGCATGAGTGATTGCTAAAACTTATTAAGAATATGATATCCCATCACTCAACCGTTGACAATATAACCGTTATATCATTAAAGATATAGATCAGGGTAAAGACAAAATCACACCTGCATATATCACACTGAGGTGAAATGAAAAGCTGTATTTTGAGCTGTATATGGTTAACTTGATTTTGTTAGATTCTGACTAAGTCTCAGTTTAGTTGCACATAATTTGTTACACCATAATATCTCACTAAGTAATCGGTATGGTTGTCACGTCACCGCTGAATCAATCACAGTACAAGCAACGCAACATCGTTCAACCGATCACATCACAGTACAGTCGATCACATCACAGTACAATCGACCACAACACCATACAATCGATCACATCACAGTACAAGCAACACATCATCTTACAACCGATCACATCACCGAACAGTCGACCACAACACCATACAATCGATCACATAACCGTACAATTATTGTCGAATTATTCTATTTTGTATTGTTATGTAAATACTTTTCTTCTTTCCTTTATACAGGGAGTCTTCTACTTTGTTAAGCTGTTGTACGCTTTTTGGAGGACTTCCTTCACACTGTAAATGTACACGTGAAAAACAAATAAATAAATCAAACCAAATCAAACAATCGATCACATAACCGTACAATCGATCACATCACAGTACAGTCGATCACATTACAGTCGATCACATCACAGTACAATCGATCACAACACCATACAATCGATCACATCACCGAACAGTCGACCACAACACCATACAATCGATCACATAACCGTACAATCGATCACATAACCGTGCAATCGATCACATCACAGCCTAGTCGATCACATCACCGTACAATCGACCACATCACAGTACAGTCGATCACATCACATTACAATCGATCAAAACACCATACAATCGATCAAATCACAGTACAGTCGAACACAACACCATACAATCGATCACATCACAGTATAGTCGATCACATCACAGTACAATCGATCACATCACATTACAATCGATCACATCACAGTACAGTCGATCACAACACCATACAATCGATTACATCACAGTACAGTCGATCACATCATAGTACAATCGATCACATCACAGTATAGTCGATCACATCACAGTACAATCGATCACAACACCATACTATCGATCACAACACGATACAATCGATCACAACACCATACAATCGATCGCATTGCCATGTGTGTGTGTGTGAAGGTCATTTCTATGTTAATCTGTCAATGAAATTGATTTCGCTTTTTTTGTGTATGAAAAGCCCGTTCTGTTTTTTGAGTGTATTTTAATATTATTATGATAATTTTGTTAATGAAAGGCCTATATAGTGGAGCATTAAACCCCGTTGAACCGCGTTTGATTAATATGACATTTACTTACGGGGTTTTTATTACGGGGTTTTCTTTTTAATATCGTCTACCATGTTCAAAACGTGATATCTGTGCTATTATCAGAAGCAATTACCGCATCGCTGAGAATTAATATTCTCTTTATGATAACGAGAGCTTTTTTTCTGATTTTGAACAATGAGATGAGCCTATACAAAAACTGTAATATAACTTTATGAGACATGAAAGACCAATGTTGTATATGTTCATGGATTTACAACTATATGATATAGTATAAAGGAAGTAATATCCAAAGATTAATCACTAATTCGTATATGGACGTTGCGTCCATTTTGGTTCACGAGTTGGTACAAAAATCCAATGTTTTGTAGATATTTATTCCAGTTATTGGATGACTTTCATGGTTACCAACGAAAAACCCTTTGTGAAATAAACCAGTAGAGTATGAGAAAGGAGCTTTCACAACTATTTTCTTGTGGAGTTTTTAATGCTGTCGGAGCTCAGCCGTTGCATAATAACTGTTCAAATAATATGTTTAAAAAAATCGTGCAAAAGTGCTCCTTTTCATAAATCTTAGCGCTATTTTCTTAATGACATAACAATTTCCCCAAGTGGCGCACTAAACGGGTGCCATGCTACAGCCCCTATGCCCCCCAAGTTCATTACTGTTTTTGTAAACCATTGTGTAATCAGTTCAAGGCTTTGCCAAAGATAGCACCATTTTGCTTTTAAGTCACCTAACAAACACAATTTTCTCAAAGGGGAGGGGGAAGCCTTAGACCCCCAGTACGGCATTCCCGGCACGGGGGGACAAAGGAAGAACCCGCCACGGGTGCCAGCTATTCTAGGTACGCCACTGGATTTACCATATTGTTATAGATATAGTTTCTTTTCTTGTTCCTTTATACTCTTGTTGGCTATAACTTGGAGTATTCCTATTCATTGGAGTCAAAAGGTTACCGACCTACAACAGGCTCATTTTTTCCGTTCACAAAATGGATGTAAACGTAATCATGCAAGGTATATAACGGCCATGGCATCATTTCTTTTCTATTTACCCGTTGTAATACATCTGGTATCAATGGAGGCGTTAACGTTGGTCAAGACGATAATGAAATGAGGACCAGAGTGGGGGAGGGGAGGGGTGACTGACCGGTCGGCCAATCGGAGATGGGCACAGAGCAATGGGGGTGGGGTGGGGGAGGTTATTAGCCGCCAAATCATATCCGATATTCAGCAAGTGTAGTACAATATTTATTTCATAGTTCTACCTACGCGTGTTGTTATCACTTAGAGAGTAAACGAAAGAAATAAAACGTCTACAAATATATATTTTTTAGCTTCACTCCCATTCAAGCAGGTTTGCTTATATTTAAGGATGAATTTAGTCTTAATACGTCATATTGACTGTCCAAGAAATAGGAATGAGTTGAGTGTCGGTAATGTTTCTGTTTATAGTCTGGTTTGCGAGATATTAATCTTTAAAGTATGCTCAAGTCCTGGAATGCTCCTTTAAGGATAAGTCGATGATGACTTCAGTTCCTCAGTGTAGGCCTAAATGTTAATCCATTGTTTAACAAGAGCACAACGGGCACTATGGTTCCTTGCTTAAGTGGAATATTAAAGTGTTGTAATACATGTACCAGCTATTAACCAATAACTGTATTCCATGTTTGGTTACAATCCGATTTAAGGTTGTGGAGTTATTGGAATTTTAATATTTTGGCCTCTCTCCAAACAAGAGCTCAAAGGGCACAATGGTTATAGTGGAATATTTAAGCGTTGTATGTCATCACTCAATATCATAGTATTTATGCCCAGATGTACCATATATTAACCAAACACTGTATTCCATATTTGGATACAATCTGATTTCAGTTTTTGGCGTTATTGGAATTTGAAAATTTTGTCCCCTCCCAAATACTTTGGCCCAATAAAATTTGCGTCTAAATGGCCCCAAAAATATTTGGCCCAAATAATGTGGCTAAAAGATATAATTGCCCCCCCCCCCCCAATATTGAATCCCAAAAACTGTGGACCCCAAAATATTGGGCCCCACAAATTCGTGCCGGAATGCATTGAGGTGTAAATAAAACATTTGGGCCCACGCAGCCCATATATATATGGGCTCAGTGGGCCCATAAATCTCTCTCTCCACCTCTCTCTCTCTCCACCCACCTCTCTCTCTCTCTCTCTCTATATATATATATATATAAATAATATATATATATATATATATATATATATATATATATATATATATATATATATATATATATATATATATATATCTCTTATCTTCATTTCTGTGTATTTTATGTTATAGTCACCTCCAGGTAGATCATACCAGCGTATGCTTGATAGAGCATCATCTGCTGCCATGTAGTCACCATTGAGGTTAGAATTTGCACAGCTCCTGTACCACCAGGCACCATGGTTACTATCAGCACAGTTAGTACTCTCTGCTTTATCATTGTCCCTGTCAAAGGTACTGAAGGCAGAGTAAAGATGAATACTCAAAGCAATACCACCAGGGATAACTCCATCTAGTATGTCTGTGAATTAAACAAATAAAGATATTCCCTTAAACTACATCAATCACAATTAAGAGACCTATCACAATATAGACACATTAAACAATTAGTAAATATGATTGGATATATGTTGCATCTGTAGAGTGATATCTCTACATATCACTACACAACAGAACATTTGTGCTTAATTTCTGTGATTGTCTGCATCACATATCACTGTTGTATTTGAGTTGTGTTATATATCAGAATGTCACTGTTTGGAAGTTGTGCTTGTCTTTGTGTGATGACTTAGGATGTCACTGTAAGAACATTATGCTTGGTCTATTGTCTTATCATATCAATGTCTGTCATTACGCTTTGTTTCAGTGTTGTACTAGCATATCACTGTCTGTCGTTATGCTTGGTTTATGTGATGTCTATGCATATCACTGTCTGTCGTTATGCTTGGTTTTATGTGATGTCTTGGCATATCCCTGTCAGTCATAATGCTTGGTTTATGTGATGTCTTAGCATATCTCTGTCTGTTATTATGCTTGGTTTATGTGATGTCTTAGCATATCGCTGTCAGTCATAATGGTTTGTTTCTGTGATGTCTTAGCATATCTCTGTCAGTCAGTATGCTTTGTTTCTGTGATGTCTTAGCATATCACTGCCAGTCAAATAATGCTGTGTTCAAGTGATGTCTTAGTATATCACTGTCATTCATTATGCTTGGTTTATGTGATGTCTTAGCATATCACTGTCATTCATTATGCTTGGTTTATGTGATGTCTTAGCATATCTCTGTAAGTCATTATGCTTTGTTTCTGTGATGTCTTAGCATATCACTGTCACTGATAGAAATATCAGTTTTTGGTTCCAATGATAATTTGTAGTCATGCAGGTGGATGAGTGATGTGTTTGTGATGGGTTGCTTTTAAACTTGATATCTCAAGAAAGGAAGCTTGGACCAATTTCATATTAAAAATGTTGTTGTGACATGTTGAGTTCAAGAATCATGAGACTTATTGTTTTTGGTGGTCAAAGGTCATGTGTAGTCAGAATGTGAAAACCTTGCAAACCATATCTATATGCTGAGCACAAGAAGACAATAATTTTGGTCATCAGCTGCCGATGTGAGTATTAATTGTCACGTCTCAATACTCTTTGCTAATTGGTCTAATGCAAGCGGCAGCAACATTTGGGATCGATTTAAAGCAAAAGAAGGTACACATTTTCATGCACTTAATCAACAGTCTTTCTCCAACATGGAGAAGATTGTAATGAACTTGGTTCCTTGCTGTGGAAATTTACTCTTCAGGTAAGTGTGTGACTTGTCTTTCTCTTTTTTTCTTAATAAGCTGTACAGGTTTTTCCTCACAGAAATTACTCATTCTCTGCAATTGTGTTAACAAGGCAATGGTCATCTGATGTCAGTAGAATGTGATTTCAAATCCATGTGAACAACATGATATTATTAACTGGACTGGATTTTTTTTGTCGTTTGAATATTCTTGTCAGAATCAATACATGAAATCATAACAAAAGGTGAAAGTATATTTCTGAACAAGAAATGCTGCTAGTGAATATTGTTTACTCTGTGAGCCTATAATATGCAGTTTTTAAGTAGTTGTCATTGTTAAACATCGTGTAAAATATATTTCAAAACAATTCAGAACTTTTGGTATTTACTGTACATAGGTGCAGTGAATGTGTTTACATCTAGAGGCTCTCATACAGAGCAACAATTTGAGCTCCAGTGACCTATCAAATGGAAAGTTTTATAAATTGCTACAAAAGATGTCAATGATGCCATCTGTGATTTTTCAAAGAAACGCTAGAGTCAATCAGACCCCCACCCCCCCATAATAAAAGTTGTGCCCCTTCCATGAACAAATCCTACCCAAAGGAAGCTTGATGTTTATGCTGAAAACCTTTATACCTTGCCTTCTTCTGCTGTTCACTGTGACAGGACACAATAAAAAGAACATAGCAATGATGAAATCTTGTTTGTTATCCTTTTCTTTGTGCTTTTCATTATTTTGCCTGTACCAGTGTCCCTCTCCACCCCACCCTGACTGCATGTAAGAGGGAACTAATGACACTGTTAAGGTTCATCACATACTACTAGTCAGAGCCTGACAATGTTCCACTCTCCCCCACCTCCCCATCCCCACCCCCATGTTTTCATGTGGGACTTTTTTCCCACACAGTCACAGGCCCTTTTAATTTTTTTCCATTGTCTCCCTTCTCCTACTCAAACAAAGACCAGATGTGCTTTTGTAATCGACTTCTACAAGCTTCCTAGGAGACAATAGTAAATAATTTGAAAAAAAAACACTCCTTCTAGAAGCAACAATACCCCTCCCCAAGCTGGTATTTAAAAATCCAGTGAACCCACTTACTAACATAGAATAAGTTTTGGGTAAAATCAATTGCTGATTTCTACATACTGTATTTATTTGACATTATTACAGTACAGTCATGGTGAGATTGAATATCTGATGGCCTAAAGAAAAAACGCATGATGGGCGATGTATGGATAAAATGATTGTTGCTGTACATAATAATAGGATCATTTAAGCAAGCAAACCCTCTTATTGTAGCATCATATTATTAAATCTATGGCTGATGCTATAATATTACTAGTGACTTAGTTCAAGCAAAGTTTCTGTACAACTAGCCTATTATGATAATTTAGGAAAAAATGCAACATCAAGCATCCACTTATGCTATATATTAAATGATAGAAGTTTTCGCCTTTGAGCCACACTTCGCAAATCACGATAGGGGTATATCGTTGCACGGTATGATATGATTCATGGATAGGTATGGGTTCCACTATTTCTGCTAACGCAAGTTAGCTCTATACATTTTCCCCGCTGACGCACGAAAGTTCTGTACAATATGATGTAACGTTTACTTTTGGCATGTTCGATGTTGATAAACGATGGGGGAGAGTGGTTTTTAGTTAATCCTTTTATTAACTGTAATGCGTTTAAATCATTACATAAATTAATGTCAATCCCTTATAAATCATTATTAATAATTGAGAAAGGGGAGCTTAGAATCATATTAATCTCTTCAATGGCTTTGTCATATTTCAATTAATAACAATGTATATTCTCCACATCAAAAGATAATGGTACAGTCCAAGTTGAAACGGACGAGATTCAAGCCAAAATAAAGATGGGGAGGAAGTTTGCCGTGAAGAATATCTGTTTTGAATTGTTAACCGGATTACAAGTTTTCGTGAAAAATGCTTTATAGACGACCAGTTTTTCGTTTTAAGGGTGCAATTTCGTACTAAATCGTTCGAGCATTTCAAATTTTGGCATCCTAAATACCAAAATCGAGTTTCGTCTGTCGGATAGAAAAGGAATGGAGCATAGGCAATAGCTACGTAAGATCAACTTTCCCGCGAGTACCACAAGAATGCCCGAAGCAGCAAAAATCCTGATGTCCGTACCACTAAAGGGCGGATTTTCAAATGTCGGAGGTAATCATACCTACTGGCTAAACAAGAGTACAGTACTGTACCCTTTCTATGCCCCTACCTAAATCAGTCGGAAGAATTTTGGAATCCTCTTAATGTGAAGTTTTTCATCTTACCCCCCCCTCTCCCCAGTACAAAACAGTTGTTGCGCCCCTACTGTTAGCTGTAGAACAATAAAGGGCTGATCGGGGTCTGACAGAAATCACGTGCAAATTCAAGTTTTCCTGATACACTAATATTGTTGTGATATATAAATGCCATTACTGCCATGCTCATTGGTTACCAGAAGTCTCCCTTTACGGACTATATATGCGGATACACATGTGTTTTGCTGAAAATGTCATTTATAGTGTTTGGTCACTTTTCAAGAGAATCGTGGTATCCGAGGCGTAGGAAGAAAGTTCAATCGAGGGAAGGGAGGAAGGGGTGGGGTGTGGGTGGAGTAGAAACCTCGAGGGGCAGCAACAACCAATCATTTTCACAAGACTTGTTTTACAAAGAAGAGAATTAATGCTTCAAATCTAACTAGCTGTGTTCAATCTATCTGCACATTGAAGGCATAAACAGTCAATTGAGACTAAGCAATTTTCATTGCCTATTCAAATTGTCTGGGGTATCGTCTGTAAAACAATCGACCGCTCATCAGCTTCCAAACTTCAACTAATCAACTAATTGATATGATGTGAATACGGAATTGTGTACAATCAGCTCCATGTTGTAATCACGATGTTGAACTTGAATATGCATGAAACATTACATACGTCATCCACCATCATGACCAATTAAAAGACATTATATGGGTAACTTTATTGGACGCTTTATGAAGATGGTAATAAATACTGGCTACGGTCAGTAATTCTTCATTAGTATCACAGAACGGCAAGACATACATGATACGTACCTACTTACCACAGGAAAAGACATTTGATAAACTTAGATCGTTTTTCCCTTTCCGCCTCTGGATTTGTTCAAAATGGATAAAGGAGGATTAAAGCAGTGTCGATCACCTTTTCTTACTCATCTTCTGATTGATGTCATTCTGCTTCTTGGAGGGAGGTCTCAAGGTAGGCTTAATTTTACCAAAATGTACCTTTTTAACAATGATATACGTTAAGTGCCCATGAGTGAACAACAGTAATAGTGTTCTGGGAACAACCATGTCGACATAATGGTATACCTAATTTATAGCCTACAAGTGATTACCTCAGAAATGCATAACGTCACATTTATCTTTTCTTCTTCTGGGGATGGACCTCCAGATCTCCCACATGACGGAGTTCCCTTCAACGATCCCAAAGTCATACCAGTTATCTTCGTATAAGAGCTATAGTGAAATGTTATATGCTATACTTCCAGCACAATTGTACCGTAGGACTATAAGCCAGCGTTGCCAGCCCCCCCCCCCCCCCGCCAGCTCTAACAAAAAAAAACAACACATTTATGTTGTTCAATCCGACTTAAGGTAGCTATAGGCCTATAGGCTTGGGTAAAAACATTAACCACGTTTCACTCGATATTGCTCATCTAAGAGTCCCCCAACTAAGCTTGCACGGTTTCGTGAAAACCCCAAACCGTTTTTTTTTTCTTGCAAAAAACCGAATCTGGCTTAAAAACCGTTTTTTTTTCCTTCCCGAATTTCATTGAAAACATTCAAATTTCTGACGGAGATGTCGCGATCGCTAAGAGGCGTATTTTTGAAGCTATACCAACACTGCTGTAAAAGTCTAGTAGTAGAACTTAACTTAACTTGAAAGTAAAAATGTCGAAAAGAACTGTGTTAGTGAAATTCTTTCTTTAAGTTTTAACATCACGTACAATTAACCTTTGTCTTGCGTTTACTAGACTTCACGAATTTCAAGTTCGTGTTCAGAAAAAACTCACGGGTCAACCCAATCACCCGATTGTCTCGTCAGCAAGAAAACTACTCTGATAATGACAGTAACTATTTACTTACAATCGTCTAAGAATTTCTGGTAACTAAGGAAGGGTTTGCTCAGTCGGTTGCTTACTGTTTAACCTGCTAATAATGATAAAACAGATTTCGTTGGAATTAATAGATAACAAATTTTCCCCAGATGGAGAATCTTCCTAAACGTAGATGTTAATGTTAATACCCCCTCCCGAGAAAATCAATTGCTCTACCCCCATATTCACGCTATTAAGATGTTAACAGCGTTTAGGGGTTTAAGATGAGCGTAAACCCCACTATGACCAATTGGAGATGGTAAAAATATATTCTTTACAATATGATTGGTCCAATAAATTCAGTAGTGGCTGGCAAAGTGTTCGAGGGTACCAACTGCACGAGGCTCTAGCCATGTTCACGGGTGGTGTCTTGGCGGTAAAATAAATTTCTCTTCAAGGAGTGAAGAGAATTTGCCGTCTACACTTTCGAGTACAAGTTGAAAAATATTGCTGGCAAAAGCGGGGATTATAGGACGGCAGAGATTATTAATTGTTTACGTTAAATTGGAAACACATGTTCATCAACGTAAACGAACAACCAACTGAGAGTCGCCTTGTCTAGCGATAATTGATAATTAATAGTGAAAGGAAACTTGCAAAGAAAAGAAAATCTATTAGCGTACAAAGAAAAATTGTCCAACAGCAACATCTGTAATTTCCAGCCATATATGCAACATTTTAACTCCTTTAGTATTCCTTGGCTCAAGCCTGCCTGACGCCAGGTGTTTCTTGTGAATAATAGACTGTGATTGGTCTAATGTTCCTTTTGCATCTTTGTTGTTCAACTAACAGAGCCCTGCTCAAATGTTTTCTCAATGCTAGGCCTGTGTTCTGAGCCAGTTGCGTGTGCGGCTGTAAATGTTGTTTGGTTTTGTGGATTGCGCCATGTACCTTTGAAGTTTTAACGATCATTTTTTGAACACGAACTGTTCTCAATGTGTTTGAAAAGATTTTCTCCATATCCTTACGAACAACACAAAGAGGACAAACAAGTTGAATATAGCAATTTTTTTTTAAATGCATCTCGTCATTTGAGTGTGTACTTCTCACAACTAGTAACGTTGGCAACCAAGGTCAGTTCAATACTACAAGGTCACCTAACTGATTTACGCATATAAGGGCTGCATAGCCTAATATTAGGCCTAGCTATCCACACTCAACACTGGTATATGGCGTGTGCCAATCGTAGTTGCCAATGTCGTCTAGCAGAAAAGCTTTCGCTTGTTGTAATTTACTTTTATATTGCAAAAAGATCAGTAAATAGGAGAAACCAATAGGAGAAGTCAACAAATGATGGATGGAAGCTTTAACTTGCTTTTTTTTCTCCAGTATTTGCAATTAAACATTTCGGAATTCAACATTTGATGTTCAATAAGTTTTTTTTTTTTATTGAGATTGACCGCCAGACTACCTTTCATAGGAGCAGAACTATGTCAATCTCTTTTCATAACTTGCTCATTGGATAAGAAACAAATCTTCAAGTTTCCCACTGAAAGGTGTTAAAACAAATGTTCGAACAAGTTAAGAAAAAGAGTCATTTTTTGGGGGAAAATCCCGGTCGCCAGTGTAATATCCTACAGTATGGAACATACAGCGTACATGGGTATACGTTGGTAAATATACAAAAAAATGAGAGAACTCAATTATTAAAGCAAGCAGGTATTTTGTTGAACTGCCTTCTACATTACAAGAGCAAGTGAACAACTGATATAGAGAGGAATTAATTTCATATAAGAAAAAACATGGCATGTATTTGGTGGGACATGTATTTTGATTCATTCCCTATGTTCTTGACATTTAAATATTATTTCTGTGATCTATTTACATACATATGATTTGTATAGTGTTATTGTGTTTGCACTTTAATTTCAAAGTTATAATACGATTGTCTTTGCTTATTCCTGGCACCTTGCCAACTTCAGGTTGGCGTCATATTATACTTCTTATTGTTATTAGAGTAGAACGCGTGGACTCAAAAAAAAAATATAAAAAAATAAGTGCGATTCACTAATATTTTTTGTTCAATAATTTGAGAAATAGTGTTACACAATTTTCTCGTCTGCATCTGGCAGAATAAGAATAATACAATATCTGTAGTAATCATGAAAATGGTCAAACAGCATGACATGGCAATGGTCGATGCGAAGATTGCGACCATACACCACGAACCTAGCTTGTTGTGCTGCGCGATATCGATATCTGCTGAAAATATGTTCAGTGCTTTTCCACCTAGCGCAACAATCTATCAAAAGATTGGCTCCGTTTGTACTGAGCCGAGGTATCAGGTATTCATTAATTGCCTCGAGTCAAATGAATATATGCAGGCGCGGATCCAGGGGGGGGGGTGAGGTCGATCTTGGCCCACCCCCCAAAAAAGAGAAAAAAAAGAGAGAGAAAATAATCAAATTAAACGCCAATTTTAAACAAGTAGGACGTCAGTAAAGCGGTTATCCTCACAAGTCAGCCAGGTGTGTCTTTCCGTGCCAAAAAAATTCCTAACAATCTCAGTAACAATTTTCAGACCGAAAAGTTTCAAAATTGAGGTGGTGTTCGATTTTTTTTGGGCGGTGAGGTTACAGAGCGGTAGGCTGCTAGGATGCGCTAACGAATTTTTCTTGAGCAAACCCCTAACCCTTCCAGAATATTGGATCCGGCCCTGTGGTGACGGAACGGGAGGGGATTGGGGGCTAAAGGCATTAAGATTTTTGTATCATCTCAACTCATCTGATAGAGTGTAATACCATATTTCATAGATTTTTTTTTCTCATCAATTGAAAAATTGCAGACATGAGATCCATATTTTCAGGCTAGGTACATGCAGCTTAGAATACTCGGGAAGTGCCGTTTCCAGCCATCTGGGGGTTTGTAAAGCCAAAATTTTCTTGTAAGCTCCGCGCCAACCGATGATGGAGCTCCGCTTAGATAGTCTTACGTTCAGGCGCGGTTGGACGAGTCATACCCCCCCCTCCCCTCTCACAAATCTTGCATCCGCCCCTGATATGTCATTGAATATTCCACAAAACAACTCTTTAATGCCCACGAAAGTGTGGAAACATGATTTTCCACTACCAGTGGGTAGAGATGAAAGTATTGGGAATTCTGAAATTCCTGCAAACATGCGGCTGTGCCTGTTCACTACTCACTACTGTATCGCCTTAAAAAATGATGAGTGGAAATTGTTTCTCCAGGACCGTATCGTACCGTGGGTATCGAGTGCTTCTGATATACGAACTTACGTACGTCTATGATGATATGCACTGTACTGTACTGATAAAAACATGGGTGAATTTCACTCCATGGGAGTGATCACTGAGCACATTCCGGTATAAGAGTGAATTTCCACTCCATTGGAGTAAATATTAACTCCTAATAGAGTTATATTCACTCATATTAGTTGTGAGGGTTAACTCCAATAGAGTTAAATTTCACTCTAGTCTTTTAATTTGAAGTGCGCCGAGTTATCACTCAAATGGAATGAAATCCACTCATTTGTTTTTAGAGTGTTGCTAGATATATGAAGAAGAAATTTACATACTATTACATGTTATCGGTCATCGATGGCACAAAAACCCAGATTCTGATGACAGCTGCCTCAAGAAACCCAATAAATGGCCTAATTAGCACCGAGCCACCAATGTGGACCATTACCGAAACATCGATGAGTGTTAGTCTTCCATCCCCTTCCTCTAATGCTATTTAAGTCCACATGTGGGCATATCCTGCAAACCTACCGGTAGCCCTCAGGGGTTTGAGTTGGGAGAAAGACCTTGACACCTTGAAACGACAAATGATGCCAACTTCCCTCAAGTTAAAAGTCTGGCTGAGTTGGCAGGGCCAGTCAGCATGAAAGAGAAAAAGACTTTTTTTTGCATTTCTGTCACCAAAGTTGCACATCTTTTTGGTTGCTATTTTGCCTCACAGGTGCCATCTCCTGTGATCTGGGGGTGCTGAAATCTCAAATTTTCTCTCTACGCTCCGCGCCAACCAAGGTGGCGCTCCGCGCCAACCAAGGTGGCGCTCCGCTTAGATAGTAACCTCCGGATCCCCCACAAGAAAGAACAGCCCCCCATTGCCCCCACTCAAAAATTCCTAGCTACGCCACTGCTTTTTTGAATATCTTAAGCCTTTGTTAATTTTAATAGATTAAATTAATTATTTAGTTTTAGTCTGTACATGCTATTCTAAAATGGCATCCCACATCTTTATGTAGCACGGTTAACAATAAACAATCTCAATAAATGAAAATCAATCAATGTTGCAGCTCATTCTACTAGGATATTATTCTATACTTTATGATGCCAAATCCTACTTTTGTGTCTAGAGTTTTGAGGCTATTGATGCATGCCTTGCTGTACTACAAAGGAGATTCACTGGAATTACTGCAGGGTCAAATACAATACTAACCCATATGGAGGAAATTAAAATTCTAAATGCAGCAAATGGCATAGCTTTTAGGATATCAGATCAGCTTGTGAAAACAAACACCAGTGACATTGATTTTCCGCAGTTTGATGTACAGCTTACGTTGTTAAGGGGTACTACTCTTCAGCAATTTCCTGATGTGAAAAGAATTACATCAATGAGCACAATCATTTCTGCTATGTAGCAGAAACACCCAAATTTCCAGCCCTTACTTTCAGAACTTGCAAAACTTATTCATATATATTTGTTGGCTCATTTAAGTACCGCTTCAGCTGAAAGATCGTTCTCCACACAGCGTCTTCTAAAGAATTATCTGAGAAGCACAATGTCACAAAAGAGATACAACAGTCTGATGTTATTGAATGTACACAAATCTAAGACCGATGACTTGGATTTCACCGTGGTTGCTAAAGACTTTTATTCAACGAATGAAAACAGAAGGATTTTTTTGGAAAGTTCTACATTATGGATGGAGAGAAGTATAGATGTAGGTTGATAGAGTCATGTGCACCATAACAATATTGATAGCATTCTAACACATCATATGTAGTTAAGTTATATGGCCGTTGGCCGGCATGTGTATCGGTTTATAGCATAACGAATGGTGGTTATGGAATGAGAAAGTGCCCCTCTGATGTTGTTCCCAGTGGACTTTTTGGAAGCTTCCTACCCCCTGAATGCTTACCTGTCTATTGCAGCAATAAGGTGGTCCACTACCTGGTTATTTCTTGGACTGAAAACGTCATTTAACAATTAATTAGAAAAAAATCATTTTTATTTGAAGTTTTCTTTATTTCGATTCAATTCTTTCTCGAACAAAAATGTCATAATCCTCGACTGAGGTGAGGGCATGGTGACCTCATCAGTGGCGTAACACATAAAATTATATCCCTCCTCTAATAAAATCCCCCCCCCCCGTCCCACCACCCACCCACTGAAAGATAGAATAATACACAAATGTGTTAATTTAAATTTACATACACATATAAGTATGTTACAATTGAAGCGTTTGAAAAATTTCGAAATTCGCGAACTATAACACTATAAAGGAGAGGGGTTTAATTTCTTAGACCATCCTCAGACGACATAACATCTGATGGTAATTGGTCGTTCCCGTTGCTATCCCCCCCCCCCCCCTCTCCTTGCCCATTACACTGATCTTTTTATATTTCTCGGGACCTTCAGCCAGTTTCTGCGGTCAAGTTAATTGATATTAGTATCATATTTTGTTCACATTATCTGTACCAATGTTACATGCAATGCCAGCTAGCTACCACGTAAGCTAACAACATGTAGTGCTTTATGCGTTTACATTTGATGTTGCATGCAGGATTTTGAAAGGGACTTTATAGTCACTGACATTAATACCCGTAAGATTGTGAAAGGATTTTTTATTTGAGGCGGTTCGAGGGTTATTTAATCAATTTTATGTCGTCTTTATGGAAAAGCAATGTCAAATATACTGTATGGTGTGCCCATTATTAACTTCTAATTTTGAACCAGTGATATAAGAAACAGCCAACAACAACAACAACAAAATGTGATATTGATTTTATTAAGTTCCCATAACATTATTTAAAATATCACAAACATCTAATAAGATAGAAATATATTGTTTTGTTGAATTCATTCTATTTGCAGGGTTAGACTCAATTATGAAACAATATATTTTGTTATAATGTCACAAATAAGATCATAAAATTAAAATATATTCTTGTTTTATATACAATCACATTATGTTCTTCATCTCTAACTACTAAATTTCATAATTAATTAACCATCTGAAGTTGTCGGCTATGTTATATATTATCGGCAAAACAAACTCAAGATTCCACAGCAATTTTATGGATATGTCTTGGATTCAGAATACAACAATGAGCAACCATCACTGGATGAGTTAAATACTAATGACTCAACACTAACACCCACATGGCCCTTATACTTTGATATTCCCAAGGTTAACTATTTCCTTGTGTTGTAATTGTCTCAGCTTATAAAAGTTTATCCTAATCAGTTTCTTTTATAAGAATGGTGATAATTCAAATAAACAGAAATACTTTAATGCACCACTTTGAGTACAACATTCAGTGGACTTGTGGTGACCATAATTTGCTACAGTAAATTGTGCTAGGAGCCTAAATTGCTGAATTGATTAAATATCAAGATCTATTAGAAGTATGCAGTGTGATGGTAGCCATTTTGTGTGGCACTGTATGTATATATTCTGCAGTTGGTCAATTTTGTGATTTCAGACATGGTTTGCGCATAAGGAAAGGCAACTTTTGGAACAAGTTGATTATGGTAGTGTCACGTCATTGCCAATGAACCTACCATTGCAAACTAGGCGTGCAGTATATGTGGGTATAAAGGGTAAAGGGGCCGCGGTAACATTAAATAAAGAAGCTTCTCTTTTGCATCACTTTAAGCACATATAGCTCGTTTGTGATCATATTATGTTGTACCTTTCATACGTATACATATTGAACACATAGGCCTAATTTTTATTGTGTTTGCTAATTCATAGTAAAAATCATCTCTTCTTGAGACAATATTATTGTCTGTTTTTTGACCTACTGATAGCTACCAGTCTGTACTCAAGCGAACCTGTGGAGACCACCACAATACAAACTACTAGCAGTGAAACAATTGGCTCGACTGTCAGGGAAGGTACGTATGTAGATGTTAGGTATGTAAGGGAAGAAAGAAGGATTCATGCTTACAAGTTCACCTGAGCCTCTTTCTTTCTTTCTTTTAGACCATTGCCACATTGTCTTTTATTGATTTTTGTTACACTTTTTGGATCTGAAATGTGATAATAACATTGGCAAACAACGAATTTCCGACATTACACCTTTAGGATGTACAGTAGAGAGAGCAAAATCAGAGCATTGGAAACTGGAGGAAGCCTGTTTATTGCTGTAAAACTCAAATGATGGCCCCACATTGCCCTGACTGACCTCCCCCTGCCTGACGTCGACTGTCATGACCTAATTTTCCATAGCTGTGATGACCCATAGTCTACAACACACTCCTGCACACTGAATGACTAATGAGCACAGACAACGACTGTTTTATGTTAACAAACTGTGCTACTTTATATATGTCACATGACAACCTTGATAAGTTACAACAATTATTAAAACTGTGCAGCTTGAGTTGTGAACTGACACAAAATGCTCACTGCCAGCCAGGGAAACGTTAAGTCATGTATACATGTTCAGTTATTGGGACTGAAACAGACATGACCTTAAAATGGGTAAGGTTACCATAACTGATATAGTAGGGCCCATCAATAGGTGTGTGGGTACTATACTGTTATTATTAGGCCCATGATATAATAGTAAAATCGTTTAGCAGTAATCACTGTTCCCTGCTAGCTTAACGCAAAAGACGATTTTAAAAGTACAGTATGGTACTAGATTGCCCTTTTGTTTTGGTGGCGAGGGGTACCTAATTCGCGTTCTGTGTTCTACTTATGTAGCTTTTATAATATAATTATTATTATTATTATTATTATTATTATTATTATTATTATTATTATTATTATTATTATTATTATTATTATTATAATTATTTTTAGCTACCACGTAAGCTAACAACATGTAGTGCTTTATGCGTTTACATTTGATGTTGCATGCAGGATTTTGATAGGGACTGTATAGTCATTGACATTAATACCCGTAAGATTGTGAAAGGATTTTTTATTTGAGGCGGTTCGAGGGTTATTTAATCAATTTTATGTCGTCTTTATGGAAAAGCAATGTCAAATATACTGTATGGTGTGCCCATTATTAACTTCTAATTTTTAACCAGTGATATAAGAAACAGCCAACAACAACAACAAAATGTGATATTTATTTTATTAAGTTCCCATAACATTATTTAAAATATCACAAACATCACAAACATCTAATAAGATAGAAATATATTGTTTTGTTGAATTCATTCTATTTGCAGGGTTAGACTCAATTATGAAACAATATATTTTGTTATAATGTCACAAATAAGATCATAAAATTAAAATATATTCTTGTTTTATATACAATTACATTATGTTCTTCATCTCTAACTACTAATTTTCATAATTAATTAACCATCTGAAGTTGTCGGCTATGTTATATATTATCGGCAAAACAAACTCAAGATTCCACAGCAATTTTATGGATATGTCTTGGATTCAGAATACAACAATGAGCAACCATCACTGGATGAGTTAAATACTAATGACTCAACACTAACACCCACATGGCCCTTATACTTTGATTTTCCCAAGGTTAACTATTTCCTTGTGTTGTAATTGTCTCAGCTTATAAAAGTTTATCCTAATCAGTTTCTTTTATAAGAATGGTGATAGTTCAAATAAACAGAATACTTTAATGCACCACTTTGAGTACAACATTCAGTGGACTTGTGGTGACCATAATTTGCTACAGTAAATTGTGCTAGGAGCCTAAATTGCTGAATTGATTAAATATCAAGATCTATTAGAAGTATGCAGTGTGATGGTAGCCATTTTGTGTGGCACTGTATGTATATATTCTGCAGTTGGTCAATTTTGTGATTTCAGACATGGTTTGCGCATAAGGAAAGGCAACTTTTGGAACAAGTTGATTATGGTAGTGTCACGTCATTGCCAATGAACCTACCATTGCAAACTAGGCGTGCAGTATATGTGGGTATAAAGGGTAAAGGGGCCTCGGTAACATTAAATAAAGAAGCTTCTCTTTTGCATCACTTTAAGCACATATAGCTCGTTTGTGATCATATTATGTTGTACCTTTCATACGTATACATATTGAACACATAGGCCTAATTTTTATTGTGTTTGCTAATTCATAGTAAAAATCATCTCTTCTTGAGACAATATTATTGTCTGTTTTTTGACCTACTGATAGCTACCAGTCTGTACTCAAGCGAACCTGTGGAGACCACCACAATACAAACTACTAGCAGTGAAACAATTGGCTCGACTGTCAGGGAAGGTACGTATGTAGATGTTAGGTATGTAAGGGAAGAAAGAAAGATTCATGCTTACAAGTTCACCTGAGCCTCTTTCTTTCTTTCTTTCTTTTAGACCATTGCCACATTGTCTTTTATTGATTTTTGTTACACTTTTTGGATCTGAAATGTGATAATAACATTGGCAAACAACGAATTTCCGACATTACACCTTTAGGATGTACAGTAGAGAGAGCAAAATCAGAGCATTGGAAACTGGAGGAAGCCTGTTTATTGCTGTAAAACTCAAATGATGGCCCCACATTGCCCTGACTGACCTCCCCCTGCCTGACGTCGACTGTCATGACCTAATTTTCCATAGCTGTGATGACCCATAGTCTACAACACACTCCTGCACACTGAATGACTAATGAGCACAGACAACGACTGTTTTATGTTAACAAACTGTGCTACTTTATATATGTCACATGAAAACCTTGATAAGTTACAACAATTATTAAAACTGTGCAGCTTGAGTTGTGAACTGACACAAAATGCTCACTGCCAGCCAGGGAAACGTTAAGTCATGTATACATGTTCAGTTATTGGGACTGAAACAGACATGACCTTAAAATGGGTAAGGTTACCATAACTGATATAGTAGGGCCCATCAATAGGTGTGTGGGTACTATACTGTTATTATTAGGCCCATGATATAATAGTAAAATCGTTTAGCAGTAATCACTGTTCCCTGCTAGCTTAACGCAAAAGACGATTTTAAAAGTACAGTATGGTACTAGATTGCCCTTTTGTTTTGGTGGCGAGGGGTACCTAATTCGCGTTCTGTGTTCTACTTATGTAGCTTTTATAATATAATTATTATTATTATTATTATTATTATTATTATTATTATAATTATTTTTAGCTACCACGTAAGCTAACAACATGTAGTGCTTTATGCGTTTACATTTGATGTTGCATGCAGGATTTTGATAGGGACTGTATAGTCATTGACATTAATACCCGTAAGATTGTGAAAGGATTTTTTATTTGAGGCGGTTCGAGGGTTATTTAATCAATTTTATGTCGTCTTTATGGAAAAGCAATGTCAAATATACTGTATGGTGTGCCCATTATTAACTTCTAATTTTTAACCAGTGATATAAGAAACAGCCAACAACAACAACAAAATGTGATATTTATTTTATTAAGTTCCCATAACATTATTTAAAATATCACAAACATCACAAACATCTAATAAGATAGAAATATATTGTTTTGTTGAATTCATTCTATTTGCAGGGTTAGACTCAATTATGAAACAATATATTTTGTTATAATGTCACAAATAAGATCATAAAATTAAAATATATTCTTGTTTTATATACAATTACATTATGTTCTTCATCTCTAACTACTAATTTTCATAATTAATTAACCATCTGAAGTTGTCCGCTATGTTATATATTATCGGCAAAACAAACTCAAGATTCCACAGCAATTTTATGGATATGTCTTGGATTCAGAATACAACAATGAGCAACCATCACTGGATGAGTTAAATACTAATGACTCAACACTAACACCCACATGGCCCTTATACTTTGATTTTCCCAAGGTTAACTATTTCCTTGTGTTGTAATTGTCTCAGCTTATAAAAGTTTATCCTAATCAGTTTCTTTTATAAGAATGGTGATAGTTCAAATAAACAGAATACTTTAATGCACCACTTTGAGTACAACATTCAGTGGACTTGTGGTGACCATAATTTGCTACAGTAAATTGTGCTAGGAGCCTAAATTGCTGAATTGATTAAATATCAAGATCTATTAGAAGTATGCAGTGTGATGGTAGCCATTTTGTGTGGCACTGTATGTATATATTCTGCAGTTGGTCAATTTTGTGATTTCAGACATGGTTTGCGCATAAGGAAAGGCAACTTTTGGAACAAGTTGATTATGGTAGTGTCACGTCATTGCCAATGAACCTACCATTGCAAACTAGGCGTGCAGTATATGTGGGTATAAAGGGTAAAGGGGCCTCGGTAACATTAAATAAAGAAGCTTCTCTTTTGCATCACTTTAAGCACATATAGCTCGTTTGTGATCATATTATGTTGTACCTTTCATACGTATACATATTGAACACATAGGCCTAATTTTTATTGTGTTGTGTTTATACTGTTCTTATTAGGCCCATGATACAATAGTAAAATCGTTTAGCAGTAATCACTGTTCCCTGCTAGCTTAACGCAAAAGACGATTTTAAAAGTACAGTATGGTACTAGATTGCCCTTTTGTTTTAGTGGCGAGGGGTACCTAATTCGCGTTGTGTGTTCTACTTATGTAGCTTTTATAATATAATTATTATTATTATTATCATTATCATTATCATTATTATTATTATTATTATTATTATTATTATTATTATTATTATTATTATTATTATTATTATTATTATTATTATTATTATTATTATTATTATTATTATTATTATTATCATCATCATTATTATCATTATAATCATTATTATCATTATTATGATCAGATTTGGTCTTTAAAAAGATCTGTCTGAAGTACTTCAAATTGTATAACACCTAGATAGTAAAGCACTGATTTTATCACAAAATTATTGTACTTGATGTAAGACTCAGGAAAATGAAAACATATTCTGAAATATTTAACACAAGTTCTGGAATGGTATATTTTCATGGGGTGACCGACAGGCATAATTATCCTTCCTCTTTCAAAATCTTCCAGTTAATCAATTCCTTATTTCATTTAATTTGATTTTCTTTTGTTGTTTTAACCTTATGATAGCCAGCGAATCAGTGGAGACCACCCCAAAGCAAACCACTTCTGGTGGTGATTGTCCTCGTGATGATCCTTCTATTGAGGTGAGAATTACATACTTAATTACATACAATTTCGAATTACAAAATATTATGTTTTGGGGAGAAAGATTTTAGATTCAAATTTTGATGAAGATCTTAGCAATTATTATATAGCTTTGCTGTACAATACTGTATGTTGACTGTTAACTTTCACTTCCAGTGTTGACTAGAGATATCACAGAAATAGCAAAGAAATATGCTTGGAATAGTACTGCAGTAATAACCTGAAATTGGGTATTCCCCGCCACCCCCCCCCCCCCCCGTTGTCATCCAAATAGTAATGGTACCCATGAAACTATTCAGATATGATGTCAGTCTTTGTAGAAGAGAAAGCTTGATGTTGTGATTGGCATTTAAAGTACATTACATGAATCTTGGCATCATCAACACTATCAGTAGGACGAATTAGAACATTTGGTTTGTAATATAGCTTAGAATCGTCAGAGTTTTGCGATGAATTTGACTCAAAGTATCCAGTCATCAACGTGTTCTTATTGCCTGAATTAACCCAAACAAAATGTCTGTTCATGGAGTGTACATTATAGGATGAGGTACTTCGACTGTCCCATGTGACATAATTGTCCTTCCTCATTCAGCTTGTAGGTTTTTGTTAGCTATTTTAAAACTCTAATAAAAGTATAAATAATTGTCAAACTTGTAAACCATGGAACAATCTCATACTCCGTGGATCTGGTTAAATGCACATTTAATTTAAAGCGCACAATGAAATGACAAGTGTCGTCGTCTGGGTCTCGTCCTTGGTCAACATATTATCATTGTATAAATTATTGGTCACATTTTTTGTACATAGCTCAGTACTGAATGCTCTGAACTTTCATTAATTTATTATGGTTCCTGTGTGGAAACACTGCTATACATGGCTACACTTGTGTAGCAAATTGCCCATTTTGAATAACATTTTGCGATGTGATATCGAATAAATTATTCTCTGTTGTCATAATCGTCTCCCTGATTGCAGGTAATAATTTAGCTCGTACATATCACAAAGCAAATTCCTTTTATTTAAATAGTCAAATTAGTATACATAATACAAGTATGAAGATGGATATTAGGAACCACATTAATTGTATTAGAGACGAAATCAGAGCCTGGAAGACTGCTGCACAAATATGAACACTAAATAAATTGCTGTTGTGAATTTTTTTTATTAACACTGTTTTGATTGGACTCAATGGGTTCCATCACCGCAGTGAGTTTCTATTAGTGGCAGGGCTGATTATACTATTAATAACAACAAATTGATGAAATTTGCTGTATGACAGGTACCTTTGTATGTGATCATTAAGTAATCTCTGTACTTTCTGTTTGATTTTGGTCATAATTGTCAGATGACCAACTGCCTGGATTGGTTCAATGCTGGTTGTAATGAAACTAGCACATACACCATCAAACCAACAAACTGGAATGGACCACCCTTTGAAGTCTTCTGTAATATGACTGACGGAGGAGGATGGACGGTAAGTCTAGTATGACATCCTATAGTATAGACGATATATATGTATAATATGACTGACGGCGGAGGATGGACGGAAGTCTAGTATGACATCCTATGACATCCTATAGCATAGACGATATATTATATATGAATAATATGACTGAGGAGGAGGATGGACGGTGAGTCTAGTATGACATCCTATAGTATAGACGATATATTATATATATATAATATGACTGAGGAGGAGGATGGATGGTAAGTCTAGTATGACATCCTATAGTATAGACGATATATTATATATATATATATATATATAATATGACTGACGGAGGAGAATGGACGGTAAGTCTAGTATGACATCCTATAGTATAGGCGATATATTGTATATATATATAATATGACTGAGGAGGAGGATGGACGGTAAGTCTAGTATGACATCCTATAGTATAGACGATATATTATATATATATATATATAATATGACTGACGGAGGAGAATGGACGGTAAGTCTAGTATGACATCCTATAGTATAGACGATATATTGTATTTGTATAATATGACTGGCGGAAGAGGATGGACGGTAAGTCTAGTATGACATCCTATAGTATAGACGATATATGGTATATGTATAATATGACTGACGGAGGAGGATGGACGGTAAGTCTAGTATGACATCCTATAGTATAGACGATATATTGTATATATATATGAATAATATGACTGAGGAGGAGGATGGACGGTGAGTCTAGTATGACATCCTATAGTATAGACGATATATTATATATATATATAATATGACTGAGGAGGAGGATGGACGGTAAGTCTAGTATGACATCCTATAGTATAGACGATATATTATATATATATATATATATATATAATATGACTGACGGAGGAGAATGGACGGTAAGTCTAGTATGACATCCTATAGTATAGGCGATATATTGTATTTGTATAATATGACTGGCGGAAGAGGATGGACGGTAAGTCTAGTATGACATCCTATAGTATAGACGATATATGGTATATGTATAATATGACTGACGGAGGAGGATGGACGGTAAGTCTAGTATGACATCCTATAGTATAGACGATATATTGTATATGTATAATATGACTGACGGAGGAGGATGTACGGTAAGTCTAGTATTACATCCTATAGTATAGACGATGTATTGTATATGTATAATATGACGGAAGGAGGAGGATACCTTTAATTAGTATGATATCCTATGTTTCATAAATATGACTAAGTTTGCCTCAAAATGTAGTTATTCTGTGCATATTGTCAGATTCTAAGCACCAGAGGTGTGCCCTGTACAATAGTAATACACACATTCTCATTGAGTTATAAAATCCTGTAATATTACGCATACACACTGGTCAGCAGAATCACTTTGGTCGATTGGTACGGAATTAGTTTGTGACGCAAGGGTGAGCGGTTCTGTTCCTAAATATACATTTGCAATGGCAGTGAATTTGTCAGAAACAAATAAAACTTCTAGCATCCTCTGGAATTAGAAACAAGCTCCAACTCAATAAAGCTATGGTTACTCTAATGAAACCATGCAGATGGTAGCAGTTCATTGATATTCTTCCCATTGGTCTTTGCATCTTCCTTTGAATCTTAATTTTCTTCTTTAATTTTGAACCTACAGTTCCAGCCCACTTGAGGTTATTACATTTTTTCGATTATAGTATCTATAAATTGGGGAATATCAGAGTTGATGTGTTGCTCACTTGATATAGATTTAGAGTTTTGTAACAAAATTAATCTGCCTGTCACAATAGTAAGCTCTTTCTCTCAGATAATGAGGTCATTTTAGATTTATTGTAGTAATCATCAAAGGGGAAATGATGTAATGGACATTTCAATTCAAACCAGAGCTGAGCCCAAAATCTTTCAGAAGGTTTCTCTTCCAAATGAATAGTGTGGAAGTTTGACAATAAGATTCCATTATTTGTAATGGGACAGAGTTAATATATTTAAGCAACAATATCCAATAGTGGTCTAATTATCTACATTACACACAGACATCAGTTAAACAGTTTTCTGTCCTGGTGTGTGAACAATCAACTATTGCAGTAGATGAAATTCACTTTTCAATTTAGGTCAGTTCAGGTACAACGTCACACACATTCTAGGTTAGTTAGTCTATTATAAAGTGGTCTTTACAAGTCAGTGAAATATACAACAATGTGTGGAATCTGAGGCCTTGTTAGCATGATATCCTAAGAAAGGTTTCATGTATTAGATTCCCTAAATATATAGCCAACTACCTGATGGAAACTTCAATGCTTTCTGATTTTAAGGTAGGGTCTCACCTTTACCAAACCTACCAAGTATTGACTGGAAAGTAGATGATGAAAATCATGAAATTAAGACTTGTGGGTCACAAAAAAAATCAGTTTTGGTGGGTTTGCTGGTTTTTTGTAGACGTTAGAAGATTTATCTGCAGTTTTGTTTCTTTTACTAAACAACAAGTCCATAGACCAAACTAGATTTCTGAGCATCCATTCTGAAGGGGAATAGGGGATTGGGGTCTGATGGGGGCTGGCTCAATCCTCATGGATGATCCTGGCATGTGGGTCTCAAAGGTTGTCGACTACTGTTTCAGATAATAACAATCTGTAGATACTATGTGGGAATCCCATACCACTGACAGAAGGGTAAATTACGGGTGAGAGTGTAGGACTTCAGTTTGGAACATTGTCAATTACTGCTTCATTTAGAGGTCATCCTTTGCTTATGTAATAGAAGGAATACAGTCCACTTCTCAGTGAAAATGTTATTGAAATAAATTTATTCTTATTTATTATTAAAATTATTCTTTTTGTTTTTACATTATACAGGTGTTCCAACGTCGTGTTGATGGTTCCGTTGACTTCTATCGTAACTGGCAGAGCTATAAAGTAGGCTTTGGTGAGCTGGACCATGAGTTTTGGTTGGGAAATGATAAGTTGTATTACCTCACCAATCAAGGTGACTATCAACTGCGGATCGATATGGTGAACAGAGATGGAGCTCCATACTACGCAAAGTTTGACTTGTTCAGGATCAACGATGAAAGTGACAATTACAAACTGTCTAAACTGGGAAATTACAGTGGAAATGCAGGTATGTCCAAATGATAGGTTTCTCTCTGTGTTTGTTGTATACAACTTCACTGTACTATTAAATGTCATGTTCTGTTTGTTTCATAATATACTCGGTAAGTATATTTTATCGTGTTTATTCATTCTTTAGGGCAGCCAGCTGCATGACCTTCATTGTCTTAAGCAACCCAAGTAGTCACCCCTGGACTTAGATTACCAGGGAAGTTCATTGGCATGCAACTTTAATATATAGCTGTGGTAAGAATTTTACAGAGGTCACAAATACATTAACAGTTTTAAGGCGATATACATTTTTTAAAGCAACTCTTTTCAGTTATTGTAGCAATGGGAGGGTGGAGAGGCAGGGTATGTTACTTTATGGATGGGGATGGTTGCAAATGGTTATATACGTTATCACATGGATGAAAATATCCTGCTATCACCGCTATGGAATGTATGGATTACATTTTTATTTGGTTTTCAATACAATTTGTGTTGCTACATGGTGAACTGTCCAGTTCTGTAGTAAGCGTCTATGTCATGTTTCTTTATTCCGCATGGTAATAATTTAAGCCTTATTATAGGTAAAACGAAATCCATTTCCGACCCTGAACCATGCCGTGAAGTCCTACAAATCTATACAAGCCTTTTAATTCATTATTCTATTGTACTTATTCCCTTTGTGACCATGTTTAAAAATATGACACTTCTGGTGGAAACTCGTTTTAAAAGTGGCATCAATAGCTGTTTGAAATAAAAAAGGGTGGGAGCTGGGTTGGTCGTTCTTTTCGTTATTTTGGTTGGGCTTACTGCATCTTTCCATTAAAACCTTCAACATATTTTGAGTGAGTGTTCAAAGCTTGCCTTTTATCAGGGCTTTATTTCTTCTCCAGTCTGTTAGTTCATAAACCTTCAGGATTACCGACGCTTTTCAGGGGAATTCAAACTCTATATAATCCCTTCATGAATAGACGGTCAGTATCGTCGGGATTAAAGGGGATGACCGAATGCATATTTATCTAGGTGTGGCATTGGAACCAAGCCATATTGCACCTACCTCAAGATATGGTTGTATGTAACCTATTTGGACAGCTAAACCATCCCTTACTATCTGAAGTTGATCACAGTGAGTGGTCTGTGATGTCATATGGGTGGATGGTCTTTGAAAGCTTTCCTTAGGCTATTATATAATTTTTTTGTTGGTTTACCCTTGACACCTGACACATTTGCAATCTTTACTTAGCTTTCAATCTTTTCTGTAGTTAGAATTTCATTAAATGCAATACTTTTTTTTAATTTCATCCTGTTTTGATGAATGATTGAAATATTATGAAAGACAAATAAAGACATTCTCAGCTCAATTGCCCAGATGACATCATTCAGTCAGCAGTTAGCAGGTTTGCATTTACCAAATTTAAAGAAAAAAATACCCTCATGAGACAAATTGCTGTGAGGATGTGTTATTGACCCCAGATACACAACACTTTCAGGTAATGCTTCAATCATCCATGAAAAGATCCTATTAATTGCTGCCATAGTTTGTAGGAGCAAATCTTGAACATATATTGGATTAACCCAACTCCTTTCTGCTGCCATCTTCATTCCAGAGTGGGTGAGTGTCGACTAGTCCCCACTATATTTGCCTGAGAATATTCCTTCCTGTTACATTGCCACATTAACAAGGCATAAACATCCAGATAATTCAGTGAGAAATCATTTGCTATCATTATTCTAATTAAAATGTGATTAGTAAGGTAATAGATCTTGTCTGGTCTATACTAGTCCTAAGAAGCAGGATTAACAGTTATTGCATTAACTAACACTATGGTTCCTGGGTTAATTAATATGGTTAAATATAAAGCTATAGTTAAAACAAAACTATTAAAGATTATTGTTGTAATGAGCTGGGATATCACATAGATCACATACAAGGACTAAACATTATATGCTAAGACATCACATAAACCAAGCATAATGACTGACAGAGATATGCTAAGACATCACAGAAACCAAGCGTAATGACTTACAGAGATATGCTAAGACATCACAGAAACAAAGCATAATGACTTACAGAGATATGCTAAGACATCACAGAAACAAAGCATAATGACTTACAGAGATATTCTAACACATCACATAAACCAAGCATAATAAATGACAGTGATATGCTAAGACATCACATGAACCAAGCATAATGAATGACAGTGATATGCTAAGACATCACATACACCAAGCATAATGAATGACAGTGATATACTAAGACATCACATGAACACAGCATTAATTGACTGGCAATGATATGCTAAGACATCACAGAAACAAAGCATAATGACTTACAGAGATATGCTAAGACATCACATAAACCAAGCATAATGAATGACAGTGATATACTAAGACATCACATAAACCAAGCATAATGAATGACAGTGATATACTAAGACATCACATAAACAAAGCATAATGAATGACAGTGATATGCTAAGACATCACATAAACAAAGCATAATGAATGACAGTGATATACTAAGACATCACATGAACACAGCATTATTTGACTGGCAGTGATATGCTAAGAAATCACAAAAACCAAGCATAATAACTTACAGAGATATGCTAAGACATCACATACACCAAGCATAATGAATGACAGTGATATACTAAGACATCACATGAACACAGCATTATTTGACTGGCAGTGATATGCTAAGAAATCACAAAAACAAAGCATAATGACTTACAGTGATATGCTAAGACATCACATTAACAAAGCATAATGAATGACAGTGATATGCTAAGACATCACATAAACCAAGCATAATAAATGACAGTGATATGCTAAGACATCACATAAACCAAGCATAATGACTTACAGAGATATGCTAAGACATCACATAAACCAAGCATAATGACCTACAGAGATATGCTAAGACTTCACATGAACACAGCATTATTTGACTGGCAGTGATATGCTAAGAAATCACAAAAACAAAGCATAATGACTTACAGAGATATGCTAAGACATCACATAAACCAAGCATTATGAATGACAGTGATATACTAAGACATCACATAAACCAAGCATAATGAATGACAGTGATATGCTAAGACATCACATAAACCAAGCATAATGACTTACAGAGATATGCTAAGACATCACATAAACCAAGCATTGTGACTGACAGTGATATGCTAAGACATCACATTAACAAAGCAAAATGAATGACAGTGATATGCTAAGACATCGCATGAACACAGCATTATTTGACTGGCAGTGATATGCTAAGAAATCACAAAAACCAAGCATAATAACTTACAGAGATATGCTAAGACATCACATAAACCAAGCATAATGAATGACAGTGATATGCTAAGACATCACATAAACCAAGCATAATGAATGACTGTGATATACTAAGATATCACATGAACACACCATTATTTGACTGGCAGTGATATGCTAAGACATCACAGAAACAAAGCATACTGACTGACAGAGATATGCTAAGACATCACAGAAACCAAGCATAATGACTAACAGAGATATGCTAAGACATCACATAAACAAAGCATAACGACAGACAGTGATGTGCTAGGACATCACATAAACCAAGCATAACGACAGACAGTGATAGGCTAAGACATCACAGAAACCAAGCATAAAGACTGGCAGTGATATACTAAGACATCACAGAAACAAAGCACAACGACGGACAGAGATATGCTAAGACATCACACAAACCAAGTATAACGGCAGACAGTGATATGCTAAGACATCACACAAACCAAGCATAATGACTGACAGTGATATGCTTGTACACCACAGAAACAAAGCATACTGACTGACAGAGATATGCTAAGGCATCACAGAAACCAAGCATAATGACTTACAGAGATATGCTAAGACATCACATAAACTAAGGATAACGACAGACAGTGATATGATAAGACATCACAGAAACAAAGCATAACGACAGACAGAGATATGCTAAGACATCGCATAAACCAAGCATAACGACAGACAGTGATATGCTAAGACATCACAGAAACCAAGCATAAAGACTGACAGTGATATGCTAAGACATCACAGAAACAAAGCATAACGACGGACAGAGATATGCTAAGACATCACACAAACCAAGTATAACGGCAGACAGTGATATGCTAAGACATCACACAAACCAAGCATAATGACTGACAGTGATATGCTAGTACACCACAGAAACAAAGCATAATGACTTACAGAGATATGCTAAGACATCACATAAACCAAGCATAACGACAGACAGTGATATGCTAAGACATCACACAAACCAAGCATAATGACTGACAGTGATATGCTAGTACACCACAGAAACAGAGCGTAATGACAGACAGTGATATGATAAGACAGTAGACCAAGCATAATGTTCTTACGGTGTCATCCTAAGGCATCACAGAAAGACAAGCACAACTTCCTTACAGTGACATGCTGAGATATAACATAACAAATACCACAGTGATATGTGATGCAGACTGTCACAGAGATTAAGCACAACTGTTCTGTTGTGTAGTGATATGTAGAGATATCATTCTACAGATGCAACATATATCCAATCATATTTACTAATTTTTTAATGTGTCTATGTTGTGATAGGTCCCTTAATTGTGATTGATTGTAGTTTAAGGGAATATTTTTACTTGTTTAATTCACAGACACAGATGGAGGTGCCCCCGGTGGTCATGCTTTGAGTTATCATCTTAACTCTGCCTTCAGTACCTTTAACAGGGACAATGATATAGCAGACAGTACTAACTGTGCTGATAGTAACCATGGTGCCTGGTGGTACTGGAGCTGTGCAAATTCTAACCTCAATGGTGACTACATGGCAGCAGATGATGATATATCAAGTATACACTGGTATGAACTACCTGGAGGTGGATATAACATCAAATACACAGAAATGAAGATAAGACCCGTTTAGATACGGTTCTTTTCACGAAGTACTTGATAAGAGGATCAAAACTAACAAACACACTGGCGTTCAGCAAATATATCATCCATATCAGCAAACAGAAATGTTACAGATAACCCAAATTCCACCCACCCCCCTCCCCCAGCTCCTCAAAACTACTCTAAACAGACACAGACACACCCAGGTGTGTTTTACATTCAGACTGAGGACCCCGTTGTTTTTTACACTCTTCAAGTCCACGCACCCTACCTATCCTTAACAATATCTATTAACAATAAGAATTTGTCTGAGGACCTGGTAATTCTTACCGTCTGAGGACTCGCAATTCCTTTGTTCAAGCCCTTAGTCAGAATACAAAACAAGTGCAGACACACACACATTCTTATGTATTGTTATCAATCATGAAATAATATATATACTAATATTGTTTGCACAGGTATATGTTCAGATACTTGTTCTCAATAAGAGTAGTTACCCATATCACGTTATGGGATGGATGGGATAGCCTATTGGAATTCTCAACATGCATTTTTCACAAAAAAAATACATCTTAAAAGGTTGTATTGCTGAATCAAATGCACTGTAATATTTTCTTAGCCTTTATGCATAGTCTACCCAAACAGTATATTGCATAACAGTGTTTTACACAGAATTTATATATTATCTTGACTCTTTGTATTCCATTTGAATTACTATGTACATATTAATGTTCAATGTTTATTTAGAATTGATTGGTAGAGACTTTCCAGCAGAAGAAGGGGCTCTCTTGCATTTTGACAAAGGGGACTGTGATATTATTCCTGAATCAAGGTATCACTTTCGCACTCGCCAGATAAGCTTGAATACACACATGCTTGGTAATTGACTAGTTCAAGGTATAAAAAAAAGGATTCTAAAATGCAACAAGTTAAGGTGTTTAAACAATTAGTTTGACTTCTAACTTTGAATAAATGTTTCAAAAACCTGTCTACTTCAATAACTAAAAGGAAGTTGTATATATATACTATTAGTGATCAGCTCACAGTACCGATGTGATATACAGCCTGAGACTGCAGCTTGTCAAGTTCAGGAAACTAGGTAAGATCTTGTGACAGCACCCTCTGTTGGCTCATGGGGATGGCTGGAGAACCACATTGAGAAGTAACCTATTAATTGTGAAATAGTCAAACTGGATGGGTAGGAATGATAATGAATTTATGGTAACCATTCGTTTAGGTCAAGTTAAGATTAGCTCAATGAAAATTAATTTATGGTAACCATCCGTTTAGGTGATGTTATGATTAGTTCAAAGTTAATTTGTGTAAACACGGTAAGCAGGCAATGATTATTAGCAGGGCCATCTTAAGAGATCACCGGGCCCTGTGCCCGGCAATGGAGCGGGGCCCCTCAATCAAGTGAGTTCGAAAAAAGTTGCGTGAAAAATTGACACCCTTGACAATCGCTCAAGAATACACATGCCTGCATTTACCACCCCTCCCCATAGGCGTAGAAGTCTCATTTGATTTTAGGGGGGGGGGCTGTAACGACTTGCCCGAAAAATATAACAATAATATAATTTTTCACGCGCTCCGCGCGCCTTCCACGTGTCAATGTGCATATCATCACATGCCAATAACATAAAATCATTTTCCGTGTTATTACCCTTCCATATTGGTTAGAATTCTTGGGAAGTCGTTACAACAATAATGATAATAATAATATAAGTTTAACCATTGGAAACACATTGCAAATTCTTCTTCTTTCAGTAGGTGCCAGTGGTGGAGCTATGGGTATTGGTCAGGGGGAGAGAATGGTCTATAGGGGCGCTTTCGACACTATCTAAGCGGAGCGCCACTACAGGAGTAAAGATACTCCCTAGATCGCTGGAATTGACCCTTTCCATGCCTTGCTAATTTGCAGATAAACAAAGAATAAATATGTGTCATCGCCATTTGTCAGAAAATTGCACCAACAAAATGTGACAAATGTCAATAGGTATTTGAGAGCGCAATAAAAAAGTCAATAATGGCGAATAAGTAAAAAGTGGTAAAAAGCTGAAACGGGCGCCAGCAGTCCATTTGAGTCCGTCAGGGGGGGGGGGGCATCCCCCTGACTGTATGGAGGCTCCGCCACTGGTAGGTGTCCGAAAAATTCTCAGCATATTGCCCGAATTTTCACCCAAAAATTTGAAAAACGCATTGCAAATTATTATTCTTTCAGTAGGTGCTCGAAAAAATCTCAGCATATTGCCCGAATTTTCACCCAAAAAAATGAAAAACATATTGCAAATTAATCTTCTTTCAGCAGATGCCCGAAAATTCTCAGCATATTGCCGAATTTTTACCAATAAATAGGAAATACACACTGCAAATTATTCTTTTTCCAGTAGGTGCATGAAAAATTCTCAGCATATTGCCCGAATTTTCACCCAAAAAAAATTGCTTGGGGGCTGCAGCCCCCCCCCGGCCTCCTACGCCAATGCCCCTCCCTATGTCGCGCATAAAGCATAAAACTTTAGCTGAATAACATATGTGATATATCTGAAAGCAGAAATACATTATAGAAGAGTAATCTTCCAGTTGCCCTCCATCCCTTCCCTAACAATACTAGACTCACCATTTGTAACACCCTTGTTTTGAATCTTTTAACTGGGGGAACTAACGGAACGTGCGGCATTTCTTGATCGTAAACTGTTGTATGATTGGCTGAAAGCCAATCTTTTTGAGGTGTTTTGAGGTGTTGTAAGCCTTCGGGCATTGTATATTCCAGGGTGTCCAACTCAGATTCGAATATTTAATGTCAAACTCTCAAGTGTTTCACCAACTCTCGTCACAAGTTGTCAAGTATCGATTTCAATCAGGCATAACGGCCTATTCAATAAGTTTTCCTCCCAGATTAAGACATGGGATCACTACGATTGCGGGGCCCCTGACATCGCGGGGCCCTGGGCCAGGGCCCAGTGGGCCCATGCCTTAAGACGGCCCTGATTATTAGGGCTTCTTTAGGCACTTCATAAGATTGGTAAACTGTGTATGATTACATCAGTTTGGTAAGGATGATTACGAAGGGAGGTAAACAGTGTATGATTACATGTCTATGATAATGGTGATTATGTAAGATTGGTTAACTGTGTATGATTACTTCTGATTGGTAAGGATGATTACATAAGATTGGTAAACACTTTATGATTACATCAGTTTGGTAACGATGCTAACGGAAGAGATGTAAACAGTTTATGATTACATCAGTTTGGTAACGATGATTACCTAAGATTGGTAATCAGTTAATGGTTATATCAGTTTAATAAGGATGATTACATAAGATTGGTAAACAGTTTATGATTATATCAGTTTAGTAAGGATGATAACATAAGATTGGTAAACAGTTTATGATTACATCAGTTTGGTAAGGATGATTACGAAAGATTGGTAAACAGTTTATGATTACATCAGATTGATAAAGATGATTACATAGGAATGGTAAACAGTTTATGATTACATCAGTTGGGTAAGGATGATTACAGAATGGAGTTAAACAGTTTATGATTACATCAGTTTGGTAAAGATGATTACGAAAGATTGGTAAACAGTTTATGTTTACATCAGTTTGGTGAGGATGATTATACAGAAAAGAGGTAAACAGTTTATGATTACATCAGTTTGGTAAGGATGATATCATAAGATTGGTAATCAGTTTATGATTACATCAGTTTGGTATCGATGATTATATAGAAAAGTGGTAAACAGTTTATGATAACATCAGTTTGGTAAAGATAATTACATAAGATTGGTAAACAGTTCATGATTACATCAGTTTGGTAACGATGATTATACAGAAAGGAGGTAAACAGTTTATGATTACATCAGTTTGGTAACGATGATTATACAGAAAGGAGGTAAACAGTTTATGATTACATCAGTTTGGTAACGATGATTATACAGAAAGGAGGTAAACAGTTTATGATTACATCAGTTTGGTAAGGATGATGACATAAGATTGGTAAACAGTTTATGATTACATCAGTTTGGTAACGATGATTATACAGAAAGGAGGTAAACAGTTTATGATCACTTCAGTCAGGTAAGGATGCTTACGGAATGGAGGTAAACAGTTTGTGATTACATCCGTTTGGTAAGGATGATAACGTAAGTTTGGTAAACATTTTATGATTACATCAGTTGAGTAAGGATGACTACGGAATGGAGGTAAACAGTTTATGATTACATCACTTTGGTAAAGATGATTACATAAGATTGGTAAACAGTTCATGATTACATCAGTTTGGTAACGATGATTATACAGAAAGGAGGTAAACAGTTTCTGATTACATCAGTTTGGTAAGGATGATTGCATGAGATTGGTAAACAGTTTATGATTACATCAGTTTGGTAAGGATGCTAACGGAATGGAGGTAAACAGTTTATGATTACATCAGTTTGGTAAAGATGATTATACAGAAAGGAGGTAAACAGTTTCTGATTACATCAGTTTGGTAAGGATGATTGCATGAGATTGGTAAACAGTTTATGATTACATCAGTTTGGTAAGGATGCTAACGGAATGGAGGTAAACAGTTTATGATTACATCAGTTTGGTAAAGATAATTACATAAGATAGGTAAACAGTTTATGTTTACATCAGTTGGGTAGAGATTATGTGAGGTTGGTAAACTGATTACATCGGTTGGGTTATGTAAAGGATATAAGACTAGTGATAATATATTTGTTTGTTTAGAATGAGAATTCACCGTATTGTTTCATTGTTGGTTTAATGGTCTCATCTGCAGCATGTATATCTTCACTATATTGTCCATCAGTTTGCTGTATCTACAGTCCAGACTTTAAAGCAATTGGTTAATTTTTCACTGTGCAGCATTTTTTTCATTTACGATATTATAATCCTTACTGGATATATATATATATATATATATATATATATATATATATATATATATATATATATATATATATATATATATATATATATATATATATATATATATATATATATATATATATATATAAATATATGTAAGTATTTATCTATTTGTTACTTAGTGCAAGATTCATCGAATAAACATAGCGTAATAATTATCAACACTAATTCTCTCTATGTTCTTTGGTCACTCGTTCCATCCATTTCCAAGTCATCATCAGAGGCAGACTGACCAATGACCTACACCCTTGAGTAAAACTGCGGTCATGATACGCCAGTGTTGTAAACAGCCACACTCAAGCCACAAACAGTTAGGTAGTTAGCGAATCCAAGAAGATTGTAAAACAATTTCCCATAGAACTAACACAGTGACTTGAGTCTATGATTAAACTGGTGCCAGGAAAATCACTGATAATTACTTGTACTTAGGATGAGGTGTCTCATTATAACTCTGTACTATGCCAACTCGACCAGAAGCATAACCAGATATAAACAGGTGACATGCAATCAACCCCCCCCCCGCTTCTCCTCCCCCCTACTCACTGGCCCAGTCCTACCAGTGGGGCTGCAGGGAGCAGTCTATCCTTGGTGCAGCAATAGAAATGGGCCAACAGAGAAGAGTCTGCATTCACCTAGTAAGCCGACTCATGGTTTGGGTTTTGGCTGAGAACTTTCTAAACTTGTCAGCTCTTGACATCTAGACATGACACTTTCAAGCTTTCTCTCCTGAGGACAGGTTTTGGTTTGAATTCCCAATTTGATGGTTATCATGAGAGAACTTAAAACACTGAACATTGTTTAAGGAAAATAATAAATATTCTGATTTCAAACACTTATATTCAGGCTGTTATCTGTCATAGGAACCATATGGCCCTTGCAAAATGAGTCCACACCAGCTGTACTGACCTAGTTACGCCACTGCCCATACCCTACAACCCCCCCCCCCACCGCATCCTCTCCCAGGACAAAGTGTCAAGATTAATCCCAAGTTCTGAATACAACTTTAACGTAAATGTATAAGGCCCACTGGTATACCAGATCGCATTCTAAATTTCCAACTATCATTTTTACAGTCATTAACGAGATCATTATGAATAGACTATAATATTCAATGAGCGTGAACACCAGAAAAGAACATGAAGGTTGGCTGAGAGCACCACATTAATTTTGGTATATAGACCGCTAAACAACTCTGTTATCACCACAGGATGTCCTTCGTTACAACTTTTAATATTTGAGAAACAACCCTCAGTACATCCGAGGCCTATCAATTAAAGCGGCTGGACTACTTAGTTTAACACACTATCATTGGTTCAGTTTCTCAGATGCAACACAAAACTCAATAGGAAAACAAGACCTATAGCCTGAAATATTTGTTTACATTAACATTAACAGTTTATCAGTGACAAATAGTGTTGAATGTCGACCAATGGTGCTCTGCTGTTTATAACAAGTTTACATGAACAATATTTTGGTTGAGTTATTGCCAGTTTGGTTTCTTGCTGGAAGCAAAGGAACCTATGCAGTCGGGTTAGCGTGTGTGTATGTACGTAAAAAGTTACATTGTAATAACTTGAGACCTTTGTTGGTTAATAGCTGGTACATGCAGGCCATCTGGGCCCCAAAAACTCCTGAGCCCATATTTGGGCTGAGTGGGCCCAAATGTTTTATTTACACCTCAATGCATTCCGGCACGAATTTGTGGGTCCCAATATTTTGGGGTCCACAGTTTTTGGGATTCAATATTGGGGGGAGGGGGCAATTATATCTTTTAGCCACATTATTTGGGCCAAATTTTTGTGGGGCCATTTAGACGCAAATTTTATTTTTCCAAAGTATTTGGGAGGGGACAAAATTTTCAAATTCCAATTAACGCCAAAAACTTAAATCAGATTATATCCAATTATGGAATATAGTGTTTGGTTAATATATGGTACACGTGGGCATAAATATTATGATATTGGGTGAGGACATACAACGCTTTAATATTCCACTAAGCAAGGAACCATTGTGCCTTTTGAACACTTGTTTGGAGAGAGGCCAAAATATTAAAATTCCAATAGCTCCACAACCTTAAATCGGATTGTAACCAAACATGGAATACAGCTGTTGGTTAATAGCTGGTACATGTATTACAACGCTTTAATATTCCACTAAGCAAGGAACCATTGTTCCTTTTGAACTCTTGTTTGGAGAGAGGCCAAAATATTAAAATTCCAATAACTCCACAACTTTAAATCGGATTGTAACCAAACATGGAATACAGTTGTTGGTTAATAGGTGTTACAACACATATTCCACTTAAGCAAGGAACCATAGTGCCTGTTGTGCTCTTGTTAAACAATGGATTAACATTTAGGCCTACACCGAGGAACTGACGTCATCATCGAATTATCCTTAAAGGAGCATTCCAGGACTTGAGCATACTTTAAAGATTAATATCTCGCAAACCAGACTATATACAGAAACATTACCGACACTCAGCTCATTCCTATTTCTTGGACAGTCAATATGATTTATTATGACTAAATTCATCCTTAAATAATAACCAAACCTGCTTGGATGTGAGTGAAGCTAAAAAATATATATTCTTTTATGCATTAAAAGCTTGTAGACGTTTTATTTCTTTCGTTTACTCTCTAAGTGATAACAACACGCATAGATAGAACTATGGAACAAATATTGTGCTAGACTTGCTGAATATCGGATTTGATTTGGCGGCTAATAACCTCCCCAACCCCCCCTCCCACCACACCCCCATTGCTCTGTGCCCATCTCCGATTGGCCGACTGGTCAGTCACCCCCTCCCCCTTTCTGGTCCTCATTTCATTATCGTCTTGACCAACGTTAACGCCTCCATTGATACCAGATGTATTACAACGGGTAAATAGAAAAGAAATGGTGCCATGGCCGTTACATACCTTGCATGATTACGTTTACATCCATTGTGTCAACGGAAAATATGAGCCTGTTGTAGGTCGGTAACCTTTTGACTCCAATGAATAGGAATACTCCAAGTTATAGCCAACAAGAGTATACAGGAACAAGAAAAGAAACTATATCTATAACAATATGGTAAATCCAGTGGCGTACCTAGAATATCTGGCACCCGTGGCGGGTTCTTCCTTTGTCCCACCGTGCCGGGAATGCCGTACTGGGGTCTAAGGCTTCCCCCTCCCCTTTGAGAAAATTGTGTTTGTAAGGTGACTTATTAAATTATGCAACTAAACTGAGACGTAGTCAGAATCTAACAAAATCAACTTAACCATATACAGCTCAAAATAGTTTTTCATTTCACTTCAGTGTGATATACGCAGGTGTGATTTTGTCTTTACCGTGATCTATATCTTTAATGATATAACGGTTATATTGTCAACGGTTGAGTGATGGGATATCATATTCTTAATAAGTTTTAGCAATCACTCATGCATCATTTTGAATCTCTATAAAACATCGTTAATTGATTGCTAAGAAGATTCATAAGTAAACACACTGACGACTCTGCCTCTTTTCAACCTTCTCTTATCATCCTATTCTTTCATTAATCTTTGCTCTGTTGCATGCATGTGTACGATTGATATATCTCTTTGTGATCTCTGCGATAAAATGGTTTTAGGGTGCGATTTTTTATTCAAACTGTTATGTAAACTTTTATGACATTTTCTATGAATCGTGAAATTAAACCGAGTAGAGTAGTAAAGTAGATTTGATGCCGAAAAACATGGTATCGTCAAAATGTGTCGTCAAATAATGTAATCAGGGTATGTATGTATGCATTTTAGATCCTCGGGAACTCGCGAAGAAACCATCATTGGCTTATCAATGCCGCAAGCTCACCGAAAGTCAGTCTCTTAGATTCATATTTAACGTCCATGATTATAAATTGTCAATTGTCAACAACTTTGAAAGCTTAACAACTCTGTAGAAATTAACAAAAGGACCAATGAGAAACACATTTGATTTATCGATATTAATAGTAAGCCCTGACACACTCGAAATTAGATTTGATATTTGATATGCCTCTGAGAGAGACTTATATATAAATAAAGTCTGTGATGACGACCGTGTTATCTGCACACTGGGAGATATTAAAGGAGACACCAGAAATATCTATCTCATTGATGAGAGGATTCAGTCTTAATTAATGAGTTTAATATTTCAGTATACGTGATAAAAAGGTTATAGTCAGGTGGCTTAGCAACTTTAACGTTACCGGCCGGACAAAAGCACCAAATTTTGCATGAAGTTTCTTTTCGACCTATCTATCACTTTTATCCGTGGAACCCACTTAATCGGTTCCGATTTTTCAAGATGGCGGCCAAAATCCAAGATGGCCGCCACAAAAAAAGGAAATGTCATATATCTGGCTGATTAGTATTGAAAATCCAACCACCAGACAGACTTTTAGTCGATGCAGTGTGAAAATTAGACAAATTTACTATTACGTAATATTTTTGTGACGTCAACGGGGGAAGCAATTAGATAATGCATAATTTACAATTTCAAAACTCTGCCACTTAAGAATGGCGAATCTGATTTGAATGAAACGTTACAGAATTTTGAACAATATGTAGATGCAGGCATTCATTGAATTTGAAGTAAACATTAACTTGAACTTTTCATCTATGGAAGAACGAAAAATCAGCAAGTACTGTGTAAACTCAATAGCGACATACATTTCGTTTCCCTCTTGACGTCAACGGACCCGGATATTTAGGTAACACAAAAACGAAATGAGTTTGAAACTCAAACTTAGATATTTGGGGTTATGAAATACACTCTTTTCATCTATGTAAGTTTCAAATCAATCCGCTGCACTTAAAGTGACCTTCAAAAATGTAAGTTAACACTTCCACTGACCTTTAAGTACATACTGAAAGTATTCGAGAATTCTGTGTACAATGTTTCAATACGATGTTTCTTTACCAGACAGTTCACAGTCGATGTACACTATTTGGATGAACATTGCATCGACAAAGAGATGTGCAAGGCAGATTTGCCTTGCTGCATTTGCGTGTGTGCTTTTTACGTGCAAAGAAAACGGACACAGACCAAAGGTCAACAGAACCAAAAACAATCCCAGTCTGTATAACAACCACCAAAAACCCAACTGAAACCCAAAAACAGAAATCTCCCACTAACCCACACATGTATATAACGTAGCGTTTAACGTGACGTGAAAAGGACACGGACCCAAAGGCCAACAGAACCAATACAATAAATCACTACAAACCAGTCCCAAAAAGCAAACTGCAAACCACAATGAAAAAAACCCCCCACCAACCCATATATTTTGTAACGACCACACATGCCCCTACACCTAACAACTAACTCACTCAAAATTTCATCGCCGTCCCGATAGTATTAAATTCAGTGTCGGGAAGCCGTGCGTGGTCGGCCTCCATGCGCAACCTATGTCACTTTGCATGAGGGAGACGACAGCCTCGGCCCTCCAGACGTCCCCATCAAAACTAGGCGGCAACTGCTGTTCCAGATGTGTCTCCTGATGATAGCGGCAAACAACAACAGCAAATCCCTAACCTATCTTGGGTACAAAGAGGGCAACAAACCATACAATACAAAATCACTACTAATGGCCCACAGTGTGCAACCAATAACGAAGGCGTGAAACCATCATTCCCACACCAACTGGACAAAGGGACACTCCAGCAAAAGGTGTTGCATAGTCTCGATGGCCTCACAGCCCACATGTTGACAAATCCCATCACCTAATCGCCACCTGACTAGGCGAAAATGGTTAGTGATGAGGACCCCATGTGCAATCCTCCATGCCAAGTCCTGGAGACGGCTATCTAGTGACTTACAACACACAGACCGGCACACATCTGGAGTGATGGCGATTTGGCAACCCGACGGACACACAGGCGCGGGCATTGAACATAACACAAAAGGGGCCACGTTCAGCAGAACATCTAGCCCGCCCTCCTCTTCTATTCTATGAAGTGAGTCACCAATCTGAGTATACATCCCCCGAGGGGCGTGTCGCATTAAGCCGGTTATTGGAAAAGGATCCAGGCCAGTGGTGGCCAAAAAGAAACCCACGTGCCAGAACCTAACAAGAAAGGCAAAGGGAAACGAAGGATTCTCAAACGCAACGAACACACCTTTCAAAGGAAAAGGCGCAGTTTAGATGGTAGGTGGACCAGAGCCAACCGGTCAAGGGGGTCTTTTACAGAACGATCCTTTTGACAAGGTTTGGTTTGCGCTTTCCCCAAATGAAATTAAAAATGATCCTCTCCAATCTCACTAAGGCATGATCCGGTGCAGCGATCACCGTACCAGGATACCAAAGGAGAGGAACAATAAAACGATTAACAACTGTAACCTTCCCAGGGAGGGAGAGCCACCTCCGACTAAAAGTGTCGAGCCGTGCCCCCACCTGATCAGCCTTTTCGGCCCAAGTGGTTGCCTCGGGGGCACCATAACCTAGCCAGATGCCATTTACCCTGATCATGACATCTGACCAAGTAGCATCGAACGAGAGGGATTGGCCGCGCCAACCTCCTAAACGCAGCCCTTTGGTCTTGGACTTGCTTGAAAGGTGGCCAAAACCTTCAATAAAGGCTTGAAGGAGGCGAGGTCTGACGAAATACAAGTGACGTCATCGGCATATTGCACGCTTGTAACTCTAGCCCCACCCGGTACATTGAAGGGTCGATAACCTAAGCATCTGTCCAGCGAGGTACTAAGCGTTTTGCTGAAGAGAACATACAACAACGGGGAGAGGGGACAACACCGATGGACTCGAACCTTCGAACCGGGAAGGGACCAGAAGTTAATCCGTTAACAGTGACCATGTTCGTGACGTCCTTATTTAGTAACATGACCCAACGAATAAACACTGAGTTCAATCCGAAGGACTCTAAGGTTCTGAACAGAAAGTCGTGTTCTACTATGTCAAAGGCCTTCTCCTGGTCCAAGGAGACCAGTGCACATGGCAAATCACGAACTTTAACAAATTCGATCAAGTCAAGTTAGCAGAATTGACGTTGTGTTTATGAAGGGTGCACAATCGTACAAAATCTTCCAATGAGTCGGTATTCACATTTGGTCGGTTTTCCCCGAAGTTACCCTATTATATAGTTGACTCAATGTAATCAGTCTTACATGACAGTGTCTATCCACGGTCGATCACACCTCAAAGTTCCCAATAAGTCCAATAAGTCCCAATAAGTGGCTTCCTGAGCCAAAGTGACACAATAAGACTACCAGCCAGCCATAACATATAGTCAGGGTGCTAGCCTGGTTTCATTTACACGTTTGAGGAGGGAAGGTTTGATGGTCCCAATCAGTAAAGGGCACATGGGTCTGGGGATTATTGACCCCTCATTTGTTCATCTCCGATTTTTACAGCCAGATATATGACATTTCCTTTTTCTGGCGGCCATGTTGGATTTTAGCCGCCATCTTGGAAGTGGGTTTCTCGAG